>NW_004955402.1:4812758-4875222 GCF_000276665.1 Chinchilla lanigera | reverse complement strand
GTATGATATAAGATCCATACATCAAAATCAATTGTATTCCTATACACAAGAAACAAACAATCCCAAACATGAATCTTAAAATGTTCTACTTAAAAATAAAATATTAAAGAATAAATTTAACCATACAATTGTTAAGAACTGTAAAAGGAAACTATAAAACATTCTAAAAGGCAATTAACAAAGAAGTAAACAGACATTATTTGTTCATAGGTTGGAAGAATCATCAATTTTAAGGTGACATTCTTACCCAAATTGATGTCCAGATTTAGTGCAATGACTGAAAAAGCCCAGCTAAATTTTTTTCTCAAAATGGTTAAGTTAATCCTGAAATTCACATAAAAATGCAAGGGATTCAGACAAGCCAAAACAATCTTGAAAAAGAAGAAAGTTGGAGAACTCACATTTTCTGATTTCCAAACTAACTACAAAGCTATGGTAGTAGTTTAATACTGGCATAAGCACAGACATACAGACAAAAGGAATAGATTGATATTCTAAAAATAAATCCATACATTTATGGCCATTGATTTTTACAAGGGTGCTAAGACTATTCATGGTCAAAGAATAATCTTTTTAACAAATGTGCCAGCACAAATGGATAGCCACATACAAAAGAGGAAAGTCAGACTCCTCCTACATACATACACAAAACATACATAAACAAAAATTAACTTGACATAGATCACAGACTTAACTGTAAGGGCTAAAATCAGAAATCACTAAAAAGGAGTTAGGTACGACTCCCTGAGTATAAGTAACACAAAAAAGTAATGCAGACTAAACCAAAATTAAAATGTTCTTTGCTACAAATGATACCATCAAGAAAGTGAAAAGAAAACACAGAGAAAGGTAGAAAATATTTGCAAAGCACGTATCTACAGGACCTGAGGTAAAGAGCTCTTACAACTCAATTATAGAAAGATATCTCCCAAAAGAAGAAAAGATTTGAACAGACATTTACCTAAAAAACCTGCACAAAGCACCAATAAGCACATCAAAGATGTTCAATATCATAAAGGATTAGGGAAACAGAAATCTAAAACACAATGATATGCTAATCATATCTACTAAGACAGTCATAATTTTAAAAGCAAACAGTAACAAGAATGTGAAAAAATTAAAACCCATACACATTGCTGGTAGAACATACAATAGCATAGCTACTTCCAAAAACATTTGGGCAGTTTTCTTCAAAATTTTAAACTAAATGATCCAGTAATTCTATTCCTAACCATATACTCAAAAAATGAAAAAAAAAGTTCCCACATAAACTTGCCCTTAATGTTCATAGCAACATTACTCATAATAGTTAAAAAGTGGAAACAACCCAAAGTCCATAAAGTGATGAACAAGTAAAAAAATGGAGTACTTCCATAAAATAGAATATTGTTTAGAAATAAGAAGAAATGGTGTACTAAGACGAAGAGTGAAAATATTATAAAGAAAGAAATCAGTCACAAAAGCCCATGTATTATAATAATTCCATTTATATGAAATGTCAAGATAAAGTAAATCCATGGAAACAGAAATTAGATCACTGGTCTAAGACAATGAGCTAGGGAGAACTAGGCGTTAGGAGGGCAGTGACTGCTAAGACCACTAGGTGTCTTTTAAAAGGAACAAAATGTTCCAAAATGAGAGTACAGAAATGGTTGCACTACCCTGTGAAACACTGAAAAGTGTTAAGTTGTACACTTTAGATGAGTGAATTATAAGTTTCTGAATTATATCTCAATATTAAATCTCATGGTCAGTGCTTCTTAAAAGGTGGTCATTCATTTCTCAGAAAGATTTATAAATGGCCAAAAGGTATATGACAAAAATTCGGTACCACTAATCATCTGGGAAATGTAATAGAAATCACAAGATCACACCAATGCGAACGTCTACTATCAAAGAGAAAAAAATAACATGTGCATGAGGATACAGAGAAAGGAGAGGACACGGACACTGGTGGGAGAAATGTGAAGCAGTACAGCCACTAAGTTTCTCAAGAACCTACAAATAGAATCACAATATACCCAGCAACCCTTCCACTGGGTTTACACTCGAAGGCCAGGAAACCAGGGTGGAGAAGAGACATCTAACCTCCCGTGCTTACTGCAGCACTGTTCAGAATGGCAAAAATGTGGCATCAATGTAGGCGCCCACTGGCTGATGAAAGGATGAAGAAAATGGGACATGCATGCACAGTGGAATATTATTCAGCTGTACAAAGAATAAAATCCAGTCACTCATAGCAACATGCATAGAACTGGGGGGGTACGATAGCAAGTGAAACAAATAAGGCACAGAGAGACAAATACATGTTCTCACTTCAGTGTGGAAGCTAAAAAAGCTGCTCTCGCAGAAGTAGAGAGTAGAACAGTGGTCTCCAAAAGCCAAGAAGGATACAGGAAAGAGGATGGCTGTGGGTACAGGGACGCTGGTGGGCAGGAGGGGCTCCAGACGTCAGACGTCGCGGGGTGGGGGTGCTAGTTGTTCTTGCCTGATGGTGACTGAGGAGAACTGAGCTGCTACAAGCTGCTCTCACTAAAGACAGGAAGTGGGGTGCGGGACCAGGGTGGGAAATGGCCTCAATCAATTGGAAAAAGGACCCCCAGTGGAGAGGGCACACAAACTAAGCACAAAGGCCTGTGGGCTTTCCACCCAGCGGGACATGCACAATTCAAAATGAAATGCAGAGCAACAGTAAGTCATAAATATTCTGGTGCACGGCACGGAACACCCTAAAACAGGAAGCACAGCAAGCTGAAGAAACCAGGACGAAGCAGCTCCGCTCACACCCCTGTGGCAACCCGGCTTGCCTGTTAGCCATGGCCCACTGGGCAATAAACCTTTTTGCTTTGACACCACTTCCTCATTTGTGGGTTGTCTCTCACCCTTCATGACGTGGTCCTGGAGAATTCTTCTCCTTGGGAGGGAGGGAGAGAAGGAGGAAAAGAGGAAGGAAGAAAGCCGGATTTCCCTTGATTATTTATTCCCAACACACATGAATCTGTCGCCCAGTTTTACTGACTGTGTCCTCATCCCTGCAGAGGACTGGGAGCGTGGTATCCACCCTTGCTTACTCTAGTCTAGTTCCAGCCAGCAGCTAGGAGGACCACGATTTACCTGACGAAGCAGATCAATGTGGTCACTGAACCGTCTCAGGACAGGCACTACAAGGTTAAATGAGGGAACACACGTAAAGAAGTTGAAACAGTGCCTGGAACGCAGCAACCATCAGTTTCAGCTCTCTCCCACCTTCTCCTGCTCCATCATTCCTCCGTCCCTCCCCTTCCTTTCCTGGGAACTGGGACCAAATGGGGTTTCCATGGGGCTCGAAGGATCCACCTTAGCCCAGTAGTGAGGCCAGCACCCAGCTAGCATGAAGAAGAGGAAGCAGCGCACCACGTGGGAATTGAAGCCCATTGGGGTGCATCTGCACATGTACCCTGGATCTACCCACCACCAGACCCTGCAGAGTGACTGCTCAATCACAGGGAGCCACCATCCCAGCCCAGAGTGGGTCTTGACTGCTAAATGCCATTCTCCACAAAGATATGCAGGGGCTTCCTTCGAGGAATTAGCTGAATCCAGAAATGAATTAGGGGAAAAAAAGAAGAAAAAGAGGATAGAATGGTTGCCCTCAATACTCTCTGAAGTTTGGTTTCACTAATAATAACTATTGTTCTTATTACTGTTATGACTGATAATATTAATTGCTTCTTATTACAGGACAGAAGTTACATCAAGCATTAAATTGTTTTAATTTGTCTACTCACAATAAGTAGATAAATTCATTTGATTTGGCTGCATTAAAACTGTATGTGATCTCTGGTTATGTTCAGGAAAAATATTATATGAAAGAAGACAGACAGGCTACTGATTTTTCTGTATTCTCAAGAAATGCAAATTAAAACAACACTGAGATTCCATCTCACCCCAGAAAGCATGGCTGTTATCAAGAAATCAACCAACCACAAATGTTGGAAGGGCTGTAGGGATAAAGGAATCCTGCTGTACTGTTGGTAGGAGTGTAGACTGTGCAATCACTGTGGAAATCAGTGTGCAGAGTCCTCAAAAGCTAGGATTAGAGGTCCCATTCGACCCAGCTATTCCCCTTCTGGGTATATTTCCAGAAGAATCAAAAATATCATACCACAGTGATATATGTGTACCCATGTTTATAGTAGCACAATTTGTAATAGCTAAATCTTGGAAACAACCGAAATGCCCATCAACCAAGAAATGGATAAAAAGATGTGGTATTTTTATACAATGAAGTACTACTTAGCTATAAAGAAAGATAAACACAAGGCTTTTATGGGCAAATGGATGCAACTAGAGACCATAAGCAAAAGTGAAATAAATCAGACTCACCTGTGTAAACACCCTATTGTCTCCCTCGTGTAAGAAACTGAAAGAGTAAATAAGATCCAAAAGGTACAATAGATATTGTGAAAGGGAAAGAAACTACTCAGAAACAAAGGACAACTGGGATGGAGAACAGAGAAAAGAAGGAAGGGGAAGAAAAATATATATATACATATACACAAGATAACTAAGGTAATTGTACTACTAATTTCTATTAGTTCATTGACAGGAACAGTTAGTGCTCATTTTGTTTAATCAATTTGGCACCCCTGTATCTGGTAATCTGAGCAACTACTTTGAAAATAACGATATGAAATACAAAAGCCATTGTTAATTTCCTATCATCTTGTTTTGAAATTCTGTATTATTTTTATTGTTTTTTATTCTCTCTAAAATAAAAAAATTTATACCTTACCTAAAGGCTCTGTTCCTAAAGGAAGTTGCTGCTGTCTCTTGTACAATGTGTTAAAGTACTATTAACACAAATTGTGACTCTCAGATGATGAGAAAGTGTGCAAACACCTTACTCCCCTGCACCCACATGGCTGGTAGTGCAAACTGGAACTAGAATCCAAGATTCAATCAACAGATCACTTTGTATCTATTAAGAAGGGCAGACCATGCTCATCACATACATTTTCCAACAAATGCCACTCTGAAGTCTTGCCAAATTAAACGTTCCTAGTATCACACCACTAGGTGTGTTCAAATAAACCACTTTCCAGGAATAACTTTCATACGTTGGCCCTTGAATCGTAACAACTGCTATTGCTGCCCAGAATTACATACTATACTCAATGACATGCAAACTATTATTTGCAGATATAAAATCACACCGTTTTGTTACTATGGCATGTCTCTGCTAGGAGTATTTCAGAAGAGCATCAAATCTTTGTGTTTTCTATTAAGTAGATGGCTCGTCAGGCAATCAAAAGCCAGTATTATAGAAATGCTCTCTGATTTAGTAGAATGAAAAGCAACAAGCTGGGCGGTGGCAGTGGGAAAGTCAACCAGCCAGGCACACAGTCTGGATCTGATTCCAGCTTACTGACCATGTGACCCAGATGAACCACAGGAAGCCTCGCCCAAACAGACTGCAGAGCTGGTGTGGGAAATGACAGAACGTGTGGGAAGGTCTTTCTTTAATGCAGGTGTGACACACAGGCACAAAAATGCATAGAACATCTTACCCTGTAAGATTGTAGACACTAAACACATACAAAAAGCACTCAGATCAACAAACAGAAGAGTGAGCTTGTGCCATCAAAATGACCTTGGTGGTTATTCCCACTTATAACACAATACTTTTGTCTCTGTCCATATGGTATGGAAATGGGATTTCACCTCATGCATTATTTCCATGTCGGATTTCTTTTACTGACATCGAAAGAGTCTCCCACTTAGGTGCCTGTATATGCCCACAGCTCATTCTATTGCATAAGTTCATACTGGTGCATATTATTATAGAACACATAAGACATATTTCCTATTTAATTTGGATTGGTTTCCATTTCTCAGTACTTCAAATAGTTCCACTTGAATATTCTACTGCATTTTTGCTGCTAAAGTATACATTCAGCACATCTCTGTTAGGCCCAAGGACAGAATTGCCACTCATGTACGGCTCTCCTGCTGCTATTGTCACAAATTGCCACAGGTTGGTAGTTTGGAACAAGAGACACAGAGGTCAAAATTTTTACATGTGTCTCACTAGGCTAAAATCAAGATGATAGTGACACAGTTATGTTCCTTTCTGCAGGGTCCAGGGGAGAAATCTGTTTCAGGACTCTTTCAGATCCCAGAGGCTACCAGCTTTCCTTGGTTCATGGTTCCATCCTCATCTTCTATGGCAGCAATGGCTGGTAAAGGTCTTCTCTATATATGACGCCCTGACAAGGATTCTTTGGCTTCTCTCGTCCACACTTAAAGGAAAAATTGATTACATGGGCTGACAAGAATAATACAGGATTATCTCCTCAGCTAAAAAGACATCATATCAGAGTGACCCAAGCATACCCATGTTTACAGAAGCACAATTCATGATAGCTAAAGCTTGGAAGCAGCCTGTATGTCCATCAACAGATGAATGGATAAAGAAAATGTGATATTTACCCACCATGGAGTATTACTCTGCTATACAGAAGGATACATTTGAGTCATTTGTAGGAAAATGGATGCACCTGAGACTATAACATTAAGTGAAATAAACCAGACACACAAGTTTACATAGTCCATAGTTTCCTTATGTGGGAAACCCAAAGTATAAGTAAAATTAAAGAGCAAAATAAAAGATATATAACAGGAAATGGGAAAGATCTTTTACAAAAGGAAAGAGGACTAAAAGAAGGAAGAGGGAAGGAAACATAAAAGGAATTAAGATGTGTTAGGCATATGGACCAACTCACCACAATGAATGGAATCCTTATATACTACAAATATGTACTTATATATATTTTTCTGAAAGCAGCTGATTAGCAACCTCCATTTCATCAGCAACCTCAGTTCCCACCTTGCTGAATAACAGAATCAGTCTCCAGGGAATAAGAGGAGGAAGATGTCTCCAAGGGCCATGAATCTCCCTTCCACAGTATACATACATTTTAAAAGTGTTTTTAAAATTTGCCTTGAACATATTTTACATCACCGGAAAGCAAACCAGTTTCTTCTTTTCTATGCCTCAGCTCTAGTTTCTTCTGTTAGTCCCGTAATGCTTCTAAATATAGACATAAAAATAAATTATAAAAATTTTGTCTATATATATTAACTTCAACCATTTATAATATAATACAGTGAAAGCTACAGAAATACAAAATAAGTAAGTGACTTCCAGTCAGAAGGCCAATTAAGCAGGTGCAGGGGGAAAAAGACATAGTGGAAAAATGTAACAAAAATATTTGTACTCCACAACTGAGCTCTGGATTTTGAAAGAAAAACGTGAGAAACAGGATAAAACCATGGTAACTAAATCCAGCTCTACACATTGAGGGCTTTGCTTTTTATTCCTATCAGAGCTAGAAATGGAAGTCAAACTACATACATGGTTTTGAACTAGAAACATTTCCCATCGACACAACCAGGAGCCAAGAAAATCTCATCTCATCTTTGAAAGGTCTGAAAAATTTTCACTCACTGGCTTACTGTACTCATCCGCTTTCACTTGACTTGACCAAATACCCATCACCCTCAATGTAAAGGAGAGATTTAATTTGGCTCATGCTTTAAGGGGACTCATTGTCAGGTGACACATTGTCAGCTGGCTCCAATGCAAAAATATTACAGTGGAAGGGCTTGTGGAGAAAAGCCACTTAGTTAACAGCAGCCAAGAAGCAGTGCAGGGAAAAGAGCCAGAGAACAGGGGTTCACGGAGACACTGGCCTGAAGGCAACACCTCCCCAGCCCACCCACACACACTCACAAGTGTGCTCCACCAGTCATCTTTTCAGATCCCAAAGGAAATCAAATAGTTGGGCTGGGGATAGCTCAGTGGCACAAGCACCTGCCTAGCAAGCACAAGATCCTGAGTTCAAGTCTCACTACCAAAAAAAAAAAAAAAAAAAAAAAAACCCACAGAAAATCAAATCATCACTCCATCCTAGCCACCAAATCCCATTCCTTGGCCACTTGCTACCCAAATACACCTCCTGAAACCATTCATAACACCCAAAGACAAGCATAAAGACAATATTAAGTTCATAGCTGCACTTAACATAATACAACTGTCCTGCATACAACCAGAAACAAAACAGTCCCTCCCCCAAAATCTGAAAGTTCCAGCATCTTTCAAAAGTCCAGGTTACAGTCTAAGACTCAAGGCAAACTCTTAACTATAAACCTCTGTAAAATCAAATTCAAGTTACATAATCTCAATGTACAATGGGACAGAGCCAACATTCCCTTTACAAAAAGGAGGAACAAGGGGTTGAAAAAGCACAGATCCAAACCAAGACCAAAGCCCAGCAGGGCAAATATTAAGTCTTGCAGCTACATATTGGGCAGCTGGTGCACAGGGCGGGAGGTGTCAGTTCCAGAGCCCTTTGATGGCCTCACCACCTGGGCCTTGCTGGTTGCAGACAACATGGCCTTTCTGTTGGGTTTGCTCCACTCATGCTCTGCAGCATTCCAAGGCAGACAGTGCATGTTCCTACCATCTCTGCCTGCCTGGGGTTTGCACTGCACCTCCAACTTCATCCTGCAGTTTCATACCCTGTCCTCCCAGGGGCTCCTTGCCTGACCTAGGTTTTCCCTCAATGCTTGCATTCTGAATGCCAGGAAAATCACTATCATTTCTACAAAGGGCCAATCAAATGGTTTTGCCTCCCACAAAAGTCATAAAAGCTCTTCTCCCCTCACTAAGTTTGTGTTTTATTGCTCTCCCAGCTGCCATCAGAGCATTTAGGCTGATGTTTGTTTAGGGCATTATTCTGCCCTGAAGGTAAAAGAGGTTGACTAACACTGTTCAGTCCAGCTGGTTTATATGTCAACAAACTGATAACCAGGTGCATTTTTCCACAACATTTGTTTTGTAGACTTACCCATTAATGGAACACTTAAGTGTTAAGTGAAGCCTTTTTTTTTCTCCTATATGTCTAGCTATTCCATTTAGCTTGGTTGCCAGGTAGTATTTCTGGTATCCATTTTGCTACTTCACACTTTACTTTCTAGGCCCATCAGCTATTCCTTCTTAATTTTATAATTCAAATTATAAACACTTTTCCAAATTATTTTTTAAAAAAAACCAACATTACTTAAATGATGCCGAAATCTCCTGTCAGCAGAAGCACTAGCCAAGTCCCCTTAATGTGACTATGGCTGCAGTGGCCTCTAGGTGTCTGAATGACTGACCAAGTGAGTGTGTCCAAAGGACCAATTCCCTAGGTGGCCACACTCAAGCAAACGGTTTGGAGCTCTCTTGCCAAATAAAAGGTTTACACTTTTGAGCCTTCAATAGGTAGTGTCTTGCTAAGTCTTGAGACATCCTCAAGGCAGTTTTTCCTCTTCTCCCTGTACAAGCTGCCTAGTTTCTCTCCAATGGCAATAATCCCTTCAGCAGCTGGACCTATTTTGGTCCCAACTTTACATGTGATTCCTTCTGGGGCAAAATTTAGGCTTTTAAAATCTTTGTGCTCTTTCTTTTGCCACCAATTCTCCCTATCAATACAGCTAAAAGCAATCAACAATACCCATGCCACACCCTCAGTGTTGGGCTATCTTGAAATTTCCTGCACCAAATCAATTAATCCACCACCCTTAGCCTCAGTATCCTACAAAGTATAGGATATGGGCAAAATATAGACAAACCTTCTGCCAGAACATAACACACGTGCTCTCTACTTCAACTACCAATGGCATGCTTGCTCCCAATTGAAACCTCCTGAGCCGGGACTTTACTGTCCACAATCCTGTCAGGATTCTGGTCTATCAAGCTCCAACTAGCAATACTCACCAATCTCTGTTTATAGCATTCTAGGACTTCTTTAGCTTGCATCTCCAAACTTTTTGAAACTCCTCCTCCAAACCAGTTCCAACGGTTTCTGAAAAACATAGTCAGGTACAGTCATGGCAACAGTTTACTATATCAGTCAGCTTTCCAGTTGCTCTAACGAAATACCTGGCCCCTACTTAAAGGAGAAGAGATTTCATCGGGTTCACATTCTATGGGGATTCATTCCATGTGCAGCTGGTTCTACATCAGAAACACTACAGCAGAAGGGTGTATTGGAGCAAAGCTGCTTAGTGTATGGCAGCCAGGAAGCAGAGCAGGGAAAAGGTTCTTCAGACGAACGTGAGACAGCAGACATTCGTGATAGTGCCTTATCTCCCTGCCCACCCAGGCGCATCTAGAAGCACTCTTCACTGATCCCCTAGATCCCAAAGTCAATCAAGTTGACACTCCTCCTAACTGCCACCTTTAGGCAACAGTGCAGAAGAGGACTGCCTCACTCACACACTAATGGCAAAAGAACCTCCAGGAAATCAGAAACTTAAACCTACAGTAAGCATATGTGTGGGAGTTCACTACCTCCTCACCAGCAACACACCAAGCTCAAAACAGGGACAACAGAACTGTCACATGATAATACCTCACCAGCCTGGAAGACTCAAAATTTGCATGGAATCTCACTGAAGATGGGTGCACAGTCTAAACTACAAAATAAAAAGGAAACTCACCAGTGTGAGAGTCAGAAGAAGCAAGAAATAAAGGAATGTATACCCCAGAAGTCTTGCCATAGAGAAAGCCTAGAGGGTCTGAAAAGCAAGTACTGTATATATAAACTTCTCAAGAAATGAATGAAGAATCAGACTGAGGAGATAAGCACATTACTGAAATGCTTTATAAAAATCAGATCTGGGCACAGGGAGCCATGCAGCAGCAAGCACTGTTGCACACCGGCCCTCAGGGTGGCCGCCACCACTCAATTGAGAACTAGCATGACACAGAGAAACAATGGCACAATTGGCCCACCATGCACTGGCTGCAGATGCCCACCCACAGAAGTGTGTGAATCATTCAAACATGGAGAAACCCCTAGGAATACATGCCATACAACAGGTCACTCTTGCTCCTGTCGTTGAGAACCAGAAAGGTCCAGAGTCAGTGGAGGAGCAGCTGCTGAACAAGGACTCAGAGAACATGAGAATGCAGACTAAGCTTGAGGAGTCAGAGGTCCTGTGGACTAGGGTCATGAGAGCCGTTCGGAAGCTGTAAACCAGGAGGACCTTGCACAATACCTGCAGAGACTCCCTGGAAGCCATTCTTCCCCTGACAGTACAGACTGTGGTGGAGCTCTGGAGAGGTCTGCAGCAGGATTCCTGCTGCCTGTGCTGACAGTTGGGGAGAGGACACTAACTGGTTGTGGGGTCCCAATGCTATAGAAGGCTGGAGAGAAAATGCTGCAAAACATGGCTTTCACCCCAGATGGCTCACTTGAGATGTTAGTAAGAATTGCGTCCTCAGTGTTCTATAGCTGTGACGAGGAGGAGGCCAAGGACAGAAAACAAAGAGACCGAGAAAAAGCAGCTGCTTTTGCTGCAGCACTAGGAGAAACAGATCCCAACTCTGATTCCCGGGGCCCCAAGAAGAACTCAACGACTGCATTCATCTGCTGCCACTGTTAAAAGCCAGGCCACCTCAAGAGGAACTGCCCTAAGAGGGCCCATGGGCCATGCCCTGAATGCAAAGGTGACCACTGGAGATTGGTCTGCTCTCTGAAGCAGAGGCCCCAGAGCTCAGACCCATGCTACCAGTTAGTCCAACAGGAATGAGAGGGCCCAGGGCATACTCTGCCTTCTCCCTTTGGCCAGACTGTCGTCTCCATGGAGGAGCCCTGGGTAATCATGACTATGGAGGAACAAGAAAACAGCCTGTTGCTAGACACAGGTGCAAGTCTCTCGGTCCTTCTTTTCAATCCTGGCCTTCCTTCCAGCCATCATACCTCAGTGAAAGGAGTCACTGGTGAGGAGGTAATACACTATTTTTCACAACCCTTAGGCTGTAACTACTTGTTAGATCCTTCTTGCGTATCTCTGTCTTCCTGAGAAACCACTTTGAAGATACCACCATGTATTATAGCAGCCATTGATATTTTCCTACTAATCTATCCATAACTCTGTAATGTTTGTATTGTTCCTATCCTATTTTGTAAATGGATGCATGTCTATTATTATGTGTTTCCTACAACAATCACTGAGAAAAGTTAATGATTATTCAATAGGTTACTCATGTATACCTCTATTTATTTTCTTTAGAAGCCACTTTGAAGATACCAAAGTATAGTACAACAACTATTGATAATCTCCTACCTCTTTTGTCTGTAACTCACCATTGTTTGTCTATTTGTTTTCCTGAGAAACTATCTTGTAGATAACAATATGTAAAACAATAACCATGGATAATTTCCTACCACTTTGTCTGTAATTTGGTAAGCCCCCCCCATTATTATGTCATCCTTCTTTTACTCTTTAAAAGAAAAAAAAAAAAGAAAAAGCAGATCTGAAAAAGTAAATAGAAAATCTGGAAATGAAACAATATAAACAATGAAAATCTCTGTAGATATGTTAAATATGTATACACTTTAGAAGTAACAACTGGTAAACAGGAATTAGAACTGAGACATTCACCTAGAATAAATCACAGGAAGATCAAGTGCTAAAAATTATGACAAAGAGACACACAGGACAAACTAAATTGCCTCATCTGTTATTAGAAGGGGGTTCAAAAGAGATGGAGAGTGGAGCGAGGTCTGAAAAGCAAGACCAAGCACAGTCTCTGACCACAGTCTCTGGCTCTTAATCCAGCAGAAAGATTAAAAAAAAAAAAAAGGCCCATCTTCTAAGACCTGAAAGTAGCTCGTGGGGCTCCAGAATCCTAGGGCAGGACCTTGACACTCAGCCTCCCTATCGGGTCATCAGCTTCTCACTCCTCAGATTTGAAATGACATAATTTTGAAGCAGAGATAGAGCCTAGTCATAGCCGAGGTTAGGGGTCTCCTTTCCTGAATCTGATTTCAGAGTCACCACGGCAGCTTTTACTTTTCCTGCTTGTTCAGAGAGGGAGGAGAATTTACATGTCCTGAAGCACACATTTACATGTCTACTGATAGCGTCCATAAGGACAATCTATTGATTTAGGTAGCCCAGCATCCACCTTTGTCCATCCACTTGATCTTTACTTTGGGGAACCTCACTCCAAGTACACACAGCTCCAGGGCAGGCATGTAATCCTTAAAAAAGGCAATTTAATAAAATCTATCTTCAAGGCTATAATAACTGTCTCAGGGATAGATATGAAACCCAAGCAAAAACAAAGAGATGAACTGTAGGGCTCTCAGTGGAGAGAACTTTTCTTCTGGAACCATTAGGTTAGTAGAATGTAAACCCCATCGGCACAGGCCATGGTGCAAAGGAGAGGTTCACTGCAGATAAAGATACCCGAGGAAGGGAGACCCACCCACCGTTGAAGGTGATGGGCCCTGAGTCCAGCCGTACCTAATCCAATGTCACCCCTGGACTCCGTGGTTTATTAGCTAAGAACTTCTCTTTTCTGCTTACGGCTGTTTGACTTATATTTCTGCACTATGTGACTTTGAGAATCCAGACTAATAAAATTTTTAAAAGCAGTAGCAGAAGGAATAGCAAGAAGATAGTTGTTCTCTAAATAGTTTCCCAATTAAAAATGCTGAGAAAGATTTGGGCTTTAATCCCAACATTACTGTAACTCATTAACCATGTCCTACTTTGTAAATCTGATGTATATTTTGTACGTCTTAGAGTTCTTCCAATGACCTCTAAAAGCTTCACAAATTTACAAACAACTTAAAATGATTTTTAATTAATTGAAATGGAAAATATGACATTCATAATTTTAAGAGAATTTTAAAATGCCACAAATAAAAGTATCAATTTAGCTTTACAAGGAAAGAATTGATAATAATGACAATTAACATATTTTGGAAGCTGTATAGGCAAAAGGAGGTGAGATTTTAGCTCAAAAAGAAAGGCCCTAGTTGTCCATGAATAGACAATTATCAGGTAGGGGGAGGATTTGGTTGGGATAGAAAGATGTGCTCACACGTGTTTACATAACTAAGCTTACAACTGCGACTCTGTAAGACAGATCAGAAACACTCTCCAGACAAACCAATGAAAACATGACGCCTTCCTTCCATCATCCACTCTCACAGTCTCCTGTGCCTCTTTATATCCCTAGTCACTCGATAATGTTACAATGATCTCCTCTATAACCTCTGAATGTCAAATATTAGAGCCAAGCAGTGAAGTAAACTCATCCTTTCTCTGTATTCCGTCTGCAGGATGACACATTATCTGTAACCAGGAATAAAGACACATGATGTATAAAATAACTCAATACTAAGTGCCCATAATCTATTCCAAATTATGCCACACTTGCTCAATAACAGGGCAGATTGGGATGGTCTTGTACTGCTGCCAGCCAGGTACAGTCCCTGGGTAATGACCATCGCCTGACTGAGGTGACCTGCTGTGCCTCCCAGCTGTCACCCTCTGTGGTTTTGGTCCCCAGACCATTCCAAGCCATTTTGCAGAAGGAACAGGAAGTGTCCTAGATGTCAGGTAAACCATCCGACTATACCATCACAGTGTGTAGAATGCATGACAATAGCTTGGAAGAAAATCTCAGAGCTAACATGCCCACGCCTTCAAGACATGATTCATGACTGCCGCTGCCAACACATAGTCCAGTACTGCATGGGACAGCACCAACCTGGATGATGGGAGTCCAAACACAGACTCTGCAGGTAACAGTGTTACAAAAACCCACACAGTTTACTAAACTAATATTTTTCATTTTAGATATGTATAAGTGGTAAATAATAAAAATATCTGCTTAATAACAGAGTGGTTTTTTAATGAAATGCACATTCTCAGTGATAAGGAAAGGTAATACAAGCGATTAACTGATACTGGTGTTTCCTCCTAGGGGTAGTTAAAATCATGGAGCAGCCTATAAGGAATAGGTCAGTAGGTGAAATTTAGCAATGTCTGAAACCAAGCCTCTCACCTCAGATGCACCTTTTACTTTGTGGGAGGTCTGGTTTGTTTAGATGTAAGATTTCTTCATGATTCCCAAAAAGATGTGAGCTGACTTCCTTACAATATTGCCCATGTCCTTTTAACTCTCTGTTGACAATTATGCCTTTTTAGCTTTGCTCTGCCAAATCTGTATCTGGGGCTATAAGATCATTAAATTTATTTCTTAACTGTCTCTCTTTCTGTGGTCCAGACCCTGAAAAGAAAATACAATCCCAGCAACACACACACACACACACAAAAAAAAAAAAACATGTATTGCAATCTCTTCTCAACCTTTGTTTAAAATCTGTCTTTCTAAGGCATCAAGGCTCTCAAAAATCAATTGCTCTTTTAGAGATAAAAATAATATGCTCCCACAGCACACTGATTATATGGGTATTAAAGTTTCCTGACTGCTGTAAAATCAATAGAAATGTACAAACTAAAAATAATGCTGCTTTTTTTTTCCTCGAACAATATGCTTTAAAAATCACCTATCAAATTTGAGTTATCCTTGCAATAGCCATATCTAGTCACTTTTCAATTCCTGGTACTTTGCATTCAATTATTGAACCAAACATAGTGGTTAAAGGCTTAAATGAAAGGTCAGAAATAGCCACTGGCCAGATCTGGAATAGCATGTTCTCCCATTCAATGCCACTCAACTTTGCAAATAAACAGTTGTTGAGAACATCTGAGTAGGATGCATTACTTGCAGACCAGTATTTCCATGAATAACAACAAGAGTCAAATCAAGTATAATAAAGGCACTGGAGAGCTAGGCAAGTGATGAGAACAAGAAAGGATAAGATTGTGTCTCCAAAAAAAGCACAGTCTCAGAAAGGTAATTTGTAGCAACTGCTTCCTAGCTATAGTTGTACAGGTAAAGGATCACAGTGGAGCTCTTGTGATTTTGCGAGGCTAGACAGTGATAGCTGGAGATTGAAGGCCCTTGAATGCATGGCCAGGTTCACTCTGATAGTTAGCAAGGCAGGAAATGAAAGGGTTAAATCATAAGCATCCATTAAACAAAGCATAATGTTCTACCAGTCTATGCATTGTGAAGGTAAAAGCTGGGATTGAAGACTTAGCAGGAGAAGCAATGAACACAACAGACTCGGTTAAATTCCTGGAGGATGATGCTTGCTGGACAGGGGACAAGAAGACAGAGACTGAGACTTTCTGAAACTGTAACCCAACTTCACCCAAGCTCAAATAAGGTGATCAAGCTACTAATGTATCTATCTTGCAGAAGAAGAGACAGCTGTCTCTAGAGGGCGGAAGATAACATCAATTTGTAGCTTCTGGAGCTTCTATCACTTTTTATTTGCAATGTCTTGCAGTCAGTCGAAAATTACTAGGCATAACATGACTAAGAGAATATGACCTAAAATCAGAATGCACCAAAAAAAAGACACTGGAGCTAATAACCCAGGCTTTTAAAATAACTATAATTATACATTCAATATAATTAGGGGAAAGATGTGAAAATAAGATGTGATTAAAGATAAGGGATTGTCATATGAAACTTGAGACACAGATATAGAGGAAGGTGCAGATGTAGACAGATATAACCAAAAGGAAATTCTAGAGTCAAACAAAATGATATGGGAAACCACTGGTAGACAGATTCAACAGTAGATTGGCATTGCTATAATCTGAAAGACAAGATACACATTTCTATTAACAAACTAGTAGTTTGCCTTCTTAGTTACTCTATCCCTTCTCCAACTTCTCTTTCTGTTGCTGATGACATTTTTGGCTTTTGTTTGTTTTTTTTTTCCTTCTTCTACTCAAATGGCACTGAGGTTTTCAGTCTATATGAAGGTGTCTATCACTTCATTCTTTAAATTTTCTGAATGCTGCATTTTATAACACAATGATCATGTTCCCTTCTAATTTCTCAAATGTTAATTAATCTTGTATTATTATAGTTAATATTTACATTCTTAATCTCATATTATTATAGTTATTTTATAGTTGTTTAAATAAAAGGAATTTTATCATGAAAATATTCATTAAACCCCCAAAATAGACAAAAAATGAAAATGTCTTCACCAAGACACAGTACAATCAAATTGCCAAAAGTCAAAGAACTTTTAAAGAGAAAAGCAACTCATCACATACAAAGGAACTATTGAGACAACAAATACTATTTCTCAGTAGAAATCCACAGCCTGGGAGAGACTGGGATGATTTATACAAAGTGCTGAGAGGAAATAATGACAAAGACTGCCACATGTGGTGAAATTGTCCTTAGAAATGACAAAGATTCCCCCAGAGAAACATAGGGATGGAAATTCATTGCCACTACACCTACCACAAAAGAAATTATAAGAAATGCTAAAAAAGAGTTCTTAAAGTTGAAATAAAAGGATGCTGAACTGGCAACATGAAAGAAAACACATGAAACTATCAAACTCAACAGTAAGTATGAGGCATGGTTGAAGTACACAATGAAAGCTTAAATTTTTAAAAACTATTACAGTAAAAGGCACATTGACATTAATTCCCCTCGAAATACTCCCTCTCGCCTCAAACACTCTTATACCATCATTCTTGCCACTTTCTGAGGAGTTCTGAAGTCCTCTTGCACAAGAATCTTCATGAGGTAGGATTAATAAGGATAAGGATATCTTCATGAGGTAGGATTAAAGGTACAGTGAATGCTGCTGCCCAGGGCCATCCAACAGGAAGGCAGATTTATGAGCACATTACAGAGTGTCCCCATCCACCTGTCCACCAGATCCAGTATCATGTCTTTTGGCTCCTTCCCAAACTCAAAACAGTAATAATGAAAGGCAAATGCTTTGGATCGTTCCAGGACATTAAGGCTGCCACAACAGTGCAACTAAAGACACACACACACACACACACACACACACACACACACACCCCTAAGAAAGTCAACTACTAGAAGAAATTAAATTTACCAAGGTTGCCCGACACAAGGCAAATGTAACAAATCAATTCTGTTTTATATATCAGCAATAAAAAAATTGTAAATGCCCTCTGTAATAGTATAAACATTACAGATCTAACACTACATCTAAGAAAAGGTAAGTGAAACTGCCACTCTGAAAATTACAAACTATTATTGATAGACAGACTTAATAAGTTCTAATGTTGTATAGTACTGTGAAGTGACTATAGTTCACAGCAAACTATTATATATTTTATGAATACAAAGAAGAATCTTGAAGGCGTCAAACAAAATGTAATAAGCAGACAGAAGTGTTAATTAAATTGATTTCATCAGTACATATTGTATGCATGTACTGAAATATCACATTGTGCCCCATAAGTATGTGAAATTACTTATATGTTAATGATTTTTTAATATTTAAGGAGATGGAAATGCTATGGATTTGATTATTGCACATAGTTTAGATGTACTGAATTATATCACACTGTACCACATAAATACATACAATTAAAAATTTAAAACTTTTTAACAATAACATGACTGAGAAAAATTTTGAAACACTTAAGTAAATTAAAAGGACATTACATGGACTAAAAGATTCAACACTACAAAGATCACAATCATCTCTGAAGTGGTCTATGGATTCAATACAATCAAATAAAAAATTCCTAATGTGTGAAAGTTGGTTTTATTTTTTAGTACAGAGAGTGGCTTTTTAAGAAAGTGGTAAACTGACTATGGCCAGGTGAGGGTGGAATTTCAACTTGACTGTCCACAGGATCCACCCCAGGCACTAGTGGAACAAACTTCCGGGTGTGTCTGGATGGCTCTCATAGGCGTGGCCTTGGTGTGGATGTCTGATCATTTACTGGCTCTGCTCCCAGCTACCATGAACTAAGTAGTTTTTGCCATGATGCCTCTGCCTTGGAACCAGCTAATCAGGAACTGATAATAATACTCCTTCACGTTGTGGGTGTTTAGTATCGTGATTCATTAATGAAAAAGTTAACTAAAACAGAAAATGGAGTGCCAGAGAAGTTGCTGCTATTGTGACTACACCTGACCATGTGGTTTAGTAGCTTCTGTAAGTAGTTTGTGGGAGGTATTTGGAAAGGTTTGGAGATAGGGGCTAGAGAAGCCCTAGGATACTAAAGCAGAGTCTCGTGGGTGATTCTGAGCAGACCTCAGAAGACCAGAATGGTGATGCAAATGAACAGCAAAGCTCCGGCTCAGGAGATTTCAGTTTAAAAAAAACAGATCCCCTTGGCATTAAGCAACAGGCCATGTGTATATCATAGTCTTCCAGAAAATTTGTCTGCATTTTGCCCATGTCCTGAGACTCTGCCCATGTACTAAAATTAAGGGTGGTTGATGAATTAATCTGGTGAGGAAGTTACAGGACAGCCTGATACTCAGACAGTGACATGGGTACTGCTGGCTGCCTTTAGCACTATTTTATAGTAAAAATCAGGGGCCAATCACAGAACAGAAAAATTTGAAAAACTTAAAATTTTGGCCAACGAGAAACTCCATGTAAAGTTGAAGCCAAAGCCTGTGTGGCTACTTAAGAGACTGGCAACATCAGAACGAAACCAAGAACTGGGTACAGAGACCAGAAGAAACATGCCTTGATGGCACCCCAGAAATCGGCAAGACCTCACACATGGCAGCCTCAAAGGTGCAAAAGTGTAAACTTTCCATCTGGCAAGAGAGTCCTTGGGACCCCTGCTCCAGCAAAGCCGCCTGAGGAATTGGTACCTCAGGATTCACATTACTATCCTCAGACATCCAGACACTCATAGGTCACTGCAGCCATGGTCCAAAGGGTCCTGGCTACTGTTTCCACTAATAGCAGATCTTGGTATTACCCACATGATGCTGGTTTACTGCATATAAAATGCAAGCATTTGTTGCATGCAAAATGCAAGCATTTAAGCAGGTTAGAGAGGCTTATGTCCAGATTTCAGAGGAAGGCCTAGGAGACCAACCAAGGATCCCCTGAGAGGACAGTGTGTAAAGCTGTAAGAGCAAGCTGAAGGTGTAGTGGAGACCCCAGGAAGTTGGAGATGTCAGAAATGTGGAATATCTATTTTCAGCTGAGGAAAGCTGCAGGCCATGAAGGAAGCCAGCCTAAGAGAGCAGTCTTGTGGGTTGCAACCAACGTGTCTACAGGGCTGGAGCCAGCAATGTTCTTTGGAACTCACATTTTACCAACATGTGTCCCAGATGCTGGACTTAGAGCTACAGGATTAATACCTGCTCTGTTGGTTTTCTTTCTTGTTTTTGTTTGATTCTTTTCTCTCTCCTTATTCCTCCCTTTTGGAATGGGAATGTTTAACTGATCCCACTACACCTTGGGATTAGGCAAACTCTGAAGAAAAAAAAAAAGACAGGTTTCTGCCATTCACAGGACTCATAGTGTGGCTCAATTCAACCACCCAGCCTGCTCATGAAATAGACCTAGAACTACACCTTCAAAAGACCATGAGTTAAGCCAAAAAGCTATGTGTACTTATTTGCTACTAATCGTATACATTCCACTCATTATTCTTAATAAACATTCTTACCACAGAATTTTAATATACCTAATAAGGCAAGAATACTATTGAAAATCAAAAATGAGAAAAAAGGATAAAATAGAAACAAAGCTTTGTAAATAAGGAGGGCAAGAGGGACCAAAGGGAGGGGAGTAGAATGGGAGAAAAAAGACGAGAACTAAGACATACCACGCACAGGTACAAGTTCCCTATGATGAATGTGATGGATATCTTTATCTAACGTGTACCAATAAACTTAATAAATATAAAAAAGAATGCTATGGAGTTTACTGAAGCAGATGTGATGAAATAAAATGTACAAAAATGTGAGTGAGATGCTTTTAAAATGAATATTTTAAATGATTTTTAATAAATTTTTATTCACTTGAAATATTTTCAATAACACTATCATAAGGCAAATATATTGGTTTGGTTTGGTTTGGTTTGGTTTCAAAGAACAAAATGCTGAAAGTCAAAGGACTGGGTCATAGCAACCCCCTCCCATTTTGTCCCTACTTCAGTACTCAAGCACAGCAGAGGTTTGTAAAGTACTCAAACCACAGCGGTGGTTTGTAAAGATGCCTCCTAACAGGAACCACCCATTGTGCACAGACAACCCTTTAAAAATAAAGGTCTGCAAGTAAAATCCATCAGAGAACTGGCTCTACCTTCATACAACAAATTCATCTCAACAACTTAAAAAGGAGAAGGTAGCAGTCAGCACAATACTGTCAGATCAGCATTCTGCCAAACCCTGTATCACAACTTAGGTATTCGTGTACACACCCTCCTCACATACAGAATTTTTTCTGACTTTCTAAATCAATATAAACACACTGGACTTCTGCCCCATCTCATAATCTGATAGAACTCGAAATCTTGTTTTAGCCTGTTGAATGTTATCCTAAAAAGTGTAATTGAAAAAACTGTACTTATCTCAAAAAAAAAAAAATAGTAGTAATAGGGTGAAGTCTTCAAAATCACTGTATAGTTTCATGGTTATTTTCTCATCAAACCTGGGAACATTATGTAAAATTCCCAAGTCTTTACTAGGTAGAACTTCAATAAAGAACATTCAGAAATATATAAAACAAAGACTCCTAAACGGTGAGCTTCCTAGAACCTTCTTTCCACTCTCCAGACTGATTAACTTTGGTATCTTCTCTACTAACACAGCCTTCCCCATCTCCCTCAGCCAATGGTCTACTCCTACACCAGGTAGTAAAGATTTGCAAGGAAAAGGGACCCCTTTTATTCCTAATGAGAATGCAGGAGCCCTTTAAGTACTGATTGCCTGATTTTAAATTGCTCTTTTCAAAATGCTACATACACATAAGCAATTGTGAAAATTCCCCTCAACTACTGGGTTGCAATTACCACAATCAGGACTTTTGAAAAAAAATCATCAGAGGTAAGTCAAACCATATGCATGAAGGATAGAGACCAGCAAGATTTTCTAGTCACCTGATGGACAAATCAGTCGCCTAAGCATTTTGGATGATGTAAAATGCACCAACTGTGATATAACCATCAAATTATTACTAATGCACCCATCCATAAAAGCTCTCTCTTCAGGCCGACTTCATTAGTGCTTCAAAGTTCAGAACATAATCTCATCATCTCTCTGCACTTTCAGTTCCAGTGGAAACACACAAGAACAGCCATCAAGAAGGCCCTCCATCAAGCCCCAGACAGAGGAAGAGGAAGCGGAGCAAACTTCAGGAAGGGTGTTTTGTCTCTTTCACGGACTACCCTACCTCTTCCCTCCACCACGCTGGAGAAAACCATCTCACTATCAGTTATGCAGTTTTAATCTGACTCCTTCACTGCCCTGAGAGCTAATGACCTCATCTGTAAAACCAATGAGCTACACTCCTCCAGAAAATGATCTTTACAAACTTTTCCAGGTTGAAACTATACTTCTGTAAGTCTGTTCTAGGGCTAAGGTATGCTTTATTAAGACAGTTAAATGAATTTCTGTTTGACAGAAACACTGTTTTTAAAATATGAATGTAAGTCCATCTGACACTCTTATTTTAGAGGAAAAGAAACTGAAGCCCAAACAACTGGAATGCTATCGTGCAGCTAGCTAAGCTCGGCCCAGCTCAACAACACTGAGCCAAGGAGCTCACTCTGGGACTTCCGCCCTCACCCCACTGCACAGCTGAAGTCTCCTCTGAAAAGATGCAGAATAATTAATGTCACTATACCTCCAAGCAGAGTCCTCCAAAACCTTGCAAAGTTTTAGAAAAGAATATCCAAGAAAGAGTCAGTCACAAAGGAAGACAGTTGTAGCTCAAGTCCGAGGCTCTGTGGATAAGAGTAATCACTTCCATCCAGTTTCTCCAGGGATGTTCGAACTAAACTCGTGACCTTGTCAGCTCTGACCTGGCACAAAATCACAGAGCCTCTGTGTCATGGGGGACTATGACGCCTACACTCATCTTGACTGTTCAAATACGGGGCTGTGCTTTTTATGCATAGTAAGGTAAGAGGACAGCGCTGGGAAGCAAGGAGCCCCGAGGATAGAGCTGGGTGCCCTGTCTCGAGTCTACACAAGGAGGGCTGCAGCACAGGAGGGCAGGACCCAGGAGGGGTCCCTGGTCAGGTGGACTTAAATCTCTATTTCTAGCTTAAGTATCAGTTAAGAAGATGCCTCATAAGGAAGAGCATTTTAGTCGTTCCATATTTACTGATTAAAATCTAATGTTTTCATTTAATGCCACTTACTTACATAGCCCAGACTTGCAGGAAAAGCCTATTTAATCAGGCATGGGAGATATTCTAAAGTTAATTCAAAATATGAAGTTCCACAATCTGCTCAATTCTCAGGCCTACATTTAATATATAATAACCTGAAAGAATTACTTTGCATTCCAGAGCAAATGCTAGAGTGGATTTTCACCAAATAGTGTTTCCATCTGCACTAGACGACAAGATAAGCCATGATGAGTGTAAAACAGAAAAAGAAATTATTTTCCTAAAGCATTCTAAATAAGTTGCTTGCTCTAGGGATTGTACAATGAGTCCATTTAACCTTTGAAAACATTCCAAGAGAGCAGGACAGAGTGAGATCCACCATGGCGGAGCTACTGTGTGACCAAAGCAGGTCTGTGGAGCAGGGCGCCTGGTCTGAACTCTCCAGTTACTCTTCAGTCAGTTAGAGGCCCTGGCTTTTTCTGCTCCCCCTTCCTGTCCTCCCTGCATGTGGCCCAGAGGCGGCAGCAAACCCAAGGCATGAAGGTGCGGGAATTGGGAAGGGGTGGTCTTCCCTTTCCTCTACTCTGTGCATTTCACAATTGCTTCAGATGAGTTGAAGCCAGGTATATCAGTGCATGCCTCTAATCCCAGCACTGGGAAAGCCGAGGCAGGAACATAATTGAGAGTTAGAAGCCAGCCTGGGCTGCAGGGTGAGTTCAAGGCCAGCTTAAACTACATAGTGAGGTCCTCGTCTCAAAACAACAACAACAACAAAAAAGAGTGGTGGATCTTGATCATTCAGAACCACCAAGGAAGGCTAATGACAAGCTGGCCCATAATTCTGCATCACTCACTCCTCCATTCTAGATGTTTTCACTTTTCTGGGCTCTTATATTCAAACACTCGAAAACTTTCCAAAGTGATTAATTCTGAAAGGGCATCTGTCCCTTTAACATTAGATACACACTGCCAGGTCAGAGGTTGGCTAAGGAGAATGAAAACAATGATGTTGGACTAGAGGTCCTGAATAGCTTATGTTCCTTAACACGTGTGCGTCTCGTTAAACACTTCCACGTGCAGGAGTCAGTGTGATCCTCTCAAGAACGACCTGGGTATGGAGACCAGGTCAGGAGGATGATTACCCCAACCTGACTAATGGCGGAGGCCTCAGTGACGGGAGCAGCAACGACAATCTTTGAACTAAGGCCTGTGATATGTTAGCACGGACACAGCGGGAACTCCGAGATTCATGCTTGCTCAGAGAAACGCTCAGAGCCTTTGCAGACCCGACGACCCGCGCTGAGACTCAAACACAGATCTGGCAGTGAATTGAGGGCTCCTGCAGGCAAAAACGGTGGTGAGAGTCTTCAGTCTCTCCTCCCGACACCCCCTCTTCAGGAATCGCTCTATCTCTCCAAGCCCTCCCGCTGACCATGCCCATTTTACGGTTTTCACTTGGGAAGGTGCTCTCTGTGGGTTGATCAGAGCCCCTGGCCAGGCTGAGGGGACCGGAGAGGCCAGAGGCAGAGAGGATGCATCAGATTCCTTAGGGCAGGGGCAGGTGAGTAACCAGAGCCAGGACAGATCAGCTGAACCCTCTAAGGGGCGGGGCACTGCAACCCACAGACTGGCAGCTGCAGAGCCCATTCCCACCATGTGAAAGTAGAGGGAAACAACGTGGTGGGGAGGAGACCGCGGCGGCAGTCCCAGGCTCGGGATTGGGCCTGGCTCCCCGGATGGGTTGCTCTGCTGTCCGGTGTTCCACCTGGGCGCTCGGGAGTTTCTGGCGTACTACCCTTTCCACTTCAGCTCTCATGATGAGACCGCTTGCAGCAAGCAAAGGCGCCTGGGTTTCCTGAATAAGTCCGAAGACCGCACCCACACCCCCATACCCACACCTCTGTGTTCCACCTGCTCGGTGCTCCTCTCTCCTTCCACCCCACGCCAAGCATGCGGGTTTGGGGAAGATCACTATCTTCAGAAGATCATCCAAAGAATCTGGCAACATCCCTGTAGAGTATCACCGTGACCATTTTTCATTATTACATGTGTGTATTACACGCAGTTTACAGTCATCTTGGGAGTGAGTACATTTACCTAAGATAGCTTGGTTTTTTTAAAAGACACACTTTGATTTCTCTCTGTTCCCTCCCCTCTCCTCTAAATCACCTGTCCCCCATTTTCGTTCTTGTTGGTATTAATCTCATGACTTAATCTCATCAGTCTGATGACACGTAGTTTGCACGCACTGAGCTTGTTAGGTGCCTGTATGTGGCACATCTTTATTCTACTGATTTCCCTTCCCTCTTCCCCTCTCCTCTGACCCACGTTTTCTTGGACCCCATGATAACCATTTTTTAAGTGAGACTTTGATTCAAATCACACTAACAAATGATACCACTTGTGTCTAAAAGCCAGTTTCTCGGGCATTAAAATGCACATTTCTCAATATTCTGCTCCCCTTGTCTCCCAGAACACCCTCGCAGCAGTTATGCACCACTATTGACTCACCACTGTCTGTGCAGGGTTTTGGAAAGAACCATGAAAAGAAAAATGCTATAGGATATGGGGAGATGAATGCAGTTTTGCTTAGAAATCATGAAGTCACAATTCTCAACTGATCCTGGCTTTTGTGGAGGGAGAAGGGGACGGGAGGCTGTGTTTTCTTTCAGGAAAATTGAGTGAGCTGCAGCACATGGCCGCCCGAGTAACCAGCCCTGCCGAGGAGCAGTTCTATTCTAAGGCACTTTGCCCGTGGTTCCTGTGAAAATGCGCAAGTTGTTTCCTATGGAATCTTACAGAGATAATGCCCTGGAACAAATATTAGGGGCTAAGTTCAGTGCTAGACAAAGAAGTGTCATCTCTAGTGGAAAGGGAGAAAATCACCAAAAACGCTGAAGTCCCTGTTTCACAGGTGATAAATTGGCAATGAACAGCAAGGAAATTTCATACTTTGTTTAACCTTGGAAGCTTTTCCTCCAACGATCTAGTAGAAAAATCCAGGTACAGGGCATCTGTAAGCAGCCCCTGCCCACTCGTCACCTGCAGTCCACAGCCCCAGGCCCCATGGGCACCAGAGCACCTCCACAGCCCTAGCCTCTTCTCAGACCACCTCCAAACTGATGGTGAGGGGAGCACTCAGAAATTCATGTGACACACTGCCGGCTGGAAGATGATATGATAAGTGACAGGTGTAAAGAAACCTACACACTCCTGCAACCTTCAGGAAATTTGAATGTCACTGAGAAAATAACAGCCATTGATGTATTGGGTACTGATGGCACCACAGAGGGTCAGCTAACTTGTATGAGTTACCCAGTTCACCTAGGAAACAGGGACTGGTACCACTTCTGCACTGGACAGGAACAAAAGGAAACACAGAGGTACAGAAACCTGCCCGGGCCACCCAGCCCATGCATGGAGGAGGGCTGTGGAGCTGCTGTGTTCATGAGAATCCCCTGCAAATTAGGAGCTTCATCCTCCTGACTACGGCAGCAGCAGCCCTTGCGCCAGGAAGTGCACATGACTTCCTGGTCCCCTTCTCACCAACCTCCATATCTATCCGGGGAAGGGAAGCAGGAGAACAGATGTTTCCAAAATCTTTCAGGCAGTGAGATTACAATTATCATCAAAAACCACGATGACATTTGATGAATGTGCTCTGCATGACAGACGCACTTTGCTCCAGAAAAACGTTTTATAAAGGTTGCAAAGTGCATCAACACAACATGGAAAGACATTACAGCCGAAAGGAAAGAATGACAGAGGAAAGGAGCGCACAGTCTGAAGTCACAGGCTCTGCCCTTCCCCTTCTGTCTTCGTGTCATCTGGGACTTAAAGCTAATCCATCCTGAAGTCCAAGAGAAACATAAGCAGGGTGATCAGAAATGCACACAGTGGTAACCAGTTAGGCTAATGTGGACTGGCTCTAAATTATTCTATCTGATTCTTCCACAAAAGAAGGAAAAAATCCAAGGATTTCTTCCACTCCATTGTTCCTATTTGAAAGCACATTTTAGCCATCTAAAGAAGAAAATTGCTCAGATTCATTTTACAAAAATAAGGCTACTGCCACAGTGTGGTTTGAACTGCCAGATTCCAGATAAAGAAAACAATGCCCACAAAGCAAGGGACAGGGACGCTTGTAAAGTCAGGGAAAGAACAAAACCCAGACTTGTGTCTCCTGTTATAAACCGGCTCCCTGGGCCCTCAGCGTTTTGGTCTGCAAATGTCCTGTGAAATGCTGCACCTGTCCAAAGGCAGTGGTCACTCAACTGTCCCCAGTTCTTCCTGGGACTCCAACGTGGCCTTGAGTCTCACCTGTTAATAATAATTAGCGAGGCTGAATTGGCTGCAGCAGGCTGGCCCTCCAGAACCAGAGAAGAGGGCGCTGCCTGTATATAAATAGGCCCTGGAAAAATCACCAGCCTTGGCCAAATACACCCCGCAACCGCAAGTGAGTACGTCCTGCCAGGAAAGGTAGCTAACGCACACCGTCCCAGATCCAGTCCACGTGGACGTGTTAGAGGAAGCGACTCTAACGTCTTAATTCTGTGGTCTTTTTCTTCTGCGAAGGCACAAACTCCACGGTAAAGAAACCCTTCTCCGCTGTTGGCAGGACTGTAAACCAGTGCAACTCTGGAAATCAGTATGGAGAGTCCTCAGAGAACTAAAACCAGCAATGCCATTTCACCCCTTTGTAGGTATCTTCCAGAAAGAGTTAAAGACATTGGGCTACACTGATCCACGCATGCCTACGTGTGACAGCACAGCTCATGACAGCTCATCTTGGAAGTGGCCTCTATGTGCACCAACAGATGGAGGGGTAACGGCGGCATTTACACACACGTGCAGTACTGCTCTGCCATATAGGTAAGTGTGAGTCGTTTGAAAGGAAATGGGTGCACCTGAGGCCACAGTGTTCAGTGAACTAAGCCAGACACCAACTTGAATATCACACGGTTTCTCTTACCTGAGAAACTCAAAATATAAATAAAGAGCAAAATGGAAGGTGTAATAGGAAGCAGGAGAGTGGATCTTTCTCATCTGGGAAGGGGACTGAGAGCTGGAGGGGGAGGGCTGGGGGGATGGAAAAGGAACGAAGACGCGGTTCGCACTCCAGCGGCTCCACACTGGGAATGTGATCGGCGGGGACAGCAAAAACGGGTGCGTAAAAAATATTAAAACAAAAAAGAAGAAAAAGAAAAAATTATGTGTACATTTTGTAAACTTAATCATTTCGAGGTAGGATAAAAGAAATAAAAAGGAGGCAGAGACAAGGAAATCAAGACTTTAAAATGAAGAAGAACCACAGCCTTGAGACACAAAAACCACTCAAGCCCCCACCCCCTTTCCAGGAAACTCGCTCAAAGAAGAAAGTTTCCGAAGGCCCTTTTACAATAAGCCTGTAAATCTGGGCTCTAGATCCGTCCTTTCCATCCTAAACTGCACTTCCTCCACCCCCAGGACAGCGTCTTCCAACTTCAAACACATGCGCACGGCCTGCACTGTGACTCAACACACGTGGGAATACAAAAGGACACCCCTCCTTGAAGACGCTCTTAACCCTGCCTCCTCCGGCTTCAGTGCGTCTCACTTCCCTGAGGCCTGCACACCATTCTGTGAACGTGTCCTCAAATAAACCCATAACGGTCGCGTTTACTGATGGGTCCCAAAAATTACTTCTCTGTGATGGGAGTCAGAGATCCTGCAAACTTATTTAAAAAGGAAGGTTTGAGTCCTTGTGTCAGTCTTGGGGACATCACAAGCCCAGCCTGGTGACAATTTCTCCACATTGAACAAAAAAGTGGTTTAATACATTTTCTTCTGATACAATATTAACATGGAGTTTCCTGTCCATGGGTAAAGAGCACATTTTCCATTAAACAACCTTGAAACATACCGAGCTCCCCCAACATGGCCAGATGGGAGCTATGATAAGTGTCCTCATATCAGAGAACAATTTCTGGCTACCACATCTAGAGAAAGATGCAGTATCCTAAATATCTATTTTAAAGGGCATTTGCCCACATCTGAAAGTGCTCACAGTATAGCTGAATTCTTAGAAGACCTAATTTTTAAAAGGAATGACATTATCCAGGAATAGCTCTTCCAGAATAAAAAAAAGTTATGTTTTTAAACAATGACAGCATCTCTGGGTAGCTCTTTCAGAATTAAAAAAAAAAAAAAAGCCAGAAAGGAAATGTTTTTAAATAAAAACAGGATGTAGGAACAGCACTTTTCAAATTTATTTTTTTAAAAATGCACAAAATAGAGCCTGGGGCAGATTTCTGAGTATTGCTATATAGAACACACAGCTAGCAAGTTCATGATGCAAAAGTATTAATATTCATAGGTTCAGTATCCCCATTAATATTATAAAGCAAAGCTGTGAAGACAACTTTAAATGGGTGTCTAATTTCATATGTTCCCTGAAGAATATTCACAGCAAGGATCTATTTGAATAGACTGTGTTGTGACAGTGATACTGGGTCGAATGCAGATGTTTATTCTATGCCAAGGAGATTGGGAAGACATCAAAATGCAAGATTTTCCCTCCTACTTTGTCTGCCTTTTTCTGAAAAGAGTCAAAGGTGTAACTTAGTGTTCTGAAAGAAAATCCATGAATATAATGTATATCTAAAGGAACATCTCCCTTTACTCTAGCCAAAGAAACCCCTTGCTCTGGAACAGATCTCTCAGTACAAAGAGAAAAAAACAGCAGTACCTGGCAGGGACCAGATTCCCCAAGCCCCGAGGAAGCTACAAAACACAGCTTCCCAACACGGTGCGCAGCAGGCACCGGAAGGCAATGGTGGAGGCGGAGTACGAAGTCACAGCTTTCCCATCTAAGCTCCTCTGACAGCCAAGGATGCCACTCTCTTAGCAGTCAGAACACTGACTCCTTGTCTCATTCATTTTCCTCATTGTGCGGACACAACACCCAACACCAAAAATGTAAAGAAAGAGGATGATTTTGGCTCACAGTTTGTAGAGGTTTCAGTCCATAGTCAGCTGGCTCCAAGGCAGGACGTAAAAGTAGAGGGGCATGTCATAATAGAGCTGCACAGGCATGGCGCACAAGAAGCACAGAGAGAGCTCATGGGGGATCTGGGGAGGGAGAGGAACCCCTGCAGGCTACGCCACAGTGACCCCCTCTTCCAGCCAGGCCCCTCCTCCTAACAACAGGTCAGCTATCAGCTCCCGATCCAAGCCCCTTCCCAAACCTCCACCTGTGAGTACATGGAGCTTTGCAGGGACATCTACACACCAACCACAGTGCTCCTCAGTCACCAGTGAAATAAGGAAGCCAGAGTTCTAATTCCACAACCCACCTAGAAGTGATCACTGTGCAGTCCTGCAAGACAGACTCACAGACACCCCGGCTGCTGTTGCCAATTTAGCTAGATTCAGATGCAACTGTCTCCCCAAGGCCTACGAGCAGCAGGAGTGTCCTTCCTGGAAACCCAGCTCTGGCTGAAACAAACCTCCCACCACATCCGGGAGGAAGGGGTCAGCTAACATCTGTGCTGTTCAGCCCAGCTCAGTCTGTCTGGTCCCACGGACAGTACTTCTCTGCACAGACTCCTTTCTCCTGGCCTCTCCCAGCTGAACGAGACAAACACGCTGAACTTTCTCAAAAGCCAAGCATGAGACAGTCCCTGTGACCTCTGACCACACTCCCACAAGGCAGCTGTAGCTGCCCAGGCCTATTCACTGGACATTCCAGAACCTACCGAATCCAAGGCAGGTTGTTCTTAGATAAAGTGCTTTGAGGGCAAGGCCACTGTCAGCTGCCACTCTGGGTCCAGATCTCCCATCATCTCTAGAAAAGCTTGAGAACAGTCACAGAGGACCGAGATTCTCCTTAAAACAGTTGCATGAGCTCTGCCCACAAATGTGGATTCAACATTACCTCCTTTGGCCCTTCTGTCAAGGCTATGGAGTACATAAATAATCTGGGGCTCTACAGATTACGAGTTCATCATCCAGCTAAGAAGTCGTGAAGTAGGAACTCACTACAAAGAACAAGGGGAAGAAAGATTTGTTTGGGAAAACTTCAGCTTTGAGCTGTTCGAGGATATTGACAGTGTAAAAATACTTGGAGTGCAGGTTTAGAAAAGCAAACCCCAGAGCATCCTTGTGAGGCCATAACCACATATTCCTACTCCGCTCACTTCCCTAAGAAACCAAAGCAGTTAACCGGGCCTGGTGGCCCACGCCTGTAATACCAGCACTCTGGGAGGCTGAGGCAGAAGGACTGCAATTTTTAGCCCACCCTGAGCAATTTAGCAACTTGCCAAGAACTTCTCTCAAAATAAAAAAAATAGAGAAGAGCTGAGAAGATAGCTCAGTACGAGGTTCGAGGTTTAATCCCGAATACAGTAACAACAATAATAATAATGAAAAGCAATTAACTTGACTACCCTCTGGGTTAACTGCTGTGTTACTGTGAGCTCACAACCTGACAAGGGCCTTTCCAAGGACTTCATATGACGGACTCATGCAACTTCAGAACAACTCTGAGGTATGGGGATTTATCATCCCCTTTTGCAGATCAGCAAAGCAAGACACAGAATGCTTACGAAACTTTCCAAAAGTCACATAAAAAACTACAGCAAAATAAGGCAACAAGATTTATTCACTTAAAACAACCTGCATACAGCACTGCTGCTACAGTTGGGGTGATGTCTATCCCTCCAAAGGCCCAATGTGAAGGGCCTGGGCCCCAGGGCAGCAGAACTTGGGGATGTTTGGGATTTTAGGAGGTGGAGCCTCGAGGGAGGCCCTCAGCATACTGGGGTTGTGCCCTTGTGAGGAACCCCAGGCTCTCTCTGGCTTTGTTTTGAGATGTGGTTGTTCCTCCCGCGTATCTTCACAGTGTGGTGCCAGGAGGACCTCACAGAGCTGAGCCAAGGCCACACCCCACCCTTGAGCCTCCAAAACATGCATTAAAAACAACTCTCTTCTTTATAAAGCTGGCCGGTCCTGAGTCTTCTGTCATAGTGACACAAAACAAACTAATACGGCTGTCTAATCACAAGTTCCACACGAAGTACATGTGAGACCTGCAGTCATCTCAGGAAGAGAAGATAATTAAGAGCTGGAGTCCAGAGAGGCTTCTGGGAGGAGCAGGGCTCCAGTTTCTACAAGGACAGTGGTTCTCAACATACAAAAATAGACAAAGTCACCAAAAATGGCAATGTGGGCGATCACAATCCAGCAGCACGCTGTCCAGAATTAACATCAAATGTACAAGTAGGTCGGAAGCAAAGGACAACTCATTATGGGGAGTGGAAGGGAACACCGCTGCTTGGGAAGGTACTGCAGAAAGCTCTGAAACCTAGCAGAGGCATTCCAGCTGGATTTGGCTGGAAGGCAGAAGACGCAATGGATCTGTGGTGGCATTCACAGACTGACAGCCAAGTGCTGGGGCCGCAGAGCCTAGCTACAAGAGCTGCTGGAAAAGCCCAGGTGAAAAGCAGTGTGAGCGGTCAAGAGAAGGGAGAAAGAAGAAAGATGCATCGCAGGGGGAGGGTTGCACAAGACTCACCGTTAGACCCAGGGTGAAGCCAAGCACAAGCAGAGGTGTCATTCTGTGTGTCCCACCCTCTAACCCATGCACACCGGGCAGTGCCCAACAGAGAGCACATAGATGTGTCGGGCACACCAGTCACAAGCACCAGGATTCTCACATGGGAAGCCTGGGTTCTGATGTCTTCCTGCTACAAAAAATTATATGCAAAGTCAGAGTTGGAAAATGAGAATCCACCTCTAAAGGAGCCATGAAGCCAGGGATGCGCAGCAGCAGATTATCTGACGGTGTCTGGGTGGCCTGAAGAAACCGGGCTCCCACTCAGCACCGTGTGGTGCACCCAGGGGCCTGAAGAAGACGGTGCAACGACATCCGCCGTCCCAGCCCCACTGGGGCCCAAGGAGGGAGGATGACACCCGGTCAGACCTGTGAATGATGCCAAGCACCTGCGGTGCTGGGAGAGAGGAGCTGGGAAGACTGAAGAAAGGAAGTGGGTGCCCCAGAGGGCCACCACTGACTGTCCCCAGCAGAACCACCCTCGGCTGCAGCATCAGTGGCCATCAGAATGCACTCTGAAGAGGTCTGGGCTCGTGTGCTGGGGGTCAGAGCCCCTTCATGAGCATCTGAGCACAAAGATGCCCATCACCCCTCAGTCATCAATGGGGCTTGAGCACCCCAGTGCATCCTCTTGTCGGCGTGCATGAGCGAGGCCCCGGGTGATCTGTTAACAGGGATAAGACGGGAAACCTTCAGGTATTGAGGAGCACATGGACTTGGCTACAAGCACTTCACTCTGTCATGGCAGCACAACCAGAGACAGCAGAAAAGCAAACAGGCATGGCTGTGTGCAGGTAAAATATTTACAAAAACAGGCAGCAGGCCCCATTGGGCTGGGCCACACGTACTTTGCCACCCCTGGCTTACCCGGTCAGAACATCAACTATCAGAGCACTTAGGCCGCCAGGAGCAGAATCTGCAAGTGCGCACAGGAAGTACCGGCTGGTGAGGAGAAGGAGAAAAATGACTGTTATCTGGGGAATTGGGGCCTCCTGGGGTGAGCGATGCTCGGTCCCCAGCCTCGAGTGGGCAGACACACAAGCAGGGAAGGAGAGCACAAGGCCCTCATGCAGGTGGAGGCTCAGCCGTGTGCGAAGAACCTCAGAAAGCTGCCCGCCCCCGTGGCAGGTCACACTCCCACTGCCCACCCCACGTCTCCGAAATGCCGACATGGGCTGCCAAGGCGTGGACCAGGCAAACGGTCCTCAGAGCGCGTTCCTCATTCAGCTACAAGTGGACACATCACCGCACTGATGTTGGGAAGGTAGACTCCAACCTACAGTGAGACAGAAGCCTGAGAATTCAATCTCATGCTTGCTTTTAAAACAGTGTAAGAATCCTTTTTGAAATCTCTGGCTCTATTCCCCAAGAAGCTTACTGGCATCACCATAAAGAGCCCCTCCAAATTCCAGGAGCCTCTTCCCAAGGATCTTTCTCCCCGCTCTCCTTTGATGCAGTAAACACAGCTTTAAACCATAAAGACAAGGCTCGCACCAGGCAGCATTGCTGGGACAGCGGGTACACCGGTCCTCACACTCCTGCACATATGCTGGGTGAGCCAGGACTGCAAGGCCCTGGCTGCCCTTCTACCTGCTCATTTCCTAGGGAGTTTATGCAACCGTGAGAGGTGAAGCAAGGTGTCTCCTTCCACCTTCCCCGCCGAGCCTAGCAAAGGCTAGACTTCCTGGGAAGGTCAGTTTGGGTTGCCAACTTGACCAGGTGGAGGACCCCAGACAACTGGTAACACACACTTCTGAGTGTGTCTGTGTCTGAGCGGGAGACCTGCCCTGAATGGGGGCAGAACCATGCAAGAGGCCAGCCTGGCTGCAGCAGGGGAGGCTCACACAAGCAGCCCTTGTCCTACCCACCGCCAGCATCATACTGGAGGTTCTTTAAGCCTCGAATGTGAACTTGCGCCAGCAGCTCTCTAGCATCCCTTTAGGGCTCTAACCTCAGACTGGGGCTGCATTGTTGGCCTTGTCGTCATTCTGAAGCTTCCAGACTCGGGGACTGAGTAGCTACTACCTCTCCTACCTCTCCAGCCTGTAGTTGGCCACCCTGGGACTGTTCAGCCTCTCACCAAGTGAGCCAGTCTAATGAATCCCCTCTTATGTCGTGTCCTATTGATTTCTCTAGAGGTCCCTGAGTAATACACTCCCTTACTACTTGCCGTGAAGATGTTAGATGCCCCTCCATGTAACTCAGCTGTGAAGCAAACACATGCAGGCCCAGCACCTAAGTGGTCCATACCACACCGGCTGCAGGAACCCTGTGGGGCATGGAACCCCAACCCGCTGCCTGGTGCTCACACTGACACTGTTCACGGGACCAAACCCAGGCCACTTTTGTCCCTGACCTTGTACCTTCTGCCTGAATCCTTGACACAGTAACAGGCTAATTCATTAGTTTGTAACTAGGGAGAACCAAATCCCAGAACTGGCACTAATTCTTTTCAAATAAATAAGGTCAATAAAATTCTCCAGCTCTTTATTGCATTTTCCCTTTTTAACATCCACTCTTTAGCAAGCTTCCTTACAAACTGCTTCCATTTTTTTTGTTTGTGAACATTTTTCTTTGAAAATAAAAAGAAAAACACAACCTGGCTTCAGTTCTTTCCCTTAAAGCACATTTTCCTCCAAGAACTTTGCCCACTATAATTACTTTTTTGCAAATAATAGGAAGAACGTTTTAAATTCAGTATCTTCTATAAACAAGATGATGGTCAGTGGTGACTAAGTGCTTTACCACTGCAAAGCACATTGAAACAAGCATTCTATTTCCATCATTCAAAACTGGGAATGTTGCAAAAATCAGGCACATCTGCTCTTTCATTAAATTTTATGTAAATGTGTGAACACTGCTCCCTTCCCCGCGAGATTAGGGCTTTAAAGAGCTCCAAGAGAGTAACGCGGCCGCAGCCTGGAAATGTGACTCTGCAACGCCGGGAACATCCCTGAGCCCCGCAGCCCCATCCATGCTGGAATCGGACAGCTCCTCATCTATGCACACAGAGACAACCTGAACGAGCAGTCCTCAGTCAAACCTTCCCAAAGGACAGCCAAAAACGCTTCAGCGGTCGAGAGCGGTGAGCATGCTTGCCAACAGGCTTCATGAGAGGGAAGTCCCTTCCGTTCAGAATTGCATAAAAACACAGGCAGATGCTTTTCTCAGTGCCCTTGCAGTGCTTTCTCCTCCCACCGAGCTCCCCGCCTCCAAGTCCCCGTGCCACCGCCACACACACTCACTGTAGAGCTTTGATGAAGCAGAGACAGAGTCGCTCTACCCAACTGTGGTGGCCTCTGCCATAACAAGCTCTGGTCAGCTGAGCCATCACGCTGCTCAACGGATTAGGCACAGGGCAAACTACGCCCACCAGAGAGTCACAGTTGGGAAACCCGGGGAGTTCGGAAGGCGATTCCAGTGAGGGCCTCCATGGACAGACTGCTTCAGATCTGTCCAAAGGTCAGGGGACTCCACTGTACCATTTCTATAAACTTGAAAAATAGTAATACACTGGAAAGTTCACCACAATAGGAACTGTGTTCGGCTTGGTTTGCTTTGCCCTGAGACGAAGATAAATTATCGTCTCTTCAAAGGATGATCCTAGCTATTCACGGCAGGAACAAAAGTGTGTGTGTGTCCAACAGGGTTCTCCCATTGCTCTCCGCTTTCGTATCGCAAAGCACAGGAGGTCTCCTGCAGAGCAGGGCAGGGTTGTCTTGCCCTTAACCTGCCCCTCTGGAAAGCCAGCTGCTCAAACCCTCCCTTCACACCCAGCTCCGCCTCATCTCCCTTCAGGCCACCTCCAGAACCCTGGGCCCAGGCTAAACTCAGCGCTGTGTGCTGAGGCAGTGTGATTGACCCTCTGTGTCCAGGCCCCACTGTTCAAGAAGCCACTGGCCACTGCCTCCTCCCACACAGCACTGGCAGAGCATTGAGGGGGTCAGCTCCGCAAGGAGCAGGCTCAGCCCAGGTTAGGGTTTATGTCTGGAAGGACCCCAAAGCCTCATAAGCTCAAAGGTAAAGCTTTGAGGGAGCCCAACAGCCGACGCGCTGCTAGGATGTGGTGTCTGACCAGCAGAGGGGGGCCGCTGTGGATTATTTTCCCCTTACTGGCTCTTCCCTTGACCTTTCTCTGCTTCCCACCACCATGAGGTGAGCAGCTTTTCTTCCACCAGCCCTGTCTGCCATGCTGTCCTGCCTCAGAGCCAGCGGACCATGGACTGACCACAGACCATAACCGTGAGCCAAAATAAACCTCTCTTCCCTTAAGTTGAAGTTGTCAGATATTGTGTCTCAGAGACAGGTAAATGACTAAGCCCACAGGTGTTTGCTAAAAAGTTTTATAAAGTGAATTTCAAAATACAACACCTTGTAATATTTCCCCTTTGAGAGGTAAGGCAGGGCTGAGGCGTTCTTCATTGCCACAATCCCCATGTTTGGTAGGGTTGTGCCCAATACACAGCTCTTGTATCAACAACACATATGTGAGGGATAGCTGTCTGCAAAAAGCTGGCCAGATGAAAGAAGTGACATCTCCCAGGATTCCACATAAAATTCCACAAAAAGCTGAATGTAACTCAAACCGCTAGCATGGGAAATCAGAGCAGAAGGTCCTCCCTTCCATGGTCAGACCTGGTCCCAGTGAAAACACCCTGAAGCCACCTGGTCCCAGGCTCCGCCATGAAGCTCCACTCCCTCAGTGCAGCTGAGTGACTCCCACTTAGAGCATCACCCACACTTCCCGCCCTCATCTTCCTCAACACCACCTCTTCTATTATGGGCTTTTATTGCCAATATTAAAACGCATGGCAAAATGAAATTTCTAAAAGAGCATGAAATCTATGGAAAAATATGCAGAAGCAAGGCTTTGAGTTAATTCAGTATTTAAATGATATTCATTTCAAGCATTCATATTCTGAGGAAATTCCCCATAACATAAAATATATAGGTGTCCAAAAAGATCCTGCTTTAATGTAGTTGAAGGTCTAGGATGTGATTATAACTTGAGTGGATGGATTAACTTGGACATTCACACTGAACCACTGCACCAGCCCCATAAGAAGGGAACCGGTCTTTCCACCCCCTAAACCCACTGTCCTATGTGGTCCTCCCATTCCAGGCCCCAGTGGCTCCCCATTGTCCTAAGGATAGGTCCAAATAACCAGCTTACAAGGTGCTTCCTACTTCATTCCCATGGAACCCACAGCCTCTGCTCCGAGCCACGTCATGCAACAAACTGGTCTTGCTTGCTGCCCTCTCACCACCTACCTGCACACAATGCCCCAAATCTCAGCGTAAATGTCAGTTCCTAGAAAGCATCCCAGGACCAGTGTGAAGTCAGTTTTGAGTCACTGTGACAAAAAACCTGCCATAAACAGACTAAAGGAGGAAACACTTGTTCTGACTCATGGGCTCAGGGGCCTGAGTCCATGGTGGGTTGGCTCCATTGCTCTTAGGCCTATGGCGGAGCAGAACCATCACAGTGGAAGAAAGGTGCTCACTTTTCGGTGGCCAGGAAACAGAGAGAGGAAGTATGTGCTGGCGGGCTTCCTCTTTCTTTTCTGTTCTTCCACTCTGGTTCCATCTGGGCCACAAGACTACTGGGTGGTGCCACCCCATTGTGGTTTATACCCAGATGTCCCAAAGAGCCTCATGTGTTCACAAGGGGGAATTCAGAAGAGGACTGGGCCATGGGGCTGGCTGACTCGTTGTGTGTGGGGGGGAACATGCTCGGGGAGGCAGATCATGGGGGTATGACCTGGAGGGGACAAGAGTGTGTTTTCACCCTTGCAACCCCAGAACCTGAAGTAATGCTTGGTGGATAGAAACTATCAGTGAATTTTAATTTACTCAACGAGATGGTGACGGCTAAACCACATTAGTGAAGACGAAAATATACAGAAGTATAAAAATTTTTAAAATAACAATAACATCACTTGGAAGCACCCAGTATGAATTAGAGACAGAACAGATATGGGCAATGATAAAGAAAGGACGTCAAATTTCTGCCTTGGGCAGCAGCACCAGCAGTGACCTGCAGCAAACAACCGGCAGAGGTGCAGGTCTGAGAGAGGAAGGAACAGGTCTAGGTTAGACGTGCAGAATTCAAAGGCCCCCGACACACATCTCAGTCACTTTCCCATCAGGACTCGTGACACCTGCACGGAGGAGGGAAGGTTTATCTGAGCTCACACTTCAATCCATGTTCAACAGGCTCAACCACAGAAATGGCAGGAAGCAAGGGCAGAGCGGAGGTCACTGCTCACATCACAGCAGACAGGAAGCAGACAGCAAAGGGCGGGGCCAGGGAGGGAGCCACCTCCAGCCAGGCTCCGCTTCCTAACACCAAGTCAGCAGGAGCGCCTCCCTGATCCAATCACTTTCCAGAAGCCCTGCCTCTGAAGGCCTGAGTCTCGGGGGGTCGCTCATGATCTCAACCCTAACAAGCGCCTGTGAAGTCAGGATTCTAGTCAAGAACTTATCGTGGTCTTCTCCAAACACAGATTGCTTCCAGTGCCCACCAAACTTCCCAACAGGTCCACGCAACCCTGCATGGTCCAGGCCCTCCATAGCTCCCCAGCCTCACTTTCCACATCCGTCTGCTCCTTGCTTGCTCTGTACCATGCCCTGGTGGTGCCCTGAGAGGGGTGCCTGGTACCTCTGGAACTCCAAGCCCCATCCTCACCAAGCTCCCTGCTCCTTGCTACACATGTGTCAGTTGAGATGTCACCTCGCAGGGGAGGCCCTCTGTCCTGAAAGTCACCTCAGCCCCTCCCTGATTCACTGTCACTCCGACTGTTTCAGTTTCATCTTAAGCGCTTGAGAACCTTTCACTGTCTGTCCATCTGTTCTGACTCACCTCTCTGCATCATAAGCTCCACTAGGTCAGGCCTCCAACCATCATCTTGCCAGCACAGCTCCAGCAGGTAGAATGATGGCCCTTGCTAGCTGTCAGCAAGTGTGTTGAATGAATACATCAACAGAGGAATAACAGTAGCATGACAGAATTACCCACCACTGCCCTGCAGGTGACATAGTTCTGAGAATGCAGAAGGAGCTACCAAGTGTCAACTCCTCAGGTCTGTATCACAAGTTCCAGGCAGAAGTTCTAGCTAGCAAAAGCAAAGAAAGCTTTTGAGGAGGGCGAGGAGCTGGTACAGGAACAGGGAAAAAGAGTAGGAATGGATTTTTGCTACAGGTTCACCAACCCTAATACCCAAATCCAAAATGCTTCAAAAATCAAACTTCTTTGAACAGCAACACAACAGCACAAGTGGAAAATTACACACCATGAGATTTTGTTCCACGCACAAAATTACTGAAAACATTGTATAAAATTATCTTCAGTCTACATTTATAAAGTATATACAAAGCATAAATGAATTTCATATTTAGATTTGCACCCTATCTAATATATATATATATATATATATATACACACACACACACACACACACACACACAAGTATTCCAAAAACTGAAAAAAATGAAATGGCAAAGACTTCTGGCCCCAAGCATTTTGGATAAGAGATATTCAACTTGTTCCACCACCAGGCCTCTTGTCTCAAAGGTCGTAAACCTGATGGCCACCAGGAGCCATTTGTTCATTTGGTTATGTATTCATTCATTCTTGCATTACTAATACATTCATCCAGTTTAAAGACCAAAACAACGTAAGTAGGTACATAGGAAAAAATTTCACTTTCTCTCCCTTCCCTGTCTGCTCTATTCTCCTGAGCACCTATATACACACCCCTAAGAAGTTTTTTAATTTTTTGCTTTGGGAAGTTTCTTGTACAAGGCAGATTCATATTAACTCATACACTAACCACTATAACTGTAGGGTAAACATCTGCAAGTATATAATTGTTAAAAATATTACCAAATACCCTCCAAGGGGTGTGTCCTTTTACCACTGACAAATATTTAAAAGAAAATTCCTAGGCCTCACACCAAACTCACCAGATCAAAATTTCTAAGGGTGGAAGCCAAAAATCTGCCATTTTAGAAACAGCTTCCCTCGTGATTGTGATGCCCAGCCATGCTTGGGGAAGGCTGTGCTGCTGCAGAAAGCAACAGCTGTCACTCACTGGAGGCAAGGAGCCCTGCTTTTCAACTGTGCAGGACCTGTTTACTGGGGCAGCCGGAGTCCGGCCCTATGATCCCCTACCCAGATTTCTCTCTGCAACAGATAACCATATTTAAGATCACACACACACACACACACACACACACACACACATGCATGCACACACACAGACATCTATGCAATACCTACTCCTGCATTCAAATGGAATTGGAGTATCTCGAAAAGCAATGAGTGAGGTGGCCACAATGCTGTCTTCAGGGAGTGTGACACAGCAGTCGCTGTGTAGGAGGGAGAGCTACTTCCCCTCCAAATACATACAAATACATACAAGGATATACAAGTACCACTTGTATGTATTGCTGTGATAGTTAACTACTGCATCGACTTGAGTAAGAAATGCCCGTCTGATTGGCTCAGCATACTTCCGCATGTAACAGAATGGACTTACAGAAGGGGGAAGACCCACCCCGGGTGTGGGTGGCACCAACCAATAGCTTAGGAGTTTGGGTGGAATAAAAAGGGAAAGAAGAAGAAGACTCACTTCTGCTCTTCAGAGGACTCCAGTCTTCACCTTCGCCTCGGACACCCTTCTCCAGGCCTCCAGTGCAGACCCTCCAGCCTCCTGATGCGGACTCGCTCGGGACTCTGCTGTGACTCTCCAGGCCTTGGACTTCTGAATGGATCCTCGGATCTCCAGCACACAGGCTGCCTTCGGCACGCTCCCACATTGTAAGCCTACCCTGTAAATCCATGTATGCATCTTAAATTTATAGATTTAATATAAAATATATTGAAATTTTTTTATATAAAATATTTAATGAGAAATATTAAATCTATAAATTTAATACATATAAAATCCACATATAGTTATTATATCTTATAAATGATATATAATTATTATATATAAATCCACATAATTATAAATCCATATATAATTATTATATTATATATATATTAAATCTGTCTCTCTAGTGAGCACGGATTGATACAATTGCCTATTGAAAAACTATTACAACTCCAAAATTCTCTCTTTGCACTAAATCTGCAACATTATTCCTAGCATTATTCCTAGCAATTCCTGTGGTGATTTTAAAATGTATTCACAAATGCTTTAAGAATTGCTTACACAAAGGTGGCATCTAACTGTCTACTTCCTGAACGTGGGCCAGGCTGAGCACCTCACTTCCACGGAAGTACACAAGGGATGTGACTGTCCTGCCCAAGCTACAAAGGACAGCACCTGCCTGGCTTGTTTTCTCCTCTCGGGGGAAGCCAGCACCATGAGACGTGTTCCACAGTTAAGAATTCATCCCTGGAAGCCACCTAGCACCGTCATTTGGAGTAAGATCTGTCAACTACCCTTCAAGCTCTCCCAGGGGGTCCTGCAGGACTTTCAAATCATCAGTTCAGAGTTCTGCCTAGTGAGTGTATTGATCAGCTCTCCACTGCTGTGACAAAATACCTGTTACAATCCATGAAAGGAGGGGAAAGGTTTAGTTTACTTCACAGTCTCAGAAGTTTCCATTCATGGCTGCTGGGCCCTTGGGCTTTGGGCCGCAGTGGCCTGGTTTATCATGGCGAAAGCAGAGGGGCCTGATCAGCTCATGGCAGCCGGAAAGGAAAGAGACAGAAGAAGAGAAGGTCCCATGTGCCCTCTTACAGCACGTTGGTAAGGTGCTAACCCCCTCCCACAGGATCCTCTTCCCAGCAGTGCTCCCACCCCTCACAGTGAGGCTAACACACTGACCAGGGGGCACTCAAGATCCAAGCTACCCCACAGAGCCTAAGTGTTAGTTAATATACAAGTTAATTCGCTGTCCTCCTAAAGGCAGGGCGAGGACTGCCCAAGGCAGGCACAGCTGTCAAACATGACCTTTGGAACACCCTTGCCTTATGCAGAAGTCTCTCTCCATTAGGCCAAAGAATCCCAACTCCCATCTGATCCCGCTACCTCTCCTTCCATTTCCAGCATTACCACTAGGGAATCATCATCACCAACCATCCTTCCGTTTATCAGAATTCAATCCTGTTCTAAGTTTGAGTCCACGCCATGAGTAAAGGCAGTAATATCACACACAACTCGCTCCAGTGCCCACTTCCCAAGGGCCTGGCATGTGGACGCCTGGAAATAGTGCTTGAGTATGAGGATTTCCTAGAGGCTTCCCAGCCTGGGAGGAAGGATCAGCCCTGTATGTAAATAACTGTGATATAATCTAAATAACTGTAATAAACACAACTACCGATAGCACGATAGCAGGCTGGGCACATGGGGGAGAAAGCACTTAACTGCAAGTTGGAAATCAAAGGTTTCTCTGAAGAAAAGAATAAGAGAGATTTCAACAAGCGCAGAAAAGCCACAAACACACATGTTGCGGGATCCAGGCATTGGTTCACCCAGGGATCCCGGCATTGGTTCACCCAGGGATCCAGGCATTGGTTCACCCAGCTCACTCCACACCCGCGCTGCAGACGGTGCACAGAGCCGCCTCTGACTTCAAGAAGCTCACCCTGGGCTCGGAGAGACCAGGAGAATACCACACTGCACACGGAGAGTGTAAGGCCCGCGCCCGCGAGGTCCTCCCACAAGGCGGAATTGAAACCCAGGAAGGAGGGCAAAGCAGAGGGCGCAGGCTGTGTTAGTACCGTTCAGGGCGAGGGTGCGCGGCGGTGGCTCATTAACCCGCTCGAGGAGGAACAGGAAGTCCACGTGGAGGGGAACAGGAACCGAAATCGGGGCGCGTGCCCTCTCGGGCGTGGGGGCTCCTGCTCGTTGGCGTAAGCCTTCCTGGAGCCTCGCTGGTCGCCCCGGAGGTGTAGGCAACGTCCTGAAAATAACAGAAGCTTTAAGTAAAATAAAATTGTGACGGAGACAACCTCACATCATATTTAATTTACGCAGCATAAACGGACGCCACACGATCACGTGTTATATGAATTCGTGTCCTCACGCACCGAGCATTTCCTCTCCGTGCTGGCGGGTCCCGTGACATCCGAGCGTCTGGAGCTTGCCCCAAGCTGGCAGTGGGCAGGAGCAGGGGCGCGTCCAGGCTCAAGGGCTCCTTACACCCACCTAACGCTCACAGGCCGCAGCACATTGAAGCACGGGGAACCTGTCTTCCCCTCGCCTTGCTCACCACCAGCTCCCTCCCTCTGGCCAGGCCTCTGCCAGCTGCTGCCCTCTCTGGAACTCTTTCTTCAGACCTCGACCACTCCTCCTCTGACCCCTCCTGGCGAGTTCTCCACCTGCCACCAGTCAGGCCCAGATGCCCTGGGCTTCCACCCTCCCTGACCTCCTCCTGCCCTTTCCCATGCCGTGCCTGCCTTGGAGAACAGAAATACATTACCTGCGGGCTGCTCCTCAGCCATCAGCGGTGAGGTGGGCGAAGCTCCTGGGATGTGAACTACACGAAGCACCTGCACCGGTTTTGCTTACTGATGTGTCCAGGGCCCAGTACACTGCCTAGCACCCTCTTGGCGCCCAGCTGTGGCCTGTGAAATAGAGGTGCTGGGTATTAAACACCAGACATGGAAAGTTTTGATTCAGATAATGCCACTATACTTACTTAACACACCAGCTCTTTAAATCTACGAAGGCAAACACACCAAACCTCCAAGACAGAGAAGCCACACTAGTACCAAACATCACTGGCTCGGTGCTCCAGCACTTATACCGTTTTTAAGTCCTTTACTGCACACCCACGGGATGGTGTGACTAAGAGGAAAACATCACCTTTCTCTCAGTTCGCTCTGTAATCTCATGAAAATGTGTACCTGCCCTCTCAACACACAGCAGGACGTGGCTCGCTCTGCACAGCGTTCATCTTCTCAATACCTCGGTGAACGTCCTTTTGTAAAATATTCCACCCCCCATAGGGATAAGCGGACATCACTCCGTTCCACAACTCGGCGAGCTGGGCAACCACGACTCCTCGCCCACTGCCTGCTTTCCGCGTCTTCACTACGTGTTTTTTTGGCCTATCACAGCACAGATGGACAGCAGAGCTGCCCGCCTCACTGATATTTAAGGGGCAGAAGGGGAAATGTGTGTTGGGAAAGAGAAACATAAAGGAAAAAGTCAACTCTGCCCAAGGACAGGGAGCTTTCCCTTTTATTTTAAAAAGTGTATTATTGCTAAAATGATGTTTGAGGCAAAACTTGTCACATGTGTGCCTACCTGAGTCACTGTTCTCAGTGTTAAAAATATGCACTGCAATATGTTTGATGTATTAATTTAATCAGAATCTCAAAAGCTATGATTAGTAGTAGCAGCATTTGAAATGCAGAGATAACTTTCACTTTGGGAGGAGTAAAATCACAATTAAACTCTGTAAAAATCAAGATGTGGTTATGCTTTTTGTTTCATAAGAGCTAAATACATTTCCATAACCCATGGATATTCTATACTCCACTTTCTTTTTATTATTTTAGTATTTTTAGTTTAACCCTCAGGGATATCACCTCAAACAAAGGAGCAAAAAAGATCAAAACATTGTAAAATTATTTCATTTCCAATGTCACATAAGCACTGAGCAAGACCAAGGTATGAATCCAAGCACTTCTAGTACTGAAACTAGCTTATTCACAATGCATGTTAATCAATGACTTTTGCTTTCCAGGGTTAAAAAAGATCCACTCCATACACATTAAGAAATAAAATATAATTTTGATCTGCTTACAGAAAATGAAGCTACCTCCCAGTGTAAAACTGAATCTCGGGTATTTAAGTATTTAGTCAAGAGAAAGCTTCTCCCAAATGAAGAGGCAAACAGAGCTTCTTCTCCTTAAGGTGAAATCATGCTTCTAAGAGTATCTAAGCTTTGGGGGCTGGAGGTTTAGCTCAGCAGCAAAGCGCCTGCCTGGCAAGTACAAGGTCGTGAGTTCAATTCCTGGTACGGGAAGAAAAAAAAAAAAAAAAACAACAACAACAACAACAAAAGAGTATCCAAGCACTTTGTAAAATGCAGCTGCATGGATAATCTAAAGGCTTCAGGAGGCCACATCCTAGGCCCATTTGAACTGTGACTGCCTATCGTCTGGCTGACCACTCACGGCAGCACAGCGGCAGGTGACAGGTGTGGGTAGACAGCCCCTCGGCCACCTGCCACCCTCTATGGTCACTGCCCACCATGTTGGCTGCAGTGTGGCTAGGGCTTGGAGCATCTCGATCCGCTCAGAACAGGCCAGTGGCTCTCTGTACACACCCAGTTCCGAAGTGCACTTTATTTTATTCCTTTGGAAAACAGGCATATAATTTCTGCAGTGTGTAACTAAGTACATCAACCATTTGGGACAATATTATAATGCATAAATTTATTTGTAACAACTGACAATATCTGACAGTTACTTAACAATACCCATCTTTGTACTGTGCTCTACATGTTTTGTACTCACCCTTTTAATCTTCATTGAATCTACCCTTCTCCTCAACTTACAGGCAACTGAGGCACATTAACTAAGCTTCTGCTCATGCAGGTACAAGGAAACTAACCAAGAAGCCAAAGCCACAGGGAGCATTTCTGAACATCTGTGTATTCAACCAGCAGTGCAGATGTTTTAAGTATAAAAATGGATGTTCAGGAATTCTGAGTAACAGAGCAACTGATGCTGCTAAAGGATAAGCAGGGAAACCATACAGACTAAGGTGAACTTAGATAAACTGAGGCACAAAAGACACACAGGACGAAGTGCCACCAGCAGCAGCACAGACAGGAGTAGGACCACAGCAAATCCTCCGCAAGCCATGCCACCGGGGAGCCCTGGCACAGGGAGTCACTGAGAGCCCTCAGCGCCCCGCGGTGAGGGGCTGGGGTAGAAACAACCGAGGCCCTAAGCAGCGGATGGACGCCTGGGGGAGCGTGCGCTGAGGAGGGCTGACTTTGCCCCTTTAGGGCAATACCTGTGTGTAACTGGGGTTTCTCCCTCGACAGGTGTAATAAGAAAAAGTACCAGGATAGTTGGAGGTCTCAGTTTTTTCTTTGTTTTGACCTTTTATTCTTTTATTTTTTGAAGCTTACATTTTTTTATTAGTCCGCGTTTGCAGTACGGAATGATGACATTTCGCATGGGAGCGGGTCCATGAACTCAGCGCATCTTCATTCGTTTTTGTCCCTCCCTCCCTCTCGCGCTCCAATTTTTGCTCCCCTTCCCATTTGCAGGAGCTCTAGCATTTTTCCCTTCAATTTTCTTTCTTTTAATGCCCTTTTCTGTTCCTTCCCTCCTCTCTCACTCCATCTCTTGTTCCCTTCCCCATTTGGAAAAGATCTCCCTACTTCCTACTACCTACCTTTATTTTGCTCTTTACTTGTATTTCTCTCATATCAGAGAAATCAGGCGATGTTTAAATTTGTGCATCTGGTTTATCTCACTTATTATGGTCTCCAGATGCATCCACTTTCCTACAAATGCCTCAGGTTTATCCCTCTTTAAGGCAGAGTAGTACTCTATGGCGGGTCAGTATCACACTTTCTTCATTCACTCTTCTGCTGATGGACACACAGGCCGGGTTTCTAAGATTTAGCTACTGTGCATTGTGCTGTAAACACGGGTGCGCATGGAGCACTATGATATGATGTCTTTACCTCTTTCAGGAAGACACCTGGAAGGGGAATAGCTGGGCCCAGTGGAACTTCTAGTTTGTTTTTTGAGGACTCTTCATACTGATTTCCATAGTGGCTGCACAGGTTTACATTTCCACCAGCAGCCTTAGCAACATTTACTCTCATCTGATTTCTTGATGACGGCCACTCTTTCTGGAATCTCAGCTTGTCTTAATTGATGTTTCTCTAACAGCCAGTGATGCTGAATATTTTTCATCTGTTTCTTGGCCATCCGCATGTCTTCTTCTGTGAAATGTCACTCTCCAAAGAGCCCCAGATTGAAAATCCATGTCACAAAACAACTGCTCACCATTGGTCAGGCTTTTAAAAAGTCTCACACCTGAGAAAACTCCATAGTAACTCCCTCACGCTGTGTCTATTTGCTAAGCACTGCTGGTCCTTTCTGGGAGGAAAAATCCACTGCTCTGAGTGATGACCTGCCCACATTTGTGTTGCTATGGTAACCTTCATAGGAATTGGTAACGTGGTAATTTGTTATGTTGTCTGTAACCTTCATAGGAATTGGTAACGTGGTAATTTGTTATGTTGTCTGTACATGAACAATTAAGGCAAATATTCTCTAGCTCACACACACTTTTACTGGTACTAAGAACAGCCCCAACTCGATGTGGTAATGCAAGACTATAATCCTAGCACTCTGAGAGGCTGAGGCAGGAGGAACCCAACTTCAGGCACAACCTGAGAAACTTGGCAAAACTCTGTCAAAACAAAAATACAAAAACAAAGGGCTATGTGTGCAGCTCCCTGGCGCTGTATACCGGAACAGCCTGGGGTGGGTTAGGACACTGCAGTGCCCAATACCTTCCCTCCCTGCAGGTGCTGAGTGGAGCGCGACCTGCAACCCTCGGGTTCAGAATGCCAACTGCAAGGCCCAGAACTGGCCCGTGTCAAGTCTGGCTTTGGAGTGCAATGTGGAGCCGAGCCTTTCACTAATTCTTCATAAGCCCCAGAGTCACAGAAGCGAGGCAGAGCCAGCGCTCTGAACTCCCAGAGCTCCCCTTGCTGGCCTGGCCTCCTGGCCCCTTCCTCCTGCAAGTGCGCAGGGCAGGAGGTGCAGACCCAACACCACACAGTGTCAGCCTGCGATGTCTGTCCGCTTGTGCCTCGTGCCATTTCTAAACCTGAGAAATGATACACGTGTTCCAGTTAGATTTTTAGACCTCTGTCTGGAAGAAAAGGAGGACTCGGACTCCCAAAGAGCACCCACAGATTCCAGAGCCCCGCACACTCGCGCTCTTCACGCTCATCCCCTGCGGCCATGGCACCTGCTCAGGCACCTGCTGCGCCTCGAGGGCATCGCGTGTGTGGCTCTTGCAGCCCGACACGGAGCAGCCCAGGGCAGCACCCAACGGGAGGGAACAGGCAGCTCTTCCCTCAGACTGCGGTCGCAGGTACTCTTCCCATTTGGGCAATCCTTGGAGAAGAAGAAGGAAACAGTGCCACCTAACTGTGTGAGAGGCTTTGTTCTTGAGGTTTTCCTCCCCGCATATTAATTACTAGCCATAGCACTCACCTCCAACTCGTCTTTATCTCAGGGCACTGGTTAAACTCTAACAAAGGAAGCGCGCCAGTCACTGTCTTCCCAAAGCAAGGGCAGTGTCAACCTTCACACACCTTAGGAAGCAGCAAACTAGTTCTCCGAGGAAATACTGCTCAGGGAGAAGACACAGAGTAAATTTTATTCAGCTAAACATAAGATCTCTTGAGGTGTGAGAGGCTGAAGTATTCAGAATGTCATTCCATTCCCTGCCCAACCACTTCTACTACAGAAAATCTGAGTTGTGAAAATGTTTTTATTCAGTGGAAAACCAGCCAGTTACAGAAAAGGAGTAGCTGAAATCCATATGGATGTGTTCTAAAGCACTGCAGAAATATCAAACTTTAAAAACACACCCGCTCCGGGGATGTGAAGGTTTGTGGGGTAAATTATGCCAGGCAGGAAGCTCTGTGTCCTAACACTGAAGACTCCTTCTGCATGATGCACCAGGACCTGGGCCACCGCCAACCCTTCTAAAACGCAGAGGGAGCCACACTCAAGCCCGTGCACCAATTTCTTTTCTTCCTCGGCACCTGGTTTAAGTGTGAATCCACGTTAGTTGATGAGCCTTGGCTGCACTTCGCCTGAGGTTTCCATACTCTGCCTGCAGTCACAGAGCACGACTATGTAAGAGGCAAAGTGTCGGGCAGCCCCGAGGTGATATCGAAGAGTGACTGTAAAACTCTGCGCTTCACCCTTGTGAATGACTTGGGAAGCTTCCGGGGAGCGCCGCACAGGCAAGCAGTAACTAAACACGGCTAAGTGCTGACTCTAAAATCAGTGCCACCTCCTGGGAATTAACATCTACCGCGACCGTGTTGCCCTGAAACAATAAGACCTAGCCAGAAAAAAAAACAAAATACCTGTTTTGAAAACTAGAGATCAAACACGACAGCCCCACCCGCCCATCCTCATCTGACCTGCCGTGCAGCCGCCAGGCAAGAGAACAGTGAAGACAGGTGAACGAGGATTGGCGGGTGGGGCTGGCATTTTTCATCTCTGGTTTTCAAGGCTGATTATTTTCAACTAGGTCTTATTTTCGGGGAAGCACAGCAGTGAGAAGGACACCAAGCGCCTGTCACTGGCACAGGGCTGAGCTCCACCCACCAGGCGGGGAAGCGAAACTTGACTCCGGATTTCCTTCCACCCGCACTGTCCAGACTTAGGAGGCGCCCTCCCTCCGTGCATGTGTGCAGGAGCTAGTACGCAGCTGTGTTTAGTTAGGTAACGTCCTCCGCCTCCTCTCCATCTCTAGTTTTCATCATTAGAGAAAGACTTCGGAAGGCCACGCACCGCGCCCTTCGGCCTCACCCCCACATCACAGATTCTCACTGCACAGTGAGGCGGCCTGGGCCGGGGGGAATGAACCCAGCACAGCGCGTGCGCAGTAACGGCTCTCACAGCAAGGTGCAACTAGTCCCACCCTGTGTGCAGTGTGCGGGTGAGTGACGTCAGCACGCAGCACGCTTCTCACCCTTGGAAGTACCACTTGCAGACATCATCATACATTCATTTTTATGTCACATTTTTGACTGTGAGTTTTGAGTCATTGTCAAGTGCCGGTTAAAATACTACTTCATGGACATGTAAGTCCCTGTTTTAATTTTTTTGTTTTATGGTACTGGAGATTGAACCCAGGACCTTTTCACTCAGCTATATCCCCAACCCTTTTTCCACTTCTTTTTAAATTTTGAGACAGGGTCTTGCTGCATCACTGAATTGCCCTGGCTGGGCTTGAGCTTGTGACCCTCCTGCCTCAGCCTCCCAAAGTGCTGGTATTACAGATGTGCACCACTACACCGGGCTTCCCTGTGGCTCCTTCCAGCATATTCAAGCCTCGAGAACGTACTAGAATCTATTCTCACCCCTGCCCTTATGCCAGACCTCAAGAAGTGCCTGGGGACAGCAATACACTGGACCAGAAGATGACTACCGGCATAAGATGAGGGGACAAACAGCTCACACATGAGAACTCGTGCATCACAGCCAAACTATAGGGGTAAACTCCATCGATTAAAATTAAGGTTCTCTCCCAGCTCCTATGTTAAAATGTGCAAATGAGACAGGCCACTGGAAAGGCCCGCACTTTTTGAAGGAGTGGGCAGCAAGGAGAGCGGGCCCTTGGCATTCACTGAGCAGTGCCAGCTGCGGAAGCTGCTTCCCTGCACTGTCAGCACTTTGCCCTCACAGCTGGGTGGCTGGGAGCAGGGCATGAAATGTGGAAGGGTGCACCGTGAGTGTGCAAGGGAGCCCTGCAGGAGCCCCAGAATTAGAACCATGGACCAAATGGGACACAGCTGCCATCACCCAAACCTCGGCAAGAAGCTGCTTTGGAACCAGGAAGCGGAGAGCTGGTATAACTTCCAGACAAGGTTCTAGTTCTCATAACCCCCAGCTCCAGGCAGCCCCAAGCCCAGGCTGCGATACAGGAATCTCTGTTGCTTGGTTTTCTCATTATACTCCCTGCCTGTGTTGGTCCAGAACCATAAAATGTACAAAAGAAGACTTTCTTTAGAAGAAAAATCCAAGACTTACGTTAGATGTTCAGATTATTTTCATTTTTTCAAAGTAATTACTTGGGGGAGCTATCCATTTATTCTAACAATGTTCCATTACTCAAGATATGTTTTTAAATTCCATGCAAAATCTTTATAATCATTGGGGACTATCTTGGTACCTTTTTCTCTCCTGCTGAGACAAAATACCCAGTGCCCAAATTTAAGGAAAGAAAGGTTTATTTAGCTCACAGTTTGTGGAGGTTTCAGTCTGTACTTGGCTGGCTCCGAGGCACAGTGGCCATGGCAGAGGGCAACAGTCCATGGCAGCGGAAGGCTGCAAAAGCAGCAAGAGCAAAAGAGAGGAGTGGCAGAGAAGAGCAAGCCTCTTTCCCTCCCTTATATTGTAAGCAGGCTGCTCCCACCCAGGGGCCATGTAACACTCACATAATCTCTGCGCCCTCCTCTTGCACAGGCTCAGGACGAATACAAAGTAAGCACCCTGGCTCCCCGCTGAGTCACACAGTTAACCTTCCAAACTTCTCAAATTGACACAATGAACATTCCAGACAGGTAAGGCCATGTCCTTTTTGCGCCTAGATGCAGAACTGCTGAGTCACTTAGCCAAACCTTTGGACTCCCCAAGTTGACACAATGTATCACCCATAACAGGAACCATGCAGAAATGACTCCTGTATTGGCTGGAAAGTGAGACTAGGACACTTCTTGTACCCTTCCAATTCTGACCCTCATCTGGCCTTCTAGGAGGCAATGAACATCTGTGGTATATTAAAACCATCTAACTCAGACCTAATAACCTCTACTCCATATGTGCTTGCACACATAGGTAGCAAATATTATATGGTACCTACACAAGGGTCACTCAGAGACCTTTCGATTTTGTAGAACGCCACTAACCAGGCATTTCATTCATTTCAAGGTAAATTCAAGTCTGTGTGTTATGTTAGCCTCAGGCACCACACATCAAATTGCAAGTGATGTGTGTTAGACTACATAAAGTTTACTAACTGAGTGAGAAACCAGCATTCATCCAGAATATTTTCATTATAGAGCGTCAGTTTGGAAGAACTAAGATGGTAACTTTGGGACTGTCAAAATTCGTATGAAATAGGTTCATTATTTATATAAAATAATATTCTTAAAAGGAAATGGTAATGAATCATCATAAGCTTTTAGTAAAACTAATTTTCCCTTCACCAAATTTTCACCTGTTTCACTGCAGGTAATGGAAAGAATTTATTTAAGTGTGTCTGTTGAAACCAAAGGTTCTCAACAGGGGCAAAGATAAGAAATAAGAGAGCAGTATACCACAGCTCAGAGAACTTTTACATTTTGTATTTTTTCTGTGATTCTAGCAGCTCTCGGGCTGGGGATATAGCTCAGTGGCATAAGCGCCCACCTGATTCTAGTAGCTCTTGTCTTGGCCTGGGATATGACTCTGTAAACTGAGGACTACTTTCTGTTCTGTGGGAAACCTTATCAAGAATTGTTCACCATTTCAAAAAATGGTGACACTGGGCCAGGAGCCAATCAAAGATTCTCTCTCCTTCCTGCTACAGCCCCCTGCACTTCCTCATTGTCAATCTACACACAGGTACAACACCACCCCCTTCACCTGTTTGCTGGGCGAATCACAACAAAACATTTTTAAACCAATATCATTTTACTACAATCACAATCCACTGATTTCTCCATTTGATGACTACATGGACTTTTTAAATTTTTACCTATAAAAGGTAAATTATTTACTTATCCATTTTGTTCCTGGATTCAGGGAGGAGTTACACATTTCATTATCAAAGGCTGATAAAGTTGGGGCCCTGATCAATCAGTATCTGGGAACATTCTTCTCCCTTGATTCTTCTTACCTTAGGTTCGAAATTCCACGTCTAACAACAAAATATGGTGATGGATGCCCCTCAGACCATTATTTTCAGCTTAAATTTGGAAGTCTTTGAGTGTGGGGAGAAAATTCAAGCTCCAGGAACAAAACAGAGATAAAAGGCTCAGTTTCCTGTCATCTCTTCAAAAGACTTTGTAACTTTTTTGCTTCAGAAAAAAGATCCTAATGGCCTACACAAGCATAATCCCAAAGAGGGATACGAAGAGAGTCTGTACATTTGTTTGACGATGGGATCTTCCTGATGGAAACTTGCAATGGAATGGGTAAAAATCAGAATAATTTATAGGAGGCAAATGAATTAAAGAATCTCTTGAGACAGCTTATAAACTCTTTATTTCTGGTTTTGTCTGACATTTTAGACACTTAGCTTTTCAAACGGTCAGGCACAGAGCACACATATGACGCTGGATCTATTATTTTCCAGCATGCAACCCTCAAGGAGAGTGTTCAATGGGGAGGACAGAGAGTTTCAATTTCCAAAAAGTGAAACAAATCTCTCTGCTTTGTGCCAAGTGCAAACAGGGCCACACAGACCACGGGGATCACACACGTTCCGAGGGCATCTCGCATCTGCAAGGGGCTGATGGAAGCTATCACTTTCCCTCTGCCTGTGTCACCTGGACTATGGAGGGAGGGCCACAGGACTCCACTGACGGCGCCCAGAGCTGGTGGGAGGACATGGGCCTGCACTGTGCCACCTTCCACAGGGCTTCGACTGCAGAGGCATTGTCCCAGAAAGCTTTCACTTCGAGACCTGGTGAGGACACCCTTGCTTTGGCAGTTAGAAGCACACTTGGTCCCTATTCCCGCCGTGCACAGGGAAAGCTGTTTCCCAGCCTGCCTATCCCCAAGAGTCCAGGGCCCGAGAGCAAGGGGATCCCCAGGCAGTTAGGACTGAGTGCTTCCTCAGAGGCTAGGCCAGGCACATCAGGGACGCTCAGCGTTGCTGCTGAAGAATAAATGCACAGATAACCAGCAAGCCCTCCGAAACTCGCACAATAAAGCCTCCGATTGAATCAGCACCCCTGGTCATGAGCTCTCTGCAGGAGGACCAGCTCTCAGTGTCCGTCTGGCTCCTCATGTCTGTTACACCCCAGCCTATCACAGCTTGGCCAAGTAGACACTAAGTAAGCAACTACGCAATGAAGGAATGAGTGCACCCTTACTTAGCAGACACTCACGTTACTGGCTTTATAACTCCCAACCATGAAAAAACAATTATTACTCCGGAAGAAAATTCACCAAGCTATTGAACTGCAGAGTTTAGCTGTGAAAACAAAGGTGAGTGTTACATAGTAGAAAGTGTCCTGAGACACTGGAAGGCCAAGGCGAGGTTCCACCTCAGCCGTTGCTCAGATGGAGAAATGTAAATCTGCTTTTCAGTGGCTGTTCACAACGCAATGTACCACAGCTTGATTAGCAATAATTGCACTCGTTATCTGCATAGTTATCAACAGGAGCCACCTACAACCCTGGAAACTATTTTACATGATGCAGTGAGTTTCAAACTGATAAGAAGTTCCTAGGGTTAGGGAATTGGCTTTCTTTTTACATTCTGATGCATGACTTCTGACCTTGGGAACATTGTTTATACTCTAGACCTCTGTTTTATTCTTTTAAAAAATGGGCTAAGTTAAATCAGTGGTTCTCAACTCGAGGATGACTCTGCCCTTCTGCTTTCCCACCAGGGGACGTTTAGAGACATTTTCAGTTGTCACAACTGAGGAAGGGAGAGGTGCTCACTGCAGCTGTACAAACATCTGCCGCCAGGGATGCTGCTCCTTCATGTCCTACCACGCACAGAACCCTGCACAACAAAAACAAAAAACCCTGCAAATGGCAATGTGGTGGAGGCCTGTAATCCTAGTACTTAGGAAGCCAAGGCAAGAGGATCATGAGTTTAAGGCCACTCTGGGCTACTCAGCAAGCTATAGCACTCTGCTGAAAGTTCTAGAAGCATGAAAGACAACACAGTTGGACAGGATTGCATTTTAAAATCATGCCCATGAGCCTCTGCTCTGTGCATCCGGTTGGTGATTACTGTACAACTGCACCCCGCCTGACTTCTTGTGTGTCTTCTCACATCACTCACAGCCATGGGCACTGTTTGTTTCAGACACAGATGAAAGCTTTTCTGAAAAGTCCAGCTATGGTTTCTCCTTGTTCTCAGAGCAGAAGAAACTGGCCCGAAGGATGCCTAGTGACCCAGCACAATAAAGTGGATGGACAAGCATGGCTCTGCACACAAAACCCAAGTCCTGGACAGCACTGGGAGTGGGCATGCTCCTTCAGAGTCTGGACCTGTTACCTCAAGAGCCTCTTCTGAACTGGACAGTTGTACACAGCTGCCTGGAAATCATTCACACATGGGAATAAGATCACAGCAGGCTCCAGGTTTTGAAGAGAAAGGGAAAATGAAAGTGCTTTATTCTAGCCACCCTCAGAAGTACAGGAAGTACAGATTTGAAGGCTCTGTGCTAGCATCTCTAATAATTCACCTTTAAAATATGGATGACCGGGACTGAAGGGTGCAACGACAGGGAATTGCAGGACAGTTTTTGCAATACAGCAAAAAGAACTTTCACTTTTTATTTGATATGTGGCCATAATAATGTATAGCAGAAGGCTAAAAAGTCAGTGCTTACACTTTCAATCAAACCCAAAATCTTAGCTGATGACACACAGAATCCCAAAATGTTAGGAACTTTGTAGATTATCTTTCCTGTGTAGGCTGTCACTAGTGCCCTCAAAATCATTTATGCTTTATTTTCTGAGTTTCTAATAAGTGTCAAGTAGTTGGTAACCTTTGGTAATACAAATAAGGAGTTTTCACTTGCCCCCAAATTTTTTTTGAAAAACACAGGAATACACAGCCTCACATGTCAATGTCAGGAAGCAGACAACAGGCCTTGTAATAGGAATATTCACCAGTAAAGGAAGGTAGCATCCAAGCTTAGGGAGGCACTGAGGCTTCCTGAAGAAGCAAAGTCCACAGAAAATTAAGTACAGGTGTGCAGTGTCTGCCAGGGAGAGGACACCGTGCCCCTCCCGTCACACAAAAGCAGTGTCCAAGCTGCCCCAAATCTTAGAAAACTGGTAAGAAATGCTTAAACAATGGGAATATTTGGGGGGAAAATCCACAGAAATGTGAATGGCAACGCAACAAAGCTTAGGCTATGCCCATGTCCTGCTGTCTCTACCTCTAGCACCAACATGTGCCCAGGGTCACAGAATGTGACCTGCAACAGCCAGGTTCAGTTGGGTCATTTCCAAGTACAGGAATCTGTAGGATAAGAAGTCAGCACATTTGCTGATGCCCCACAAGATGATGCACAAGAAAGGTGTTCATGGTACAGAGGAGAAACAACATGGTCATTGTTGCAGTTTATATCTAGATGTCCCCCCAAAGCCTTACGCATTCGTAGATGGGACTTTGGGAAGTGATTGGATTATGCGGCATGATACTCATCAGTGGATTAGTCCCCTGATGAGTTCATAGCTAAATATGATGTTGAGAAACCTGATCAGAGGAGGCTGGAGGCATGGCCTGGAATGGTCTATTTCCCTCCTTCCTCCTTGATCCCTGTCTGCTTCCTGCTGCCCTGCCATGAGCTGTTGCTCCTCTGCCATACCCCTCTGCTAAGCCACCCTGCCTTGCAGCCAGCTGACTACGGACTGAAACCTCTGCAGACTGTGAGCTGTAACAAACCTTTCCTCCTTTAACTTGTGGTGCTGTATCTCAGTGATGAGAAAGTAACTGTGACAGATTACAAGCGAAGTACTTTCAGCTAATTATCCAGCTGACTCTGCCTGTCAAACAGCAGATCAGAAGTTGCATATTGTTTATTTTAGCAAGAACTTAAATGCTTGAGTATTTTAAATAGGGGATTTCACGTTTTTTTAAAAATGCAGATTTCCAACTTCCACTTCTTGTTGTTGGTTTTTGGGGTTTGTTGTTGTTGTTGTTGTTGTTGTTGTTAATAACAGCTATTCCACTACTCCATACACATCCCTGGTTTCCCACAGTTGCTACCACTTCCCATCCCCCCAGCACTGGGGATTTTTCTCACTCTTACAGCCCTTGTGTTTAAAGAATTCTTACAGTAGACAAATCCTTATGTTTGGTGTGCAAAGGTGAGAAAAATGAAAGTGAGCTAAGAAGACTTGGGAGTCTTCCTCTATCTGGCAACTTCATTCCTGCTTGCTAGGTGGGTTCAACCTTTGGCTTATAGCTGTACACACCTGGCTTGCCTGCTCCACATGAAGAATTGCCATGGGCAGCATATAAAATATACAACATACATAAAGAACAAAACCTCCATTTTTGTATTTTTATGGTAACAAAGGGGTGCCAGGAGATATTCAAATTGTTGAATTCAAATTATTCAATTGGCCCACATCTACCAAGCCAGTGTTCCACACGGGGTCAGATCAGAAAGCCAAAGCCAAGGGCAGTGGCTCACTTATGAACCAGGCTTTCGACTGGGAACTGTGCTACCTGGATTCATTCCTATAGTCCTGGAATCACAGCTATCATCTCCTTGCTGGCTTTTATTTAGAAAGAAATCACAACAGTGACAACCATAAGCAATTTTTGAAATGCTATCACTCCAATCAGACCCTATTCATGGTTGAGTGGTAGTCCATTATAAATACATACATTTTCTTTATCCATTCATCTGTTGATGGACATGCAGGTCACTTCCAACATTTAGCTATTATGAATTGTGCTGTTATACACATGGGTATGCATGGATCACTGCAATATGATGTTTTAACTCTTTCAGGAAGATAGCCAGAAGAATAATAGCTGGGCCTAATGGAATTTCTAGTTTGGGTTTCTTGAGGACTCTCCATACTAATTTTCATGGTAGTTTTACTAGCTTACATTCCCACCAACAAAATAGAAATGTTCCTTTTTCCATACAGCCTCACCAGCATTTATTATTATTAGATTTCCTGATGATAGTCATTCTTTTTGGAGTGAAGCAGAATCTCAAGTTTGTTTTACATTGCATTTCTCTAATGGCCAAAGATACTGAGTCATTTGTGGAAAAATGGATGCATTTTGAGACCATACTGTTAAGTAAAATAAACCAGACTCACAAGCTTATATATCACATGGTTTCTCTCACAAGAGAAACCCAAAGTATAAACAGTGTAAAGACCCAAATAAAAGACAGATGATAGGAAACAGGGAGATAGAGCATTTGCAAGTGGAAAGGGGAAAGAGAGATGGAAGAAGGTGGAAGGGAAACAAGGACAAAGGGAATCAAAAAGAATGAAGATGTGTTATGTACATGTGCCAACTCCCCACAAGAAATGTGATCTATGTAGAGAAATCATACAAGTAAATATACATAGCATAAAATAAAATGCTGTCACTCAAGGGAGCCCAACTTTTAAGTCTGATATACTCGAACAATCAGGAAGAAGTAATGGCGTACAATTGGAGGATCAGAGACCTTTTAGAGACTTGGAGGATCCCAGTGTCAGGATGAGCCTTGGGACCGCACGGAGGGAAACAGAAATAAATGGTCCATGCAGCATAGAAATCCTATGCCTTCCTGCTCAGGACTGGAAAAGCTACCACAAAGCCTGCCTGCGCTCTGGTACACAAGCCATGCTGGCCACTTAAATTCATGGGAGCCATCAAATGTGTCATGAACTAAGCAGAATACAAAACCCCACAGCTGCAGAGAAGGGGAAAAGTCCACACCTGCTCCGCTCCAAACCAAATGATTTGCACAATTCTGTTGTTTGACACACATCACAAACACACTAAGTTCTCTTGTAAAACCCCCTGCAACCTTCGAGCCTGCACTAGGAAACCTAAAGTCTGCCTCTCTCCATCTTCCCATCTCCAAAATCCTCCCCACTTCTCAGGCCAGACATCAGGAAGTCATCTTGGGTGCTTTCCTTTCCTCTATCCACAAGCAACTGTGCAAATTCTATGTGAAGGATTCCTAGAGTTCCTCTGTTTAATAAGCCCACCTATGTGGACAGCAACACCCCACCGAAGTCCTTAAGTCATTCCCTCTCAAAAGTAGAGAGCAGGTCAATGATGCATTCATCTAAAAAGCTAGGGCAACAGCTCGCATACAAAATACTGCATATACAAGTGTTGTGCCAAACACAGTGGTAGGGCCTGTAGTGTCAGTTATTTGGGAGGCCTAGGCAGGAGCATTGGGAGTTCAAGGCCAGCCTGGGCAACACAATAAGATTGTACCTCAAAGAGAGAGAGAGAAACAGAGAGACAGAGGGAGAAGCACTGTGCTCTTTCTTACTCCTTAGGCTCCTTAAACATATCCGTCCTAGCTACACATGGTGACAAAGAAAGCTATGCACACCCTGCTGCCCCTGCCCACAGCCCTACCTGCTACTTTCCAAGCATCTTATTAACCAATTATTAATTGGGGCAGCAACCACATTTTTATCACCTGATACTCTTAAAAGCCTTCCTCAGGAGGGACACACAAGCATCCTCCGAGATGCCTGGTCTTGTTTTGAGACTGCTTCATACATGAGCTCAAATCAACACAAAATGAAAAGCATTCATCAGGTGACACTGAGCAGCAGCCCCTGCCAGGAAGACATCATCTCCAGGGGGTGCACACGGGCCAGGGGAGCTGAACAGGGGCAACTCCAACTGGCTCAGAGTCAAAGTTTCATTGTCCCTTGCTAACAAGAAAACTCATTTGAACTTGCAAAGCTGAACAGGGATAAATTTTCCTGAGGCACTATTCTAAAAATAATAATAACAACATTGCAAACACTTAAACAAAAGATGATTTTATGTGGGTGAATATATCGAACAGCTTCATTTCCCCTGAGTATCTTCTGATATTTATACTGCTTGCTGTGGGGGCCCTTTTGCTGTATGTGAATAGTACATCAGTTTTTAGCAGATATAAATACTTTTCCCCACCTGGAGATATGTTCCTACAACTAACTATCCTCAAGGTATTTTTACCAGCATTTGCAAGACAGAAATGCTCTGTAAGCTACAAAACATTGCCCATATGAAAGAGGCCACCTCTCTTCCTAAAGCAGAAGGCCAAGCATTACCAATGTTTATTTCACATAACACTGAGGTTGAATCTTCCAAGTCAAGTTCAACTGTATCTTCTCAGTTCTGACTTCTCATCTGCAGTGAGACTGGCCCGGGCCCCTTCCAGTGGTCCTCCCCTGGGTCCCGTTTAGGGACATCTGACCCACTAGGGGTCTGTCACTGGCTCCATTTACAGAGCTGCTCTTTTTATCTGTGCTAACTCATTCCCCCTGTCACAAGCTTTCCACTGTCACCCCTATTTCATTGCTGAGTGTTTCCTAGCTAGCATTCTCTTGTCCCAGTATTGGTTCCTCTCCCTAATGAAGAGCTGCTTCAGGTTCTCGTTCCAAATTGTGTAAACTAAATTTACTTAAATTTACCCACTCCACCAAACCCAGCTCTCCCACTAAGTCCGCACCACTAGCAGCAGCAATGTGCTTCCCTCATTAAAACAACGCACTGAAAGAATGAACCCATCTCAGGGAGGCTCCAATCTCTTCTCTTCCACCTCTAGAGAAGGGCAACTGGACCCACTGGAAGACTCGGGAACAGAGAGAGTGGCTGCTTCTTATGCAGCCCTCCTCACCTGGCTCTCAGGTCCTGGGTAGGAATAGCAGGGCTTTCCATCTGCAAATCCTCCTCACAATGGCAATGATAGTCCCAAGTACTGCTTCACTGCCTAGGGGGCGGCGGCGGCAGGGGTGGGGGTGGGGAGGTGGACACGGGACCTCGCCCTCTGCCGGCCCAATGTGTGCTACCCATGCATCAAGTACATACCAGGCCCTGGCGCTCACCGCTGGCTCCTACAGAGGAGTCGGAGGTATGACTGAAGACCCACATCACTAGCTATACAGATGGCAAGCACGTCTGAGATTCTTGTGGTACACGGAAAAACACACCTCTTCCTCCTTAAAGAGGAACTGAAGGCGGCTCCTTAACTTTCCTCATCTTCACCAGAATGCCTTCCCACCCACACCCTTTGTCTAAAACCAGGTTGAAAGCTCATCCCGAGGTGGATCCAGCTCAGCACCTCCTCTGACCGCAGTACTGCCCAGCAAAGGGCCAACTGCGTACCTCCACAGTAAAGAGCAACACGCCATACAGCGCCTCAGCGAGGCTCCAGCCTGCGAGCACAAGTCAAGCACTTATCAGCTCACCTCCCGGCCCCACCAGGCACACCAAGCCAGGGCAGTGGAGTCCAGCCCAGGGGACACGCCGCACACCCCCTCTCCACCTCCCCCGGGGGGAGGACTGAAGGAAGCTGCCGCTTCGCCCCCGGGAGAAAGCCTAGGCAGTGAGCGTCAGGTCCTCAGGCACCGAGAGCGCACCCTGCGCCCCCCACCTGTTTGCCTCTGGACCTCTTCCGAGGGAAGAGGAGGCGAAAACGCCACCAGGCCACAACACACTTGTCCAGCCAAGCGCAGGCACTGCAGCCTGTCGCTGCCACTGCCGGGACTGGGAAACCTGAAGTTTGAGCGCTGGCTGCACAGACGCGAGGGCCACTCCCGGTGCTCCCCAGCCAGTGAGGTCGCCTTTCCTCTCAGCTCAGCCGCGGCCCTGCCCCTCCCTGTGGACAGAGCTTACAGCTGACAAAGCCAGGTCCTGGCACTGCAGGAGGTGGGCAGGGGCCAGGCCTGCGCCCACCCGCAGGGGACCCCCTGGGTGACTTGCCTGGCCCGGTGCAGCCCACAGCGGGTGGTCGCAGTTCCCCTCCCTTGGCAGGACATCTGCCTGGGGACCTGGACAGGGGCAGGGATAGCTCCGGAGAGGGAACAGGCGGGGCATGGGCTGCCACTCGGGAGGACAGAGAAGCCCCTGCCACCACCGTGGGCAGTGAGAGGGCGCAGTGGCGCCGGTCCGGGGTCCCCAGTCCTGTCCTGCCCCGTCCTGCCCCGTCCTGCCCCGTCCTGTCCCTGTCCTGGGTCCTACCCCCCATCCGGAGTCTCCGTCCTGGGTCCCGTCCTGTCCCCCCATCCCGAGTCCCCGTCCAGTCCCCGACCCGTCCTGCGGCGCTGGTGGCCACGCCCGGCCCGGAGAAGAGGGCGGCCGCGCGGTCGGAGGCGGGCGTGGGGGACAGGACGAGAGG
>NW_004955402.1:4805243-4812571 GCF_000276665.1 Chinchilla lanigera | reverse complement strand
AGGGGGCGTCCCGCGGGCTCGGACCGCGCAGCCGGGACCCGAGGGGCCGCGCCGCCTCCTCCCAGCCGGCAGCCCCGGCTCGGCGGGAGCTTCGGATCCTCTCTGGTCTGCAGCGGAAAGCGGCGGTGGCGGAGACCAGGTCGGGGAGCTCTGCGACTTGGGGTGGGTTTCCCCCGTGGGTGTCCTGTGTGTGAATGCTAGCCTACCCGTAACAGCTGGGGAGTGGAAAGCGCGTATTCGCTGCGGCTTTCAGCAGAAAATTCGACAGGGTGACATGATTAGCGGTAACATCGAAAGTGACTTTGGTTTACGGTTGGCTGTGTAAACCAACCATGAAAACTTTTGTTTTTTTAAGCTAGACTGGTCATTTCTTGGAGATGGGGTGTGGAGCTTTACTGGAGAGAAAGATTTCCAACCGCTTGCTAATGCAGCCTTAGAATTTGGAATGGTGGTCATAGGAATTTATATGCAAACGCGCACAGACCGTGCCTTACTCTCTCCTCACTAAAGGAGATCTTTGAGCAAATGCAAAGAAAAGAAGCAAAGAGTAGTGGTATAGTGAGAAAAAGTCCATCTTAGTGAAAAGATGCGCTCGTTTTCACCCCACTTTAACACGTCTGTGTGAAGATTGTAGAGTGTTTCCCTGACCGCAGACCCAGCTGTGGGCCGCCTTGGAGACTCGCTCACAGTGCACCCCGGCGCTGGGCGGGGCTCCCTCTGCCCTCCAGCCGCTGAACTCGGATGCTTTCTCCTCTCCTCCTGCTGCTTCTTATTCTCCAGCCATCTTCTCTTCCTCCTCATCGTCCTCCTCCCCATCACCTCGTTTTCTTTCTTCTTCCTTCCTCTTCTTCTCCCTCTCCTTTTCTTCTTCTCCACCTCCCTGCGTTCTTTGGCAAAGGACAGTGCTTCAGTTACCACAGCCAACCCCAGCCCTTCCTGGTGGTGTTTGTCTGTCCTTAAGGGCTCTCATCTCTGCGGTAATAACGTCGGAGTGTCCTGGCCACAGAGAGGGTTAGGGTACTCTTGGCTCAGCGTGCTGTCACAAAAGTCATTATTAGTGTTAGGCAGAATCCAAGAAAGCTGAGCTGAAATCCCGACAGAGGGAATTTACATCACCTGTCTGCACTGTTTTTAGAGCAGAAGTATTACTATTGTAATATGCTTCTGGATTATATTTGGCTTAAGTTTATAAAAGACAAATCGCTGTTTTCAGGGAATAGATTTTAAAAAGAAAAAAGAGCACCAACAAAGCAGGTAGAAAATGTCATCCAGGCTCCTTAAATGTAAGTGCAGAGTTGCATAGAGCTGACAGCAGGTAAGAGTATATTCCAAGGAGCTGACATCTGTTCCAAACTGTACTGTTACTCGGATCTTATGGAAATAGAGACAGGATCACATTAGTATATTTCTTACAGAATTTTTAAAAAGCTATTGCAGTAAATCCCTTTCACTTGAACAACAGATTAAAATAAAATTAATTAAAATGAGATGTTGTCGATTATCATAACTTTACCAATGCTCCATTGTGAGCAAAGGAATTGAGAACACTAGTAGTTTTTTGGTTTTTTGTTTGTTTGTTTGTTTTGTTTCTTTTAATTTTTTTTGTTTTAAAGAGTAAAAGAAGGATAACATAATAATAGGGGGGGCTTACCAAATTACAGACAAAATGGTAGGAAATTATCAATGGTTATTGTTTTACATATTGTTATCTACAAGATAGTTTCTCAGGAAAACAAATAGACAAATAATAGTGAGTTACAGACAAAAGAGGTAGGAGATTATCAATAGTTGTTGTACTATACTGAGGTATCTTCAAAGTGGCTTCTAAAGAATATAAATAAAACTATACATGAGTGACCTACTGAATAATCACTCAATAATTCTCAGTGGTTGTTGTAGGAAACACATAATAATAAACATGGATCCATTTATGAAATAGGATAGGAATAATACAAACATTACAGTTATGGATAGATTAGTGGGAAAATATCAATGACTGCTGTAATACATGGTGGTATCTTCAAAGTGGTATCTCAGGAAGACAGAGATATGCAAGAAGGATCTAACAAGTAGTTACAGCCTAAGGGTTGTCAAAAATCACATGAGTCATCTGTGGCAAAAGCCGTTTTTTGTAGCGTTTTCTCTCCAGCCTCCCATCGCATTGGGACCCCACAACCAGTTAGTGTCCTCTCCCCAACTGTCAGCACAGGCAGCAGGAATCCTGCTGCAGACTCCTCCGGAGCTCCACCACAGCCTGTACTGTCAGGGGAAGAATGGCTTCCAGGGAGTCTCTGCAGGTATTGTGCAAGGTCCTCCTCCTGGTTTACAGCTTCCGAGCGGCTCTCATGACCCCAGTCCAGAGGACCTCTGACTCCTCAAGCTTAGTCTGCATTCTCATGTTCTCTGAGTCCTTGTTCAGTGGCTGCTCCTCCGCTGGCTCTGGACATTTCTGGTTCTCAATGGCAGAAGCAAGAGTGACCTGCTGCATGGCATGTATTCCCAGGGGTTGTTCAAAGTTTGAATGATTCACACACGTCCGTGGGTGGGCATCTGCAGTTGGTGCATGGTGGGCCAATTGTGTCATTGTTTCTCTGTGTCATGATAGATCTCAGTTGAGTGGCGATGGCCGGCCTAAGGGCCGGCACGCAACAGCGCTCGCTGCCGCATGGCTCCCCATGCACCAGGGGCCTTCCCTCCTGGGGCCTACGAGGCAGGAAGCTAGCCAGCCAGAAGACCGGCGCTCCCCACCCGTGGCTCCCTGTGCGCCGAAGCCCTCCTTTTGGGGGCCTATGAGGCAGGGAGTGAGCTGCCGGTCCAAAGACCAGCACTCCCCGCCCATGGCTCCCCGTGTGCTGGGGGCCCTCAGGAACACCAGTAGTTATTTTTTAAATTCACTTGAATCTGACAAACTTCAAATGTGTGGTTCGTATTGACCACGTGGATATGGATGGCTTATCTTTGGATAGGATGCCCTGCTGGCATGACAGATGCAGAAGAACCCTAAAATGTAGGTCATCCCACCATCACAGAATCACAGCCATCTAGAACTTGTTGGTGTCCATCTATCATCGGTGAACATGCAACTTCTTACCTCTTAGTGATTAAGTTTATGCTGTTTTTAAAATTTTGTTTTCTTACCTAAGTGTTATGGTTTAGATATAAAATATTTCCCAAAGTCTCGTGCTAGGAGTGGGGCCTGGCTGGGACAGGCAGCCACTGGTGTGTGGTGTGGAAGGGTGTATTCTCCTGCCTGGCTCCTCCCTCCTCTGTCTGCATCCTGGCCACAATGCAGCGGGCAGCTCTCCTCCTCCATACCTTTCTTCCCTGCCACTTCCACAGTGGAGCCAGCCAACCATGGACTGAACTCACAGAAACTAACTAAAACTACTTGGTACCACAATAAACCCCTCTTCCCCTAAGTGGCAGGTGCCAGGTATTTTGTCCCAGCAATGGGGAAATGATGAATAGAATAGGTGTTACTATTTATCTTCCAACTGAAACTAAGTCACTGCTTTACTTTTTGTCCAAGAGCAGGACTGGCTGATGAGACACATGTGTTTGAAAACTCACAGTTGTTTCCTAACATGGGCTGCAGATAGGGCCGTTCATGAGATGCTAGCTTGGAGTGAATTCCTGTGCAGGGCTGTATGGCTGAGGTTATCCTCACAGAATGCTATGCTTGCTGCACTACCAAATTGTCCACAGTAGCTCACATTACTTCCTTGGTCACCTTTTCTCTTCAACAACTGCTATCAAGTTAATTTTCATATTAATGGCACTGTTAATAATTTTTTCTGTTGTAGTTTCTCTGTTAGAATAGTGTGTTCCTAAGTGGACTGCCCAACATTAAATTTCCTTTCATGAGTTGCAATATAAATATTGGAAAGTTCTATTTAAATGTAAATATTGGTTCATAAAGAAGTGAAATTATATTGAATATTCAAAACTAATTTTTAAAAAAATAACACTACAAAGTTTTGTTAGCAAGACAATAGGTACATTGCACTATTTTGAATAAATGACTTAAATTCTACATGAAAATCTATTTCATTTTACATTTGCACAGATTAAAACACTGCCTCCAAGTGCACTCTTTGAGTTCCTAAAATCCCAGCTGGTACACAGTATTTCTGATGGTGCTTACTGTGTATAAACTGGACCAGGTAAGGATCCTCATATCAGTCAGTAAACTCACTACAACCAGAATTGAATAACAGGATTCAAAGAAGGACAAGAAAAGTCAGAAAGCTGTCAATCCCTCCCATCTCATTTTCATATATATTGATGGTACAACCATGCCATTTCCAAGGTGAGAGACCTAGCAAAGGGAAAATGCAGTTGTAGGGAATTCATATTTTCTTGAATAGCAATATCTCCAAAATAACTAGCTTGATGAGCACTGTCTAAAAATAGCAGGTAGCATGTAGCATGGAAGACAGGCTAGGAGGAGGCAAGTAGCACACTTTTATCTCTGTCGCGGGCTCATCAGGCTGGCTGCACAGGGTGTGTGTCGTGGTGCGTGTGCTATGACAGAGCTCACATTAGGGATCACCAGGATTGGGAGCTGGGTCAGTTCTCAGCATTGTAGGTCCCGAAACCTGGCTTTTCTAGTACTCCAAGAAGTAATCAGACTAAGCGGACCAGCTGCATGCAAGGGACAGAAACAAGTGCTTCCTACGCCAGTGTTTCCTGCTCCACACGTTACCACCACCACAGCCTACAAAGGAAGGCGAATGGTGTTAGAAGACTGCCAAGTGACCAGGAAGTCCAAACCCAGAGAGCTGCTCTTAAGCCGGGAAAGGGTCAGTGAGCAGCCACTGTGTGAGGTTCCGTTCTCATGGAGGGGTATCTCCAGCCAGGAGACCACAGGCTGTGGCAGCTGAGTGCGCCTCTGTTAAGTGACTTCCAGTTCTCTTCTGCAGTCCAGGCTTTGGGACTTTCCCTGATCACCACCTTGACTGGACATGGATGCTCTAAGGACTCCATCAGCAATGCACTTATCTTCTTTCTTTCTTCCTTTCTTTCATTTTTTTGGCTCTCGTACAGGACGGCTTTTTGTGTTCTCTTAAACTAATCTCAGAACTGTAAAAGTACCTTCCTGTCATCTCTCATGTACTAGCTGCCAAAATCCAAACTCATTGGAAATATTTCCATTGTAGATTTAATTTTCCCCATTTTATTAAACCATTAGCCGAAGTAAAACGAACAATTTCTTTTTTTTTTTTTACATAGTGTATATTATCTTAAAATCTAATATGCCATTAAACAACAAGGTCCAATTTTAGAGGACTGAATATGCATTTATACTTTTTCATTTTAATGCATCAAATTCAAATTCTTACAAAATCCATTTCTAATTTCAGAAATAATGTGTTGATCCAAAACTGTTAGAGTGACATTTTCATGAAAAACTAAAAAGACCATTCATCCTCATAGGGATAGATGTTGTGTGTTTCTTTAGACTTTTAAACTACCAAGGGTGCACGAGTACATTGAATATTAATATTATCTATTTCTCGATTTCTCAGTTGAATACACTTTATTACTTTATATTACTGAGCCGCTAATATTACCCTGAAAGTAGAAGATATACAGATACAGATGAGTAGATACATAGCAGTGTATTTATGAGAATATGTTTGATCTTTGGTTCCTTGCACAGGGCTCCTAAACCAGAGTTTCCTGAGTGGTAGGAGTGTCTCTTGTTATTCAGAAGGCACCCCTGCCTGTCACACCTGCATTTATGCTAATGAGGTGGCTTAGAGTGGGGCCTCAGTATGAACTCTGCCCCAGTGGGCTGGTCACCCGGAAGGACCACGTGCTGGGAGCTGGGAACTTCCAGCCCACCTATCTTCCTCTTTGAACAGGGTCGGGGGTGAAGATTAAGCTCTCCCCTAACACCTAGCTTTACTGAGCTTCTGAGTTGGCAGACACCCCTGCCAGGAAGGTGGCCCCTCCTGACTCCTAGGGACGGGAGTGACTGTGGTGCTAGGTTCCAAGTGTGAGGTGATTGTTCAATGCAGTGACCGGTAGGTGAGGCAAAAGGTTCTGTCCTCCTCTAAAACTTTAATGTTGAGTAAACCCAGTATTTTTGATTCAGGGACAAAGCTGTAGGAAGCAAATGCCAAAGTCTGGGATGCAGCATTGTCGCTCATGTGTTCCCTAAGGTCTGATTCAGGCCCTGTGAGCCACTCTCTCTGCCCTGTTTGTTCCCACCTCTGTGTCCCCATCCACAGCGCAGCCACAGAGCCTTCCCTCTCCCCGTGCCTGCAGAACTTCTCAGGGTCTCTCTACAGCTTCTGCTTAGCTTTAACTCCTTGCAGTCTCGCCTCTGCCCCCTCCCCTGTGCTGAAACTGCTCCCTGTTCCCTCTAAGATGAAAACTACCCCTGAATCGTACAATTTTATGATGCTGTGTTGCTATCCACTCACCCGACACCTCTGTAAGTAATATTTGGCAATAGACCTCCAGTCTAGAGGTCTCTCCTTTGATTTTGGTCAGGGACAAAACTCCAATAGAGGTGCTCAGAGAAAGTCTGCTTTACTGTGCAAATCAGGAATGTTGGGGGAAGGCTTTCCTCCCCCCCCCTCCCTCCCTCCCTCCCTTCCTTCCTTCCTTCTTCCTTCCTTCCTTCCTTCCTTCCTTCCTTCCTTCCTTCCTTCTTTTTCTTTCTGTCTTGCATTTTCCCCTTTCTGTTACCTACTTCAGGCTCTGATTGTCCATGTGCAGGACTGTATTAGAACTGATAGATTTGTATGAATATTTTTCTTTTTTTTATTTTAAAGAGTAAAAGAAGGATAACATAATAATAGGGGGGCTTACCAAATTATAGACAAAGTGGTAGAAAATTATCAATGGTTATTGTTTTACATATTGTTATCTACAAGATAGTTTCTCAGGAAAACAAATAGACAAATAATAATGAGTTACAGACAAAAGAGGTAGGAGATTATCAATAGTTATTGTACTGTACTTTGGTATTTTCAAAGTGGCTTCTAAAGAAAATAAATAGAGCTATACATGAGTGATGTATTGAATAATCATTAACTTTTCTCAATGGTTGTTGTAGGAAACACATAATAATAGACATGCATCCATTTATGAAATAGGATATAAACAATACAAACATGGCAGAGTTATCGATAGATTACTAGAAAATATCAATGGCTGCTGTAGTACATGGTGGTATCTTCAAAGTGATTTCTCAGGAAGACAGAGATACGCAAGAAGGATCTAACAAGTAGTTACAGCCTAAGGGTTGTCAAAAATCACGTGAGTCGTCTGGGGCGAAAGCCATTTTTTGTAGCGTTTTCTCTCTAGCCTCCCAT
>NW_004955402.1:4609189-4804944 GCF_000276665.1 Chinchilla lanigera | reverse complement strand
GCTGACTCTGGACCTTTCTGGTTCTCAATGGCAGGAGCAAGAGTGACCTGCTGCATGGCATGTATTCCCAGGGATTTCTCCATGTTTGAATGGTTCACACACATCCATGGGTGGGCATCTGCAGCTGGTGCATGGTGGGCCAATTGTGTCATTGTTTCTCTGTGTCATGGTTGTTCTCAATTGAGTGGCGGCAGCCAGCCTGAGGGCTGGCGCGCAACAGCGCTCACCTCCGCCTGGCTCCCCCTGCACCAGGGGCCCTCCTTCTGGGTGCCTACGAGGCAGGGAGTGAACCAGCCAGAAGACCGGCACTCCCTGCCCGTGGCTCCCCATGTGCCTGGGCGTGAATATTTTTCTTTAGGCACCCACATAATTGTTTCAGAAGGGAGCAGAAAATAATTCAACTGGTAAAGGGATTACAAAGAAATCTCTCCCCGTTTTTTTTAGAGCAACAGAAGAGATGCAAAGGCTTCATCTTTGCCTGCCCCCTAACTGGCTGAAAGACTCCCCTCTTCCTCCAACCCCTGGGGATTCATCATCTCCTTTTTCCCAAATCAGTACTCCTTGGATATTCACTTGTTCCTTAAAAAGCCTCAGCCTTTTGCTTTACCTCCAGCATCTCCCCTTTAGGATCCCTCTCTCCATTCTCCCTACCTTGTGCTACAAAACCTAATGACCATCGGGTTCAGGAAGAGAAATTTCCTGCCTGGGTAGATGAGGCAGGGTGAGAAGTAGGTGTGGGTGGGTGGCTAGAGCTAGTCAGGCAGGACAGGAATGGGGGAACTGTGAGGTGTGCACAGGAGGCATTCACACACCACGTGAGTCCTGGTCTTAATGTTTTTAAAGCATGTTCTAAACCATTGCTTTCTCACAAGCCCTATGTCGCAGGTATGATCCACAAATGTTTCCCTCCTGTGGCAGCATAAGCAAGACGTCAAACTTAAGCCCGTGTGTTCAGAATAAAAGATTCTTCCACTTCCTCCAACCCACTGGGATCTCGCTGCCCTAGCATTCAGCTCTACCTACAAAGAAGATCTTCCGGATTCTCAGGCCAGATCTCGCCATACTACCCCAGGCCTGCCTGGCCCAGCCTCTTCCTGGCCCACAGATGCAGACCCCAGGTCTCCAAGGCCATCCAACACCACTCCCTCTCTACCGCTTCCCAGGGCACACTCTGTTCCCAGATCAGCTACTAGCTGGATTTGGTTTCTGAGAAAGGCTCATCTGGAGCGCTCCCGCCACCGGAGGCCTTCTTGGCACATTGAAACCCAGCACTTCTGGGCATTCCGCAGCTGGAGCCTCCTCTGTGACACCCGCAGTGCTGCTGTTGCTTTGCTTTTGTTCTACAGGACATTACATTTATGATGCACTTTATATCAGTCGGATTTTTACTGTAATCATGCAGCTCATCACATGTAATTCTGACAACTTTGGTGTGTTTAAGAAGGAGATCCATATCTTTTAAGTTTAAACTCTGTAAAGTTTTGCTGTTAAGTTTTATCTTTCTTAAAAAGGAGTTATTTAACTCATACCCACTTACCCACCAATCAGAAGGAGACAAAGCGCTCTCAAGTTGGACTCCTTTACCCAGCGTTCATTTATCTCTGCTCCACTCCTCAAAGGCAAACACTGTATGAATTTAGCATTTATTGCCTTCCAGGAATCTTTATACTTAGGTTTTCTAAGTTTGGGGCCTTGTAGAGAAATCTTTCCTTGCCTCAGATTATAAAAAATAATGTCAATGTTTTCATATCTTTTAATCTTGAAGTGTAAGAACCTCTAGTATGTATAGAATAAGGGAGGCTTGGAGGCAACCTTATTTTTGGTTCCTGACTGTAATGGGAATGGGAGACTCTTCTAAAGTCCCTGTGCTTCCTGTAGGCTTTTTTGGGGACCTTTTTCAGGTTAAAGAAGTTCCATCATCTTTGTCACTAAGCGTTGTGTGTTCATTTGTTTTTTTTTTCCTTGAACACATTGAGATGTTGCGAGATGCTCTTTTGATTTCTATTGAAATAGCCAGGTTTTCTCCCCTGCTCCTTTCGTAACAGCATACTTCCGAGAGTTTATTCCTTCATGTCTGGGAGCCCCTTAACCGCGCTTACTTGGAAGACGGTTTGATGTTGCTGTCGGATGTGTGTTTTATTGCTAGTAAACTCTCCTTCCAGTTTTGGTTTGCTGGCTCCTTTTCTCTCCCAGCGTTAGTTTTCCTTGGGGCCTTTGGTGAAGGCCTTTATTCTCCTCTTCCCCTCTGCACAGCCCACTCTGTGGCCCTCCCTGGCTGGCCTTCCTGGCCAGATTCACAGGGAATGCAGACCCAGACCCTGGACAGGAAGGCATTGGCCTGGCTCTTGGGCTTTCTCCTTGTTGCTGCACCCCACGAGTCCAGCCTGGTAAGAGCTACAGCCTCGAGCAGCAAAACTTGCTGTTTTCAGGCTCCTTTCAGAACTCAGAAAACAGCACCCACAGTACTAAGCCTGGCTCCTGCTCTCCAGGATACAAGGAGTTCTTTGGAGCAGGAGTGGAACTGACATTCACCTCCAGCGTTTCAGAGTCCAGACACTCCTAGGAGCACAGTTTTAGCCCCTGTGTCCCACTGTGTGTATTTGTTGCTAGAACACAAAGAAGTGTGACTTTTCATTTGACTTTCTTCCAGTGGCCTTGTTTGTATGCGTGCCAGTGCTTCAATGAACACAGGGGCTTTTCCAAGCTTCCTTTTTAATGTGACTTCAATACTCCATCAGTACCTTGCATAGTTCTTCACGCAGGGCAGATGCTCCAAAAGGTCTCTGGAGTAGAAACCTCCATGTTCAGTCATCATGTTCAAGCAGAATAGAGTGAAGACCCATTGGAAACACGCTGTGGAGAGCTGGGGTGTGGCTCAGGGTGCAGCACTTGTCTAGCCCTGAGTTCATCTCCAGCCCTGTGAAGGGAAGCAAAGGAGAGGGGAGGACAGAGAAGGGGAGAGGAGGGGAAGGGAGGGATGAAGGGTAAGCTCAGAGACAGTTCATTCAGAAAGATGTAACATATTGTGGAGGAAATTTATTCCTCAGCCTTGATAGTCATGTGGTTTTCTGTTGTGTGTTCCAATCCAAAGGTTCCCCCCCACCCCCCGTGCTCATCTTTCCTCCCCAGACTTTGCCTCAATCCTGGACCTGAACCACCCCCAAAACAAAGGGGCAGCAGTCGGGAATCCACGGGAGGGACTCCTACTTCTTCACTAACAGTCTCAGTAATCCGAACAGACTTTTTTGCAGTAAGCCAGGGGGCCGTGCGTTGATTTGTATTCTTCACGTTGCTCTGTTATGCACTTGCTGTGTGGATAGGGCTCATGCTCTCCTTACATTTTGATACACTTAACCAAAGTCCCATAGAATTTTCAAGACTTTTGGCAATATTCTTCATAGAGGCTTTCATCAGTGATCCCAGGACTGACTTCTCCTTTATCTCCTTTACATTTTCAGCTCTGAGGTAACTTTTTAGCATCATCTTCTCCTTGTCCAGTATAGAGCTTTGGTCATAGTCTATCATTTATCAAGGCTCCTCTACCTCTTCTTCCTAAGTGCTTCTCTCACTCTGATGTAAGCATCACTTTTCTATGTTACAAACGGGAAAATAATTTTTCCTATTTTCTGCACTACTGTTCATTGTTTTCTTTACTTCTGACAGTCTGAATTTGAGGGTATCCCATCTTAAATAATCAGATATTTCATGGCCAAACACTTAATAGTTTGTGTTGGTCAGTTTTCCCTTACTCTCACAGATACCTGAAATAAATCATAAACCAGCTTTTTGAGCAAAAAAGTTTCATTTAGTCCCACACTTTGGGGGGTTTCAGGCCATGGCCCCGTGGCTCTGGGCCTATGCTGAGGCAGCAGCCATGGCCCAGGGAGCAGGTGGCAAAGCAAACAGCTCACATCACCACTGAGAATTCAAAGAAAGCAGCTGAGACCCCAGGATCCCCTTCAAGGCCACCACAAGGACCTAGCACCTCCTTCCCAACCCCACCCATCTGAGTCTCCAGTGGCTTTGTAGGATAGTCCAGATCCAAACTACAGCAGCTTTATTCCTTAAAAAATTAATAGTACTTATTATTTCTAAATGTGAGCCTAATTCAAAATTTAGGAAACAATTCATAAAACTATGCATGATCTCTTTTCGGATAATAAATATAAACACCCTTTACCTTGGAATAGATTTCATTTCATTTGGTTTTTGAGAAAAGAACAACTTGAGTGCAAAGAAAAAATGTATCAGCAAAGCAAACATCCATTATCCCCCTTCTGCCGTGAACTTGATGCCTCGTTCTTTCTCCGGGAGCCTTCTGCATCACGCTTCCTGAACGCAGTCTGTTTCTCTCAGGGATAGGCATTCCTGTGCTGAAAGTGTACAAACCCATGGGCATCTTCTGAGTCCATCTGTTTTGCTCTAGCTTCTTTTTCCTACAAACTTTTCAAATTGACACATGAAAACTGCACAGACCTCTTGGGCTCCCTGTGATGTTTCGTGTATGTATATGTTCTCTAATGGCCAAGTCAGGGGTCTTAATTACTTTTCTTGTTGCTGAGACAAAATACCTGACACCCACAAGTTAAGGGCAGAAAGGTTTATTTGGCTCACAGTTTGTAGAGATTTCAATGCATAGTTGGCTGGTTCCATGGCAGGGTGACATGGCAGAGGGACATTTCAGAAAAGAAACAGTCCATGGCAGGGCTAGAAGAAAGCAGCAAACAGCAAGCAACAGCAGCAAACCTGCCTTTCCCTTTTATGCCATCCAGGCTATAAGACTTGTGTGTGTTGCCACCCACACCCAGGGTGACCTTCTCTTTACCCACATCCAGAACTATGATCAACCAGTTAGTAGACCAATCCAGTACCAAGTGTTAACCCTTAACTGACATTCACACACCCTAGATTGCTACCTCCGAAAAGCCCCACCTATGACTGCAGGAAGCTTTGAGCGGAGCATCTAGATATAAGCCATAACACAAGGTAAGCAAATCTGTCTCTTCAAGCATTTATCAGTTTTTGAAGTAAAAAAAAAAAATCCCTTTTTTGAGATTAAAAAAAATTATATGTATATATATATATATAATATAATATAAATTCAATCTCTACATTTATTCCACTGTGCAATTAAAACCCCAGAACTTAGTTCTCCTCTCTGCTTTTAACTTAATTCCCTTACCCCATCTCTCTTTCCTCCTGACTTCCCCAGCCTCTGGTACTCACCATTTTGCTGTGTGTTATTATCTAGCTTCAGGAGGAGGGAGAAATAACTCATTGAGCTGGTGATTAAAATGTTGTCTGTTAAAGTCAACATGAGTATGTTACAGAGTGAAAAGAAAGCCTGGATACTTAACATAAATCAGGAGGCTCCAAAAGTAATGTTACCCTTCTGGAAAATCATTTGCATCTTCCCCATTACTAGAAAATCAATGTGATTATTCTAATGTTGTCCTTTGGTTAGAATTTTACCTCTTTTATAATTTGACTTATGCACTCATTTATAACAAAAGCTTTGTGTCTGGCAAAAAGAGCCACTTGTTCCTTTGATTCATATACTTTGATCCAGGTGGAAGGTTAACATCTGCTATGGTATAGAATGACCTATGAAGTTGTTTGTTCATGAAATATTGATTTGTAGCTTATGGTGACACGACTGTTTTAACCTGTCCTCGGTGGTATTATATGTCACATTTCATATTTTACTGTAGAGTAGCTATATTCTTTTTTTTAGATCAGAACTAAGACAGCTATTACCATTCATTGTAAGCGTTTATTATGGCTCACCCTGGGGCAGTGGGAGGGAAAAAGTTGTACCCTGGCTCTTTGGATGGTCACCTGCCTGTAGGAGGAACCACTGGAAGACAGAGGCGAGAGCTTACTCCTCATGCCGCACTGGGTCAGGTGTGCATGTTTATTCACACAGTCATTATCATCTTGTTTTAAAGGAACGTATGAGAGAGAGGGGGAAGGAGGGAAGGGAAAAGTGTCTTAGAAAGATGTGTCCTGTCCATGTACCAACCCCATGACAAATGTAACCGTTATGGACTGCAGAGAAGTACCGATAACAGTTAGAAAAATAAAAGAAAGATGAAGAATTCAGTCAAGACCGATTCCGTTTATTGCCTTTCAAACTGCCTTATTTTTGCCAAATATTGTTTTCACATAGTGGAAAGAAGGAGCTGCAGTGTCCTGCTTTTCCAAATTAATTTCAATTACATTTCCATATGTCAGCATGGTTTTCAGAGTTGGCGTTTTTATGCCTCTGCTGCATACACATCATTTTATGGGATGTTTTCGTTCGTCAGCCTGTGCCCCGCAGTTGACACCTGCGCAGCTGTGCGGCGAGCTCCTGCGGGGGTGTGACGTGTCTCGCTCAGCCAGCTCCTGGCCCTAGACGCTCGGGTTTTCCCCGCTGTGCTTTTGTTTCTGCAATCATAAATAGCGTTCCCATAAATATTCTTAAATAAGTAAATTTTAAACCTGTTCATTTCCTTGCAGAGTATTTTAAAGAGAAGAACTATTATGCCAAGTCGTACCCAGGGGTTTCCCAGCATCACATTTTTCTTTTCCCAGAAAAACTGGAACAATTGATAATATAATCAGAAAGCTCTAACATTTAAGTCATTCTCGAATCCAATAGCATTGTTGTTTTGCACTGAGTAAATAGGCACATAATAGTGATAATAATATACATAATAGTGTAGTAATATTGATCGATTCATGTTTACTAAATAAAGGAGCATGATATGGACTAATCCACATGATGTGTTCTTCTCTGTAGAATCCCTTGCCAGTGAATGCTCCATTCATTTCCTTTAATCATTTATCAAGAGGAGTTGAAAATTAGCCTTCATAAATGTGTATCAATTATTTGTATATTTTAGAAAGAAACCTTTTAAATCAGGTGGCACATGCCTGTAATCCCAGTGCTCAGGAGGCTGAAGCAGGAGGATTGCTGGGGATTCAAGGCCAGGCTGGACTACATAGCAAAACCTTGTCTCAAAAAAAAAAAAAAAAAAACTTTTAAAAAAGAATATCAAATATGTCAAGCATACAAAAATTATAGGAGATATAGAGCATATCATAAAAATATCATATAGATTTGTAAATTTAGCATTTTTCCAAATTTACTTTGATTTGCTTTTGTTTATTTTGATTTTTTACAAGATGCTGGGCCTTCCTCCTTTAAAGGTAGCCATAACTTAAAGTGCAGGGTATATTACAACTATGCACACTTTTATACTATTCACAAACATATATGTAAAAATATATACAGGTTTTGCTATTTGCAAATGTTACTTAAATGTTCTGTATATGTCACACTGTAAATTTTCTCTTCCTCTTATAATTATGCTATTTAATGTCATTGTCTTTGAAACATAAGTCTAGTGGATTTATTTTAGAGATTGTATCATATCTCAAATTATTGATTGAGTTCCTGTTGAAGATCATGTCAGTTTCCTATTTTTTAAATTACAAATCATAACTCAGTGAACATCTTATATCCCATTCTGTGCCCATTATTTATCTGATAAAATAAACATTTTTAATTTTGGAATTTCCTTAAAAATTTTGCAGTCATAGAGGAACTTTCTCACATTTTAATTTTCACACTTTAGTGTTGAATTCACTTGAGGTTTGACTCTTGTTCCTGGCACGTGTGATGGTAACACCCTGTTTTTCTATAATGGTTAATGAGTTGTCTTCCAGTCCTTGTTGAGCCCTCCATTCCCCACTACTCAGTCATTTCTGCCATAGACATTATCTAACTTCAGTATGACTGTGCCTTGGGCCCTTCCTTCTGGTTCACTGGTGTGTGAATCTTCCGCCAAACTTTGGCTTTCTCATGTGTTTGGTACCTGATAGGAATACCCCTCCTTTATTCCTCCAGATTTTAATGCTGATTCTTATTCATCTACTCTTCCATACATAAGCAGGTGTCACTTAGCATTGGGTGTACACTCAGTGGTTGACATCCAGCCACCTCTAGGCTCCCCACACTGCTAGCCTCTATGGGACCTCACTTTAATATTCAATAAAGAAGAGGAACAAGATGGCCCTTGTGCAAGATATTTTGGGGATCATCTCCCTGCATGTGCACCAATTTGAAGAGGTATTCACTCATCGGACTATCTGGAGAAGAGCCAAGTGAGAAATCACAGTTCCTGGTTATAGGACAGTAATGGGAACAGGGACAGTGAATAAAAGCAGGATAGGGAGAGGCACCAGCATCACCTAATAAAGCCACCTCTGTTTGGGGAGGGGAAGGAGTTCACTCCAGGCCTCAGACTTAAAATACAATACCAGAAGGGGCTTGAGAATGGTAAGTGGGTAGATGGCTTATTCAAAGAGATCATAACAGTAAAAATCCCAGGTCTAGACAAGATAAAGATATCCAGGATATCTTTATTTTTTTATCTAAGATAAAAACATCCAGGCACAGACTAGCCAGAGGTCGTCAGTCACTTTAACTCAATCCAGTTTACTCAAGACATAATCAATCTCTCAAAGCTAACAATAAAGAGAAGATTTTTGTGGCAGCAAGAAAAAGGAAAAAGGTAACAAAGAAGGCTGTTCCAGCCCATCTGACAGCAGGCTTCTCAGCAAAAACCTTACAAACTGAAAAAGAATGGGGTGAGAATTTCACAGTTCTGAAGGAAAAGTGCCAAGCAGGAGCACTGTCCCCAGCCAAGCTGTACTTTGACAATGAAGAAGGGACAAACGTAATCGGAGAGAACGTCTCTCCCCCAGACCTCTACTAGAAGAAGTGCTAAAAGGAGTTCTGCACTGGAAGAAAGAGACATTAACACAGAAGAAAACATCAGGAAATTTGAAACTCACTGGAAAGAGTAACTGTACAGACAAATTCAGGATGCTCTAATATTGTGTATCAGATACATAAACCATATGTTTAATATAAAGACTAAACAAATTAACTACAAACAGTACATTAAAATATTAGAGACAGGCAAAAGGTAAAGTAGGACATCAAAAATCAAATTATAGAGAGGAATGATGAGCAAGTTAAGTTCTTTATTTTTTATCTGTTTTGTTTCTTTTCTTAGCTTTATGATCATGTTGTGTTGCTACCATTTAAAAATAGCTGGTTGTACTTGAAACATTTATTTTGTAGTGTAATGGTAACTTTGAAGCAAAAATCTATAATAGATAAGGCAAAAATAATATGCAAGAAATCAAGACACACTATGAAAGTAAATCATTTAACCTCAAAGGAAGGCCATAAGTGAGGGAGAAAAAAAAAGAACTATCATAAAACTAGAAAACAAGTTATAAATTGGCTATAAGGCCTTACCTATTGATAATTACCTCAAATATAAGTGGATTAAATTCTCCAACTAAAATAGTGGCTGAAGAAAACAAAACAAACAAACAAATAAGATCCAACTATATATGTTGTCTAAAGAAATTCACTTCATCTGTAAGGGCACACACAGAATGAGAGTAAAAGACTTGAATAAGATGTTCCATGCAGATGAAATCCAAAGAAAGTAGGAATCATACTTACACCAAATAAAATAGACTTTAAAATAGAACAAGTGAAAAATAGACTAGGAAAGTCATTATATAATGATAAAGAGATCAATTCAGCAAGAGGAAATAACAATTCTAAATATATAAGTACCCAATGCAGAATACCCAAATACACAAAGCAAATATTAATAGATCTAGAAGGAGAGAAGCTCAGTACAATAACAATTGGGATCCTAATACCCCACTTTCAGTGATGGGCAGATCACCCAGACCGAAAACCAGTAAAGAATGAACAGGATTAAATAGTACCCTAGATCAAATGAATAAAACAGACATCTACAGAATATTACATCCAACAACTGCAGAATCCACACTTTTTTGCAATCACCTGTGAACTATTCTCTGGGATAGAGCATATATTAAGCCATAAAAGTATCTAAACATATTTTTAAAAATCAAAGTCATATCAAATATCTTCTCTGATCACAATATAATAAAACTAGAAATCAATGACAAGAAAAACTTTGAAAACTATACAAAGACAGTGTATGGAAGTTAAACCACTTACTCCTGAACAACCAGTGGATCAGAGAAGAAATCCAGACAGAAATTTTAAAATTCTTTAAATGAATGAAAATGGAAGCAGAACATACCAAAACTTACAGGATACAGCAAAAGCACTAGTAAGATGGAATTTAAAGAAATCAACACCTACAACAAAAAAGGGGAATGATCACAAACAAGCTGTCACTGTGCCTCAAGGAGCTGGAAAAATAAGAACCAAACTAGCGATCAGTAGAGGGAAAGAAGTAATAAGTCAGAGCAGAAATATTTATTTATTTTTGGTCTTATTTTTTTTTTTTTTTGAGACAGGGTCTCATTATGCAGTTCTGGCTGTTCTTGAACTCACTTTGTAGCCCAGGATGGTCTTCAACTCACAATGATCCTCCTGCCTCAGCCTCCCAAGTGCTGGGATTACAGGTGTGCACCACCACACCCGGCTCGGAGCAGAAATAGAGGCTATAAAAACCATGCAAAAGACCAATAGAACAAAGAGTTGATTCCTCAAAAAGATCAGAACGCTTGACAAATTTTTAGCTAGGTCAATTAAGAAATTGAAGATTCAAATAAATAATATTGGAGATAAAAAGGAATATATAACTGTCACCACAGACATATTAAGGATCTTTAGAGAGTACTGTGAAAAGCTATATACTAACAGATTTGATAACTGCGAAGAAAAGGACATGTTCCTAAGCACATGCACCTTACCAAGACTGCGTCATGAAGAAATCAAGAACCAAAACAGACCGGTAATGAATAACAAGACTGACTCAGTACTAAAAAGCCTCCCATCAATGAAAAGCCTGGAACCACATGTGTCACTGAAGAGCTCCCCCAAACACTTAAAGAAGAACGGACACCAGTCCTTCTTACATTACTGCACAAAGTTTAGGAGGAGGGAAGTCTTCCAGAGGCATTTGTATGAGTCCAGCATTACCCTGATACCAAAACCAGGTAAGGACACAACAAACAAAGCCAATTAAGAGGCAATATTCTTGATGAAGATACACATGAAATCCTCAGCCAAATACTACTCCCTTTAGCAATTTAAAGAGAGGTAAGTTACCTGACATGCTCATTCCCTGAGTTACGTTACCTGACATGCTCACAATTCTTCCAGGAATGATTACACTGTAAGATATGGCCCATTCCTCGGTCTTCAAAGCTGCACTATTGACTGTTTTTATAGCTTAGTCTAGAAGAACTAATACCAATACTTTATGTAAGAAAAAATGACTCAATTTTATTTTACTGTGTTAAAAAAATGACTCAATTTTATTTTACTGTGTTAAAAAGACCATTAAGTGCTGATCATATCTTTTATAGCATACACAGCCCTGGACTATGTCTCCGAATGGCTATGAACTACATTTCTGAGGGATGTGTGTGCTGGGAGAACAACAGGTAGCTAGCAAAGGATGTTAATGAATTGGATTCTCCCCCTGTTTTGAGTTCCACTTTTTGTTACTAGTTTTGCAGGTATATTCACAAATGTCTTACATAATGTTTCCTTATAAATAAAATTCTAAATCTGGATTAAGAGGTGCACAAGATAATGGATTAGCCTGAAGACACAGAAGATCTTGATTTCTGAATGCCCTGGGTCAAGCCACTTAAATTCCCTGACCCCCTAATTTCTCCTATTAAACTGGAAAATTAAAGCTAAAATATTGATGCTTCTGATTCTGGAGTTAATTCAACGTGAAGAAAACTAACTTCCTAGAAGAGACACCAGCAAATAGCATGCATTTGGAAGAGTGAATGAATCTTAGTACAGGAAGAGAGAAAACATTATTTATTAATCACCCTTGCTGATTGCTCCATTGCCCTGTAATCTATATACTATGTGAGAGTTGAAAGTATAGTCTGCTTCTGTTATGAAAATCCATTTATTTAATAACTAATCTTTAACTATATTTTCTTTCCCAATGTGTTCTTCAGTGATTAGTAAACAGAAACAGCATAATGATGACTCTTTCTAAACAGTCAAACTAAAATGTTTTCTCAAGCACTTAGCTAACTAATAGGGCAGAGTGTGGAAATAGGGGGGATAAGGCTTCTTATCAATAATACAGGCATTATTGAAGAAGTCAACTTCTTCTGCTAGAAAAGTCACCTGGAGGTGTACCACATCAAAGAGCAAACATGTGCTGAGATCTATTTGTCCTGATTATTCCCTTTGGCATGTTGCTGAATTCCTTGTACTGCTCTTTGATTGCTTTTGAACTCTGCCCCACCCTAAATGTGGAGAACCCAGAGAAGAGATAGTTCTGGCATAAGGGTCAGCAGCAGGCACAGAGCGGTGATGCTGGGGGCTGCTCCATGCTGAGATTCTCTGGGAGCCTTCTCGGCCCAGGAGGACCTGGGAGGGGTCCTTAGCCTCCCACCACACCCAGGAGTTGGGAGTGACCATCGGGAAGTGCATTGCTTCTAATTTAATTTTCCTTGAAAAATAGTCCTCAGTATATATTGTGTGTATTTCAGTGACACTAAGCCACCATGCACTTAGCTGCAACATTATTTTGTGGGTTGTTTTGTTTTGTTTTGTTTTTTTAAAGAGAAGAACAGTAAAAACAATGATACAAAATTTCAAAACAAGGTGACAGGAGAGTAACAATAGTTAATATATTGTGTATTGTTATATTCAAAGTAGTTGCTCAGATTACAAGACCTAGGCATGAAAAATTAATCAAACAATATAATCATGAATGTTTCTCTTCAATGAACTAAAAGGAATTAGTAGTATAATTATCTTACCTTATATATATATTTGTATATTTATATATTTTTTATATATTTACATATATATTATATTTTTATATATATTTGTTTGTCCCTTCCTTCTTGTCTCCTTTCCCTCATCCCAGTTTCTCTTTCCTTTTGAGCAGTTCTTCCCGTTTCATAATATCTATTGTACATTTTAGATCTTATTTATACTTTCAGCTTCTTACACTAAGGGCACAATGCAATGTTTATACATGTGAGTCTGATTTATTTCACTTATGAGTATGGTCTCTAGTTGCATCCATTTACTTACAAAATTCTTAAGTTTATCCTTCTTTATGGCTGGGTAGTACTCCATTATATAAAAATACCACATCTTTTTTTTATGCATTCCTCTGTTTATGGGCATTTGGGTTGTTTCCAAGATTTAGCTATGACAAATTGTGCTGTTATAAACATGGGTGCACATATATCACCATGGTATGATGTTTTTAATTCTTCTGGGAAAATAACCAGAGGGGGAATAGCTGGGTTAAGTGGGACCTCTATCTTAGTTTTTGAGGACTCTCCACACTGATTTCCACAGTGGTTGCACCAGTCTACACTCCCACCAGCAGTGGAGAAGGGTTCCTTTTTCCCCCACAGCCCTGCCAGCATTTGTTATTGGTTGATTTCTTGAAGATAGCCATTCTTTCTGGGATGAGATGGCATCTCAGTGTTGTTTTCATTTGCATCTCTTGAATGACCAGTGATGTGCAACATTACTTTGTGATCTAGTAAAAAAGAAAAAGCTGTGACATGCTGGTAACATCACCACTTGGAAAAGTCTTTCTTGGACCTGTAGGGCTTCATCCTGCTCCAGTCAGCATCTTGACGAAGGAACTCAGCCCCTCCTCCTTCATCATCACCTACTTAGGATACATTTTGACTGCTGGGTTCATTCTTTCACTCCACCACAATGGAAGTTCCAGAGAGCAAAGGCTTGTCTCTGCCCCTCTCCCTCGCCTCCCCCTCCCCTTCCCCCCTCCCCCCCCTCCCCTTCCCCTCCCCTTCACCTTCCCCCCCTCCTCTTCCCTTCCTCCCTTCCTCCTCCCCTCTTCCCCCCTCCCCTTCCCCTCCCCTTCCACTCCCCCTCCCTCTCTGCCCTACAGCAGGGCCTGAGACATAATGGGCACACAGTGATTATTTTTGAATTTTTGAGTAAATGTTACAAAATTTCAATCTCAAGGCAAAGCATCTCACGCTTTTCATGCATATACCTGTATTCTATACCTTTTCATCATGTAAATCATATGTATTTGCTACACACACAAGTCAATATCCATTTTTTAATTCTTTTTCTCAATTTAGATCTAATTAATGACTATCTTTGAGCAATTCAAATTGAGCAAAATCATTAAGCTTACCATACTTTTATGTTACAGATCCTAGCTCTGTCTCAGCAGAGAGTGGATTTTGGTGATTAAAATACGGTTACGCACTGTTCCCTGGCCCCCTTGACCACTGCCCATTGGGCTGAAGGGAAGGAGGGCAAACTCGGCTTTAGTGTCCCCTCTCTGTCACCGGGGCTACCTGCCCTCCTTGTCCCCAGATGGTGTCTTTGAGCCTTACTGTCTCTTTCAGGTTCTTCACCAGTCTAGGCCGGACTCCACTGCCACAAAAGTAGATGGAAACCACACAGGCCCAGGTGATTTTCCCCATCTTGTTCTCTCGGGTATGCTCTGGTTGTCATCACTGCTGACTCCGAGAAAAATTAAAAAGAAACGGAAAAAGCCCCTTAGTGACTCCAGGTGGGGTTTGACACCACGGCTATTAAGCACACTCCGAGAAGCAGTCCAGGCGTGATGCTGGCTGTGGCTGGACACTGAGCTGAGTATCTCACAGGTTGCCCCCTGGCTTCTCAGAGCAGGTCTATGGCAGAAAGCTGGGAAATGGACAGCCAGAGACAGAGTGGTCCCTGTCACTCTCCCCTGTGGGCTGAGTGACTGAGCTAAAGACCTGGCGTTGAGAAATGGCCCTGGATGACCACAAGGCCCTAATGCAGTCACAGATGTCCACATGAGAGGGGGCAGGGGGAGGATGGACACGGGCAAAAGAGAGGTGGGTGGTGGAACCACAGAGGCAGAGCCTGAGATGCCAGCAGCCGCCAGAGACAGCAAGAGTGGGAAGGGAGACTCCCGAGGGTCCTGGAGGGCCAAGCCCTGCCCACCGCAGGGCTCCATCTCAGATTTCCAGCCTCCAGGACTGAGAGAGAACAAAGGTCTATCTTCTATGTACTCAATTTGGGGTGCCTTGTTACCACAGCCACGGAGCGTAAGATGCCTACAAATCGAAGATCAAAAGCTTTTTCATTTTTAAAAGCACACTTGGGCCTGGAAAGGTTCAGTCAGTGTTTACACAATTAATTCTTTCTAGGGGCAGACTTAAAACCCCCACTGTCTGGCTTTAGAGCCTGTGCTCTTAAATCCTAGGTTCTATTTTCAGCTGAATCATGAAGCAAATGTATGTATTTATTTATTCTAGTGTCATGACGGACCAATGAAGCAAACTTTTATCTTCTAAATCCTACTTTTAAAAAAAGACTCAGTAATAAAATTTCAGAACTGATCAATGAGATTCTCTTCCTCCCAATATTAGGAAGAATCAAAAAGGAATCCCCTAGGCAACTAATGCTGCAGGAAACCAAACAAGGGCCCTTAGGCTAAGAGGTTTGATGAGTTCACTGAGGAGACAGCATTCATTATGATGTCCCAGGTCACACCTGCCCCTTCATTGTGAAGTACCTCACATCATGCGGAATGAGGAGACCGGGTTGAGCATCTCTAACCCCATGCTTGTGTCTTTGCAGGTGAAGGCCCACGCATTCCTTTGAGAATGTTTTGAAAGGCACTAATGGTTTCTCAGATAAATGCTTGTCTGCATGTTCACAGAGTATTTTGTGTTCGATATGAAAAGGCTACAGAGCACTCCCGGCCTCCTGTGTGCTCGGATCTCCTGTAATCCCATGATTTTATGGTAAGAATCTGGTCTTACAGTTCTGCTAATAAATCTACAAAGTAAGATAATGGTTTGACATGGTAGCTGGCACAGGGAATATCAGCAGTGTGCCAGAAAGGGCCCTGGATTCAAAGGACACAGATTTACTCTGTTCTTACCGTTTCTTTAAGATATTGTTCATACTTTTATAATAATAAATGTGCGTTCCTGGGTGCACCAGAGAGAAGGGCTGTTCATGTTCCTTTTCCAACCTCTTAGTCTTAGTTTTGCACTGTCGGGAAATTGTATTTGTGAAAAGGTTTTGTCAACCACAAGACATTTACAGTTGGGCATCCCTTCGCAAACCCTGAATACCATAATATTTAACTGTGTTCTGGGCTTGTTACCAAGAAGGGACTTTACATGTTCTTCTGAGAAGTAGTGGGATGAAATCACTGTCTGTCTGTCTGTCTATCCAAGTGACCTGGGAAATCTAGTCTATGTACGACATACCTCTCATAATGTTTTTTCCCCTGAAATGGGCACATATTTGACATGAAATAAGTGTTTGAGATTTGAGTCAAACAGATAATTTGACCAATTTACTACTTCCTTTTGTACCTTTCCACTGCTGGCTCTACCTGTTAGAAATGGATTTAAACTGATAGATGACCCTGACATGTGCTGATCTTCCTTTAGCATATATCACATGTTGTTTCCTGAGTAAGCATTCATGCACTTAACACATGGGCTCACAAATATTGACCAGCTTGTGAGGAATTAGTAAGGTTAAGGCTCCTAAAATGCCAAAAGCAGACCTTAGTTTTAACGATACTCAGTGGGAAATAAAAAGAATGAATTCATAGAAACATGAATAATTCTATGATAGTGAGTTACTTATTCTGTTTTTCTTCTGGTTATAAGATACTAAATAATAATTATATAGAATTTGGGGTTAAAGAAAAAGTATAAAATCTTTTGTATTTTCCTCTATTATGTATAAATTATTGTATAAAATGCAACTTTTGTGTACTTTTAGCCCATTGTATATAGATTATTGCATTGGAAGTATTGTAAACTTACACAGATCAACAATTTAAACTCATCAAGGTTACCATTCACTGTTAGGAAAGATGTGTAATGAGCATCTTGCACATTAATTGCAGGATTTAAACCTGACTGATTGGAAGACAGCAGTGACTCATGTATTCAGTGGAAGGGCTTTAGGAAGGTGATTGGCTCATGGGGGTGGGGCACTAAACCCATGTGTGGCTTCATCCATGAATGAGCTCATAGATGAATGTGCTGCTGGGAGTGAGGCTGGTCAGAAGAGGTCGGTCACTGGTGGTATGACCTGAAGAGCGCATTCTTGTCCTTGACTCTTTCTTCTCTCTCTTTGATTCCTGGTTGCCATGGGTTGAGCAGCTTTTGTCCACCAGGCCCTTCCATGACGCCATTTCTGCCTTGGAGCCAGCCAACCGTGGACTGAATCCCCCAAAACTGTGAGCCAAAGTAACCTCTCTTCCTTTAAGTTGTGGGTGTTGGGTATTTTGTTACAGCAAAACTGACTAATACAGTTTTATAAAAGCAACCTGACTTGGAGCCTTCTCTTGTTTCCTGCTCTTCCTTTCCTCTCCTGAGCAGGACAGAGCTGCCCCTTTGGTGTGGAAGGCAAGAGGGACATCTAAGGATAATGGGGAGACCCCATCAAGCTATCTACTGTAGCAATTTTTGGTATAGTAGATATTTGACTTTTTCTTTTTCCCCAGCACACTGTGAATTCTGTGAAGGTAGATCCACTGCACTTTGTCATAGCAACTGGGCAGTTCATAGAGGAGATACTCACTGTGAGAACCACTCACATTTCCAAGGCTTGGACAGGATGACCCTAACCATCTGGAATGTGTGTCCTCTTTTCTAGTCTCCAGAATCCTTGTGTCCCCATTACAGGTGTCAGTGTGGTTCTTCTGGTCAGTGCCCCCGACAACTCCTCCATCCCTTCTGCCACAGGACACCTCTGCATGCAACACGCTTTGGGTGGAAACAGCTGAGCACCAGGCAGAGATGCACAGCACTGTGCACGCTTCACCACATTCCTATCACCCTTCTGCCTGCTTTAACCTGGATCAAATATCCAAATTCTTCATCCTACTTTGTTTTCACAAATCTCATTTTCATTACTGTATAATTTTGACTATTACTGTTCTCTCTGGCTTTGCCACATTTTTTATGCTACTTTCTTTTTTTCTTTTTTTTTTTTTTTGGTTTTTCTCCGGTACCAGGAACCGAACTCACGACCTTGCGCTTGCCAGGCAGGCACTTTTGGCCGCTGAGCTAAATCCCCAGCCCCTATGCTACTTTCTAAATCTAGAGACCAGAGATCTAATCTAGAAGAAGGTGCCTTACTATCTTGCTAAGTTGGTGCTTGCTCTGCCTTCTTTCTGCAAAACATCTTGGCAGGTGCTCATAGCTGGCTGATGCTGGGGCTTCGCTTATAGCCTGTGGTGTAGAAAAATGGAAGACCATTCAAGTCCTGGGTGGGATTCATCCCATCCTGTGAACTTAAGACTGTGCCTGATCATGGTGCTGACCTCAGCAGGTGACAGGCAGGTACATGTGCTAATGCTCACGGAGCTTTCCGAGCTCAGTGCTGGCCCATAATAAGTGTTAGTTATTGTTTCTGTACTGATTTCACTGTTGCCATTACCTGTCGGGCACAATACACTTAAAAACTTAACACAGAGTAAATCACTGAAGTCTGAGGTAAGGAGAAAGGGCCAGGGTAAGGCAAAAATGTGTGTCCTCAGGGATTTGTGCCTACTCATTAACAAAGGGTGGATTTTTTTTTTTCACCAAGTGTAGCATGGGGCTTGGCTCATGCTGGAAAATGTTCATCAGGTGGGTTAATGCAGCTTATCCTGGTACCGTCTCTAGAACCTCTTTGTCAGCAAGCAAGATTTTTTTGTCCTATTAAACAACCATAAAGCAAGGGGAATGTCTCCGGAGGGGCATCCTCGGAGAAAGCTTTCCTCCCACTCTCCCTGGGGCAGCATTATGCAAGCAATTTTGGGAAACTCTGGGGTCTTTACTGTAAGACCCGTAACTCACAGCCCAGTGACTGCAGAGACCCTATGGACTCTCCATGGTCCTCAGAGCACGGCTCTCCCAGGCACTGTTTATAAGCTGCATGGGGCCCAGTGATGGTTGATTACTGCAGTCCTGTGGAGGCAGCAAACACTGAAGAATGGTGGATTGTGTTCCTCCAGGTCCCCACTCTGGTCGCTGAGCAGCTTCCGCACTTCCACTTCCTGGGCAAGACCGCAAGGTCTCCTTCTGCCTTGGCCACTGCTCTGCTTCGGCAATGTGGTGGGGACAGATGCCCGGATAATACAATAATTATTTGCTATTTGGAGACAATTACAGGAAGGCATGAAACATAAATTTGAAGCATATGTATGGAGAGGAAAAAGATGAAATGACTGCACTTTATAGGTGACATAATTTTAAGTCTAGAAATAGCAAAAAGAAACAACTGAAAATGTATAAAAGTTTAAAAATTCCTTAAAGGTATACACACAGGTAAGGTGAACACACTAAATGAATATTGTTCCTATACATCAGCAATGCCCACATGTTTAAAAATTAGGAACGTGGGGAGGGAAAGGCAAGGGAAGTAAAAAGAATTAAGATGTGTTATGTACATGTACCAACACCCCGTGACGGGTACAGTCGGTATATACCGCAAACATGGACTATGAGTAAAATATATTTACTTTTCATGTATGAGAATAACTCCATAGCAGGGCTACAATCTTAATAACCATAGGGACCTAAATGAAAAGTACACACACCTGGAGCACTGGAGGATAGAATGATGCAGCGGTAGAAATGAGGACAGTACTTGCAGTCGCTGGGGCAGCCTGACCACAGAACAGGCAGGTGAAGTGACCATCCCCATGGGGTCCTGCCACTCAAGTGCACCCCAGCCAGCCCATGTGTCATGGGAGATGCTCAGACACACCAGCAAGCGCTGCTGGGGTCTTGGCATGGTCTGGCTCCTGATCCGGGTGGACCCTTGTCCCTGGGTACCCTCCCCTGCTTTTGCGTCAGCCCAGGGTGCGGTCTCAGCAGACCTCCCCTGGCCATTGTGTGACAGTTACACAGCGACCCACTCACCCCTCCACCCACCTGGCCTTCTTCTCTTTGTGGCCTCTGCCAGCTTTGAACCTAAGAGATTCGGCTGCAGTCTCTCCCTACCGGTGGTAGTTTCAGGAGGCCAGGGCTATTTGTAGTTCATCTTTACTGCAGTATGAATGGATGAGTGTAATGAAGTGCGCATACCTTTAAAAGACAGAAAACTACCAAAAATAAACCATTCACCTTGAGACCATAAAGAAATGAAGTAACCAGATGCACAAAGTTTCTCTTATATGGGAAACTCAAAGTATAAATAAAAGAGCAAAATAAAAGATAAGTGATAGGAAAAAAATAGATCCTTGGTGAATGTGAAGGGACTGCAATGGAGGTCAGGAGGAGGAGTTGTAAGAAGGTTCAGATGCCTTCTGTCCATGCACCAGGCACTCAGGATGAGTGGAGTCATGACGTACCGCAGATGTGTACTAATAAAAAGCAAAAATTTAGGAAATATTATATGTGCTATGGTAATAATATTAGGATGGGTATTTTTTTTGTTTTCCAAACATTTTGTGTGTTGGATTATTACCTTTATTTATTAAAACACACTTAAACAGTTTAAAAGGATGATTGTCCTCATGCCTAGCGAGCTCATTTCCCTAATAGTTTACTAGGGATAGAAGGATATAGTAGGAACAGCCAGGCTCATTATGCAAACTGACAACAAAAGCAAACACATACTCCATCTTCATTAGGCTCCTCTGGTTTCCTCGTTTCAAATCAAGTTAGGTGCACTCAGCTACCGCTGGTGTCTATTTCTTGGGAGCACATCATTTATCTTCACCTTTAATTACTATCTTTTCTTCTAAATAGATCGTATGAACTTTATGATCCCAAATCCAATACCTCCAGCTATTCTCACACTGAAGTTAGTTCATAAAATAAATCACATTTAATCTAAATGTTCTTCAATGTATTTTCCTTGCGTTCTAGTTGAATCCTTCTTTAGTTACTAACACTGTCAGTGTTCTGTTTTGGTGTTATGCAGTTGCTGGATCTAGTCATTTTAAAAAGTCTTACACATTCAACACACATTTGATTGGGTTATTTTAGTTTTTGGCGAGATGGGGTCTCACCGTGTTTCCCAGGCTGGGCTCAAATGCCTGGGCTCAAGTGATCCTCCCTCCTCACCCTCCCGTATTGCTGGGACTATAGTGTAGGCCACAGTGCCAACTGGACTGCGATGTTTTAAATTGATTGATTAAATAATGTGATTATTTATAAAGTGGTTACTTTAAGAAACCTTTCATATTAGAGTGAGCAAGAGAGTTAGGATGGTTGCTAATAACTGCTAAGGGGGAAGACCACCCCGCTGTCATTTTACAAAGGAGGCTAGTTTGGAACCTAGTCACCTCATTGCATGAGGACTCCCTAGCGTCCATTGCAGATTATGGAGTTCTTCACATTGCGAGGTTAATCCACGAAGGAGCTTTGGGGCCTATTTTCAACCACCTTCCTTCCTCAGAATACATCAAGATCTCACTAAGAAGGAAAAAATGTTCACCACACTGAGGTTCCCAAGGAAGACCCTGGAGACCCTACTCAAATTTCAGTTATAGCCTTGTGACTGTGGAATGGGAATTGAAGTTTGTGTCTTGGCTACATTCCGTTCTATTAAAGGCCAGTAGCTAGTCATTCCTACATTTCTGGGAGCTGTTCAAGATTTACTACTAAGCGAAGCCCAAACAGTTGGAATTAGTTGACCTAATGAAAGGGCTTTGTAACCTTTCAGAAACATCAAACATTCCCACTCAAGCGAAAATGAAGTTGGCAGCTGTCCGCCCGTGCTCAGCACACTCCAAGGGGCAGCAGGTCCCTGCAGCAGTCAGACCCTGGACAAGTGTGTGCGTTTCTGTTCCATGACCCCAACAAGCTCCATCCGGCCCCTTGGTGAGGTCTTGATCTCTTTATCTGTTCTCTTGGCCCCTAAGGTAATGACAACCCTCTTGCCAAACAAGTTTGCCACAGGATGTTTGCCTGGCTGTATTCCCACCAGCAAAGCAGTCACACATTCATCCTGAAGCAACATCTAAATGTCTGAAATAGAAAGGTCGGTGCCTGTGTTAGGATGTTGTGCAGGACGAGACCGTGCCTTGACATCAGAGATCCACCATGTACTGTGTCCAGGCTGTCCCAAGCTGTATGTGAGAGTGACACACAGGCACAGGAAGTTCCAGAGCTGGGCTCAAAAGGAGCTTAAGATGGAATCATCCATCCACAGAGAAACTCCTCGGGGGAAAATATGTTACTCAGTTTTCCCTTACCATAATGAAATACCTGAGAAAGATGACTCATAAAGAGAAAAGGGTTATTTTGAGTCATGGTTCTACAAATCCAGGCCAAGATCACGTGGCCCTGTTGTTTTCTGCTCCGGTGAGAGCCACACATCAGAGCAGGAGCGTGTGTAGGAATAAACCACCCATGACAAGAGCCAGGGAGTAAAGACGAAATGTGTCCTTCTTGGGGACACACTCTGAGTAACCTAAGAGTTCTAAGAGTCTTGCCATCTGCTAAAGGTTCATAGAACCTCCCAAGAGCCTCCCTGGGGACCCAGCCTCTGACACATGGACATTTGGGGGGCACCACCCCCTGCAAATCATAGCAGATACTTACTAGTGAGAGTAGGAAATGGAATCTGTGGCTGAGGCTTCTAGGTCTTCTACTGTCCATTAACTTTTTCCCTTATCGTCCCCTAGTTTAAGCTGAGCCTATGGCTGTTCAGCAGAAGGCTGTTTCCTAGCTCTCTCGCAGCTGAATATGGCCTTGCAGCTAGACTCCAGCCAGTGAAACTCGGGTCCAAATGTTGCACACACTTCTGTGTTGTATGCCCGAAAGCTAAGGCAGCATACTCCACCCCTTCACCCCTCATCTGGAAAGTGGACGGAAACAAGGAGCAGTGCCACAGACTGCAAGCTGAAAGCCATGCACTGAGGAGAGCAAGCAAAGAATCCAGGTCTCCAACACAGAAGCAGCGGGTCACCTCGGCTGCTTGCACTCCCACTGTCATGAGAGGTAGAAATTCTTCCCATCCCATTGAAGCCACTGACATTTTCTCCAGTGGTACAGCAGTTAGATTTACATCTGAACCAACAAAAGGCCAAGACCTAGAAAGGTAGATATCTCATTCCTTTCTCTGCTGCTATAACAGTTCCCCAGAGTGGTAGTTTATAAACCCCAGAAGTTTGTCTGACTCACAGTTCTGAGATGGAAGTTCAAGAGCACGGCCCTAGCATCTGGCAAGAGTCTTCCTGCTACATGTAAACATGGTGAACCCACAAGCAAGGATGGGCTAGACAGCAAGAGAATGCGAGGGCAACCTCGCCCTCATCAAGGACAGGACCTGGCTGCAGTAACTAGCCCTTCTCGTGATTACAGCATTGATCCTTTGCAGAGGGCAGAGCCCCTATGGTCCCAACCACCTCTTCCTGGTTGCACCTCTTAATACTGTCCCGGTGGCAGTTAAATTTTGTCACGAGTTTTGAAGGGGATGTTCAAAGCACACCAGGGGAGATCAAATCTATTGAGCTCTTTTAATTATATAGATAAGAGAATAGAAAATAAACTAAACTAAGGTCAAAATCGGATTTTTTTTTAACAAATATGAAGAATGAACAAAGCAAAAGGAAAGTTTCAGAGCTAATTTTGTGAGCAATGAAGATCTGTGGGAGGGCTGCCTGTGCCCCACCCAGGGGAATCACTGAATGGGGTTGAGATGAGCTCAGCGTCATGACCACTGTCTCTTAGATCCCACTGCATGGAGTACAGCTTGGAGTGCGTACGTTTGGGATGAATTTAGATTCTTTTCTGTGTCGTATGAGAAGATAGATGAGCATAGCGTGATTTGAACTACAGCAAAATACAATCTACAATGGATGGTTAGATGGATAAATGGATGGATGGATGAATGGATGGATGAATGATGGGAGGATGGAGCTGTTGATCATAAATGATATAGTTGATATAAATGATATAGTTGATCATAAATGATATAGATGATTAAGATATGGATGGTGTAAACAGATACAGATGGTCTAGACCTGGATGATCTGAATATGGATAATCTAGCTTACTAGACTTCCACTTATAGTTGGCCATGTCCAAGAAACAATACCCTCTTGAAATATTGCAGTAGTATTCAATTTCTGCCTTTACTTTTGATTTAGGTAATCAGACCAGAAAATCTAATCAGTAATAAAGGAATCCTAGATTTGAGTTACAATAGAAATCCAGTTATTTGTATCTGTCTTCCATGTGGAGTTAGTAATGATTTGTTAATTATTTTTCTAATTAGTTTTATGATTAAACATTGTATTGGACCTTCACTGTGTCATCAAAACTAATCTCTGTACTCAGAATCCCATGAAATTTTCTTTATAAAGATGAACAAAAATGCTTTGTAATGAAAAAAAGTTAATAAAAAGATTAATTAAGCAAAAACACACCCAGATTTCTATTCAAATTGAGTTAATGTGCTCCCCTTTGTTAAAATTAGGAATGTAAGATGTTTTTTGAGATAGATATACAATAAAAAGCCCAAATAATGACCATATGTTGTATTATTAAAATATGTACTCCGGACTGAAATTTTCCCTCTGTGTGAAGAACCCTCCTACCATGCTTGGAAAGCACTTCCTGTGTGTCACTTGTATTGCTATACAGATGACATAAATCATGGAGGAAAAACTGATATTTTTGGCTTCAAATGAGCAGCATCACAGTTCGGGATCACTGGGCTCTGATGAAAACCCAATACCTTTTAATAAGACGTAACCAGCTAGGATTTGGAATGTTTTTTGTCTGAGAACACAATGCACATATGTATCAAAATCATCACATGTTGCTCCATCTACGTGAACAATTTTATGTCTACTTTGTATCCGTTAAAATAAATGTAATATGAATTAAAAGTAAAAACTGTCATAGAAAAATTAAATTATAAGAATGTCTGAGAAGAAAATAAAATCATATGGAATGCTACAAAAAAAAAAAAAAATGGCAGTAATTCAACACCTCTGGCCCAGAGGAGAAAGCATGCCCCGGGGTCACCCTAGAAAGCGACAGTGACTGGGGCTAGGATGTAGCTCAGCAGTAGAGCCCAGGCGGCCCTGCTTAGCAGGAACCAGGCCCTAAGTTGGATCCATGGCACTAGAAAGAAAGAAAGAAAGAAAGAAAGAGAGAGAGAGAGAGAGAGAGAGAGAGAGAGAGAGAGAGAGAGAGAGAGAGAGAGAAAGAGAGAGAAATAAAAAGAAAAAAAGAAAAAGGAAAAGAAAAAGAAAAAGAATGACCTGGTCCAGGTTAAACTCTTCAGGGAATCTATGGGCTAAAGCACTCATGTAAAGGCTTAACCCCAGCAAATCCTCATGAATCTATAACCAGAATTTTTAAAAACTTAATTCTTAGTCAAGACATGTGCTAGAGAGATGGTGTAGGGAAAATGGAGAAAAATCATCTCAGAAATGGATGGCAGGGCAAAGAGGCCACTGAGCCTGGAGGGTGACCCCCTTGTAACTCCAGCGAGCCGAAACCCATGCAGTGACCAGTGCAGCTGAGGCCTGAGGGAGCATATTACAGAAATCATTCAGTGGACGCAGAGCTTTTGCAGAAGGACCTCGCAGAAAACCATCTCATTTAGGTAGAGTCACATCTCTTGAGCTCTACATATTACATGGTGTGTAAAGGGCCAAGCACCTGGAAAACTGTGATGGAAATTACATTTGACTGGGACAGAAAGTTTCTGGAGACTTACATTGAAATGACTCAAAACAGGCTGAACACAGTTTGGACTAAAAGATGGCAGCCACGCAGTTGTGGAACAGGCTGAGCTAGAGAAGTGGACAAATTAAATCTGGGGAACCAAGAGTCAGGTTGGGCTGAGAGTTGGAACCAGGGAGTGCTAGGACAGCACTGCCCTTCCTTCATCTTTGCCACAGTTCATCATATTTCTTATTTTTTGTTTCTTATGCAGTGTAGAATAAGTTCAATTAACCCTTCTGTTTACCCCTTTGGGGTGTTTTTAGGAGTGAATCACTCTTTCTGGAGTGTCACTCACTCGCATGGCCCCACCCGAATGCCAGTAACTCTCCGGGTGCATCTCCCCACCTGGGCTCTCCCTGGCAAGTGAAACACTGACATCACTTCTTGCATTTCCGCCCCACTCTGAACTCCTGATCTTTCTGCAAACCTCCAGCAGCCTTCCTACCTCCAGCCCGCTGATGGCAGCTCTGTCTTTCCTGTGAGTGGGACACAATTTCGTAGTCACAGTCCATCTCGAAGTAGAACTGTCTATTTCTACAGCATGTCAGCTCTTACCATCCTGGTCAAAGCCAATTATTGTTTGCTTGAAGTCATGCAAAGCAGGAGACTGTTAAATGGTGCTCTTCTTCTTGCCACTCTCTTGCCTGTTCTCAGTTTAACATCAAAATGAATTTTTACAGTTATTTTTACTGGAGTAAGAACACTAAACATGAGACCTACACTTTTAATAAAATTTTAAGCATCCATTCCAAAATTATTCTTTATAGGGACCATGTTGTACAGCATATCTCTGTTTATAAGGGTGTGGAGAAATTATTGATAAGAATGCAAAATAGTGCAACTGTTCTAGAAAAAAGTATGGTGAGTCCTGAAAAAGTTTAAAAAAATACCTACTGTATAAATCAGAAGTTCTAATTTGGGGTATTTATTCCAAAGAACTGAAGTAAAGTTCTCAAGGAAATGTTACTGCCCCAGGATGCATTGAAGCTCTATTCACAGTAGCCGGGATGTGGATGATGGGGATGGGCTTCAGGCTCCTGGGCTCAGGGCTGTAAAATGCAGCCCTAAAATCACCACGGGCAACAGCAATGTGCGACCTCACCCAACCGCAGGCCTTACTTCTGGCCCTGCTCCAGTAGCTATCAGGGAGAAGCACTCCTACACGGACCTTTTATCCCGAAGCCACTTAGTGTGGGTCATCACTTTTCTCTGGCTTCCAGGAAACCTCTGGAGGCAAGTTTACCGCACTGTTGGGATTAGGGCTCAGCAAATAGGAACACAGAATGTCCAGGTGAACTTGAATTTCACACAAGCAACAGATATTCTTTTAGCATAATTGTGTCTTCAGTATCTCATGAGACATCCTTGTACTTGTCTGACAGTCTTCCCTGGGACCCTTGATGGGGGGTTAAATCCTGGGTCCAAGAAAGCACCCCCAAATCCATTTATTCTTGCCCGTCTCGTCCTCTGTTCTTTTCCCTTTGATCAAGCTCCCTCCAAATCCAATGCCAGAGACACTGGGCTCCATCAGAGAGTGCTGCGTCATTAACCCAGCTCCTTCCGTGGATAGCTCTCCGCTCAAGGTGTGCCGGGCTGAGCCCTCAGAATAGGCCTGGCAAAGTACAATAAATCAGACTCACATGTATAAACACTGTACTGTCTCCCTAGTGTAAGAACCTGAAAGAGTAAATAAAATCTGACCACTACAATAGATATGGTGAAAGGGGAAGAAACTGCTCAAAAGGCAAGAACAACTGGGATGAGGGAGAAGAGAACAGAAGGAAGGGAAACTATATATATGAGCTAAGATAATTGTACTACTAATTTCCATTGGTTTATTGAAAGGAACAGTTAATGTTTAATTGTCTGATCAGTCTTACATGCCTATATTTATTTATCTGAGTAACCAATTTGAAGGTAACAATAGGTAATACGACAACCATTGTTAATTTCCTATCACCTTGTCTGAAATTGTAGATTGCTTTTTTTGTGTTGCTTTGTTTACGTCTTTGTGTTTGTTAATTTGTTTTTGTTCCTGTCTTCTTAAAAGAAAAAAAAAAGAATAGGTGTGGCAGCCAGAAGAGCGGGCGAAGTGGCAGCTACTGCTGTGCAGAGGGCGCTGCTCTCCTCCAGCGTCTTCAGCCTGGGGAGCCCGGTTCTTCGCTCTTCACAGGGAGGGCGGCCGCCTCTGTGGCTCTGTGTGCTCAGCAGGTCTGCAGAGCCAGCACCATCTGTACTTTGTACCTGCATGTCCCTGTTGCGGGTTTGGGTCCCAGGCTTTCCCAGCCAGGGCCCTGACTAGTGGCAGGCGGCTGAGTGTTGAACAATCAGCCCTCTGGAAATGAGCACCAAGAAAACCCCCTCTTCACAGTATCAGCTGGGGCCAATACCCCACCCTGGCTGGTTTCCAGCTACCTGTGTGATGTCCTTGAAGGTGGAGATCTGAAGGGCAGTCCTGATGAATAGGCTCTTGAGAGCTAAGAAGCCCAGAGTCATGCCCCGACCCAGCCCCCTGGACAGGACATCGGCTGAATGCTGAAGAATCTTGCAGCGGGCTGACTGAACATCAGGGCTCCATCTGTGGCACAGCTGTGTCCACTCTGCGGCAGGAGATAAGGGCTCTTTGGAAATCCCCAAAGAGAACTTCTGCCTCTCACACTGAGCTTGCTAAAGGCCCTCACTTCTCCTGATCCCTCCAGAACAGCCAGGGAGCCCAGATGTGACCGGCCAGCTCTGCTGTCTTTGTAGCCCTTGCTGCCCCTGTAGCTTTCAAAGAATTTCACCAGCAAAGGTGTTCCTCCCTGGCACTTTCCCCCATGTAGCTCCAGGATAACCTCTAGGAATTGGGCCGGAGACTACCCTTTGTCTCACACAACTCACAGAATGATGTTCTTTGTCCCTGGGGAAGACAGTGAACCAGCCTCTTTCTGTCTGTTTTCTCGAACAACTCCTGCTGCCACTTGTGATAGTTCGAGTCCCCTGAGAAGCAGATGCCAAGATGGGGTTAGATGTGCCAAATGTTTATCCAGAGGAAGCCTCTGAATTATAACTGGGAGGGAGGAGCGGAGGGCAGGACGCTGTCAGACTCTGACACGGGTCTGAGCTCTGTAAAGGAGAAAGGGAAGGAGAACGTCGGGAAGAACAACCGCAGGCTGCGGTTCGCTTCTAAGAAATTTCGTAGGACTGACCCTGCACTAAGAACCTGGCATGCCCAGCTGCTGGCCAGGCATGGACCCCTCTGCAGAAATAAGAATGCCCTTGCACTTGCCTCATGCGTCACGTGGTTGCCACCTCTGCATCTTCCGTACACTGGCTGATCAAAAACTGTGGTGTGTGCTTAAATTTTTAAAATGTACTCCCCTAAAGACACATTGCCATCAACTGCCCTCAAAATGTTCTCCCTCACCTCAAACTCACTCATCCCACCCTTCCTGCCACTTTCAGAAGCAGCTCTGGAATCCTCTTTTCTGAGTGTTTTTACTCGGTATGATCAAATTTATGTCTGTGATGTTGGTGTGTTGCTATTGTTCTTTTTTTTTTTACTACTCCCTTTAAAATAAAAAAAAACTGATATTGATGCACAAAGTAGGAAAGCCCATGTCCTAAACAGAATGAAGGCTTCACATAACACAATAGCGTAAAAATTAGCCTTCAAAAAATAGGATTAGGACTAAATCGTAAGAGTTTCAAATTCTAGATTAAGAAAAAAAAAAAAATACGGTGAATGCTGCTGCCCAGTGCCATCCATCAGGAGGGCAGGCTCGTAAAAACAGCACAGCGTGTCCTCATCGACCTTATTTACTAGATCTGGTACCGTGTAACTTCTGGCTCCTCCCCAAACTCAAAATGAACATGAAAAGTAAACATTTCAAATGAATTCAGACCATCAAGGCAGCCAGGACAGCACAACTAAAGAAGCTCAGGAAAGAGGACTTCCAGAGCTGCTTCAGACAGTGGAAAGGATGTTGGAATAAGTTTGAGGTGAGGGAGTAGTATTTTGAGATTAATGGTAATGTGGCTTTTATTGTAATCATTTTTAAAGTTTAAACATTCACCATATTTTTGGTCACACATGGAGTGTCTAAAGCTTAGCCCATCTGACTTAAGCACTTTGGTTGGAATGGACTGTGGACAGTGGTGCAGACCTCACACTGCGTTGTTTCAGGGGCTCAGACATCTGGGATACCTGCCATTCATCATGTCCTACCGAGCCTGGAATTAGGAGGACAGCAGCTCAATCCTGGGTCAGAGTCTTGATCACCCAAGACCTCCTGAGTGGATAAATCAGATCTCAGTTTCTCACAGTCCACCTTCACAGTAGTCTGCTGATGCCAGATGTGTGGACACTGCCCTCCTGGAGATAGGGCCAGATCCCATGGACGGAAGTTCAGTCCCAATACTGTGCATTTTTAGATGCTAACCACAAGCCCCCGTACTTTCTCCTTGTGCTTTTCTAGGTATAATTTGGGATTCCTACAGCCCTTTCCTTGGGTTTGATTAATTTGCTCAAGCAGCTTCTGGCACTCAGGGAAACACTGAATTTTCCTGGTTTATTACAAAGGACCAGACAAGAAACTACACAATCCCCTCCAGGACCCTCATGTGTTCAGCTACTGGGAAGCTCTCAACCCTGTCCCTTCAGGTCTGAATGGAGGTACCCCCTTTTGAGCGAGGTTCACTCAGTCCTCTGTCATGGGTGGTTAGTGCACCTTCAGCTCCTGTCCTGTCCTTGGAGCTTAAGAGGTGGGGTTGAAGCCCAAGCCCCCAGCGCTGCCTTTGTCCTTCTGGTGAGAAAGCTCCCTTCTACTGCTCCATCAGCCAATCCACTTGCATATTAAAAAGATATCATTTCAGAGAGACTCCAAGGTTTTTAGGAGTTGTATGCCAAAAATGAAGGTGAAAACCAAATATGTATTCACTATATCTCACCTCTGAAAGCCCAACATGTCAGCCACCCTGGCCTCCATCTTAACACGGAACTTGGCATCTCTGAAATGCTACCATCTCTAAAACACTCGGATGAATGTTCCAGCTCGTGCCCCCATTCATCAAGCGCATTCATCAGAACACTTGGGAAACCAAATGTTCTGCCTGGCTCACTTCCCTACCAATAATGCAATTGTTTTTAACCTCACCAAGAAGTAAGTTGGTTGGGAAATAGCTCATGGTTCTTTAGCATTTATCGTCTTTTGGGTTTGCACTGAATTTTCACAGAATCTTCTGAGGCAAATATGATTGTCCCTGTTCTCCAGCGAGAGAATGGCAGAGTTGGATGTGAAAGTTTACTGCTGACCCTGGAGCTTGTACCTAGATGATAAAGACAGCCAGGTGAGGCAGACTAGAGATTTGTACTCACAGCTGGAAGTGAGGAAGGAACCAGTGGGGGATTTTAAGAAGGAGAGTAATGTAATTAAAGTAATGTATTTTTAAAATTAGTCTGTGATGGTATGCAGGTGAGATTAAAGGAAGGGAAAGCTGAAGTCAGAAAGGTAATTTAGAAGGCGAGCATAATTATCCAGAAGCTTAGGGGTTGAGAACAGGTGTGGCAGAGAAAAAAACAGAAAGGAAGAGGAAAGCAGGCAATGGCTGGGACTTTTTTAAAAAGTCTACTGAAAAGCACTAAAAGACGAAATTACAATGAATTAAACTTAAAGATCTTCATTAGATTTATTTGTGAGTCGGGAATGAGGTTGCCCTTCTTTCCATTAAGCAGAATACGTGTTCCCACAAGTTGAACTCAGGAGGCCAGTTTTACAGACAGAAAATGGTGAAAAAAAAGCAGAAACACAGAGCCAAGAGCTGATTGGTCAGTTCAGACCTACTTGCCCTGTAAGCTGGGGACTGGAAGACAGAACCACAGAGAAACAGAAGACAAGTTCAGTTCATGTTAATTCAGTTATCACATTAATATTATCCTTTAGTTGTTGCAGACTGATCAGGCCCACAGTCTCCCAAATGAGTGAACAGCAATGGCTTAAATAAATGAGAAAAATGAAATGATTTCAGGGCTCCCAGAGGTTCCAAACCCTTTATCAGAATTCTGGGGCTAAGGCAAACAACTTCTCTGGGCAGCCCGTATTTATTAGGTTTTTAAGCAAAGGAGGGCAGTACTGAAGAAAGTGCAGGAATCTGGGCAGGACTTGGGAATCCCTCTAAGGACTTCTCCAAGTAATACTTTATGTTAATTTAGGAGAACTATGTTATCTCCAGGAAGGCCTTCCCAGCAGGAGTGAGATGTTTGCAGCTACAGTCTGCTTTTAGTGAATTGGGATTGGAACCAACATCTTCAGCTGTGGCCTTATCTTGTCCATTGAGATGTCCCAACTTCACAGCACAATCAATACAGGCCTCAGGAAGGACCAGTGACTCACAGATGTTCACTTACTAGGAGTCCACTGCCCATCTCCAGACAGGGGCCTAGGCCTTGGGAAACCTCACACATAAACATGAAAAGCCAGTTAGTTAATATTAAATCCTGCTCAGAGCCGCTTCACTGTGGCTCCAACATTCAGTCACTATTTTTAATCAGTGAGGATTGAAGTGGAGAGAACTTCATTATCATGCTGATTGAAACTGGGCTATTCTGAGAATTGTGCTATTGTCATTCTTTGGAAGGTCAGGTACCAACTTAGTTTTGGTATGGATATGCGGCTTGTTAGCATGAGTGATTCCATTCTGATTTCTAACCTGGTCTGTTGGAACCCCACATAGAAGCCCCGTGCAGAACAATGGCCTCCTAGAACTTTTACTGAGCAATTATTAACAGACTCAGAAGCAATGGCAGATGTTGCAATGCTGGCTGGGAAACCAAGGTGACTGTGCAGGGGTGTTGAGCAGTGGGGGCTGCATCAATGTCCCTTAACCTGTGAGTGGAGTTGTGAACCCCTGGAAATGCTTGCCAAGAGGCTGCAGGGTAGAGGCTGTGCCTCAGAGAACCTCCACTTTGAAAGGGCAAAGGGAGGCAGAAAAGCCAAGACCTCCAGGCAAAATAAAGAATCAAAGGGAGCCTGGCAGAGTCCCAGGCAAGGAAGGGCCCAAGCAGCAAGTGTATCCCATCAAATTCATGTCATTGCAGAGGTTTTTATAAGCCCCGGAGTACTTAAAATTGAGGGCAGTATAACCAGTATTCAATTTAGTATGTTGGGCTGAATGATATTATTAACAATGGGGCTTTTGTTAAATGGAAATTTTTGCAATTAAGCCAGGATGTGACACGTCCCATAAAAAGAAAGACTAACTTGGTTCCAAAATTAAGATAAAAAGGCCAGTAATTATAAAACCGGATAGGTCTCCAGATGAATAGAACTCCACTCTGGAGGAGGATGTTTGGAATCCAGCCACCCACTAGGCAATCTCTCCTGAAAGTACGGGTCTGTCTGGAATCCTGGCCTCGGTCGCTCCCTTGTTCCCAGCCCTTCTCTAAAATTACAGGCCTTGGAGACAGCCACCCTGGGCTCTGGCTGCTCTCCACCTCTGTGGCTTGTTTCTTTGCTTTAAAAAATTGTGCAATTTTCTTTTATTTAAAGTTTTTTTTAGTGTTGACTTTTATATGTACATATACACATATTACCTTAGTTTATTAGCACAATTGTGTAGTACACGGAGTGCCCATCCCTCGTGTGGAGTTGATCTGTGTGCACAACACGTGCCAGTTCCTCTGTTCATCCCCTCCTCTCCCCTCCATCCTCCTCCCCCATCTTCTAATCTCCTTTCTCTTTTAGAAAGATCCATCTCCCTTCTTCCTATTATCTTTCATTTTGTCCCTTATTTATCAAATTAGTCCTTCTTTATGGCAGAGTAGTCCTCCATGGTGTGTAAATACCGTGGTTTCTTTATCCCTTCATCTGTTGATGGACATACGGCCACTTCCAAGATTTGGCTATTATGGGTTGTGCTGCTATAAACACGGGTGAGCATGGATCACTGTAATATGATGTCTTTAACTCTTTTGAGAAGATACCCAGAAAGGGAATAGCTGGGTTAAATGGAATTTCTAGTTTTAGTTGTATGAGGACTCTCCATAGTGGTTGTATAGCTTCCATTCCCACAACAGTGTAGAAGTGGTCCTTTTTTATTCAGAGTCTTAAAACTCTCAAAGTAATGTCTGGCATTTAAACTATTTTTCTTATTGATACGCTGTGCTTTAAAACTAATTAGGCTAGCTGGGGGTGTAGCTCAGTGATAGAGTGCCCTGGGTTCTAATAGTTCCAAGACCCTTGAAACTATTTTGAGATTTGGGGATGAATAAAAGTTCATGAGAAAGAGTTCAAGCTAGATTAGCTGGAGATTTCAGGTGTGAGTGACCATGGATTGTAAAATTTGCTTCTTGCTTCACATCTAAGGGAGAGACACATCTTGTGTGCACCAGAAAGCCCCTGGCCAGTCTGAGACCAGCTCCTGGGGAGAAAGGACCTCAATGTCCTTCTGAGCCTACCCAGAAGCTCGGCCGTGTCACAGGACCTTCTTGCAGGGAATGTGGCAGGAGCCGGCCCCCAAGGAGTGCACTGCAGTACCAGAAGCTGGGGGAACTGGAGCTGGAAGGGTTTATCTCCCCATATGGCACTCAGCCCTCCAGCCTGGCAGCAGCTGGCACAGGAGAAACCATGATGGCTGGAAGCCTTGTGAGAGCCAGACTCTGTGGTCCTAGCCCTCTAGTTAGATGCCCAAGAGGGGGTGACTGAGGCAGCCACCAGCTCCCCTTCCCCTGTGCACCTACCCTGGCAGAAAGCCCTTGTGACAGGTGCCCTGTCGTCGGGCAGACAAATGAGTGACCAGATCCGTCTACCTGGTGCCTGTTTTCTGAGTCCTATGGCATTGTTTGTTTATGTCTCTGTTTGTTTGTTTGTTTGTTTGTTTGTTTCAAGCATGGTTCCAGGCTTGAATTTTGGCTTAGCGGTCTTCTCTCAGGATTGTATCTGTTTTGGCTTTGAGGGGGAAATGATGTATTTCTTCTGGCCAGAAAGATATAACCCAATAGTGTTAGGGGCCGGGGTTCCTTCACAGAGCAGCAGTGAGACAAAAGCTGTGTGTGGCTTATTGCAGAACAGGACTGTGCTTTGGGACATCAAAGAACAGGAGGGGAAGCTCACACCAGAGGGGGTCACCCCCCCAGGTGCTCAGTGCCCCACCCAGCCCGAAGGGCCTGAGGAAATCCACCTCAGAACTGTCTTCTCTGGGGAACAAAAGGGTGAGCCCCCCCTGCTGACTCCCACACTGTAGACACTGCAGGTGTGAATACGGAGCGGCATCCTGCACAGCAGACTACCAAGTCCCAGGTTAGGGGGAAAGATGCCTGCACAGGTGTGCACAGGTGAGCCCAGGTGTGAGGCTGCACCTTTGGGAAGCAGGGGCAGCTGTGAAGGATTGGGAAATGGTGAGCAAGAGCAGCCCAAATTCAATACGAGCTGGTTTGGGCTGGGTTCTTACTTAGAAATGAAGTGTTGGACCTGTCACAGGTGATTCACAACTACTTTCTAAGTTGTTATCACATTATTGACTTACTGGGTGGGTGGGAAAATGTGGAAGGTTTGCTGGCACTGTAAGAGTGGGCCAAGTTGCACCCTGAATAGTCTATAAAAGAGAAATCTCCCATCTCTTGGTCATGATCAATGACCTGCTAGACTCTGCCTTTAGCAATTCTGTTGCAATTAATAATACTTTATTTAGTAATCCATTCTTAAGCCCAACACTATGCATGAATGGTTCCTGAAAAACAGAGAGTTATCATTTATTTGGCTAATTATGTCTAACTAGGTAGCTAAAATGCATAATAAGAATTCAATGAACATTTTACCACAGAGGGGGATTAATTGAATAATTAATAGCATTCTCTACTTAGCATGAATAATTAAGCAGTCTCAAGGAAGTACAAGCAGAATTCCATGACAGCAAGAATTCCTAGGCCAACAGCCATGACAATTTAAAAGCAGTACTCCATGCAACCAAACCGTAGGCTCTGCGAGCTATGGGAACCATCGCTGAGAGCTTATTATAACATGTTTCGAGCCTGAGAGGTGAAGGCTGGATTTTCCGATATTGTTGTGTAAGGAAACACTTTGTGGTTGTTGGTCCAGGCCTAAAGGCATGTTATGGAGGACCAAACCAACAGCTTCCTTGTTCCCGAAGCATCTGGCAGAGGAGGACTCCTCGCTGTCGGCTTATTTGTCACACACATGCTTCAGGAGATTATACACTGGTTTTAAGTGCAGACAGGATGTGTTAAATGCAGAATACACTGAGCTTTCTTTATAATGAGCACCACTCCCTCTATGAGTTCCTCTTCACAGGGTCATATCTAAAATTCTCCTACAGAAAGTCTTTGTTTTACGTTGTGACCATAGGCTCCTGCACCACGTGTTGGACTAGTTCGTGAGCACCTCAAGACTCTTTCACCTGAGACCTGAGTGTCCCTGTGGAGCAGCCACATCTGTCTCCCCCTCCCTGAGCACTTTTTCCTGTAGATTGTTTACTGCTTGCAGGCGACAGGGTCCCTGTGGACTGAATCACCAAGCGAGTGCTTTGGCTGAAACCCAAACGAAAAATCATGCTTTCCTCACTGGTCACCTGTCAAAAGTTCATTAAAATAGTTCCTTGATTGGAAGACTGACATTTTCCACCGCTGGGATCCGTCCTATGCCAAGGTGCCCCTTAGGAGTTGACGTGAACATTTACTATCTTATTGTCTACTCATCTCACTGTCAGCTCCACCAGAGGTAAGGAAATACTGTATTTGGTGCAGAAAGGGAGTCTCAAAACAACGAAATTTAAAGAATTTTCCCCACTTTTCATCCTCCCTGCAACACTTTGGTTGTGGTGGAAACGTTGTCATTTCTCCTCCTTCCCTCTAATCACTTCTGCTGACACCTAACACAGGCATGGCTTCTGGGCCAAGGGAGAAACAGTACAGATTCTGCTCCCCGACAGCCCCCCACTGTCCCTGAAATCGCTGTCCCCACTCTGTTTTCCCTGGGAAGCGTCACCACCTAACACACCAGGTGCGCGGCTTACTTAGCACACGCTCCCTCTCTCGGGCCAGGTCTGAAGGGGTAAAGCTGCACTTGTCTCTTTCCCTGTCAGCCCTGTTCCTGGCAGGGCTGGAATAAACAAGGGCTGGAATGGGTAAATATTCTAGTGGAGAGAGATAAATAAACAAGGCTTCACGTCAAACAAATGGATGAATAAACCAAATAATTAGAGGCTGTAACAAATGCGGAGGGATGAGGAAGTAGGCAATTAAGGAGGCCACTTTGGAGTCCTGGTGGAGAAGCTGCTTGGGGCGGGGCGCACAGGGATGGAAGAGAGGGGACCGGAGGGGTGGGCGGAGCTCATGGAGCCTGGGCCCAGGGGACAGCCGATGGGGAGGTGAGAGAGAGGCAAGGACGGTGGGAACCAGCGCATGCTCAACCCTAGAGCGGGAGACAAAGCCTCAGATTGTATTTTTAGAGCAATAGGAAATCGTTGAAGGATTTTAAAGTCTCTCCTTGAGCTACAAGATCTGAATCTTTGATTTCCCCTCCAGGGCAAGTGTGCGCACTGCCAGTTAGAATCTCTGGTCTCAGGCAGAATCTGCTACCCGTCTCACGAATCCTTAAGTATTAAGTTCCTCCTTTATGGCTTCAGAAAGAGAAACCCTTAGCAACATCTTCTAGGCCTTAGCAACAGCCCCTAGACTCATGTATGGCTCTAGGCTCTGCGGCTTCCATCGAAGCCAAACCTGTGGAGCTCTGTGTGCCTGTGACCTGGGGACAGGCACAGTTCCCTTCTCTGTGAAAACATCGCTCCCTCTTCCATCTCTGTTTGAATGACTACTCCGGGACAACTCTAAAAAACAGCTTTCCTTTGCATTGCTGCTTGCTTGTCTCCGCACTTTCCGGACTCCTGTTCTCCCAGGGGACACAGGTCACAGCCGCTGCGGGGGTCACACTGAGCACAATCTCCACCTTCCCTTTCCCCAGAGAGCGTGCACTCCTGCCTCCTCGGGTGCCCACCTTTGGGCAGACCCACTGGCCAGGCACGACTGAAGACTGGGTGTGAGCACCGGCTTTGCCTTCTCTCTGCAAAAGGGCTACTGGCCTGCAGCCCTTCCGAGTGCCAACTCAGAGGTCCTAGAGGGTTTTCTGAAATACTTGGTCTCACCACCTGGAAAAAGAAAAAGCTAACAATCTTCTTAATGAGGTTCTGTGACTGTGATTTTCACTTTAAGTCACTCTGACAGCGGATTTAGGGTTTAGTCCTGCCAGTGAGCAATGCCAGCCACCCTGTCATGTTTTTATGAGCCTGCTTTCCATTGGGTGCCACTTGGCAACCACATTCACCATAGTTGATCACATCTTATAAAGACGCTCACAAAAGAAGCTTTTTCCTATCAGCCATCCTAGTACCACAAGCATGAAGCACCAGCCACGAGAGGTAACAAAGCCATCCTCCCCACCAACAGTGCATCCTCTTCTGAGGAGCATCCTAGAGCTGGATTGTACAGTATTTTAACCGCAGGATCCAGAATATCTATCAAGGAGAATTTCCTTACGGTCATTGCCAAGAAAGTAGTATTTACTCCATGGAGCTGAGAGTCTTAATGGGATTAACACAGCCAAACACCTTACAGGAGTGTCTCCCACATCATAGATGGTCAGGAAGCGTTAGTGATCACTAATATGGTGAAGACGCTGGTGAGGTAATTTCAGTTGGATAAAGAGAATTAGGGCAACAGAAGGAAGTAAAATGAGAGCAAGGAGTCATGAATTCTAGACTTGCTTTGGTCCTAAAAGGCCTTCTGATTTTGAATAAAACACTCAGTTTTGTTTTTTTTTTTTTTTTTTGCCTCCATTTCCTCATGTAAAAGAAGCATGCAAAGGCCAGCAGCAAGCTCCGTGACCTGAGAAATCTGAATTTGCTTTGTCAGAAATCCTGAGCTACTTTGTCCAGGGTGTGAGCCTCGGCCTCCTCGGCCGAGATGTGTACAGATCTCCCACATTCTGCTCAGATCTCACTGCTGCGGTAGAGGTCTGCGCAGATAGTCTTGTAGTTAGATGGCCACATGCCCAGCTGGCAGTGGGACCCCGTGATCAAAGAGGAGAAGAGACAATGGTGGTGTGGTGAGCCAGCAGCAGTGTCTCCCACAGCAGGTGTGTGGCGTCTGTAACATGTTTGCTTCTTTTCCAAGGAGTGGGTTTGCATGCAGCATTTCATTGTCGTTATTGTCACCACCAGTGTTCTCCCCTCCTCCCCTTCCTGCTCCTTCTACAACTTTTCTCCTCTCTTCCTCCTCCTCTTTTCTAAAGTACTGGTGCTCTGTCTCTTTTCAAAGGGAGATGGCTCTTTAGGCGTAGTTAGGAGTCTTCTAAGTGGCCAGTTTGCATTCAAACGTTTTAAAATAATTATATATAGCTACAAATTAGTTGTCCAGTGTGAGAGTTATAATTCAGGCTACAACTGCATTTTCAAAATCATTCCTTGTTGGAAACCACTGATCTCTCTCAGGATTAAAATAGTAATTTTTAATTTTGCTAGAATGTTCTCTTTTTTAAAAAATAAATTATATGGCAGCAGCTAAATGCCCCAAATTCCAGTTGATCATCTAAGAAGTAAACTCATGCTGTTGACTGCATCCAGCACTAGGAGAATGAAGTTAATTGAGCAAAACCCTCACTGTCCCTGGCCAAACAATTCACCCTATTTGCCCTACTGATGGTCCAGTGCTGCCCTCCTTATTAATAAAATCAGCACACACAGCTACAAGAGTCTGAGGATGATCTCTTTGTATTCTTAAAGACACAATTATTTGGTATACTTCCTAAAATAGTCCAAAGTCAAGATTTAAAGAAAAATGACCTGTATATTCCAACCAAAAACCCCAAATCATTTTCTTATCAAAATTTAAGAACCCTAACTGAAAAAACTACTATATTAGTTGCACTTTGCCAACCCCACTGACCTTCTGGGTTCAGAGCAGCGATACCTACAACTGTAACTGCGTGCATGCACGCACATGTTTAAACTCTGACGTCTTCCCAAAAGAAGTTCAGGTGATTTCATCATATTTTAGAATTAGTAGTCAAAAACATACCATGCCCAGAAGATGAACTCCTGCAACTAAACTGTTGAAGTGATCTCCAAGAATCTTAAATCTAAATTTTACTTGGCTCTTTAATGAGATGGCATTTAATCCAAACTCTTAAAGCTTAGTAGCAAAGTACTGGTGCTCTGTATCTTTTCCAAGGGAGACGGCTCTTCAGGCATAGTTAGGAGTCCTCTGTGTGGCCAGTTTGCCTTCAAACGTTTGCACAGCACGCCCCGAGATGATTGTACACAGCGTTAACTGCCACTGTCTGATTTCACACACGAGCGGGTACAGGCACACATGCACTTCTTGTCTCCCCTGACAGATTCCATGGATGAATTATTTTTCATCTGATTCCTTGATTGTGATGATGAAATGGCATAAAATAGAGGTGAGCTGGAAGAGAAATGCATTGCCTTAACCTTGAGCCAAAATGCAGTCATCCCAACATAGGCTGGCTCTACCCTAAAAGCTGTGCTCACAGGAGTGGACCCCACACTGCCCGAGTTACACAGGAGGACAGCAGCATCTATCACATGAAGAGGGAGACAGCTTCACCCCATGACACAGCCCTGACACCACTGTGACAACGTATAAATCCACAGGGTTTCACAAAGATGTCTACTTGTGAAGTCTAAAAATTTGTCAAATCCCAGCTGGACTCAAAATGCCATAAGGAGTAATTAACAGAGTGAACGTGTTCTATTTTGCCAGAAATTTCTGGTTTCCATAGAAGGTTTTCTTTTTTTATTTTAAAGAGTAAAAGAAGGATAACATAATAATAGGGGGGGCTTACCAAATTACAGACAAAGTGGTAGGAAATTATCAGTGGTTATTGTTTTACATATTGTTATCTACAAGGTAGTTTCTCAGGAAAACAAATAGACAAATAATAGTGAGCTACAGACAAAAGAGGTAGGAGATTATCAGTAGTTGTACTATACTTTGGTATCTTCAAAGTGGCTTCTAAAGAAAATAAATAGAGCTATACATGAGTGACCTATTGAATAATCATTAACTATTTTCAATGTTGTTGTAGGAAACACATAATAATAAACATACATCCATTTATGAAATAACATTACAGAGTTATGGATAGATTAGTAGGAAAATATCAATGGCTGCTATAATACATGGTGGTATCTTCAAAGCACTTTCTCAGGAAGACAGAGATATGCAAGAAGGATCTAACAAGTAGTTACAGCCTCAGGGTTGTCAAAAATAGTGTATTACCTTTTCACCAGTGACTCCTGTCACTGAGGTTTGATGGCTAGAAGGAAGGCCAGGACTGAAAAGAGGGACTGAGAGACTTGCACCTGTGTCTAGCAACAGACTGTTTTCTTGTTCCTCCATAGTCATGATTACCCAGGGCTCCTCCATGGAGATGACAGTCTGGCCAGAGGGAGAAGGCAGAGTATGCCATGGGCCCCCTCATTCCTGTTGGACTAACTGGTAGGATGGGTCTGACCTCTGAGGCCTCCACTTCAGAGGGCAGACCAATCTTCAGTGGTCACCTTTGCATTCAGGGCATGGCCCATGGGGCCTCTTAGGGCAGTTCCTCTTGAGGTGGCCTGGCTTTTAACAGTGGTAGCAGATGAATGCAGTCATCAAGTTCTTCCTGGGGCCCTGGGAATCAGACTTGGGGTCTGTTTCTCTTAGTCATACAAGGTTTTAAAGAGGACAGCCCTAAACAAAGACAGCTAAGGTGCTGTCTTTGACCCCGTTCAGTTCACTGTGTCTGCTGCAATGGTGATCTATCCCTACTGTTTTATCGAATTCACAAGGATAGATTTGTTGAAGGTTTAATTTCTTAGTATGATCTGGAACATGTTTGATTAATTTTTGAGGGATGAGCATTCTAATGTCCTAAATATGATGAAACAAAAATGTTTATGGTGAGTTTCCTTCGAAACTTAACTGGACAGGCAATCTGAAGGACAGGGGGCCAATTTCAGACTGAGTTTTCCACTTCGTCAGGCACACAAAGAAGACATTTGCCCCATTTAACAAGACAGTGGGGTGAAGACCTTCACCGATGACAACTGTGAAAGGGCTCTGCTCTCCTTCTGCGATGAGATGCTTGCATTCCTCTCCATCAGGTCTGATAGTTCTTGTTTGACAGGCTAATGCCCATGCCAGAGTCACAGAGGCAACACTCCCCCAGGATTTCAGTCTGCAAGCTGCTCTCCCTGTGTGAATTTGAGTCTGCTTAGGAAAAATTCTGAACAGAGAAAGCTGTTGGTTTCATCTGTCCAGCACTCACGTCACTGAGCCTTATTTTACGGTCCAATTCTATCACGATGAAACCCTTAAATACGAACACTCACACATTGGTTGCAAAAGAGCAGAAGCAATCATCTCTGTCTCACAAGATCGTAGGGATTCTCAGGTTTTGCTGGTCTTGCTGGAGGCGTGTTGCCCGAGTCTCTCAGCCAGGAACAGCTATGCATTCTGCATAAAATAGAGAAATATATGCTCCAAACCATAATAATGAGCTGGCAACAGCAAAGTCATCTTGAGCCAGAGACTAAATCAAAAAGAGAGTGGGAACCCCAAGAGGTGAACAGAGCAGGGAGGTGGGCTTTGGGGTTGAGGGTGTGTGTGTGTGTGTGTGTGTGTGTGTCTGTGTGTGGTGGCTTGTATCTAGATGTGCCCCCAAAGCCTCATGTACTCAGAAGGAAGGTTTTGGGGAGGTGACTGTATCATGTGTGTGCAATACTGGATCAGCCCACTGATTGGTTTAGCAAGTTCTGGATGTGGATGATGGATTTACTGAAAAGAAAAGACCCACCCTGGGTGTGGGTGGCATCAATCATTAGGTGCGTAGCCTGGATAGGATAAAAATGGACAGAAGAAAGGCTTGCTGCCTCCTGCCTGCCACACACTGAACCGTTTCTCCTCTGTGATGCCCTCTGCCATGCTGCCCTAACTTCGGGTCAGCTGACCATAAACTGAACCCTCTACAAACTGTGAGCTAAAATAAACCTCTCCTCCTTCAACTTGTGGGTGTCAGGTGTTTTGTCCCAACAATGAGGAAGTAGCTAAGACTGTGTGTGTGTGTGTGTGTGTGTGTGTGTGTGTGTGAGTGTGTGAGTGTGTGTGTGTGAGTATGAGAGAGAGAGACAGACAGAGAGACAGACAGAGAGAGAGGAGATAAAAGGCTTCTAAGTCCTGAGTAGACATCAAAGCCCTAGACTCCTGGACTTCTCTTGCAAAGTGGATAGAGGAGGGTAAGGATGAACTTGTGCTTACATCTGGTTCCCAAAGGGCTAAATCTGCAATGTAAAAGTGAACCAGAAATATATCTTCCCCAGGAAAAGCACTGGTTTCTCTCAAATTTTGGCATGCTCCCATATTTTATAATCAAAACACAAACCTTATATGCTTTTAGTCTAATTTCATACTACTGAGTTGGCTCAACAAACTTCCAATGTGGAACTGAAATTCAAGTGACTCAGGTTTGAGAAGGAATCCAGCCAACTGGGAGATACAGACATAAACCACTTCAACCCAGTCTTCACAAAACTTCCACAGATGAAGGTCTGAAAGGTGAGCTGATTTTAGAATAATCAGTATGTAAATATAAACACATACACAGACACACAGAATGATGGTATAGGAAGAGTCATAGAAATTATGAAAATAATCAGGTCCAGAAAGATTTCAGACATGATAAGAGATGCAGAGCATTACATAAATGTGTTTCATGTAGTAAAACAAAGAGAAGGGATTGCAGTGCATGGAGGACACATGAGGACATCTGTGTTTCCCTGTCCATGTGTGTGTTGAAAGCATGTGTTCATGCTGATATTTTGAATCCCAATCTTGCCCCTCTCTGCCTTATTTTTAACTCCTTTCTCTGAAAATGAGAAACCTGCTCTCATAACACACATGATATTTACTTTCTCAATCCTACTACACACATAAAATGGTGTTAGAATTTCTATCCTATTTCCCTGTGAAAAACCTACTCTTCGGTACAAGATTTGGGTGCAAATCTGTAGGCTCACACCATGCAGTTATTATCTTCTAAAGTCACTAGGCTGCTTCTTTTTTATCTTTGTCTCTTAGCAATTGCTGTTATTCATTTGTGTTTGTGTTAGGCTCGGTTGTCTATATTCCATTTTATAATTTCCCCTACAGCTGGATTGATTATAATTCTTTGTTTTTGAACTATGTGAGACAGTACTGTTACAGTTTATATCTAGATGTTTCCCTAAAGTCACATGAGATCATAGGAGGACCTTGCAAGTTGATTGGGTAAAAGGGGCTTATACCTGACTTGCTGTTAGGAGATAGGGCCATTTGGAAAAGGAAGGTCACTGGGGCTGTGACCCAGAAGGTAAATCTCCCTCTCATCCCCTCCCAGATGCCTCTGCTTCCTGCCCCCCATGTTGTGAGCAGCTCTCCTCCACTGTGCCCCTCTGCCATGGCCTCCTGCCTTGGAGCAGGGACTGTGAAGTGAAACGTCAGACAAAATGGCCTTTTCCTTTTTTACATTGCAGGTGTCGGGTATTTTGCCCCAGGGAGGAGGAGAATGACTAAGACAATTGCGATGAACACATTTTATTGAAACCTACAGGACCGAGCGTGGTGGCGCATGCCTGTAATCCCAGCACTCAGGAGGCTGAGGCAGGCGGATCATTTTGAGTGCGAGGCCAGCCTGGGCTACAAAGTGAGTTCAAGGCCAGCCTGAACTGCATAGCAAGACCCTGTCTCAAAAGCACAAAAAATAAATAAATAAATAAATAAAATAATAAAACCTACAGGAAAGATAACATTGCTTGTATCATCCTTTATTTGACATTGTATTTGAGGTCCTAGCTCATTTAGTAAAGCAAAAACAAAGAAGTAAAATTTACAAGGATGACATAAAAGGAAAAATTCTCACTGCTTGAAAAGGATATTGTTTTTACATAAAGAACCCAAAAGAATCTACAGATACATGTTTATAATGTGTTTAATAGGCTTACTGGCATAAATCAATATAAAAACAAACTATATGTGCATGTCTTGATAACAAATACAAAATATAATAAAAATACCATTTAAAGCTATTGAAATATAACCTATATAAAAGTAAATCTAATGAGAGATATGAAAATGGCATAAAACATTACTGAGATCATAAAAATAGAGGTGTATTCTATTTTCATAAATTGTTGTATTTAATATCATAAACAGATCAGTTTTCCCTAGCATAATCTACAAATTCAGTGCATTCTAAGCAAAATCACAACAGTTTTCTTTCGATTCTGGTTTTTTTAATGGAACTTGGTAAGAAGATTCTAAAAGGGAGAACAGATAGGATTACAAAACACTCCTAATAGAGAAAAATAATAGAGTGGAGAATTTCCCCCACCAAATATCAGGACCCAACCCAAGCCCAGGAACACCCACACACATGTGAACGGCTGAGTCACGGTGGATCTGGCTTTGCAAACTGGTAGGAAAATAATGGCCTTTTTCAATAAAGGAGCAGTGTCAAGTGATTATCCATATGGAAAAATGTAAATTGAATCTTATTTTTCATCAGACAGAAAAAGACTCTGGGTTGATTAAAAACTTAAAAGTGAAGGGCAAAACCATAAATCTACAGAAAGCAAAAGTAGACATTTATAGGCTCAGGAGAAGGAAGCTATTCTTAAAAACAGACAAAATATCCTACATTTAAAAGGGAAATATTCATACATTTGACTACAATAAAATTATGAACTGTTTGTCACAGAAAAAGAAAGTAAAAATAAACCCTGAAACTAAAACAAGCTATTTGTAATTTATATAACTAACAAGGGATTAGTGTCTCTGTTAAAAACATCCTGCAATCCACCCCTCCCTCCAAACAAGAAATAATCATCCCAAGGAATGGACCCTAATTTTGAGTAGACTCTTCAGAGAAGAAGAAATGATGATCAACCACTTTAGCAATCAGGAAATGAAAATTACAGCACTGAGCTGCCATTTCATAGCTACCTGATGGGCCAAGGTGATAAAGTCTGATGACAGGATGTACTTGGAGGACTGCAGTGGGTACAGCCACCCTGGCAAGTTACTGGGCAGCATGTACTAAGTGGAAAATGTGTGTACCCACTGGCCAGGCCAGCGCTGGGTCTATGCCTGAGATCAAACGATGTCTGTATCAAATATTTAAGCTGAATTGAGACGTGTTATATACATGTACCAATTTCCCACAAGGAATGTAAACATATACTACATACATGGACTGATAAAATTTGAAAAACAAGACTTGAAACCAAAAAAAAGAAGATATATAGCAAAAATTAAATCAGAAGTAATCTAAATTACAGATAATAATTGGATGTATACACTGGCAGTGGTTTAATCAATGAACTACAGCTGCACACATACAATCATACACACCCAGACTTGATCATATTTACATGAAGTGTGAAAGTGTGGAAAGCTATACAACATCTTCTTCAGGGGTGCAGCAGAAAAGGAAAAAGTACAAAGAAAGAAAACTGAATGATAAACACAAAATTTAGATGGAAGAGGAGAGAAGGCGTGAGATTAAAGGAGCTAGAAGGCTTTCAGATAAAAGTACTACTATTCTGCATACTTTACATCCATTAGCTGAATTTGTATATATTTGAGATATAATAAAATATAAAAGTATTTTAAGAGGCAAATTAGAGAACAATAGATACTGCAAAATGCCCAGTAAATGATGGGCATGCAGGCAAAACCACAGACACCTGTGAGCTTGTGACTATCACAAGAGGACTGGGTGGCTGCCCACCATTGAAAGTGGCATCTCTGAGAAAGACACTGGCAATGTGGACAGGGCCAGAGCATCTTCTGCTGCTACAACAGAGTACCATAGAATGGATGGTTAATAAAGAAAAGAAGTTTGTTCCTCACACTCTGAGCTCTAGGAAGTCCAAGATGAAGGTGCTGGCATGGGGCAAAAGTCTTCTTGTTTCAGGCATGGTAGAAGGTGAGACGGGTAGAGAACAAACCAGAAATCTCAAACTCCTTTGTAAGCAATGTAGATCCATTCATGAGGGTGGGTCCCTCTGTTCTCACTCTCTGTCAAGGTCATACCTCAGAACAGTGTGGTATCTGACATGATGTTTCCAACATGTGCTTTTGGGGGAACACATTTGAACCATGGCAATTGTGACCCAGAAAAATTTGGATAGAGTTTTATTTTTGGATTTTCTGCAGTAAGTTTATATTTTCACATGAGATATAGAATTAAAATAGATTTTATAAACTTAAAGAAATGTGTAGAAAATTGGAAAGGAAGGAAAGAGAGGGGAAGGAGAGAAGAAAGGAAGGAAGGAAAGAGGGAAAGGGGAAGAAAGAGAGCAGGGAAAGGTAGGAAGGGAAAGAAAGAGAGAAGGACAGAAAGTAAGAGAAACCATACAAGCTTGGAGAGCTCATGTCTAGATGTCCGCCCAAAGTCTCATGCACTCATGGGTGGAACTTTGGGGATGTAACTGGATTGTGTGTGATACTGGATTTCCACTGATGGGTTTATAGGTGGGTGTGATGCTGGAAGGTGAAGTATGATGGGAAGAGATGGCTCACTGTGAGCTTGGTACATACATATCTCTTTTGCTTTGAATGCTCACTGCTTCCTGCCTGCCCTGCCATGGACTGTTTCTCCTCTTCCATGCTCCTCTGCCACGCCACTCTACCTTGGAGCCAGCTGACTACGGATTGAAACCTCTATAACTGTAGGCTAAAATAAACCTTTCTTCCTTTAATGTGTGAGTGCTGAGTACAACGCGCTAGTGGAGGAAGTCAGCCAGGAAGAAGCTGACCTCCTCGCGGTCAGCAGAGCCTTCACTGTGGCCTCCCAGAAGGAGGAAGCTTGTGGTCTCGTGGAAAGGTTGGATGTGGGTGACTCAGCACTCCGAGTCTGCAGCCCAGGCAGGGAAGCCTGCCCGCAGGTGCTGCGTGAAGCTGCCATCTCTGCTTTCAGGAAACTTCTTCAGAAAGTATGCTAATCGGCACCAGGCTAGGAAACAATGTGAAAACTTCACTTCAGCTATTAATTATTCATAACAATTTTTTCCAGAACATCGAGTCCTTAAAAAAATGAATTCTGTTTCTCTAAAACAGGCTGAAACTTTGTCTAATGTTTTCCTATGACAAGTCTTCACTGGTGGCTGAACATTAGGTCCTGTCTCTTCTCCACTCCTCCGGGCGCGCGTGAAGGCTTTTCCTCCAAGACAGTCATCACATTCCCAAGTGAAGTGATTTTAAAGGTACTACATTTAAATAGGCAGCGAAATAAACCAGTCATTCCTGGCTTCTCTCCAAGCACAGTTTTGATCTGGAGGCAGGTGAGACATTAATAAAAGCAGAAAGTGAATCTGTCCCCCAAACACTTTAATAAATAAAGAGAACAGCTTTAAAAGAGCAGAGGAAATGCACTGACCTTTTCCGAGTCTATTTGTCACACAGATTTGTAGCCACCACGGCAAGTCCCTGGGGCTGCAGCAGGTTCCACTCAGCTGAATTTAAGACAGGAAGTTGGAGGCCAGGGAAGGGCCCTCCCTGTCCGTTAGCCGGGCCAGTGTAGGACATCTGTTGGGAAATGATGGAGCTGACCCACCACAGCATAGACTCCATGTGCAAGTTTTATCATTCACATATTTTAAGTGCTTTACAATCAAAGTAATGTGCACTAGGCATTTGCAGGATGAAGTAAAGGGAAAAAGGAACAGAAAAGGAGGGGAAAAAGGGGGCAGACACTGAGGAGATTGCGACTGGTTTTAAAACGGAAGCTGAGACATTCTTGGTTCTTCTTGTGTGGCTGGGTGGCACCACAGAGCACCGCCCACCCTGGGGTCTCGCTGCCTCCAAGCATCATACCGAACCCCACGGCACCCAAGTGGTGCCCGAGCTTGGGGACACTCGAGCAGCCTGGACAGGGCAGGTTCTGTGGCAGAGGACACGGGCCCCAAGGGAGCTGCAGGTCTTCCTCCTGGGACGTAAGGACCTCCTGTGGCCACAGCCTGTAGAGACAGCAGAGGGGCCAGGGGAGCAGTCCACAGAGCTTGCTGCACACTCAGGGTAGAGACCACGGCTGTGACGCTGAGGTGGCCCTGTTCGGTTCAAAAGCCAGGGCTGGAAACTGTGCTCCGGGCTGTGCGTCCCCCAGGAAGATGAGGGGTCTCAGCCCTCAAGACTACAGAAGAGGATGCACGCGAGCCAGCAGCCAGCACCCTGAAGCAGCGTTCCCGTCGCTTCAGAGACAGTGGGCTTGCCGTGGACACCAGTGCGGGTCTGCTTCTGCGTGAGGGAAGGGCTCTTGGCACGGAGCCTTCATTTACCCATCCTGCACGCCTCTTTCTCCCGTGCCTGCCGCACCCCGAGTTTACGCAGCTTTGGCAGCTGTCTCAGACCTGCACGGGTCCCGCTGACCGGGACCATCAAAGTTCCGTTGCTCAAAGTGGCAGCATCCACTCCGGACTGGTGTCTCGGGGAGCCAGCTGCCTTCTACAGAGGCTGAGGTTGCTACCAAGGGAACAGCTTTGTGGCAGCTCCCTGTCGGGCATCGTCCGCGCTTGCCCTGACAAATGCCAGCTGCTGGCATCGTTCAAAGCGTTTACACCCATGAGCTCCCCTAGTTCCGTGACAACCTGAGGAGTCGGTGGCGGGAGTCATTCCTACTTCATGGAAAAGGAAGCCGAGGTTAGGCGAGGCTGTAAACCGTGTCCGGGTGCCGGTGAACACTGGTGGATATTTGCTGCACTGAGCTGAATTCTGCCCTTTGGAAACAGGCCCGGTAATATGCGCCTTCATCCTATTTTGATTTTTTAAGTGTATTTTATTGGTACACTTGTGATACACATACCCAAGCCCACCTTCTTTCAGCGCCCCCCCCCAAAGAGAATAGAAGGGAAAAGTGGAAAGAAAGCTTTTGTACACCTTATTGTGGTATACATACAGAGACAGACCTATTTTGATTTTTCTACTTGCTTCATAAATTATAACTTTTTTCACAATGTTTATCTAAAGGCTGCCCATGATGGTTTCAAAGCAAAACAAAACAGAAAGAATCTCGTGCGATGCTACTTTTAACGCACTGGCCTATTTTCCGTAGCCTTAGTTCATCAGCTAATGATGGAAAACTAAGGCTGCTTTTGCCCATTTCATGATGAAAAGCTACAGCTACTTTTGCCTGTTTCATCTTGTGTTAGATGGTGATTGCATTTTAACAAAAACCAGGAGTGTTTTTGCTGCAGTCTCCTCTCTCCTTCCATCTCCTTGAGGACTGAGATTGTCAATCACTGCTGTTAAAATCGTCTGTCTCACCCAAGACAGGAGCGAGCTCCCATGTCCTGTGGCCCAGACAGACTGCAGATCACAGTAACCCACTACATATTTCATGAAGAAGTGGAAGAAATGCCGCAGAGGCTCCGACGGTAAAGAAATGATGAGCTGGAAAGGCTGATACTATGCCGTGGTTGGCACACTTGTTGCAGTTGTGTTTAAATGCTGCACCATGCTACCATACATAGGCACAAGTATCGCATGTTAGTGACGAAAAGAAACAGAAGCATAAAAATTATCTTCTGTCACTTCCAAGTAAAACCCATGAGATGAGTCCTCGGGGTCACTGTGAAGCTGAGGCTGGGTTGGGTACCCAGCGAATGTAAGGGCCCTAAGTAGCCAGCGGCCTTTTGCGAGACGGCCATGTTGTGTGCTGCCCGCTGATGGACGCATCTGAGAGACAGCAAGCCAGCTGGGTGTCAGGGAACGCGGGTGATGATCTCTGCACTGTTTCCTCTGGTTTGTGAAATGTTTATAAGACAAGGCACTTTGCCCCTTATAGGGAACTGAATTTTCTAGTTTTGTGATGTGGTGCTACTGTTATGTAGAGTTGGGGGTTGGGGAGAGTGGAGGCTGCTTTTTCCCACTGCCCCTTGCATAAAGTGCAGAAATATCACATCAGCCACCTTTTTATGCGGCCGGGTTATGACTCATCTCTTCCAAATGTCCTTGTTTCAAACTGGCCTGAGGGAAGTTGGTGGAAGTCAAGGCTTCTGGCAGAGAAGTGACCCGGCACGGAGCCGAGGCTGGGGCTGGGTGTTCATCCTCGCCTCCTCTGCTGGGTCCCGCACGTGTGCTGCTCTCTGGCCTGTCGGGACGGAGCTGACGGGCTCTGCCTGCAAGGATACCCTGCGAGCACCACGCTTGGCGGCAGGCGTCTTCAGAGCAGGAGGAGGATGACGGGAGCAGGGCAGGCAGAGCGGCCCGGCGGGGCTTGTTAACCCAGCACCACTCACCACGGCTGCAGGGGAGCCGTGACCTTCGTCCCAGAGAATTCCCGGCAGTCCTAGGGACCGAGCAGGAGCAACCAGGCTCCAGGTTTAGAAGTTAAAGTATAACAAAAATTTCTTAATAAAAATAATGCAAAAGAGTCTCTATCCTATTTCTCTGTCTCTCTGTGGCTCTCTGTGTCTGTCTCTCTCTGTCTCTCTCTGTCTCTCTCCCTGTCTCTCTCTGTCTCTCTTTCTCTGTCTCTCTCTTTCTGTCTCTGTCTCTCTCTCCTACTGAAGACTGAACACATTCAGCTACACCCCCAGTCTTATTTTTATCCCAAGATGAGGTCTTGCTAAATTGCCAAATTACCCAGGCTGGGCTCAGACTTGCAATCCTCCTGCCTCAGCATCCCTGAGTGCTGGGATTCCAGGCCTGAGCCCCTGCACCTGGCTAATTTCTAGCATCCATAGATGCAGATGGCATGGTGAGGGCAACAGGAACTTTCACTTATTTCAAATAGTCCTCTTCCAAGGAGTAGCTGGCAGGACAGGGGTAGAAGCTAGGGGAGAGGGGAAAGGGGTCAGAAATGATCGTACGTATATACAAAGGCATTATTATCTATCACAAACATACAGTAATAAAACTAAAAACAGTCCACATTCCTCCATGGATTGTGGGGAGCAGATGCTGCGGGACGCCGTCCTCTCCAGCTGTGGTCAGGAAGCACAGCAGGGAGGGAGGGACCAGGGTCCAGGCAGACGCCCCAGGCCCCGCCTCTGTGGCCCACCAGACACACAGAAGTGCACCACGCCAAGCGGCTCCCAAGCCCCTCAGGTGGGGAACACACGGGGCAGAGCAGGCACAAGGGTGATGCTTTGAAACTGCACGCAAAGGCAGCACAAGGCCACACACACCTGAGCTGCTTGCTGCTTTGATCCTGAACAGGGAGCGTTGTGTCTGTTTTCACAATAAGCAGAAGTTTACCCAACACTGTAAGCCACAAACTTTGCAAGCAGCATGAGTTCATCTAAAAAGAAATGTACCTAAGTAGCATTTCCTCGGGAAGGGCACATAAACCCAGGACAGCGCCATTCAGAAGCAAGGCCCTGGAATCCCCGTCTCGGTGGGCTGCCCTGCGTAATTGCAGAAAGCAACCCAAGCGGCACGTGCCAATGCCGGGACAAATCACCCAGCAATGGACTACCTTTTGTGCGAACTAATTTGCTCTCCTCAGAATGCACCCTTCTTGGCAGAGCTGGCTTTCCCTGCAGGAGAAATCTCGAAGCCGGCAGCCGCTGACGCCAGCATGAGGCCTCCTCACCCCAGGACAGAGTCGGCAGGCTCACAGTCAGCCGACACAGAGGGATCCAGGGCACAGATTTGGCAAAGGGCTGTGTGTTGGCATCGGCTCCTCTAATGCAGCTGCTCACGGCCTGGGCTTTATAGAGCTGGAGGCTGCAGAGGAAAATGACAGTGGGCTGCAGGCAGCCGCCCTCCTTTGATGAGTGGAAGGTGATGGCTCCAGAGTAGCTCCCTGCAGCCCCAGCCCCCATTGCGCTGCAGTCCCCGGCAAACCCTCTCAGGGAGAAAGGGCTCCTGGGCGCCTCCCGCAGTCCCTCCAGGAAACATCTGCCTTTGTTTTCCTTCTGCACTCAAGATGCCCAGTATTAACATTGTTCCTTACCACCTTCTCCCAGAAATTGACACAAAACACTCAGTGGAAATCCATGACAAATGCCTGGGTGACTCCCCCAAATGTAGACTCTGCAGCAAGGCAGCTGAGAAGCAATCAGCAGCCGGTAATGAAGAGTTAAACGTGTAGTGGCTTCATAAAACGCTCGCCCTCACTCTCTACCTGCTTTCAAAATCTGGAGAAATTGCACGCCCATGTTAATTTGTGGAGTATACTTGTTTCTGAAAATTTCTTACTGTGATAAAATATCTGTAACATTAATTTCACCACCTTGACTCTTTCGGAGCACACACTTCGTAGTGTTTACTACGTTCATGTTGCTATAAAGCAGTCTCTAGAAATTTTTCCTTGTGCAGAACCGAAACTCTGTACCTATTAAACAGCTCACCAGGCAACCACCATTCTGCGTTCTGTGTCTGTGAATTTGGCCACTACAGGCAATGCGTCATATAAATGGAACCACTTTCCTCCCTGGGCTTTGTGACAGGCTGATTTCTCTTTGCACGGTGTCCTCAAGGCTGGTCCTGCTGTATCCTGTGTCAGAATGCCCCTCCTTCTTAAGGATGAATAGTATTTCATTGTCTGCAGACCACAGTCTGATTGTCCTTTCAGTGAGCATTTGGATTCTTCTACCTCTTAGCTATTGGAAATGTACCACAATGAACACAGCATGATAACAACTCATAGAGATACATTTTTAAAACTCTTGATATACATCCAAAAATGGGTCCTAGAGCATTTCTTCTTTTAGTTTTTGGAGAAGCTGCCACATTTCCCATGGCAATTGCACTATTATACCATGACACCAACAGCACACAGGGGCCCAGTTCCACACCCTCACCAATCATTTTCTGGGTGTGAAGTGCTGTCTCACCATGGCTTTGATTCACATCTATCTCATGATTAGTGCTGGCTGAGTATATTTGCTCAGGCTACATGGCCATTTTTATGTCACCTTTGGAGAAGTGTCTGTTAAGTCTTTCACCATATTTTTAAATTGGACTATTTGATTTTTCTGTGGGTGAATTGTAAGGATTATTTTTATCGTCTGCCTAGTTCCCCTCATGGGGTCTATAACTTGCAAATCTCTTTCCCCATACTGTACTTTTTGTATCTTTTTCTTCCCAAATTTTTTTTTAGTTTGAAGCAGTCCCATTTGCCTGTTTTTGTTGTCCAACTTTTGATATCATATTTCAGAAGTCATTGCCAATTCCAGTGTCAAGGAGCATTTCCTCTACTTTTCTTCTAGTGGTTTTATAGTTTAGGGTCTTGCATTTAGCTCTTTAATCCATTTAGAGTTAAGTTTTCAGATGTTATAAAATAGAGGTCAAACTTTATCCTTTTACATGCAGATGTCCAGTTTCCCCAACATCATTTGTTGAAGGAATTTTCTTTTAACAACTTTCTCAAGGATGACTTGATTGAGAGTTTACTCCTGAGCTATTCTTATTCTGTTGGCCTGCATGTCTGTCTTTATGCCAGTACCCTTCTGTTTTCATTACTGTAGCTTTGTAGCATGTTTTGAAATCAGGAAGTATGATTCTTAGTTTATTTTTTTAAAAAGTTAGCTACTATGAGCTGCTTGAGATTTCATAGGAATTTTAGGATGAATTTATCTATTCCTAAAAGAATGTATTGGGGTTCTGAAAGGATTGTGTTGAATCCATAGGTAACTTTGAGAAGGAGCATAGGAACAGTGTTAGGACTGGTAGTCAATGAGTTTAAGATGACTTTCCATTGTTTTTTGTAATCTTTCATTTCAGCAGTTATTTTGTAGTTTTACTGTATGAGTCTTAACAGTAGTTTTTTCCCATTTTGTTTTTCTTGATGCTATTGTAGATCAAAATTTTTTTAATTTCCTTTTTTATACTGTTCATTGTTACTGTACAGAAATGTGACTGGCCTTTGAGTATTGCTTTTGAATCTTGCAACTTTGCTGGTTTATTAACTCTAATAATTTTGGGGGAATCTTTAGGGTCTCTCTACACACAGGAGCACTTCATTTGTGAATACAAATTATTTTAATTCTCCCATTTCTAATCATATGTTTTTTATCTTTTTCTTGCCTAATTGCTGTAGCTAAGACTTCCAGTAGTATATTGAAATGAAGCAATGTGAGTGGGCATCCTCACCTTGCCTTGATACTTTTAGCATATGTGTGTCTATAGATCCAAGACATACAGATGGATCCTGTGATTTTATCTGTTCGGTTACTAGACATTTTGATTAGAGAATTTACCTCATTTACATTAAAGTAAGTACTGATAGAGAGAATTTATTATTGCCATTTTATTCATTATTGTCAATATGCATTACAGCACTTTTAGTCCTTTTACTTTTTTTAGTCTCTTTCTCTTACTGCCTTTCTTTGTGGTTTTTTTGTTTTTTTTTTTTTTTTTTTGGTAATGATATGCTCTGATTCATCTTTATATTTCCTTTTGTGTATATACTGTAACTATTCCCTTTGTGGTTATTGTAACAATCATATAAAATAAAAAGTTACAAACTTCTATTAAATACTATTCAAACTGTAGTGTCCTACTTTAAAATGATAATAACCTAACTTCAATCAAGTGCAAAAATTACCCTTCCCAGTGCCACCCCTGCCCTACCTTGTGCTTTTGATGCTACAAAATGCTTCTTTATGTATTATATTTCCACTACTACAGATTTAAAATCCTATTGTCTTTTAAATTTAATGAACCAAAATTATAATACCGCAGGTCACTCCATTTGCCCTTCTGTTCACTTTTATTTGAGAAACCTGATTTCCATATCACTTTGTGTTTCTGAATACACCCTTCAGCTTCACACTGAACGGCTCCTGTTACGGTTTGTGTCTAGATGTCCCCCCAAAGCTTCATGCAGCCATGGGGCAGACTTCTAGAGTTTGTGACTGACTCATGGCCCAATGCTGAATTATGGGTGTGAGTGCTGCACCCGCCCTGGGACGGGCAGCCTGCATACGGTATGAGGGAGGGAAAGAGGCTGCTCACTGCCACTCCTCCCTTTTGCTCTTGCTGCTTTTTCTGTCTTCCGCCACCACGAGCTGTTGCCCTGTGCCATGTGCCACCCTGCCTTGGAACCAGCCGAGAATGGACAGAAACCTCCACAAACTGTGGGCTAAACCTTTCCCTCTTTAATTTTAATTTTTCCCTCTTTAATTTTTCCCTCTTAATTTTTCCCTCTTTAATTTTCCCTCTTTAATTTTAGGCATCATGTATTTTGTCTCAGCAATGAGAAAAAAGCAACCAAGACAGCTCCATTTGGCAGTTACTTTGGTGGTCCATTGCTAATGAGTGTTAGATTTTATACATCTGGAAAAGTCGTAATTTCTCCTTTATTGTTGAAGAACCAGTTTTGCCACATCCAGTACTGTTTGACAGTTTCTCTTCCAGCACCATGAATATGTCCTCCCACTCCCTTCTGGCTTGGAAGTTTTCCAGTGGGAAATCTGCTGGTGCTTGGGAATTCTCCTGAGTCACTTGCCTTCACTGCTTGCAATACTGTCCTTGTCTTTAACCCTAGATAGTTTTGTTGTTGTTGTTGTTGCTGTTTTTGATGATTTGTCTTTTTGAGACAGCGTTTCACTATGCAGTTTGGGCTGGCTTTGAACTCACAGCAATCCTCTTGCCTCGGCCTCCAGCGTGCTTATAGGCATGCACTATCATGCCCAGCCTAAACAATTTGTTTATAATATACCCAGGGCAATGGTTTTCTTTGACTGAATCCTGGGAGTTCTTTGTTCTTGTTGAATCTGTACATTCATTTATTTCGTCAGATTTGGGGAGTTTGGGGCCATTATTTCCTCAAATAATTTCTAGGCACCCTTCTCTTTCTTCAACTTTCATAATGTATATATTGGCCTATTTGAGTGTCCCAATAATTTTACCAAAGACACACACACACACACACACACACACATACACACACACACACACACACACACACACACACACACACACTGAAACCCAAAAGATGGCGTAAGAGGAAAGAAGGGACAGAGCAACGAATGCCCCTTAGGCTGCCTGTACTTTTCTTCATTTCTTTCTCCTTCTGCTCCTCCAACTGAGTGATTTCAAATGTCTCCAAGTTCCTGGATTCTTTCTTCTACCTGCTCAGCCTTCTGTTGAAGCTCTCTGGTGATATTTTAGCTCAGTTATAGCATTTTTCAGCTCCATAACTTGATTGGTTCTTTTTTTTCTTTTTCTCCAGCTTCCATTTTTCTGCCTGTATTCTTATTTTATTCACTCATAGTTTTCCTGATTTTATTTAGATTTCTACCTCTACTCTTTTTCTTAAGCTCATTGAATGTCTTTATAACAATTATTTCAAAACTCTGTCAAGGTGCTCATAAATCTTCATTTCCTTAGGGTCAGTTTCTGGGGCTTTATTCTGTTGCACTGGGCTACATTTATCTGTTTCTTTTGTCTTTTTTGAGACAGGGTCTCCCTATGCAGTTCAGGCTGGACTTGAGCTCACCCTGCAGCCCAGACTGGTCTCGAACTCACAACAGTACTCCTGCCTCAGCCTCCCAAGTGCTGGGATTACAGGCATGCGCCACTGCACCCGGCTTATCTGTTTCTTTTTATACATTATCATCTTGTGTTGAGATTTGGACCTTTAGGAAACAAAAACCCTTTCAGTCTTTGCACAAGGGCTTGAACCTCTTCTGCTCTCTTCCGCCCCCTCGTGTCCATTTTGGGAACTACAGCTCTAATGTGTGGGCGCTTCTGTTTCCAGGGGTCTCCAAATTCTGGCCCTGATCCAAGCCAGTTCCTCAGAGAGCCCCCACACGATTCAGCAGGTCAGAGACATGATCCACTCCTGTGCCTCTATCCCACGGAAAGAAAGCTGACAGGAATGTGTCCTGTTGATTGTGCTGAGCTGTCCGTGCCAGGGTGCTAACTCCAAGCAATCTCCAATTCGCCCGAATCTCTGCTTGGCTTTCCCTCGGGCTGGCGTCTGCAGCCGTCACCCAACATGCAGAGTTCCCACCAGGGCATGCGAGTCTGTGTCGTTGATAGCTGTGTCTCTTTTGGGCGTCCTGAGGGTCCAGGTGGGGGGACCTGTTGCTGAAGACGCAGCAGTGCTGCAGCTTGGGCTTTGGTGACCCGTGAATCCCCACGGAGGAGCTCTTTAAGGCTAACCAGGACTGATGAGTCGCTGCCCTTTTCCTGGACCCTTTGAGCTCCCTGTCTTGGCCCAACAGGGTGGACAGGGAGCCACAGATACATGGCGGGTACTGAGTGGGAGGGAGGAACAAGCTCTTAGCTAACCCTGATCCAATGTGTAGCAATTAATTATGGATGTTACTGCTCCTCAGGAATTGTGAATATATATATAATTTTCACGTGGAACTATAAATTGATTTTTCACTTATGTTCCATTAGAATTATCATCCTATCACATCAGTCTCCCATAGCACCATTTTTAATGGCTGCATTGTATTTCATTGATGGGTTGTCTTTTGAAGGAAGGATTTGACTGTGATTAAGAAGTCAGGGGGAGGAGAAACCTGTGGCTGAGCCAGGTGCTGGGCAGGAACTGTGTTTGAGCCCACGTTCATCCAAGCTGCTTTTACTAAACCACAGGTGCTTTGCACGCAGTTTATATGGAGACTGCACTCACAGAGCTGCCTGTGTTCATTCACTCATCCACCCGTGCTTTCAAATTCAGCAATATTTGCTGATGTCTATAATGCACCCAACTCTATCGTAGGCACAAAAGTGAACAAAATAGAAAAACATCCTTGCCCTCAGGCACAAAATACCAAAACCTAAAGGTGAAAAGCAAATCCACATAGTGTTTAGCTGAAAGAGGTGCTGCTACGCAAAGGTCATAGGAGGCCTGAGCTCCTGCCCTGGGCACCAGCAGACCTGGCCAAGCCGCATGGACTCACTTGTGCTGAGCAGCACGATCAAACTGAACTTTGAAGCCACCGTCCAGTTTTCCAAGCCCAGGAGATCACCAGCAGCCGGCCGGGCTCGTACGCCTGAGCACCCGTGCTGAGGACACCCCCGCTATGTCAACCACACAGGGAAGTAAATTTGAAGCAGCTGATTACTTTTCCATTCCCTTTCCACCTTTCCATCTACAAAGCCAATTCCTAGACTTAGCTCATGAGGGTACCCGTTCTGTTTTATGGCATGAGATCTTGCCCAGTTCCAGAGTCACAAATAAAAGCCAATTTTATCTTTTAGCTAAAGCAGTTGTGATTCTATCTTTTGGCAGTGCTAAGGGAAAGCAGTGTGAAGTTTGTGTACGCTTCACAGTCTAGAGTTAGAGTCCCGGGAGGGCTGCCCCAGGACTGTGGGTCTGAGTCAGCTCCCGGGAGAAGCAAAGGAGGAAGCCTTCCACTGAGGGACAGCAGCACAGAGCTCCCGCAGGACAGGAGGGCGCCTGGTGAACTCGGGGAACAGGGAGGTCAGTGTGGCCGGAAATGCAGGGCAGAGTAGGGGTAGCAGCCGTGATGACACGTCACTGGCTCCCAGCTCCTTGGGAGGTTGGAGCAGGAGGGCACGAGCTCAGGAGTTCTTGGGTAACAGAGGAGTGGGAGAGAGAAAGAGAGCGAGAGGGAGATGGAGAAGGACGGGAGGGGAGGGGAGGGGAGGAGAGGACAGGAGAGGACAGGAGAGGACAGGAGAGGAGATGACAGGAGAGGAGGGGAGACGAGAGGAGGGAAGAGGAGAAGAGAGGAGAGGATATAAGGGACAATGAGGTCGGGATGGGGCAGACGTGTATAGAAGAGGAGGATGGCGCTGGAGGTTTAGGCCTCTTTGGAGATTCTGACAGCAGCACTTTCCCTGGAGTGGATGCATAGATCCCAAAAGAAGAACAGTCAGGAAAACGGAGGAGAGTAGGGGAACTAGGACACTATCTTCTGGGAATTTGCCTTAAAGCAAAGGTAGGAGCTGGGGCAGGAGGCGGGTGCTGGTGGATCTCATGTTTATAACAATGGGAAGCCTCCACGGAGAGAGGAACTGCCGGGTTAGCAGCGGTTGTATGACAGGAAGTTCTCCCCAAACGCCCTGCAGGCGATGCCAACACCCTGTGGACACCTTTCCAGCCTGCTCTGCTGACACCGTCATTCTGTGCTGGTCTCGCCTTAGGACGCCGACTACACAAAGGAAGCACCATATCCCGCTGTGGGGTCTCATCGTCCATCATCCTCTGGGCCAGAGTTCTTGCTGAGCAGTACTGGACTCTCTGAGGAAGTCTTTTCCCGGAGAACTCGGAGCTCAGCAGTGGATAGGTGCTTGAAACACTCGAGAACATTTTGCTTTGCAAACAGACTGTGTGAAAGCATGAAATTCGGAAGGCTATGTGAGACTTGAACAGCACTTCCCCATTGAACTAAAGCGCTAATACTGCTGCCCTGAGTCTATCAGCCCAAAGCAGGCTTCACGCACAGGCACGGGCTGCGTGGGAGAGAGAAAGCAAACAAGGGTGCCGGCGCTGTGCTCACCCTCCCGACGGCGCTGTGTGTTCCGTGGAGACGGTTTGCCTTCGCTCTGTTAACATGAGTCTTTGGCATTTTAGCACACTAAACTGACATTTTAGAATGGATGGTGGGGTGAAGTTTATTTTTCAAGGGAATGATATTTTCTTAATCTAATATGTGTGGGAATGGTAAGTTCATTCTTCCCGGTGGCAAAATAATAAAGAGTAAAGCACAGATGAGACTAAAACAATAGATATGGCCGGGTGTGGTGATGTACGCCTGCAATCCCAGCACTTGGAAGGCTGAGGCAGGAGGATCATTACAAGTTCGAGTCCAGCCTGGACTACAAAGTGAGCTGAAGGCTAGCCTGGACTGCAGAGCGAGACCCTGTCTCCAAAAGACAAAACAAGAGAAGATATGTTAACATCTGGCAGCATTTTTAGAGTCTGTCTTCCTGCTCAACTGCACACACATACCCCAGCTCAATCATTTCAGTACTGAAACTTCACACACGTATTGGAGGCACTCAACAAATATTCACTCAATTAATGAGTGAAAAAAATCAGTAAAGGTATTCCGCTTATCTCATTTAACTACATATGAGATTTGGCTTGACTTATTCAGCCAGGGTATCTCTTTCTTTCTTTTCTTTTTGTTTCTTGCCCCCTCCCCCTGAATTTAGAGAAAAGAATATTTACCAGTCTCCGATGGGCTGTGATGTGAATACATATTATCAAAATTACCAGGTGCTGGGGATTTAGCTCAGCGGCAAAGCGCTTGCCTGGCAAGATCAAGGTCGTGAGTTCGGTTCCCAGTGCCAGAGAAAAACCAAAAAAAAAAAAAAAAAACAAAACAAAACAAAACAAAATTACCGTGAACTTTAGAGAAGCAGAGAGAGAAGGGGAAGGTGCTTTTAGCGCAACAGTGCCACTTGGCCACTTCTCCCCTCCCCCTGGGCCAGAAGTCGCCCGGCAAGGCTGCCAGGTGGTAAGAGCGGGGTGCAGAAATTCTCCTCTGAGGAGGAAATAAGCACCCTCATTTAAATGAAGTTTAATCTGGAGGTGCAAAGACGTGAAACTTGAGTAAACAGCGTTACCCAGCTTTGCAGCCAGGATGTCATCTTGGGTCTCCTGCTCCTCCTGGGGAGACCTCAAGGCGGCCTTGGGACAGCACAGAAAGCGAACAGAAACACCCCGACCAGTTCCTCCGGGAGGAGCAAAGGTGCTGCAGGACGGGAGACGTCCCTTCCGAGTGCGGGCAGGGCTGGGGCTGAGGTCCCTGGGCCGCCGTTGGTGGAGCACCTGGAGTTTCCCCAGGCGGCCTGTTCTGGTGGCCCGCCTTGCTCAGTTTCCTTGAGACAAAACCCATGCCTTTCTGACACGGCAGGCCGGAGCGAGGGCTGCAGACTGTGGATACAGCGCTCGGTGAAACAGACAGCCGGAGTCGGCATCGGTGCACCAGGTGAGTCCCACGCTCCTGACCTGTCACTGCTCCGTCTCCCTTGGAGACACGGGCCCAGCTCCTGCAGTCTTCCTCAGACCCGGGTCTGTGTCTGAGGTCTCCGTGCTTTCAGTTACAGGGGCGGCCAAGGCCCAAGAATGCAGCACTGTACACTGAGATGCACCTGAGGAGGAGAGATCATGGTCATGTGACGCTTATCATGGTGCACGGTCATCATCGCTGTACTTGTTAGTTATTGTTAATCTCTCGTGTGTAACTTTCAAATAAATGTTATTGTAGGTCTGGATGGAGGGGGACATATACAGTCTACCGAGGGTTTGGTGCCGTCCACAGTTCCAAGGGCCCAGGGGAAGGCTGGGAAGGATCCCCTGCATATTAGAGAGGACAACCGCGTTACCTAAACACACAAGGCTAGAGTGGAGGGCACAGCCGGGGACACGCAGAAGACAATCGGACAGAGAGCGGATTCTGGGTGGAGACAACCCTTCCGTGAGACTCATGTGCCCCAGGGACAACATTCCAGTTACCAAAGACTGTGGGAGGGTGGGCAGTGACCCCTCCACCACCATGCTGTACCCATCTGTGCCAATCACCCACCTGCACTGGTCCCCGTGGGCCAAGCTTGGTTACTCTGCTCAGAGCTCCTTCCGAGACAAGGCGCTGGGCTGAATCCATAACAGGGATTTCTAACTCAGCCCAGCCAAGGTGACCCGAGCGAAGCCCTCGCAGACCGCTAGATACATCAGTCAGTTTGGCTTTGAAGCAAACACTACATTTGGAATGAGAATTTTTTCTTCACTTTGTGACAGCTTCCAACCACCTCCACGCACTCGCGGGGTTGGTAACAGCCCCAAATAGAACCTTTCCCTCAGCACCAGCAGTGGTAGCAGACAAGGAAACGCAGCAGAAAAGCAATGTGACCTTGAACAGGTTGCTTAAAAGTCCCGATCCCCACTTTTTTCCTGTGTAAAACAAAGACAGGATCTACCTTTCATGATTGTTTGAGGCGTAACTAAGGCACAAAACCACTGACACGACACATGTGCCCACCTCATGTGACAGGACTGTCATCGTCACTGGTGTTAGCAGCGTCCCTGCCTCAGAGCGACGCTTGGGGTCTCTATCATCCACTGGTCCCGAGCAGCGCTTCTCGGTGCCGGCTCTGTGTGAGATTTTAAAAACACTCTAGATAGGGCCTCCTCCAGGTGAAGGGATCAGAAGATCTCGGTGAAGCCCAAGCATTTTACAAGACTGTTGAAGCAATTGTTCCCTGGAGCCAGGCGACAGGCCCGTGGACCAGCAGATCTCACTTCTAGGACACCATCACCTCCAAAGCCCTGACTCCCGGCTGCAGGGCTCTTGCTTTGCCTTTGTGGTGTTGGTGTTTAGAATTCTCTGAAGCAACGGGAATGAAATCCAACTTGAAAACCCTAAGTTCTTGTTTCTTTCACATTTGCCTTTAGAACCAGGCACCGCTGTTGCAGTTAAAATTCACTTTAGAAGTAACTACGCCGTGGAAAATTTAAGGAAGTTAAAAAATTATTTTTCTAATGATGATATTTACATTTTAAAGGCAGCATTTCTTTTAATGTGATTTTAAAATGGCATGTGTCAGATTCTTCTGCCTGACTTTTTTTTCTATGCATGCCCATAAAAAGTAAAATAGGTTTTTTAAATTTACATACCATTATGACAGTTTACATACATACACACTCTTATAGAGTAAGAAATTATGCAGAAGAGAATTAGTGGAAAAGTAAGTACCTGGAAATATATAACTCTAGGGCCAGGGATATAGTGCAGTGGCATAAGCCCCTGCCTGGCAAGCACAAGGTCCTGAGTTCAATTTTTGGTATCAAAAAAAAAAAAGGAAATATATAACTCTATATATTTTTACCAAAGGATAAGGAATACTACAATATACTGTGTTTTTTAGTATTTTTGATCTATCATGGTCTTCTTATTAGACTATGATGTAGTTTTTCTCGTTTATTTGTTTTTATTTTTTAATTTTTTTTTCTTTTTTTGTCTTTTTGAGACAGGGTCTAGCTATGCAGTTCAGGCTGGCCTTGAGCTTACTTTGTGGCCTAGGTTGGTCTCAAACTCACAACGATCCTCCTGCCTCAGCCTCCTGAGTGCTGGGTTTACAGGTGCGCGCCACCATGCCCAGCTATTTTTTAATTTTTATCAGTACCTGCTGGCGGTGCCTAATGCTTACATCTCTGAGTGCATCACCATCTCTGTTCCTTTTTCATCCCCCTCCTCTCCCCTCCCTCTTGGTCCAATTCCCATTTGAGAAAGATCTATCCCTCTACTTCTTATTAATTATCTTTTATTTCACTCTTTATTTATACTTTGAGTTTCTTATAAAAGAAAAACCATGTGATATTTAGGCTTGTGTGTCTGACTTGTTTCACATAATATTATGATCTCAAGGTGCATCCATTTTTCTTCAGTTCCTTCAGTTCTACAGTTACCCTTCTTTATGGCAGAGTAGTGCTCCATGAGTGTAAATACCATTTTCTGTATTCCTTCATCTGTTGATGGACAGACAGGCCACTTCCAAGACCTGGTTGTCATGAGTTGTGCAGCTGTAAATGTGGGTGCGAGGATCGCTGTAATATGACATAACTCTTCTGGGAAGACACCCTGATGGGGAATAGCTGGGTCAAAAGGAATTTCTACTTTTTGTGTTTTGGGGAATCTCATTTTGATTTCCACAGTGGCTGCACTAGTTTACATCCCACCAACAATGGAGAAGGGCTCCTTTCCCCCGGCAGCCTCACCAGCACTTGTTATTGTCTGATTGCTTGGTGGTAGCCGTGCTTCCTGGGGTGAGATGGACTCCGTGTTGTCTTAATGTTCATTTCTGTAATGCTCAGAGGTGTCAAACATTTCTGTATGAATTTTTGACCGTTTGCTCTTTTTTTTGTGAAGGGTCTATTCATTCCTCTTGCCCGTTTTTTGACTGGGTCTTTTCTTGAGGGGGTTCTAATTTTTTAACACTTCGTTTTTAAAAAAGAAAAGAAGGAAAAATGGTGCCAGGACAATGTGTGGCCGCATAGGGCAGGAGCTATGACAGCAAATGGCATAAACAACAGTGGCATAAACAATCGGCTTCCCAGGGTGCTGTCACGGAGAGCACACACTTGGCAGCTTGAGACAACAGAAGCTGCGCTCTCGCAGGTCTGGGGGCCAGGAGCGTGAACTCCTGGTGTAGGGAGGACTCTGTTCCCTCCGCAGTCTCCGTGGGAGAAAGCATCCCTGCCTCTGCTTGCTGGAGGCTTGAGCAGTGTCAAGGTTTATACTTCCATGTCCCCCAAGTGCCTGTGAGCTCACAGGCGGGGCTTGTGGAAGGAAGGCTCCACCGGGCTCAGAGCTGACTGGCAGCTGGAGGCGGAGTCTGGTTGGAAGAGCTGGGTCCCTGGAGGTGTGGGCTGGAAGGGCTCACCTCCTTCTGTCTCCTCCCATCTCTCCGCTTCCCATCCACCATCCTGAGACAGGCCCTGCTCAGCCAGGCCCCTCTGCCCTGCCCTGGAGCCAGCTGACTAGGACTGAATCCGCTACAGACTGTGAGCCTAGGTAGACTTTTTCTCCTTACAGTTAGGGGAGTCGGGCACTTTGTCCCGGCAGTGAGGGCAGTGACTAAAGAGGCACCCCTGGTCTTGGGGCTACATCAATCCGGCGTCTGCCCCCACCTTTATGTAAAAGCTGTTCCTGCATCGTCTTCATTTCCATCTCCCGTAAGGACATTTGTCACTGGATCTAGGGCCCACCCGGAGTATCCAGGATGGTCTCATCGGCCCAACCTCCTCTCCAAGTGCGGTCACACTTGCAGGTTGCAGGGAGCAGGTGGTGGCCACACCTTTTAGGGGTACCATGCGGCCCCTACAACAAGGGAAGTGCGAAATGCCTCAGGTAACAAGATCTGCATGCCCACCTCTCCCTTCTGACCACCCGGCACAGAGCCACGACTTTCAGGACAGGCTTTCTGGCTTCCTCTTTGCCTGATGTTTGCTAAACCTTTAGACAGAACATCCATCCTCCAGGCAGGGAACACAGGGAAGGAACAAAATGTTCAACAGAGGCAAACAAACCGGGAGTCCTTCCCGCCAGCGCCTTCCTGGAGGTCTTGCCCAGTAATGCCAACTTGTGTCTCCTCAAGCTGAATTGCATCCTCAGCCCCTGGGGTAGTGAGAATTGTATCTTGCCAGTCTCTGCAATCTAAGACAGCAGCACAAAAGGCTTCGGGTGCTCCATCCTTAGCATCTACTGGAACTGTACAAAGGGGGACACAGTATTGGCTCAAGACCTGGGTCTTTTAGGGACTACCCAAATGCCATGCTGTCTGGAAGGGGATTGGAATGACCCCCTTCTGCACTGATGTCGGGTCACTACATCGCATCTCACCAGGGTTGCTGGTACATGTTTTGAATCTTTAAATTAAGGCAGAGCAAAAGGGCTGCCAGATTTGCAAATTAAGTACACCCAGTTACATTTGGATTTCAAACATACTGATACTAAACAATCATTCACTGCTTATCTGAACTTCAAATCTTTATATTTCTCAAATTTTACCTGGCAACCCTAGGCAACTAAGAAAACACGACTTCTGAGGAAGACAATGCACTCCCCCATGACTACCCAACTATCCTCAGACTACGGCGGAAGGAATACTTTTTGCATTTCTAGACTGTGAGTCTCGTGTGTGGGTGCTAAAGCCTCTAAGAATAGACCACTATAATTAATCTGTTCGGATTCTGCAGCATCTTTAAAAGTCTCCAGCCGGGAAAGAGGGTCCAACCTTCAGGAGAAAGAGCTGCGCTCAACAGCAGGGCCGCGGTGAGTGTCATCCTGGGTCTGGGGACGCATTTCCTCTGAAAGGCATTATTGGCGTTTGCGATGCTTTGCCTCTAAGGAATGACTTCACCCCGGCCGAGGAAGCCTCTGGAAAGAAGTATAAACTAATTTCCTCCACAGTGAGCTTCATTTAACAGATGAGCTCCCCCTGCTCTGCTCCCTTGGGCTCCACCGAGAGAAGTGGGCAAATGGGGCAGTCGATGTCCCCGCAGAGAGAAAAATACACCTGAAGCTAGACGAGACTGTGCTCGAGCTCCTTTGGTGCCACCTCAGGAAAAGGGAGCCGGGACTCCTGCTCACTGGCTTCAGAAAGCCGAAGCTGATGGTGCAATTGGCTAGAAACACAATTGGACCAGGAAAGAAGTCACTTGCTTTGAGACTGAACCGAGAGACTGTCCACCGCCCACCGAGAGACGGAGAAGGAAATCAGAGTCCTGACGTGTGGCTGTCAAATCCAAGGCAGAGGATGATTTTAAATTACAATTGCTGGCCCCCAAAATTGGTGGTGATTGGAGCAGACCTCTGCGGTATCTGCTTACACGCCTGGACAAAGTGCAGACCATTTCATTAGTCCAGAGTTCTACCTTCCCCACAGATGGTTGTATTCTGATGAATTCTTCTCTCACGGAACTCCCAAGATCCTGCTCCCCGGGGCTCTGTGAGCATCTGCACCATGGTGATATGAGCCGTTGCATGGGCACAGACTCCCCCTGACCACGTTGGAGGGCAGCGTCTGCCTCGTCTCCCTCTCCGTGGCTCCCACCTCTGTCCACTCAAGTGTCCACTTCCTGGCTTGATGGGCGTGGGCCAAGGCAGCATGCGTGCCTGAGAGCGCCTGTCCCCAAGTGGGCGGGGACATCTAAGAAACGAAAAGAGAGAGAAAGAAAGCGCTGACAGAATGCTACGGCTTGGTGTCTACTATTCTTCTAGCGTTCTCCAAGATTGGGAGCATTTCACAACCATCAAAGCTGCCCTCAAGCTCTCCCTGTGACAGTGACTTCGCTGTTCAGAGACAGTCCCCAGTGTCCGGCAATGCAGTGGGCCGGCAGGACTGTCTCTCACGTTGCTGACTTCATCATTGTAGAAGATTTTCAAAACTTACAGGTATGGAACTCCTGGGAATCCAAAACCCGGAATTGGCGTTCTTAAATTGAATTTTCATCTCTCCATTTCCTGTATCTCTGCGGGTTCAGAGTTTTACTTTTTTAGGAGTATTTTCTTTGCACAATTGGCCACTGCTAACATTTTAAAATATTTTTAATAAAAAATTTGAGAAACTGACTCTGAATCCTGGATAGGTTTCTGCCCTACTTCTTCAGTTCTTTTGCAGTTTTCTGAGTGTTCAATGCTAAATCGGCGGCTACCCAGCTCCTGAAGCAGCCCAAGTCAAAACAATGATGAATGAATAAAGTTCTTCCAAAGGGTGTGCATAATACTTAGTCCTCTAGATTGTCCAGGCAGTCTTGAAACAAGCGAGATCACCTGTGCGTGTATCTGCATGCAATTACAGAGCAGAGCCTCAGGTGTGTGTCACATGTGAACACATCGGGCAGGTTTGGTGTTCATTCAGCTTTGTGTTTGAAGTGCTGGGAAATGAACCCAGGGCCTCGCATGTTAAACAAGAGTGTCACCATTGAGCCATGCTCCCAGCCAGATGTGGTGAACGCTTAAACCTCAGCACGAGGCGTGCTTTCTTACAGGTGGTGTCAATCTACCTCCTAGGAACAGTGGAAACTATTCTGGTTACCACAGAGGGGTGCATTCCACCCTGGCCTCCCTAGCCTCCTCCTCCTTGGATGCAGACTGAGATCTGTTTCCGGACAAGCCAAGAGTGGATGTGTCTTCACCAGCCACAAAGCAGCCCTGCGCTTGGCGGGGTCCCCCGCCCTCTGTGGATTGGTGATGGCGACTGCCTTTCCCTCTGCTCCCGGCCACACCTGCTTCCTGGGAGCAGTGTCCCACAGACCTTGGTGGTCCAGGGTGACTTTCACCTGCCACCTCCCTGGCTGCAGTCCCGGAGGTTTTTCCTCTGTGTGGAGCCTGCCCGTCATCACCCGGTTCCTCCTGAGCCATCAAACACCCAAAGGCAAAACTATGACAAGCGCGGTACCACTGCAGTCCCACTTGCACGGAATCGCGTGGAACCAGCAATCGGGACCCCAGGAACAAGCACCGGAATGAGAGCAAGACACTGGCCCAGTCCAGGACTCAGCACCCAGTGTCTGAGGGAAGCACACCAAAGGGACAAGGTGGAGGTAGGTGGCATCGAGGGCTGCCGTGTTGTGATGGGATCGCTGAATCTCAAAACAAGGACACCTTAGACTCCCCTGGCTGGTGGTGGCTCCTTGTAACATTTGTGCAGGTACGGCAAGCAAACTTCCTTTTTTATTATTCTTTCAAGACACATAATATTAAAATGAATTGAGTTTGTGGGCTGTGCTGCTTCATTTTACTGCATTCTCTTCCCCCAGGCTCGCCGTTGACACTACAGGCGATGGGACGTAAGGCACCCAACTCAGACGGTGCCACGGGCCTCCCTAGTGGGACTGGGCTGAGGGGTAAGGACAGGTGTGCCTTAGTGGCCAGAGGTATCCACTTCTAACCGTACAGCAGCTCTGACTTTCCTGCTCACCCTTAATAGGTGCTCACGGTTGATCCCCATCTGCCCTAGAGAAAGACGTTTCTAGGCCCCGACACCGGAAACCACCAAGCTAGAGGACAGCTTTGGGTTTCGTTCTGTGCTGCTGCAATTTCCAAGTAGCATGGATAATGGACTGACCAGCATCACATTCTGCCTTCCGCTTACCTCTATGTATTTCTGGATTTCCCGTCTCCAAATCCCAAGTAAATTTAGGGTAAGTAACTGGTAAAACTACAGCACATGGATCCATTGCAGGGCTTTCCAGAAGTTCAGTAAATATCTGACTGAAATGCACAAAAGAAGGCCTGGCAATACCTAAAAAGGTGAGAACTATTATGCTTTTCTTTTTCCACATTTACATTGATAAATATTATTGCAACCAGGGATGAGTGAGAGATTACCTATCTTGGAGAGGAATATCTGTAAGTGAGGGCTGCTTTTAATTTCATGGAGAGAATGTACGTTGCTATCGCAATTTGCATTACAGTTCTTATACTTAAAGCAGAGACAGTCCCTGGTGATCGTGGAAAGGGACTGGGAAATCCTTTTCAGAGAAGGCTTTTGTTTGCTACCCCGAGAGATTACATAGAGATTTAACCCAATTATGTAGGTCAATTCTCACAGTCCAAGAATTTACAATGCCTGAGTAAAACCCATCTGTTTTGCTTGTCCCTTACCTGAAGACTATGAGAAATGAAAATGTATTTTATTGCATGAATACTTGCTTAGAAAAATTTTCTTATTACTGCAAAGCTTGTTTTCATTTTTGCAACTGGAGATCAACTCTCCACCCTATTAGAAATGCTGTCATCCTAATAGTTTATGCAAAACTGGTATTAACAGACCGCTAGGTGGCAGTGAGCTGGCATAGAAAAGTAGGTCAGCCAAGAAGCTGTCCATGTAGTCGAAAGGGCAACAAGAGAAATGGGCTCTTCTGGACCCCTGAAGGGTACCAGAAGCCATCATTTATAACCCAGATGGAGGTTGGGTGGAGCTCGTAGATAGGGTCAGATGTGCAGGGAGCAGTAGGCAGCCCCAGAGAGAATCTGACCTTGGAAATCCAATAGGCCTATGTGTGAATCTTTGCTCTACTACCAGCTTGTTACAGAATCCCTTGTAGATTTCATAACTGTGCCAGACTTCAGTTCCCTGTCATTACTGTAGCCATGATGACACCTCTCCCTGCAAACAGTGGGAACCGAATGAGATGCGCAACACACAGCAACTTGTATGTGGGAGGTGCTTAATACACGGCTATTACAGAAGTTTTCTAAATTGTTACCAACATTTCATTTTTTTCAACAGCAAAGCACAAACTGTTTGTGCTCAGTGTGGGGCGGGGCTATAATCTCTAATCAAATCTACAGTCTACAATCACTTCTAATCAAACACATTATTTCATAACCAAAATGTGTTCCTAGTCAATAGGATGAACAACGTATCCAAAAATTTGTTCAGGTCCAGTTTTGTTATCCAAAGAGTAAGCATTTTTTTTGTTTGTTTTTTCAGAGATTTGGGCTTTTGAAATTCTAGGTAAGGGACAATGGTCTGAATTCCCATTTATAATCTGTTACTGAAGATCCCACGTGCTCGCCGCGGAGCTGTCAGTGTGGGTGCCCTGAGTTTGGCTGTGTGGGGTCCAGGCTGTTGCTCTCTGGAATCCCCTGTCATCCCGGTAACCTGCGATGCTGACTGCTCTCCCAGTCAGGCTCCATTTCCAGCCCTTGTGTCTGGCAAAGTGATTGCATAAAATAAAGGCAAAAATAGGTAATTTTCTGTACCCAAGCAGAAGAATGTTTGATGAAGAAAAAGACCTCTATAAGTAAAAAAGAGCTCAAAATGACGATGATAGCATTTACCAAACAAAATGCTATTTACAATTTTTCTTCTTGGAAAACTTTATTTTAAAAACAGTTTGGGAGGCACATTGGCATGTTATAAGGAAGATCACTTTTTTAAAACCCTGGAATCTTGCTTTGGAGAGATCGTCCTAAGGACGGCACATTCAAACTTCACCTGAAAAGACTCTCAGCAAAGTGTTTTCACCCATCTCATTTGTGATTACGCAGCCTTTCCGCCCAGACTGCAGGCCTCCAAGACAGAAGCCAGCCTTTCTCTTGTTTTGCTTCCACTCTAATCTTCAGGAAGCTTTCAGCTGGTACAGAGCTGTGCTTGAAGATGTTAGATAAACGCAAGCCTTTTAGCTCTCCATGAGAAGGATTCTTCCATCGTAGTTAAGGCTTTCTGGGAGAGTAAGTTCGACGCATTTAAGAGTCACATGAACTCTTTCAGAAAACAAATACATTGTATGTGACCTAGGAAAAGCAGTTTATCTTAAAGGTTTGAAAAAGCTAGAGACAGGGCTTCTGCAGTGTGCAGATCCATCTACACAGAGTCTGGAGGAGGATTTCTCTTTCTTTGTGTGCGTGGAAGAGCTAAAGTAAAAACCCATCTAATAGGAGTAGCATCAATCAGGAGCAATTTCAGCTATGTTTTTGTAGTCACAATCAACAAAAGCACTGTGGGCGGAAGAGGCAGCCTCTGATGTTTCCCAGGAAGAAGAACTGGGTCAGGCTACCGCAGTGACTGGAAGACGAGGAGGACCAGCCAATAAAGGTCAATCAATTGATCGATCCATCACATTGATCATGAGCGTCCCTTGGTAAAAGTTTCGGGTGGTTTCCATGAGCCCCTGAAGCCCAGTCCTTAGCAGCATAGCCAGGGCCCTCCAGAGCCGGGTCTCCACACACCTTTTCTGTCCTCCCTTCGCATCTGTAAGTTGCCTTTTTGTTTCAAGTTCTTGGCTTTTCATTAACTTGTCTGAGTCTTTCCTTGGCCTTGAACGTCCTTTCTCTCTGTCTCATTGCTACGGAGGAGGGAGGAGGGTTTCTGTGCTGGACAGCACGTTGTGGGTCAAAGCCTGTCAGTGGCTCTGGAATTTATAACCGTGCATTAGTGAGCCGTGGAGGGTTGGAGGGAAGGAGGCCTCCTCAGGTACCTGTGCATGCTAGCGCTGAGCGCCGGACCTGGGAAGTCCTGGGCATTTAATCAGTGTTTGTGCTTATGGACAAAAGCTTGGACTCAGCCATGTTCCAACTTGTGGCCACAGAGCCCTCTGGGCACAGGTGCAGAGCAGCAACCAGACTCTCCCGCTGCACCTCTGTCTCCTCCACATGGGGATGGAGACCAGCTCAAGGCTGCAGAGCTAGGAAGTGGGGGAACCCTGGCCCTCCCGCAAGTATCCAAGCCACACCCCGTGCTTTCCACGGCTCCACCTCCCGCAAGAGAGAAGGCCACGAGGTACCACTCAATGGTTTGCCAAGCGACTGTGTGTGGACATAAGTTATAAGTTATGCTTTTCTTTCTTCTCTCTGTAACTGGGTAAGTTTGTGTTCCTGAGGGAGTTTTTAGGCATATGGAAGAACTATTAAAGGAAGCTTGCTTTGCTGACTCTCAGCAGGGCTGGGGAAGACTGTTTTAGAGGTTTTGCTCCATTGGCTTCTTGCAGTCCTCATGACCGTTTTCAAGAGCTCAGATGACTGACAGGGGACGGGAAATCAGTGACCCCTTGTATCTGCAGAAACATGACAGATTCCCTTGACTCTGGGAGCACCTTCATGGCAGAGGTGCGTATTTCAGTTTTTTTGTATTTTTCCCATTAATTTCAAAGGAAACTGTATGATAAACATATCTGTTCAAAAATGTCTGACTGAACAAATATAACAAGTGACAAGACACCACATTTTTTATCCATTTGAGTGACTAGGTTAATTTTCCAGCATGAACTTGGCTACAGTGAAGATTATATATCTTGTTTAGGCATGTCTAACTTGGTACAAGTCCAGTTTTATAATGTGTCACAATTTCTGGCATATTCAATTCTCTAGTTACTTTGAGAGAATTTTTCTAAATGACGTTTTCAGAAAGTCAGCCAACAGACACACAGTTAACACAAATAAAGGTTTCATTGTCTTTGTTAGAAGGATACATTTTCTTTTTTGCCATATGCTTTACTACTCTCAAAATTACAGTCCTGAAAATCCATCATATTTTCCTATGGCTATTATAGGGTCATTTAGTTTTTTAGATATCTTCTATGGGTACTTTCTTTTTGGAATGCTTTATTTACTTCAATTTTTATCATGGAAGATTCCATGTTCAAAAGGCAATAACCAGTGTACAAATTCCTGACTTCAGTAATGGTCAACCCATGGTCAATCTCTTTGTGTTGCACTCCCACTCACTACCTGAGCCCTCTGACAATTATTTTTAAGCAAATTTAAGATATTATATCATCTGTGACTAGTAGAGAAATACCTATGTGCCATATGTGTATTTATTTATCTTTAGAAAACAAGGATTTTCTAAACATCACAGCTATATCAGTAACCACTCCCCAAAGACTAATACCACAGAACTGTCAAATATGCAGTCAGGATTCACATTTCCTTGATTGTACATATGAGGTGTGATAAAAATATGATGAATTTTAAAAATTATTACACTGTCAATAATCCCTCTCAAAATTCTCCCCCTCACTTTGAACACACTTATCCCATCGTTCTTCCACTTCCTGAAGCAGTTCTGGAAGTCTTCTTTCATAGGTGTCTAGCTGCACTGTTGTGTTTCCCTTGATGTCCTGAATTAATTCAAACTATTTCCCTTCTGTTGTCATTTTGACTTTGGGGAAGAGTCAGAAGCCACAAGGTGCCAGCCCCAGTGAAAAAGGGGGACGAGGACACAGCATCAGGTTTTCATTGGATAGAAATTGCCATAAACTTTTGATCTACCAAGAATGCTCAGAATATACCATGTGTTTAAATTTTAAAATTTATTACAGTAAAAGACACATGACTGTTAATCTCCTAAGAATACTCAAACTACTCTCTCTCTCTTTCTCTCTCTCTCTCTCTCTCTCTCTCTCTCTCTCTCTCTCTCACTCTCGCTCTCTCTCTGAACACACTTATCCCATTGTTCTCAGACTGTGTCTTCACTGCAACAAGTTTTTATTTTTTTCATTGAAATAGTTACCGTATCTTTCCATCTCCACCCGTATATGCTTTTATTGTTCCTTGGTTTAACTCTGGATGGGCGCAAAGGTCCTGCAGCAGCTGAGGGTGGGTCCCCGGGGCCTCGCTCTGCACAGGCTCTGGGCTGCGCACCTCGCTGCTTCTCACAGCCGCCCGAGTATCCCACGCTCGCTGTGCTGTCGTTGAACGGCTCTGTCCCCACCACCCACCCTTCCTGTAAAACCGCAGTTACATCTAGAAGTCTGAGTAGACTCCACTCCTTTGCTGCCCTCCAAGAATTCTTTATACCTTTTACTTTTTGCTTGCATCTGGAGACAAATAATGCCTGGCTGATTCTGCACGCTGCCGGCCACACTGGACTGTTGCCTGGATTCATTTATCTAAGAGGCATGCAAAATGATGGCACTCTGTCCTCCCATCCTCCTTCACTGGGTGGGATAGCTCGGCAGAGAGAAAGTTCTCTTTGTCTTGATTTCCAGACATGAAGCTGATATTGCAAAAACGAGTAAATGATTGATTTTTTTCTCTTTAATTAGTTTTCAAATTGAGTTGGTTCCCTGATGTCATTAAATATAACCGAACACTGAATTTAGTTGATGTGTTTTAACCCAGTGCATTATTACTTTTACTAGAGCCCAAATCATCCTATATGTAGCCCATGGAAACTTACTTAGTTTATATCCAATGCTTCTAGGAATATTTGATACAGTCTCTTATGCAAGGTTTGAGAAGTGGTCCTAAGCCCCAATTCCAATTCAGAGAGAGATGGTACTTAGAAAACACAGCCCGAGCATTGCTTTTAAGAGAAAATCCTTCTGGGTCTTACATTTATATTTATACTCCACTGTAAATCCAGTAATTAATGTATCTGACATACATCTTTATCTTTCTCCTACATGAAAAATAACAGCATTCAAAGATAGTAATATAGCTTCTCATCTACCTTCTCTCACATTTCACACACAATCTTATCTGAACAGTAACACTGTCACACTCATCAACAATGTGATGACTAGAAAAGGTTTTTTGGTGTTCTTTTTTCCCTTTTCCTTTTTGATCCTGGGGATTGGACACAGAGCCTTTGCACTGAGATGCATCTCCAGCCTTTTATTTTTTATTTTGAGACAGTCTCTTACTAAGTTCCTAAGTTGCCCAGACTGGACTCAAACTGGCTATTCTCTTGCCTCAGCCTCTCAGAGGGTTGGGATTATAGGTGTGTGCCACCATGCCAGGCTTGTTTCTTTAAATTATTATGTTATTACTAGCTATTCCTTTACTTTCTGCATGTCCTACTGGAGTTCCTCAAAATCAGGTCTGTAGATCCAGTTCTCCATCTGGTATACCACCTACCGGGGTCATGCTTAAATACATGCGCTTCATCATACAGGTGACTGTTCGGGTTTCCGTCCTTGGCTTTGATTGAGCTAAAATTTGAGTAATGATACATAAAATATCTCCACAGTACTGAGGCATATTTAAAGAAATCCAGTCTCGGTCCCCTTCACCTATTCCCTCTCTCTTCTTACTGGTAGACATTTCAACTGTTTTGGTTTTGTCTGCTTTTGTTTATTCTCTCATTGCTCCTTAAGTACCAAGCAAATGCTATCTATACATTTATAATGTCAAATATAAGTATGTATGCTTCTTGTTTTATTTACTTGCTTGCTTTCATATATCTCAGTATTTATAAAGTGTTAATTTTTTTAAATTAGCTCTATTTTTATTTTTCTTGTTATTGTTGATAAATTCTGAACAAAATGGTTTTCCTTTGATTCCCACAGTAGTTGTACTAGTAGTTACTAATTACTGTAGGATCAGTGTGCTTTTTTCTGAAATAATGCATGCATCCTTTTAAGACTGTCCATGTAGCCACCTGAAAACAGCATGGATCTGCTTTGTAATGAGCCAGGGTTTGTTCCCTGCAGAAAGGAACCAGTAGAAGTGAAAGACTGTCTGGTGCACAGCTTCACACTGTTGAGGATTAAGGGGAGGCTAGAAGACTTAAAGGCAGGATTATGCTACTGGATTTAAGCACAACTATTAAATTGTTTTATCTTTCGTGATAGTCAGTGGCATCTTTTCCTCTTTACTGGCTGAAGAAAAGATGCCATTTCCATAGTTCTGTGAAGTACTCTTTTCAGAGTCTCCAACTTATCTGCATAACTTGTACTTTGATACTTTGAAAGCCAGAGTTATTCCTTTTAGTTGGTACAGTTGGCAACTTGTGGGCCACCATGGGAGGTTTCCAGCATACCAGAGCAAGGCTGCACCCTGTAAGGACCATGGCAGCTGGGGGACAGTGACCCTGATGGGGCTCCATGGGCTGGAGATTCAGTTTGATGCGTGCTGTACCACCTTTTATGTCTTACACTGTTTTTAGTTACTGTAATGAAATGCCTGATGGAGACGAGAAGTTTATTTAGCTCCTGTTTTGGAGGATAAAAGTCCAAGGTCAGATAGTCTCACTGGTTTGGACTGGTGAGGGCTTCACCATGGATGGTATCGTGTGACCGAGAGATCACACGGCAGGAAGCTAGGAGGAGACGCGAGGGTCAGGCTTGGGCATTCATGCAACTCCCTCTTTTTTTTTTTTCCTGGTACCGGGAACCAGACTCATGACCTCACGCTTGCCAGGCAGGCGCTGTGCCGCTGAGCTAAATCCCCAGTCCCTCAACTTTCTTTTGTGAGAATGAACCCAAGGATCCCATGAGAAGACCTCAACCCCTCTGAGCACCCCTCAGTGACCTAAGAGCCTCTTAGCACCCCCCAACACACACACACACACACACACACACACACACTGTCTTTGTTACTTTTTTCTTGTCAATGAAACAAAATACCCAACGCCCAAAATTAAGGAAGGAAAGGTTTATTTATTTCAAACTTTGTAGAGGTTTCAGTCCATAATCAGTTGGTGCCAAGGCAGGAGGGCATGACACAGGGTCAACAGTTCATGGTGGCAGAAGACAGCAAAGCAACAAAAGCAAAAGAGGGGAGAACAAGCCTCTTTTCCTCCCTTATATTGTATGCAGCCTACCTGCCCTAGGCTGGGTGTAGCACTCACACCATCTCCTTGCCCTCCCCTTGCACAAGCTTAGGATGTTTGCAAGGAAGGACCCTGGCTCCCTGCTAGGTCACTTAGTTAAACTTCTAAACTTTTCAAGTTGACACAATGTATCAACCATTACACACACACACACACAGACACACACACACACTGAGGACCAAGCTCCCAACACACACATCTGTGGGGCCCAGATCACACACAAACTATAGTGTATTGTTTCATCTACAATTTCTTCCATACTAACATTTTTGGCTGCTGAAGGAAGTGTTTATAGAGTGTTTTCTTAGCACTTTTAACAAGGATGATCATATTTATCTGGATAGAATCTTGCCTTATGAGGAGAATGGGTCAAAGCAAGGCAGCTCCATTCCTGCATGTGACAGGCCTGGGCCTGAGTCCAAGGAAGGCCTGGTCCAGGTCTCCTGGGCAAACTTCATCCTTCTCGTGTCCAGGGATGCATGGGATGGAGTTATGTTTGAGGGTGGGAAAGGTCTTGTAACTTCCTTAATTTGCTTTGTGTTTACTGCTCAGCACAGATGAGTTTCCCGTGATTTCAACAGCCTGGCGATCTGCACTGTGACTGCAGAATCTTACCTGAGCAGGACAGCAGTCTGAGAACAAAGGTTTGCTAGAACCGGCAGACTAAATGTCCCCCGGCATTTGCGGGACAGAATGGTGTCGGCAGGGGTGGGAAAGACTCACGTGCAGGCAAATGGTCCCATGCATCTGTGACTTTCAAACATGGTCTCAGACATTTCCTTAAGTGAGAAATCTGTTTTACTAGCAATTATGAGTCTTGGATTAACTTTATTTTCTGTATAGTCACCAAGTACCCTTTGTGGACTTTTAATATACCATGAAAACTTCAAGAATGTGAACGCATGAAAATTGAGTTGTTGAGAACTTACCAAGAGTCATTTTTCATCTCAAAAACTGACATCACCATCATCGCTCATGCTGTTTAAGTTAGAACACAGATTCAGCCTGACCTGTGTAATTGTTACATTCAGAGTGATTTCACCTGTACGTACAGCTCCTTATCTCATTCCACCATTTGGGGTGGTTATTCCTAATCTTCAACATATTGAGGTGTAATTCCTTCTCTGTTTCTCATACCTATGACCCTCAGAGCAGTAAATCAATTTCTGCAAATACGTGTGTGTCAGTTTGCTATGTTAAGTATACATTTTATTTCAAGTTAGCAAAGGGAATTATAAAATACTTTTAGCTAAAAGGGGTACTAGGTGTTGTAGGCTTGAGAGCCATGGATCTAGAGCACTCTTATCTGAATACTGGATTTAGTTGAATCCAAGGTACCATCAACTATAAGGTATGTCACTAAGGAAGATAAAAAAGGAGGCTAATTAAACAAGAATTGCTTTTAGCTGCCAGATATATCCTGCTTTTTTTGGTAGATGTTAAAACGGGAAAAGACAAACGGTTTAGCATTAATAAAATTTTGGAATAATAATAGTAGTGGCAGCTACTCTTTATTTAGCACCTACTCTATTCTATAAGTTTTTCATATGTATCATCTAGCTGAATTTCTTACACCAACAGGGCAAAGTTACTTCAGGGAGAAAGTGGGAGACAGTACCTGCCTAATGGTGTGGATTACGTACATGGTTGAGCTGAGATTCGGATCCAGGCCTGATCTGACATCTCACGCTCCTTTCTCTCCTGCATTATTCTCAGGGTGAGGGAAGAAGCTCCCTGACTTCCTCAGCTCCTAACAAACTCTGAGGCCCGAGCTTTCAAGTCCTTTCAACTATGACCCAGTGAATTTCACAGGATGGAACATGAGCAGCTTTGTAACTCAGTGGTGTTTGGGACGTTCGGGTGTAGTGTAGCACACTGCCGTTCTCCTGTTCCAGCATCGTCCTCTCCCCCAGAGGACACCCGAACCTGCTGAACAGTGAGTCCTACCCCCAGGCCCTCAGCCCCAGCGGCTGCGCATCTGCTTCTGTGACAGGAGCTTTTATTCTGCACATTTTGTGGACATGGAATCATATCATACGGGACCTTTAGCGTTTGACATCTCTCATTCAGCGTGACTTTCCAAGGCTCATTCGTACCAGCGCACTTACCTTTACTTCATTCCCTTTCGCGGTTGAATTGTTCACTATTACTCCACTGCAGGGGCAGACTGCATTTTGTTCATCTGTACAGCTCTGGTGACACTGACTTGCTTCCACCTTTTGGCTACTGAGAATAAATCTGCAGTGAACATTCATGTATAAGTACTTGTTTCAGCGCCAGTTTTCAGTTCTTTGTGGACAAACACCTGAGAGTAAAAGTGCTGGGTGATATGAAAACTGTATGTTCATGACGTAGAAAGATCGCTGTGGGTTCAAGGCCATCCTGGGCTGCACAGCAAGACCTTGTCTCAAAAAACCACAGGAAGGAGAAAAGTCTGTGTTCAGTTTTTTGAGGAACTGCCAAACTGTTTGTAACAATAACGTTACTATTTTACACCCTGCTGCCCTGGAAGAAGGGCTCCACTTTCTCCACATCTTTATCAATACTCTGATTTGGAGGGGTCAAAAAATTATAACCTTCTTAGTGGGTCATGGAAAATACACCTAACAGTCATTTACCTTTTATAGTGTAAGCTAGTGTACGATTCACACATGCACACAGAAACTTAACTGTAATACAAAATAGTGTATTTAGTTTCACAAAATAGTGTCACATTTTGATATCTATTCTATCTTGTACAATCCATCATATTCTACTTTTTCTTAAAAATGCTAGGGACAAGTCCTGGATTTTGACTTTGTTGTCCATTAGAAGACAGAGGCCAAGAGACCATTGCCTTACTTGGAAGCACAGACTCTTCTTGAAGCTCCCTTGCGTTCATATAAAGAATAGGAAAAGTTTCCTCTGATGAGTATTAGACAGCATCTTACCATGCAGCAAGTAAAACTCAAAATTACAATTTCTACTATCAGCAATATATCTGTACATTGAGGAACTCAGTGTGTGCAGAAAAATGTTGGTCCCAAGGTGAAAAGGCCAGGTCAATTCTGCCTCTGAAACTTTTGTTTCCTTGAACAAATAAGTTGACTTCGCCAAGGGTCATTTTTTGAGCTAGGAAACATGGACAACATGAGGAGCACACTTTGCTGGAGTGTCCAACAAGGAATGGGATGGAATGAACGGGATTATGACTGACAGCAGCGAAACGCTGTTGACAGAGCTGTCACTGAAGTGAGCCTGTAGGAGGCTGCGCACAGAGCACTTTCATCAGCAACAGCACTAGCAATATTAGGACAACAGCCTTCACCGGGCACTGACTGTGTGTCAGGTGCAGCGTGAGCACTTTGCCTGGATTAACGCACGTGGTCATCACACAGCAGGGATCAGGAGGTGGATACTATTCATATCAGCCCCTTTCTAGAAATAAGCAAATCGTGACACACGATACCTTGGTGACAAACAACTCGGCCAGAATTCTATCTCTGGTGAGCAGCAGAATTACATTTGAATCCAGGGCATCGGGTTCTAGGACTTGGATACTTAACCGCCCTATTAAGCTCCCTGAAGAATTGAAGCAAAAATCAGAATTTTATATGTGTGCCTGAGCATTTATAGTTTCCTATGACATTAAATATTCTTGCAGAGTAAATGCTTATAACATTTGAGAATAATCAGTGGAGGAAAATGTATATTTTTGGTATAATTCATGGAAACAAGCATGAAATCAGCAAGCTCCTGCAGAGAAAGATCAGATATTACCTTTGAAGCCTGTAGTCTAACAGGGTTGTGTGTGTGCGTGTGTGTGTGTGTGTGTGTGTGTTGCGTGTACACACATGTGTTTGCTGGTCACAGCTTCAAAAAGAGGTTGCGGCTAGGCGTGGTGGCGCACACCTGTAATCCCAGCACTCGGGAGGCTGAGGCAGGAGGATCGTTGCAAGCTTGAGGCCAGCCTGGGCTACAAAGTCAGCTCAAGGCCAACTTGAACTACATAGCGAGACCCTGTCTCAAAAAGACAAAAAAAGAAAAGAGGTTGCTACTCCCTAGCCAAGACAGCAGCCTGATTGTTCAGGAAAAGAAAGGGAGATTCCGGTGAGATGAGGCCAGGAGCTAGGCGGAGTCTCATCTTCCTCACCCTGTGGTGACATCAACATCCTCATCCCTAGCAGGACGGCTGGGTGCCCGCCCGCGGCGCAGAGGTGTGTGGTGCCCCGCCTTCGATTCTGAACACCGGTTATGGCTCTCAGCAGCAGAAGAGATGGCTTTTGGCCACAGTGACCAGGGAGCTGTCAGCTTTTGCTCTGATTGACCCATGCAATGGGCTGGTTTCGGGGAGCTTCCTCATACAGAGAAGCTGCTTGTTTTTGACCGGATACAGAATCGTCACAGGGCAAGCTGCGTGTAGAAAGTAGTACCCTCTCTCTCCTCGGCTGGAGACCTTTTCTTCTGAAACTGCCCTAGAACACTATCCAAAAGCCCTGTTTCTGATGAACTGCGCTGCCAGATCTGGCAGGAGCCAGGCTCCATGTTGGAAGTGGGTGACTCGGGCTAATGAGAAATGGGCTACGTCATCCACCAGCCAGTTCTCACCCGGCCAGGAGCAAGGAGCGGACGGCTGGCTCCCGCACCCCTGGGGAGGATAGCAGAGCTGGGTTCTGTCGTGGTCAGGAAGGGCCTTCATGTCTGCGCACAGGGGGGATTCTGCGGGCCCACAAAGTGCTCGCTGTCATGAGCTGCTTCTCTGTCATGAGAGGAACAGACCCTTTGAAAGAACATCTGTGGGGTTAGGAAGGCTTGCTGTAGTCCACAGCCACACCACCCTGAACGCGCCCGATCTCATCTGATCTGGGAAGCTAAGCAGGGTCGGGCCTGGTTAGTACTTGGATGGGAGGAACGCTTACTGCGGACAGGTGCAGAGTGGTGGGGTGGCTTCGCCTGCACAGTGTCTCTGCCACCAATGCTCGGGAACAGCCTGGATCCACTTCAGCGTGTGACCTTCGTGACCCACCTTCTGGCGGGGTGCTCTTTGTGGAAATCCACCGCCAGCTTCACTTGAAAGCAGCCTGTGAAGCTCTCAGCGGGGTTCAGGGCCCTGGGGCTGAACAGAGGCTTCACCTGCTCGGACCACAAAGCTCTTGCAGCAGGAGGGGACAGTTCCAGCCCCACGTCACAGACACGGGGACCCAGGAGGTCTGAAGGTTTCTCCCCATTCGCTTTCAGCAGAAGGCTCAGTCCTACAGCAAGGCAGGCTCCCAGTGCTGGGGGCAGGAAGTGACGCACCAGGGGACACGGGGCAGGGGCCTTCGTGAGAGGTCACCATTCAGCTGGCTGTTAGGGCCACCTGGTCCACATTGCATGGTTAACATAGCAGTTCCCTTCTCCCGTTACCTTTCCTCCGCTTCAGTTACCTATAGCCAGCTGTGCTCTGAGAACTAGTGAGTAAAAATTCCACAAAGGAACACTTCCTGAGTTTAAAGGGCACATCTTTCTGAGGAGGGTGATGAGGCCTGTGCCCTCCTGCCCACCACGGGCATGGGTCGCTCTCTTGGCTGCTGTATCCATGCTGTCTTCGTCCCCACCTGCCAGTTACCCAGGCGCTGCCTCCGAGACGTCTGCCGCATGGTGTCCTAGGCAGGCAACTTAGGCAGGGAGAGGAGGCAGCGAGAGAGGCCGGGCCCGAGGGAGCGTCACGACGACCAGGCCTTACTCAGCTCAGCAGGAGCCTGGCTTCAAGTGCTCACAAGAACCGCGTGGACATAAGTCCAGGGCTGTAATAAGCGCAGTAACAAGCTCGGTGAGGGAGCCCACTCTGACAGCTTCTCCTCCCGCCTATCTGGAAAATGGTTTTTTCTCTTTCTCACTTTGTTCCTTTAAAGTGCCACTTGGATAGCAGACAAGAGGCCCCTGCAGGCACACACGTGCTTACCCTCGGAGACCCCTTCTCCTTCAAGTCAGCTTGTCTTCGCCGTATAGGCTGACCGTAGCTTGACTTGCAGTGATCTGACCCCAGTCATTTTTTGGTCTAAAAACTCCTAGACAGAGTCCCAGTGGCAGCTCACTTTTGGGTCTGCTCCGCACTATTGGGAGCTAGTTCCCTCTTCTCCAGCACCACCTCCTGCCTATCTCCTTTGTCGTAGACTTTGTGCTGCAATATTTTGAGACTCAGAGTGCGGAGTCAGAGCACCCTGTTCAGGTCACCCTCATTATACTTGGTAACGGCCTCAGAGCACAAGCGTAGTGACACTTGCAATTCAGAGATGCCCAGGAGAAGCTACAGAGGGTTTCCTTCAGGTGAAGAGTTGGCATTTCTTATCTCAATAAGGAAAGAAAAAATATTTCTGAGAGCACAAGATATTTTGAGAGGGAAAGAGAGAAACAAAGACTGCCTTCACAGAACTTCTTAGATTACATTATTAAAATTCTTCTCTTTTACAATTAGCTAAGAGCTATTCATCTCTTATGGTACCTCATTTATAAATTAAACTTTTCCACAAGTACATATGTATAGGAAGAAAATCATAGAGAGAGCTCAGTGCTACCCATGGGTCCAGGCATCCCTGGGGAGGCTGGGTGTGTCCCACGAGTCAGGGAGGAGCACAGCACTGAAGACTGCGCTACAGAAACCCTCACGTTATTCAAAGGCGAATGAGCCAGTCAAGGGCCCTGGTTGATGTGAACAGTTTAATGGAGGCCCCCTCTTTTCTCAGTGTGTCTCCTGTTTTTCCCCTCCCGTGCGTGCATATCTACTTCAGGAAGTGTGAAGAAAGCAAAGCCGGGTGGGAAAAGTATACCGAGTGATAATGACAAACTTTGATAGGGAAAATCAGAGCTGAGCAGAATTTGGGTTTCACTGTTACACTGACATGAGATTACCTATCCTAACAAGATTTAGGCATCTTGTGTTTTTTAAAGCTCTGTCATTAGTGTTAACGTAGAGGAAAATATGACATCCAACCCTTTTATCCTGAGAACATAATCACTGTCTACCACACTTTGCCAACAATATTTCTTTTTTCCCCATTTGCTGTAGGGTTTAGAGTATGTGCATTTTTGAGACAGCCACGAGCCACCCCGGTTAGGGAGTGTGTTTGGTTTCCCCTTTGCGCTTGGGTTCTTAGCGTGTGCGTGTGCACACGCATGGGTGTATGTGGGCGCACACCTCTGTGTGAGCGTGTGGGACTGGGGGGGATTAACTGGTGGTGAGGGCACTAACGGAGATGTAAGAGATCATCACAACTGCTTGTAGCAAGTACGTCCTGCGATTTTATTCCCCAGCCCTGTCCTGATTTCTTTTTCATTTTGTGTTAAGGAATTAACTTACTTTTGATTTTTTTCCAGAGTTTTCATTAGAAAGGTGAGGTCTTTCAGTACTTGCCGTGAAACAGCCTCTCCGAGTCAGCTGTTTACTACCGTCTCTGAAGAGTGACTCTGCTTACAGAAGCTGTGATTTCCCCGACGCTGCTCCTAGTGTAACAAATAGGACAAAGCCAAGGTGTGAGGGGCAGCGGGGAGGAAGGGCGAGCTCGGCTGTCTCCCCCTTCCTGAAGTGCCCCCTCCGTGCACAGGGTCCTGAAATGAAAGGTGAAAGCCACCAGCGCCATCACCAGTGCTCTGTGCTCATCGGTGACACTTTCGGGCCAATTTTCAAAAGGAACATTTTCTCGCTATCACAGGAAACAGCACACTCCAGGGTAGGCGCGGAGCACTGTGGCTAAAATCTCTACCCTGATCACCAGAGGCAACACACACGAAGCCTGGTATGCATTTGACTAAAAACTTAGTGGAAGAAAAAAATCTGAACATTTGTATAGAAATAAATATATACACATACATGCAAGCACGACTGGGGGAGCCGGGGAAGGCCATGGATGGGTCTGTGGCAGCTCTTGGTTATGATGTTGTCCTGCAGTTTAATAAGATGTTTACAGTGGGGAAAACTGATTATCTCTGTCATTATAATCAATTTGAATCCACAAGCATCGCAAAATAGAAACTATTTAAAAATTTAGAAACAAGGACAAAGTACATACCATATTTCTTTAAAGATAAAAAGAAATTAAACATTTATATTTTGAAAATGATTTAATTAAGAGATAAAGTGGCTTTGTTTTGGCTTTTAAAGTACTGTATGTTACCATGGCACCTAAAAAGTAAAAAACAACAGAAAAAGAAATAAAAAATAGAGTCTACTTCGATTTGTAAGTTTGGAGGCTATGTTAGGCGAATTAAACCAATAAAATAAATTCTAGTGTAGAAATATAGAGATAAGGTTTTTGAAATCTATTTTAACGTACCTTATGTTAGAGATGCATTTAACCTGGTTGTCAGCATGTAGGTAGAACCAAAACATTTACGACTTTGTTCAGAAAAAGCAATGAGGAGCTGGGAATACAGCTCAGCGACACAGCGCCTGCCTGGCAAGCACAAGGTCCTGAGTTCAATTCCCAGTATGAAAAAAAAGAAAGAAAGAAAAAGCAGTGAGATTAGATGAATCCATTGTCCTTGATGACTATGATAAAAGCCTTTGCCCATCAAAGAACATTTGTTTCGTGGTTTTTTTGTTTTTTTGTTTTCAGGGATAGGAAAGTGTGCATTCAAAGGATAACTGTTAATGCTTCAGAATGAAACATGGGTTGAGGATGAAAAGATAATTAACAGTGTTGTCTGTTCTAATGGATAAAAAGACAGAAAAACAAAGCTTTATCTGGCTATCTTCCTATCTACCTATCCATCTATAATCTCTTACATTACTCAGCAGATACACTTTAAACTTTTATTTTGAGACATTGAAATTATTTTCTAGATATAATATTGTATATGTAATACATAAAAAATTACATAAGATGCATTTAAAAAATAATATGGAAAGGTCACAGATTCTTCTTCTAGTTTTGTGCATAACTATTATAAAATATCATAACCAAAAAATCAACTCTGATACAATCCATTGACCTTAATCAAGGGAAATTATGCTTTTCAAAGCAAAGGAAATTATAGTTTCAAAGTTACAGAAGCAACAGTTGATTAACTACTAGTATACTTTCCAAAATACATCTCCTACACCCTGCAAATAACTCTTTTTAAAATTGGCTTCAAATGTTACAGATTTAGAAGCCTTGGGGCTTGGGGAACCAGCATGAATACCGGTACTTTCGCTACTGATTGTTTTGAAAACTCAACCTTCTTTTGTCTTAGTCCCTGGAGCCCCCTGTCTTCCAGCATCCTTGAAACTGTGGGAGATGAACTCTGTCATTTATTTAGCTCCAATTCATGAGAGTACAAAGGAACAGATTAGAAAAGGGAGTCAACGAGCTCATGGACCCCATAGGGACACCTTCATGGCTCCTAGATGTGTTCAATAAAAGTCTAGGAGGCCATTGTATTAGAAGATGCCTGTACTGGTCCCAAAAGGAAAGCCTACAAATAACAGCATAGGCGCTCACACTTTAGTTCTACATCAGCAAACTGAATCTGAGTTGTTATCTGACACTAGGAGAAATCAGCAAAGAGAGTTGATGGCCAAATTTCCCAAACAGGCCAGTTACTGTGAAATTCCCTGTTTTAATCCTTACACAAGAAGTAACCTAAAGGAACCTGGTATTCGTCAGTCCAATATTTTTCTGTGGTTCTGTCTCCTTGTTCCTACCTTACAAACCAAGTAGCTTGAAGGGCTCAATCCACCTTTCCTTCTCTATTTCAGCTTTTCTCAGTCCTCCTCTGCCTGTAAGACCAGCCTCTGCTCAGCTCACGGGAACACTCTGGTTTACGAAAGGAAATGTTGCCTGACTCTTGCATCACAAATAAAAGCAATTAAGATCTTGTAGCTAAATATGTTTATTTTGTCTTTTGACAGGAGGAAAGCAAAGAAAGGCTTAAGCAGATTAGCGAGCCCTTGGGCACATGGCCAAGGCTACCCATGTCCAGGACTGCTCACGAAGGACTTTAGGAAAAATTCCAAGAGCCCCATCTGGACGGCCCCTCTGGAGCTGAACTGTTCACTTCCCAGCTGCTGGGGTCTTGGCAGCCCCAAGCCCTGGTGGAGTCCCTCTCCGGACCGTCCCAGGCTGCCCTACATGAGGACATGGCTCCCCCTATGGTCAGTGGGATGGGACAGGGGAAAGAAGGAGGATGAAGACACAAAGGAGTGGACAACTGACCATACCCTTTGCCCTCACTTCAAGGTAGAACAATTCTAGCCTCAGCCCCGGAGCTTCCTGTGGGAGAGGCTCACAAGGTCTGTTTTGGGGCAGAGGCATCCATTCAACTCTGCTCTGGCCCTGCCCAGTGAACTCCCAGCACTGAACTCAGCACACAAATCTGACCGAACATACCCCCTGGGGAACAGGGCAAAGACAAGTCTCTTACAAACCCTGGTATGAAACCCGAGGCCACCACACAAAGCGTGCTTCCAAAGATTGGTGTGTGCTTGGAGTCACAGTGTTTTGGTAGCTACAGGTTTAAGTAGGCCATGTAGAATATTACCTATAAACTCAGCAAAAGAATATAGTTAACACAAACTTTGATAATTATATTAAAGAAATTATATTTTTCAAGCATTAAAGTTTTGAGAATTTTGTGGTATGTTTACCAAATTGCCTTTGCTGACACATTGTTATACAAAAAAGTAAAAAACAACTGAAACATCATTTCCTTACTGTAAAATCCCCTGATGGAATCCTTCGTGTAACTGAGTTTCTGTTTCCCCTTGAGATATGAATATGGTAAACATTTCACAGGTTATGAAGATGGAACAGTGCAAAGCAAATGTGCACCACTGATGGTGCCCAGGGAAAATATATTAATGTTCTTTCCTATAGAGGGAGACACAAAGTTCATATGATTTGTTGCAGTGGATAGTCAGGCTGTGCACCCCCCAAGACCTGGAGGAAAAGAGGTGGCAAGTGTAGGAGCACCACCTTATCTGCATCTTTGCTTTCTGTGGGTTCAGCTACCTGCCTTCAGTCAAGGAGCAAATGTGTTAACAGGGGAACCCTAGAAATACACAGTTCATAAGTTTTAAACTCCCACCATTGTAAGTAATATGATAATCTACACTGCACAGCTCTCCCCAACCCAGACACAAATCCTCCCTATGTCCAGTGTATCCACACTGTATATGCTACCTGCCCCTCAGGCACTCGGTAGCCTTCTTTTTCTCAAGCAACCCATGGAGGTTTTGCAGTGACTGTGGTCAAATAATCCTCCTTTTACTTAAAGAAGCCAGCAGCTGGAAGGCCAGAGAGAAGCATAACACGCTACTGCACAAGGAAAGGTGAAAGTTCTTGACTTAGTGAGGAAAGAAAATGATTATATGCAGAGGCTGCCAAGATCTACAGTGAGAAAGAACAGGACAAAGCACAGAAAGTATAAGGTTTGCTACTCATCTGTGGTCCTCAGCATCCACGAGGGGTCTTGGTCCATGTCTCTTGCAAACAAGGAAGCTGACCACACACTGAAACCACATCCTTGCCCCGGAGTTGAGGGCAGTGGACAAGACAGCCAGGGCAGAATGCAGGGCAGACCAGTCAGCCCAAGCTGGTACAGGGATACTAATAGCAAGCGTGATGTCATCAGCGTCACTCTGTCTGCGCCAGTTTGCACACCCAGGACATCTGGCCCTGCCTTTCCTGAGGGTTAAGGGTTACGTGGTTGTTGATTGTCTCTGATTCTCAAGCTAAGAGAGGAAATGGAACACCCCCTCTGGGCCCCACAACTGTGAGTTGTGTTCCATTTGATAAGCAAGTCAGGTATTTTGTTTTTTAATCACAGTGGAAAAGTTTAATTTTCAAATGGTGTTGGGGGGAGACTGTTTATTACACAGAAGTAAAAGTAGCATGCCACTGAAGTGTTTTAAAACCTTGGGGATTTTTGTTTTTCTTTTACATGGAAAGAATGCACATCTCATTAATAAAGGCACTATATTTACAAAACTCACCCTTGTGGTGCACCCCTTTAGCTCGGTTCCTTGTAATCCTGAGGCTCTTATGTGAGGCCTCACGTGCAGCCCAGTCTCATACACAAGCAAGCAAGCTCAAGGCCTCAGGTCTGCAGAATGCTGGGGTTGGTCACTATGAATCTCCCACAGCAAACAGCAATCTTTAAATGGAAGAAGGAGACCTCGCGATCACAAATACTGCTAATGTAACGGTAAAGGAATACTTGGCTTGACACTTTGGGTGGCTTAACAGTTGTTGTGTACCACAAACAGAGCCACATCATGCTCCACACAGTGAGCACGTGGCTTCATTGTCCTGCTAGCTTGGTGTTCTGATCGTTAGACCAACCATGAGGCTGCAGGGTAAGCAGGAGTCCCATCCGCAGAGGCCCCTCAGGTGGTGTCCGGGGCAGTCCCGTCCCGCGAGGGTGAAACGACGAGGATCACATGGGTAGGAATCATCTTCCGTGGTGGGATGAAAATTTTCACAATTTTCAAAATTAGAGACATTGAGATCTTTTTAAGATTATTAATCATGTTTCAATAATTTTCTAGGAGGGGGAGTAGGAGGCAGAAGCTTAGCCAGTTGAAATTTGTGTGGTTAAAAGGCAGACCGGTTATCTGGAGATCAGCATTCAACCCAAAAGCAAAGTCTGGTACTTTTTGTGAGAATGTGTGTGTGTGTGTGTGTGTGTAAGTGTGCCAGTGATCAAGATTCTTACTAAAACTCCAAGATGCCAACCTCTCCTAAGAGAGACTATGTCCGTGACAATGGTAAGCACAGGGGAAGTCTCAATCCACGTCAGTGCATAGCCGGCGCAGGTGCAGGCCAACACTGCCTGCCTGGCTCCAGGTGTGGATTTGCCATAGGCAGCTGCAGCTGTAGAAAACCGCAAGCCGGCCAAGTGCAGAGTCGTGTGCCTGCCATGCTGGCTGCTCCGGAGCCTGAGACAGGAGAGTCGCTTGGGCTCGGGAGTTAACAGCAAAGCCCCATCAGGAGAGAAGGAGGAGAGGGAGGGAGGAGATAGAGACAGAGAGAGAGAGGGAGAGAGAGAGAGAGAGAGGGAGGGAGGAGATAGAGACAGAGAGAGAGAGGGAGGGAGAGAGGAGAGAGAGGGAGGGAGGAGATAGAGACAGACAGACAGAGAGAGAGAGAGAGGGAGAGAGAGGGAGAGGGAGGGAGAGAGAGGCGAGAGAGAGTCCAGCAGAGGTCTTGGCCACTCAGTGGGTCTCGCAGCCCACAGCCTTACCAACACACACTGACAGATCCTCTTTGGAGAAACTCTTTGTGGCGCTTCTGGACCATGCTCTGGGATTCACTCTCCTCAACGTGGAGAAGAACATAGAGAAGCACAAAGGAGTACTGATGAGCTCTGCTTTCACGTGGGTGAAGCAAAACGATCATGACCATCATTGATACGACTTTGGCACTGGGTCCGCCAGACGTGATGTTTTCCTGACACACAGCTTTGGGAAAGGACATCCTGGGTGAAGCGAATGGGCCTGGTTGCTGTGTTGCCGACAGACTCCCTCCCGTGTTTACCAGCCAGAAACAACAGAGATCTCAACTGCGATTAGATGGAGTCCAACCAGGTGCCGAGAATCACAACTCGATGCACAGCAGGTCAGAGCAAGTTCCACTGTTCTCAGGAGGAGGCCGCAGGGGCTGAGATGCGGTTCTCTTCTCACACTCAGAGGTCCCGATAGCCATAGCCCACTTGTCTTGTGGAGGAAGAGGAAAGTGACCTTCATTTCATTTCTCAATGGTGCTGAAATCTCAGATTTTCTTCTTTCTGTCAGCAGCACCACTTGGGATGACTCAGAGCCTCCTCCGCTCCAGCTCCGGCACTGACTTCCGTCATCGTGAGAACCTGGGAGAAAGGCACTTGAGGTCGCTTGCCTCTGATGGCTTTGCTGTGTCTGAAGAAAGTCAGTTTCTGACACTCGCACTTGATTAACTGCCCTAGTCCTTGGAGGAGCTATTTCTCATGACACAAACTTTTTCACAAAGCTAAGAAATCTCAGGAGCTATGCATTTTTAGAATGGTGGGAGGATGAGGAAGGAAAAGGGCCAGGAGAGGTACGATGTAATTCCATCAATGCCACCAACTTTGGACCCTGTTGCTACCCATAGCATCTCCATCCCTGTGCTTCCATTTCCTCAAAGAGGAAAGTTTTGAGCTCTAGGATGGTATGATTTTTGTAGACTCCACGCACATTCTTTTGTCAATTTCTAGATTTAGAAATGCCTTTCATGTTCACTGAAATCCATAAGCCAAGCAGCAGAAGTAGTAAGGAAAAGGACTTTGCTGAGACAGAAGATCTGTTCTCAGTTTTTCCTCTTATGGAAAGTCCTTGCCGGTTCGTGTGCGGGCATACGGCAGGTAGTGAATTTGACACGGAGCGTCGAGCTCTGAGCAAACTCCCTTGTGTTGTTTTGCCTACATCTGCACCTGCTTTCACTGTGAGTTCAACTCTGAGTCAACTCGGCTCTCAGCCAAGGATGAGGAGATCCAGCATTAGTCACGCTCGTCTTGTCTCACCCACGGGGAAGAAACCCACGCCCTTTCTCCTCCATGTCGCCCTACCTTGTTCTCAAGCTCTTAGCTCTGGGGACAATTCTTCCCAGCTTCCGAAACTCCCAGGTGATCCCTGAGCAAATCCCAGAACTTCTGGAAAGAACCTTTCTCCAAAAAGCTTCTCAAATTACCTATAGTAAGGGGTACTGGCCGCAAAAGCAAGCAGCTGTCAAAGAGCGCCTCTTGGAATTTTCTAAGCTGCCACACAAGCCTGGCTACAGGCTGTCTGAACCTCCAGTAGTTGTACCCTGATAAGGACTGGGGACTTTTCATATTCCGGCCATTGTGTGAGGCCCTCAGTGTACACATCCCTGGCCACCACACCATGGCAAGGAAGGCAATATTATTGTGCTCACTTCTTGGAGAGTTTAAGTAACTTTCCCAAGAGTCCTCTGACCTTTGTGCCTGACCCCAAATGCCGCAGTCCTAACTACTTGGAAGTTTGTTGTGTGTTCTGACAGAAGCAACCCCCTGATAAGTCATTAATCAAGGACATTTGAATTGGATCTTTCTCCTGCACATTTGCATCATGCAGTTCCCAAAGTCGTAAAAACACTCAGGTGAAACTCAAGTTGAGCAAAACCAAGGAAGCGAGCTAGTGCCTGCGAACAGGAGAGAAAGTTGAAGGCGCGACGCTAGGAAAATAGCTGATCTCAATTCCAAGCAGTGCATTCCAGCCGCTTGCTTGAAAAACTATTTTTTTCAGTATGTTTTTAAATTTACACATTGCATAGTTGGTTTGCAGCACTTAAAAGAACAGTGATGGCAAAACATGAAAAGAAATGTGCTCAAGTCTGCAAAAAGCAACCTCCGCCTTTGAGGCTGTAGCCTGTTTGTTTGCTGAACACAAGCCTCAGGCTGCACATGCCTAATTGGGGCAGCCAGTTGGCCGTACGGGAAAATATTTCAAAGTCGGCCTCAGCAGCTTGTTTACAATTCTGAAGTGACCCTCTGTTTGGGGATCACAGCTGGTCGGGGGACATGGTGGAATCCCCGTGTGAGAAGCAAGAGATCTTGGAAATCAAGAAACATCCGTTTTCTTTCTCCTGGTGTGCCTCGGCAGTGAACCCTGGAAGAAGGAGCTAGCACCTGCTAAAGTCTCACTCAATTCCTTCCACAACGCTTAGGAGTATTACCTGTATTCCCCTCACCAGAGAAACTGAGGCTGAGAAGAGAGTACCCAAATGCCCGTCACCTGCAATGTGCGGTGCCGCCCCGACTCCCGTCCGCCAAGAGGTGGGCAGGAGAATAAGATCTTCTTAAGATTCATGTCTGTGAACATCCTAAAACACTCTTAGGAATTATTACTAAGTGTACTTTGCACAATAACTTCACCAATTCCGCTGAAAACAAAAACATTAAAATCTGTAACACTTGGCTGAATCACTAGGAAGCCACTTTTTCCTTAGTCACTAAAAAAATGAAACTGTAAGCCTTAACTGCATGGGAGAGCTTTGATGCCTTATGCACAGAGGATTTTTGTTTGTTTGTTTGGTTGGTTGGTTTGGTTTGGTTTGATTGTGTTTTATTTGGTCTGGTTTAGTTAGGTTTGGTGGGTTTTTGTTTTGTTTTGTTTCTGTTTTTGTTTTTTGGATTTTGAGACAGGGTCTCGCTATGTAGCTCAGGCCGGCCTTGCACTCACCGTGCAGCCCAGACTAGCCTAAAACTCAGGGCAATCCTCCTGCCTCAGCCTCCCAAGTGCTGGGACTACAGGCATGTACCACCATGCCCTGCTCCCATAGGCTTTAAATGATAGAAAGTATGTTCATGTGAGTTTAAATTCATACACACAGCAGTCTACACACATTTAGATTCAGAAAGTACAAACTGGAAGTGTTTTGGAGCTCTGAGAATTCATCAGTTTTAATGTGGGAAAGGCTTATTAAACACAAATTGGTGAGAAGTGAATATTTATAACTCCTCTTTTGTGAATTTCAAAATGCTGGCACTCATTAGCTTTTCTGAGTCAGAAGACAAAGGCACCTGGAATTAGACAGCAGCACCTGACAGATGATCACGCAGAGATCTGAGGCAGGTGTCACATTTCATGGAGGCAAATCTACAACAGCAGGGAGCCAGCCGCCCTTGTCAAAGGGTTGACAGATTCGGAAGTTTGCTTGTCATGGTCACTTAAACATGGGCCAGGTTTGCCGTCCCAGCACCTGTTCCCCGGAAATGGTCCCCTGCTTTACTTCTGATGAGGACGCGCATGGGTCCCGCTCAGAGACAGGACCACAAGGGCTTCAGTCACACAGTTGCTGTCCCTTCCCCTCTTGCTTCCCTTTCTCCTCCCTCTTCCTCTTCCTCTTCTTTGTGATGCTGAGGATTAAGTAAGCAGCCTTCACACTGAGCTGCAGTCCCAGCTCACTTTCTAACTTTTTTTTTTAATTTTGAGGCAGGGTTTCACTAAATCAGTAAATTGGCCAGGCCGAACTGGAACTTGTATCCTCCTGCCTCAGCCTCCTAGAGTGCTGGGATTTGGGGCATGGGTCTCCAGATCCAGGTGTCTCTGAAGCTGAGGTGGCTGGGCCTTCTCCAAGAATTCCCCCATGCCGCTTTCCTGTGGAATGGTTCGGTGGAACACCGCAGCCCTGAAGGACGGCTCCGCCAGGACACTGCTACGAATACAGGGCCAGCAAATCAACCCTTGCATTGTGAAATATGAATATGCTAGGGATATGACAATAATAAGGCAACTTGACATTTATTTTGTTACATAAGCTAGACTTGAAAAAGTACAGAATTCCACTTGTTCTCCTCTTTGGAAAATGCCTTGAAGCTTTCCCCATCAACCTAGGCTAATTACATAAGTGCATTATGGGAGAAACATGTTCTCAAAGCAAATTGTCGCTTAGTTGGTAGAACTTTTTAAGAGGGAAAAAGTGATGATTCGAGAGTTCCACATGGGCTGACACCAAACAGTCTCTGCTTGATGATCAAACCAATACAATGCAAACAAATTAGTCAGAGCGCCAGAGGGGAAAATCTGCCCTTGCTAAGAAGGCGACAAAGAGTTCCCGTCAGGATGAAAATGTTCCCGTGAGATACAGTCGCCGATGGAAGGTTGGGGAGACCCAGGCTATCCAGTGACCGAAGTGATAGGCCAAGTCCGCACACAATGGGAGTCCAGGGTGCGGGGACACCCAGCTCCGCTGCGTCCGGGGGCTGGCTCCCAACTTCCTAGACATTGTTTAGCTGGTGTCTGGAGCAGGAAAAAATATAGTAGTTCCCCTTTTCTGCGGCAATACCTCCCGACACCGCCAGGGGCTACGGAAGCCTCAGGCAACATCTCACCCTGTACTCACCGCTTTTTTCCATACACACAAACCCACGGCGTTTCAGTTGCAAATTAGGCGCAGTACGAGATCAACAGCAGTGAATAATAGCAAAATAACTATAACATGTGTGATACCGTAAGAAAAGTTATGTGCATGTGGCCTCTCCCCACCCTCTCTGTCTCTGTCTCTGTCTCTCTCCCTCTGTGTCCCTTTCCCTACCCTCTTCCTCTCTCTCTGTCTCTTTCTCTTTCCCTCTCCCTCTCCTTCTTTCTCTCTGTCCCTCTCTCTCTGTCTCCCTCTATTTCTGTCTCTTTCTCTCCCTCTCCCCCTGTCTCTGTGTCTCTGTCTCTGTCTCTCTATCTCTCTCTGTCTCTCTGTCTGTCTCTGTCTCTGTCTCTGTCTCTCTCTCTCTCTCTCTCTCTCTCTCCCTGTGTCTCTCTCTCTATCTTTCTGTCTCTGTCTCTCTCTCTGCCTCCCTATCTCTCTCCCTCTCTCTCTCTCTGTCTCTATCTCAGTCTCTCTCTCAAAGATCAAAAGACAGTATCCGTGTTTTGCACTATGGCCAGCTGAGAGTAGGTGAAAGCCCAGAAAGTGAAACAGGGGCTAAGATGGACTGCCTCAGCTTCGCCTGCTTGCGCCCCACTGTCCTGGGGGGGCTCTAGGATTCTGGGAGCCCCGCTCACGTGCATCAGGCGCGCTGGGACCAATGGGCTTCTGCCTGATGCCCTGAGCTAGTCTGTGACCTGGGAGCTGGCATGGGTGTGAGTGAGCTGTGACATCTGAGGCCCCTCAGGCAGGGAGGCTGATGGCCCTGTCCCCTTGCCCATGTCTTTCACAAAGGGTGAGGGACAGGAGGGATGTTGGGACAATTGTTACGATGCCTGCCTATATTCATGAAATCTTAGGCAAAGTTTCACATTTCACAGCAAACCCTGAAAGGCTGTGACAATAGGCTGTGGAAGGCTTTTCAGGAGAGGTAAAGGGATTGGGCATTCTGAGCTTTCGGCATAGCTAAGACTATGTGCTGCTCCCCTCTCCCGTGAGATCCCTTTGTTCTTAGACTGTGTCAATGGACTGTCCTGCTCTACCGGCCACTCCTTTGTGCCCCTGGACACCCATGGGCCCTGTGCCCCTCCCCGTGCTCTATGCAGGTGCTGACCAGCTTCAGGCAGGAGGACTGTGCCCGCGTCATCCTTTGGGCCAGGCTTAACCAGTGGAGCTGGGAGTCGAAGCAATGGCTGCCTCTGCCCTTGGGTGGCCAGGTCTGCAGCACATGGCAGGGGCTCTGAGATGGCCTGAAGGTCGCCCCTCCATCGGCTCCCTCAGGTCCCTATCTCCAGCTGAGTCAGGCTGTGCTGCCAACTGCACCCTGGCACAAGCCCCCAAGCCGTGGAGGACACTCACAAGGCATGTGTCCGTGGCACAGGAGAACATTACCTGGACTTCTCAGACAGCAGACTGAGTCTTTGACTCCACACAAACCAGAGTCCTTATTCACTGCAGAGTCCTCTGTCCCGTCCCTGCCTCCCGACAGCCCTGCGTCTTCTCCCTGGACACCGGGTGCCTTGTTTTTATATTTTTTGCCCATGAATTACCTTGTTTGTGTGCATTCTCAGACAGATGCGGTGGCTCAGGCACAGGACAAAGTGAGGATGGGAAGGAAACCGCACTGGAGGAGCAACAGAACTGGAGAGGTGGCAAAGACAAGTTCAAGCTGGGATGAGCCACGTGAGAACGTATACCAAGTACCCCGCGGGTCGGGATGTGGCGTTCCCAGCCTCAGTCATTCTTGGATTTTTCCTTAGAACCTAACTAATAATTGTTAGAGGAAAACCCAGAATTTTCACTGAAACTGCAAATATTCTCCACAATTGGGGGGGGGGTGGGCAGGAGGTTTGCAAGTAGCCAATCCAAGAGCTTTATTCAGTCCTCCTTGTTGCTGATTGGATCCTGCTCTGTAACCCAGCTGGGCAGACGCACCAGCACCCCCACATCATAACAGGTTGCCGTAGTGTAGCTATCTCAAGTGTTCTAGGTTTTGTTCTTCTTAGAGCGCTAAGCTCCCTAAGAGGCCACCAAAGTGCCCTGCACCTTCTAAGGCTTTATTAATACAGCATTTTTAATTAAATTATATAACCCAGGAAATATAACGTATGCAGAGTTTAAAGTAGAAAGGTAGGCATTTATAGGCATTTTTGTGACCCTACCTGAAATTCATGGTTGTTCACAATTCACAGGGGCTCTAGGAGCACAACCCAGCGGATTTCAGGGGTCCACTGTACTAGATGGGAGGTTTACAGCAATTGTGCATTTCTCCGTTCTGGGGCAGACGCAGCTTTGGTCCCTGGCCTGCACTTAAACAATATGACTGCCCTACTATATACTTATCCCATGAGCACAGACACCTCAATAAATTTGTCTGCCTCTTCTCCTATTACTCTACCTACTGTCACTTGTTTCAGCAGGTCGAATTACAAAGCTTATTTCCTGAAGATTTTCAAGCATCATCTTTAAAATCTCCCAGTAACTTTCCACTACAGGTTGCTATGACTACACAGGAAGCTAGACAAATACCTACAATAATCAAATTCTCACTTGGGGTTTAGGGGCAGCCACTTCCTTGATCCAGGAAAAGTTTGAAAATCACAAGCTTTCAGGAAAGGCTGAGTTGTTCTTGAGCACACAGCTGTGCCCTGATGTGGCAGGAAAGAGACAAAGGCAGCAGGAGAGGAAACAAAGGCACCTGCGGCCACGGGAGGGGCTCAGGTGGGACGCTGTGGGGCAGGGTTCGATGTCATGGTTGGGCTCTCGAAAATCTCCCTTTGTTTCCGTGGACCTAGATACACAGTGGAGATGCAGGAATAACCAGCACTTTTCCTCCAGAGAGCAAATGTGGGCCTGTGTTCTTCAGTGCTGACAGGAGCTTGCAGGGCTCAGGCAAGGCTTCTCAAAAGGCTGCACATGCTCTGAATCGGATTTAATGCAGGACCCAGAAATTACAAGACTGGCCTGCAGTGGCCACCTATGGGAGGCCGAAGGAGCCCAGACAAAGGCCCAGGGGTCTACACCAAGAGGTCAAGGGCCAGTGCTAGAAGCTAGAGTCTGCACTTCAGGCTGAAAGGCTGGTGCTGGGAGCTGAAGAACCTGCACAGAAAGCCAGAAGCCAATGCCCAAGGATAAGTCAAGGACCAGAGCTCCTCCAAAGAAAACAGCAGACGTCCTTAGTGACCAGCCAGGACCAGAGCTCCGCAAAGAGAACAGCCAAAGCTTCTCTGAGGAAAACCAGCTGAAAAGAAACTTCCAAGACAAATCAGCTGAAATCCTCTCCTCCTTGTTATGGTTTGTATCTAGAGGTCCCCCCAGAGCCTCATAGGGTTTTTTCAGGGGTACCTGAACCTAGAGTGTGTGACCCTGGGATTAAGGGTATGTGATTAGTAAATCAGTCCACTGATGGGTTAGGGATAGTTCTGGCTGGAATTAAGGGTATGAGTGCTACATTCGCTCTAGGGTGGGGAACCTGCATAAAATACAAGGAACAGAAAGAGTATTGTCTCTCTTTTTGCTTTTGCTGTCTTCTGTCACCACGAACAGTTCCCCTCTGCCACGTGCCACTCTGCCTTGGTACCTGCCGATTATAGACTGAAGTCTCCACAATCTGTGAGCTACATAAACCTTTCCTCTTTTAACTTTGAGTGTCAAGTATTTTGTCTCAGCAATGAGAGAAAAGAAACTAAGACCCTCCTGTTCTTTTTATACTGTTCCAACAACAACCCTCCTTAAAGTGGGGTCTTTCACATCCAGAACCACAGCCTCGTTCAGCTGAGTGTTCCCATTCAGGTTAACAATTACTCAACTCACCACCACAAGACCCTAGGGAGACGCTGGGAAGCCATAGCTGATTATTCTTTTCTTTGTTTACAAACATCTTATTTCCACTAAGGTACCTCTGCACTAGGGGAAGACCAAAAGGACTTCAAGGAATCTCATCTTTTACTTATTTTCTTTCAGACCTTAAGACCATATAGACATATTCTGAACTCTGAATACAGAGGGAAAGTGACTCATTAGCTTTCCTTGCAGTCAGTGAGTGTGCACTTGCTGCACACCTGTTGTTCTGCCTAGTGATTGTGTCTGCAGCAGTCATAGACACGGACAATGCATGTATTTCTCATTAGGCTTTAAACCTGGCAGGAACTACTAACAAAATTTGAGCTGTTGAAATTACAGATCCAAGAAAACTTTCCTACTCCCTGTTAAAAGGAAAAGTTAGAGGGTAAGTTTCCCTTTAGTTGTAATTCATTTGAGGTTTCTTCTTGGAGCCCAAGAAGTCACCCATTTGTTTTAAGAGCCTTTCTCAGATGTAAAATTCTCTTAGGGGAAGAGAGAAAGTATCCCAGGCATGTGGAAAAGCCGCTTATCTTGGGGATCATTCACGGACTTCACGTAATGTTCGGAAGTTGGCTTTGTTAGGTCAAAGGTAATAATGAGCTACACAGATGACATCAAATTTCAGTATTTTTGCTTAAACCTGGGTGTTTCTCACTCTGAAGTCTTTTTTTTTTTTTTTTTTTTTTAGATAGCGTCTTGCTATGCAGTTTAGGCTAGACTTGAGCTCACTTGTAGCCCAGGCTGGTCTCGAACTCACAAAGATCCTCCTGCCTCAGGCTCCCAAGTGCTGGGATTACAGGCATGTGCCATCACGCCTGACCTCTGAAGTGTTGATAGGAAATGAGAGTTAGTAAATACACAAAAGGAGGGCTGGGGATTTAGCTCAGCGGCACAGCACCTGCCTGGCAAGCGCAGGGTCATGAGTTTGATTCCCAGTACTGGAAAAAACAAAAACAACACAAAAGGAAGTCAGAATTCATTGTTGCAGTTCCCAATCTTCAAGTAGAAAGGACTAACACTAGTGTTTCATTTGATATGCTTTTGTTCTCTTTCTCCTGTTTGATAAATTAATATTGGGCAGGCTTGAAAAGTGTGCAGGGTTATCTGCATAAGACAGGGTCTCCCAGCCTGCAGGGACAGACTCGGGTACAGAGTTCTGCTCCAGCTAGGGGCAACTGGTACAGGCGCTACTAGTTACTGGATGCTTTCAAATTACATTACCTTCCTGGTCAGCTCCACCGACACTGCGCTGGGGCTGCGACATAGGGTGGAGCACAGGGGTGCAGAAACTGGAGCTTTTCACACGAGACAGGAAGGAATTCTAGAGACCAGTGTGGAACAGAGAAAGAGAAAGGTTATGGTATGAGAGCACCAGGCTGAATGTGATACGCTTTCATTAAAGGCCAAACTGCAGCAAGGTGCGGAGCCAGGGGAAAAATCAAAACGGAACCTCAGCATATTTTTTGCACTGACGTGTGTGTGTGCATGCATGTGTGTGTGTGTGTGTGTGTACTATTTAATGTGGACATGGTGAGACATTACTTTGGCCTCTCTCTGTGGCACAGCTATGTTGTTCTGGGTTTTTCTGTATGATTCTCAAAATATTTAAATTTTTATTAGTGCAAGTTTGCAGCACGTAACAATTGCATGCAATGTGGGGAGTCGGGGTGTGGCCATAATACATCTTTTTTTTACGTTCTCTTTCCTTCTCCTTCCACATCCCTCCCTCCATTTCTAGATTCTGATAAGATTCTTAAATCTCCTTTCTCATTGATTCATGGGGGGAAAAAGTCATAAGCTGCTATAATTCCAAAGTTCTAAAATAATGCCTTTCGTCTAATCAGGTAGATGCAGCCACTCATGTAATCTACTATAATCCACATAATGAAAAAAAATTTTTCGACTATCCTCAACAGATTTTATTATTTTATGTTTTAAACTTAATTTTTATTCCTGCACGTTTGCAGTATATTATGACTGCACTCCTTGTGAGGAGTTGGACGTGTGCACAACACATCTTAATTTATTTCGCATCTCCCCCTCCCCTCCCGCCATCTCCGGGCCCCCTTCCCGCTGGCAGAAGATTGATCTTCCTGCTTCCTGTGACCTGCCTTTTATGTTGCGCATTAATCTGTTTATACTTTCCATTCCTCACAGAAGAGAGACCACGCGATATTAAACATGTGCATCTCAGTGACTTCATGTGAGTTTTTGCACTCTGTCCTCTGCTCCTGGACAAGTGGAGTTGTCCCTGCCTTTGGAGCTCTCCTCCCTTCTGCCCCAGCCACCTGCCTTTGGCACTTGCTCTTGCCCCCGGGCCAGCGCCTCTGCTTAGCCGTCCTCAGGCACCCTGCGGTCCATGCCGCAGTGACATCGCCGGTCCCCCATGCTGTCTTGCTTGGTCCCATCACCTGTAAAGTGGAGACGACAATAATAGTCACAGTAACAGGTGATGGCCCCTGGGATGAGCACACACAGAGTAGCTCCTGTTTACTACATCTGGCCTGGTATTAAGTGCTTCTCTTACGTAGCGCTGACCTCTCTGGTACATCCTATCACCATCCCATGAGCAGCAGGGAGGCTGATCTGTAGAAGAGGTGAATGCCACCGGACCGGCTCCCAGGAGGTTCCAAAATGGGTGACGAACACTCTAAACCCACCCTGCGGCAGCATGAAGTTACAGGTTCATTGCTTCCATCACAGAAAGAATTTTCAGAATGCATCAAAAAGAGACATAAAGGAATTTATTGTTCAGAAATTTAAAGTACACACTCAGAGAAAGAGAGAGAGGTACCCCATGGTCCCGAGGTAGGGATAGCTATGGGCTCGGGTGTCCTCAGGACGGTGATCTGGGGTGTGTTTCCTCCTCTCTGCCCACCTGCGGCTGCGTCCAATGCAAGCCGTTATCTGATTTGAGGCTGGCACCGCCGCCCGCTAAGGCCGCAGTTTCCCAAGCGTGGCAGCCACAGAGCAAGGGCAGGTACAGTGGCTCTCTCAGCCCAGGGCCCACGTCACAGGCCGTTGTGTCTCTAAGACACTTAGGAAAATGGATTTTTTGGATGAGTTTCTGGGAATGGAAAAAACGCTTAAGTAATTTGTGTTCTGAACCTGAAGTTTTTTTAGAGGCATAAATTTAAAATTTCAGTTTTCACTGTCTGCCTTCTTCTTACCTTTATCTCTTCCACTCTACCTGGAACCGACTTGCCCACCCACAGCCAGCTCCTGAAGGCTGCAGCTGGGGTGTGAACGAGGGGACGCCTGCCCCCCAGGCCTGCCCTGTGGCCACCGGGAGGCTGTGATGAAACCGTGCTCATGAAATTCATAGCAGAGTTTCCAGCACACAGAGCCTGCATTCGCTGTTTACTATCTCCATCCTTCTTAACCACGGGGTGCTCCAGAATTCCACCCCAGCAGCAAGAGTGAGGGCCACGCAAACTCTGCGGTCTGTTTCACACCCTCTGCCGGGCCTTCTGAGGGGCTTCCGCCGGGTAAGTACCGGTGCACATGCCTCTCCCTCCAGCGTGGCAGCCATATCAGCTCACTAGGAAGGACACCGCTCTGCTCTGCGCCCTGACTGTCTAACACATTGGAGGAACTCAGTAGCAATCTGATAGATGAGGAGTATACGAACGTCTCTGAGAAACATGCACCTCTCTCTCTGTCTCTCGCTGATCTCTTTTCTGAGCAAGCGGCTCCCTCCCTGCTTCTCTTGGAAGAAAGCCTTCAGCCTCAGCCTATCTCTGCCACCTCCAGAGACCAGAGATGATACCACAGGACATAAAGATAGTAGAGCTGTGGGAGGGTGTTTTCTAACCAGCCATAAACAAGCCTTTTGACATGTACCTTGTAAAGTCCTGTACATATTTTGTTATTATTAAAAAAAGCCAACATGATATTTTATTGTATTTTTCATAGTGTTCATAAAAATAAAATAATTCTCTTCAGATATTTTTATCTAAAGGATATATGAGCCGGGTGTGGTGGTGCACACCTGTAATCCCAGCACTCAGGAGGCTGAGGCAGGAGGATCATTGCGAGTTTGAGACCAGCCTTCGCTACAAAGCTACAAAGTGACCTCAAGGCAAAAAATTTTTTAAAAATTAAAAATAAAGGATATATGAATAAGTCTCTGACAGTTCATAATCCTCATCCATGCTTCAGTACGCTCAGGGTGCTTGTTTGATCGTGTGTTTTGCAGTTTCTGGTAATAACTCTCCCCTGTTCCAAATAAGAGCTAGATGTACATCGCTTCGTAGAAAGAGCTGGGAGCTGGGAGTTCCTAGCAGATGGAGTTGAGTTCTGGCACATTCTCCTGGCTTTTCCAGTTTTGTGAGATAATTCAGGGGTAGATAACATCGCAGATGTGTTAGTAGCTCAGGGGTTAGTCATTCAGCAGAAGGTGGAATCTCAGAAATGACTCCGAATGAATCTGGCTGCAGCCAGGTCACAAACAGGGGTCTCACACAGAGCATTTTGGCCTCCTGTCTGTCTGCACACAAGCGGCATACATTATCTCCTGGTCAGCATCCCACTCAGGGTCTCCAAAGTCAGCTGCCCGGATCCGCATTTGAATTTCTTTTCTTCTCTTTTCTTTCCTTTTCTTTTCTTTTCTTTTTTGTCTTTTTCAAACAGGGTCTCACTATGCAGTTCAGGCTGGTCTTGAACTTTCTTTGTAGCCCAAGCTGGCCTCGAACTAAAACTGATCCTCCTGCCTCAGCCTCCCAAGTGCTGGGGTTACAGGCATGCACCACCACACCCAGCTAGAGTTTCTATGAATGGTTATTTTACTACTTTTTAAGTTTCATCTCCGTGCCTAGTTTAAAATGCACATAGTATGTTTAGAGAAAATTATATATTGATAGTTTACAATGAAAGTATTGGAGATAGGACAGTGAAGTATATCTACTTCCACACCCACAACGACATCTCCAAAACAAGTTTCCATAAAGGATGTATGTGAGCCAGTGGTCAGCAAGAGAGCCAATGTGTGTCCTGGCCAGAAGTGATGTCAGTAGTTCCCCCACCTCCGCCAGCCTGGGGCCGAGTGCAAACCCTTGGCAAGTGGAACTTCCAGAGATGTTGGGGGTCATGTGATCACAGAAACAGCTGTGGAGAAGTACAGAGGCCAGAGGAGAGACAGGCGGCGACCCACCAATTGTCCTCTCTCTGAGAGGTGACCTCCTCCAGTGTAATTTTCTGAGAAGGAAGATTTCCTTAGAAAATTACAGCAGATTGTCTCAGAAAGAGCAGATCTCTATTTCAAGTCCCGTTCTCTTTATGCAAATTTTTGAAACAGTTCACATTTGCAAGCTTAATCTTTTGAGAAAATCTCCATTTTGTCTTCACATTGAGCATCAGTCCAGCAAGGGAGGGAAATGGACCCTAACAGCCCACTGCCCTGTAATAAACATTCTGCGGCTCCTCATCTCGGGGTGATACTGGCGGGGGAGAGTTAGCGCTTCCCGGAAGCCAGGGGGAGTAGAGGACTCCTGGCCTGTTTCTGGGCCACTTCTGAGGAACAGATGGACACTTGCTTTTCTAATCCCGCCCATGTGCGGGAGAGACAGGCACAACTTCCTGTTGGGATGGAGAATAGGATGGAGCTAGCCCCAGTAGAACACTGTCCTGTGTAGCAGTTCCCCACTATCTCTAGAAATGGTTCTTGGAGAATCAGTTCACAGGTTTTCCTTCCTGAGATTCTGTCTCTCCACCATTTATGTATTTTTTTCCTTTTAGGCAATCACTTACCTTGACTGAAGCTCTATTACCTAAGAAAAAAATTATTGACTAAAAATCCTCACTTGATCCCTATTTTTTAAAATGAAATAGGAAAACCTGAAGACAATATTTTATTTTTAGTAAAAGATTTCTGTCCCAAGTGGAAGATTCCTAAGTATATGAAACTGGCTTTCTATAGTCAAGTAGTTTTTCTTTTTTTTTTTTTTTTTTTTTTTTGAGAGATGGTTCAATGTCCCAAAGTCAGATATTTTGAACCTGTTTTCCAGCATTAAAGTAAGCAGGAAATCTGCAGTTTAACCCCAGTGAGAGTAAAGTTATGCGACCTCGGAGGTTTTGGGGATCAAGGCTAAAATAATACATATTCTGAGCCATAGAAACACTTCAATTACACAGGGATAAATGCCAAGGAAAGTAGGCAGAGGCAGAGAAGGATAGATCGAAGGACAATTCCCTCCCACCAGCTGTACTATAAAAGCTACTTTATGTGAACGCTGAGGCACCTGATTGTAATTAGACTCACTGCTGGGAAGCGTGTATTACAGTTAGAGCACGATGAAATGGGGCTTGGTATAATACTCTGCAAAGAAAAATTTAGAAAGCCTGCCAGCATGTCTAGACAATTAAATTTACATTTTATGAATGGATAAAGAAGAAAATGTTAATATGGAAGAGACCAGTTCACCTGTGGGTTCACTCAGCCTTCTGCTTGTCAGGACACTGCTTTGGAAGGGTGATGATTAACTTCAAATCAAGTAGGATTTATCACTGAAGTTCTGAGAAATGCCTTTGAAGTGAACCAAGATAATCATTGTTTCATTTGCCCACACCTAAGAAACAATATAATTCAAACACAAAAGCTGATGTGCCTGGTGTTGTACAATGGGATGAATAAGGCAAAAAACTCTACTTTTAAGAATCAAGGAGTATTTCACAGTATTTGAAGTGTGGGCCTATAGAAGAATTTGCTAGAAATAATTAAGTCAGATGTCTTGGCTTCTCAGCCTGAAGGAGAGACAATCCATACACCCTTCACCTGAATTATAGATTTCATTTCACCTTCCTCCTTTTCCTGAGGCTTTGCTCTTTCCCTGATACCTCGAGGGTGTCACTCAGCATGTGCGGGGGAACCAGCCAGCTCCTTAAATGATCAACTACAAGACAGACTGGCTGGTGGGCAGTGAAGTTAGTGGTTTCCAGCAGAGATGGCTTTAAGTTTTCTGAGATCAGCGTGTAACACTAAATAAGAAAAGGCCCTCTCCATGAAAGGCTGATGCCAGAAGTGCTCCCTTACCCTGTTCCAATTTCATAGCCACAAACCATGTTTACAGCTTGTAAGCCGCATCCCCATCCATAGTAGAAGCCCCATTATTTGGTTGCTCCTAGAAATCAGGTTCTGCTGCCCCTGAATTAAAACAGGTCACACTGTGTTGGAACAAACACACCAAAGTGCTCTGCATCTAACTGCAGCTGCACAGATAGAAGGGTGTGACTGGAGCCCATCCTGGGAACCGCATCGCTACCCTGTGCCTCTTGAGAAATGCAACTTCCTGTGCATAAGCTGAGAAACGCAGTTCTGTGTCTCCACTGCAGTTCTCTGTCCTGCAAGCCAGCCTCTGGTCTTCTTGTTCCTCACGGAGGCAGTGCCGCTTGTGGAACAGACCAGACGGCCTCACATCACATGAATAGGAGCTTATCATGGTTCTTCCCTACTGTCACAGTCACCCAGATCATCCATGGGACCGTGTGCTCCTGCCTACCAGGACAGTCACTGCTGCATGCCCACAGTCGTGGAGGGGACTTTATCCCTCCTCCCGGCAGGTCAGGCATTGAAAGTCGCCTGTCCACACCTGAGGCCTCCGAGAAACCAGCCTGTCTCCTGTAGTGTTTCCTTTCTGTGGTGGTTTGCACTGGATCTCTTCCCCAGGGGCTCACATGGTGGCAGCTTGGCCCCTAGGGTGGCAGTGTTGGTGGTGCTGGGGTGGAGCCCAGTGACATGTCCTCAGGTCCTGCTGCCTCCATACGGGACTGAGGTCATTCTCATGGGACCCTGAGCGGGTTCTGTCTGGAGCAGGTTGCTGTTCTCTCTGGCCTCCTGTCCCATGTGATCTCTCTTCTCATGCGTTCTCCTGCTATGTGGATGCAATCCCCAGTCCTGAGCAGAAGCCAGCATTGTGCCCTTGAACCTTTAACACTTGCGCTGGGAAGTACCCAGGCTCAGATTGTTTTATAGTAACACAGAAGGAACAAATGTAGTCTTGTCTCATTGGTTCCATGGACCATTTCAACCTCTCTGACCCAGTCTTTTCTCTCTTCATCACCTGCCATACTTGCAGGAGGAATTACTTCTCTGGTTCCCTAGTTTCTCCTAGTAAATAGTACCAATTTACTATTCAGCACTAGCCAGAGTGGCACTCTGGGACTCACCCACTACTTTATTCTCATTCTCATTCTCTGTCTCTGTCTCTGTCTCTGTCTCTTCCTCTTTCCTTGTCCAACCCCACCTCCCTTTTGTAGTACTGGGTGTCAAGCCCAGGGCCTTGAGGGTACTAAACAAGTGTACTCTGTTTATCTTTATCACATGCTACTTTTTCCAATGAAGGCTTTTATTTCTTTGACCCCTACACTAGAAGTCCCCACCTCACCTTGTTTGAAAATCCTGCCTGTATACTGTCTACCCCAAGTGAGTTTGGGGCCTCTTGGTCACCCAGAATCTTTTGCGTAGACATTTAGCACATGGAGTTGTAAATGTTGCTCATGTTTCTATCACTGCTCTATTATACAGTCTGGTCCTTAAGATTGAGAACTTTCTGTTACTGGCCGCTGACACTCTCTGATATAGCGTGGTAATCAGCACACGTGAAGAAAGAAGCAGCTCACTGTATAAACCAAAGGGTCAGAACATAAAACAGTGTGTTGCTTTTGTAACAGTGGATCTTTTAAAAGATACTATTTCGCTATAGGTTTGTCTGTTCATCAAACTGGAAATATATGGGACCACAGGAGCCAGCAGCATTGTTTCCCCAAGAGTTCAAGCACCCCCCTTGCGAGTATCACTGAGTTTTTGTTCAAAAATCAGCTTACTCTTAATCAATAAAGTGGTTAGAACAACAAAAAGGATAAACGAAGGTGTGGGGACCTAATTGCTTGAGACGCTTACTTTGCAAAGAATGGAGGCGAAACAACGAACGACGTTTAGCCGATGTCCATAGGGACGCAGCCCGCCCCTCTCCCAGGACGTCGCTGCTCACACCAGGCTAGAATCCCCACAGACTGGGGAGCACTCCAAGGAGGAAGCAGAAGGCTGAGGAAACCCTGCTTCTGTGCACACTTTGCTTTGGTGGAGAGAACAGGGTTTGGTGTAGACCAAGCTGGAGATCAGGTTTAACAATGGGAGAGTCTATTGTGCGAACACCAGGGTGCCCTTACTACGACAGCTACGGTGTCGCCTGTCCTGGACATGGGACTGCTGGCTCTGCCACCGAGAACTGTGCTGGGCAGGTTTCTTGCCTCTCCAACTCCTGTGTGCCCATCTGCAGTTGGAATTGGTCACACAGGTTGTCACCACATAGGGAAGCACCAGGGTCCTCAGTATCCTTTAGGGATTGGCCCCAGGATTTCCTACAGGTACCGAGCTCTGGGGATGTTTGGGACCCTTCCCTAAATGACAGAGTTTGCAGATAGCCTACCTGCACCATCCTATGCAATTTAAGTCTAGATGACATAATATCTAATGCAATGCAAATGCCATGTTGTTATACTATATTAGGTAGAGAACAATGACAAGTTTAGTGAGGGTGTGATTCTTTCCTGACCATTTTCAATTGGTAGTCGGTTGAATCTGCAGGTGTAAAACTCACAGACACAGAGGGCTGGAGAGCTGTGCCTGCCAGGTGCTTTCCTTGTGCCCGGCACTCAGTGTGTTTAGCAAACAGCAATGTCTGCTGCTATTGAATAGAATGTCTGTTGATGTTGAGTAGTTATGTCTGCTGATAGCGATGGTGGCGGTGATAACAATATCCCTTTGTTCTCGAAGCAGTGAGGATGTACACTGTCTCCCTGGAATTAAGGTACTTAGCCTGGAGATTAGTGCCGCAGCTTCCCGGCTTGTACCCTTTGGCTTCTTCAGACCCCAGGTCATGTTCTCAAAGTGATTCTTGGATTGTTTTGCTTCATTTTCCATCATTGTCCTCTGCTGGTCTCTGGGTATGGGTCTGCTGCATAGACTTAATGTAAGTTAAATTTTTGCTGTATGTGTTTTCATTTTTACTTAGTCTGTGTCAGAGCACTTGATTTAGGAGAGTACTATAAACACTTCATCCAAAGAAAATATTTCTTTTAAAAATTATTCTTGGTGGGGGTAACCCACTCGAGCCCCCCTTCTGTCCCTCTCTTGGACAGAAGCTTTCTTTTCTTTCCCTCAATAAATATATTCTGCTCTTAACCTCCATTGTTCCCAAAATTCATTCTTCGATTTTAGAGAACATGAACTCTTCCCAGATATTGTTCAGGTTGGGAGTTTTTATTTTTCTGTATCATTTTGGAGTTCCCCACCAAGATCCTTGGATGGAGACATGGGAAACTCCAGTCAAGGTCACTTACTCCTCTCAATTGCATCATTAAGCGTTGGGAGATGTTCGATCCTTACACATTGAAAAAGAGCCCTTTAATATTTTTCTGCATGTGTGCCTGGCCTACCTATCCCCTAGAGCCAAAATGGAATGCAGAGATTTAAAGCTATACGCCCACCCAAGATGAAAATGCCAGGTGTCTATCAAGGGCCTTTAGATAGACCCTCTGAAGAGTATCTCTGACTGCCAGTCAACTACGACCCCTCTCAGCCTGAAGAAGCCAGAGCGGTCATCACCCGTTACTCCCTCATGGCAGTTCGGGTTACTTCTTCAGAGGGAGGAGTGTTATAGGCAGCTGAGTTAGATAGAAATATTATAGGCAGTCAGACAGGGCCAGGCCCTCAAAGGAGCCAACATGAATGATGCGTATTTGCTGTGGGCCGGACCTCAAGACAAAAGACTACACAAATGCACCCACACACCTCCCTAGGGATGGACATCAGGGATTGATATTCTGAATAGGTAGCAATCACCTTAAAGAGTCCCTGACCCAACCCCCTACATGAAAAGCCCCTGTTTTGTATTCATGCCCACTTGCTATGTGACTTACTTCCCCATTTGATCCCAATTTAATCAGTTTTACGTGAACAATTCTTATTGGCTGACCATAGTTTCGTCCATTTTTCCCCTACTTTAGACCTGCCTCAGCTTGTGGTTTTGCTCTGTGAAAGTGCCTGGAAAAGACAGAGTCTCAGATAACCCACTCGGACACCCCTTCTGTCCCTCTCTTGGAAGAAGCTTTCTTTTCTTTCCCTCAATAAATATATTCTGCTCTTTAAAAATGAATAAATAAATAAATAAAAATTATTCTTGGTGGTCGTCACTGTCCATTTTTGTGATTTTTCACTTCTGGCTATCACTACCTCGTCTTTGGTACAGTAAAGGGATAAAATTTCCCTAAAGCTGAATTTGAGACCAAAGTACAGATCTCATTTATGAATCTCTCAAGCTCATGATAATAATGTAAATAATAACCCATCATTTTCTTAGTGCATGACGATATGTCTATTTCCTCATTTCGTCTCTATCAGATTAGTTATAACTAGGCTCAACTCACAGATGAAGGCACTCTGGAATCACACAGTTTGTGGGAAGGTTAAATATTTAAAAAGAGACCAGAACCTAGATGTATTTGGCTCTGCTGCCTGAGCTTACTTATGAACTCTACCCAGCCTCCATTTGTGCCCGTGTAGAAATCACTTTATTCTGGGACATGCTTCACATTACACTGACTCAGTAACTACCACCTGATTTAACACTAACCTTTTCTGTTGTGGTACTTTCCGCTCAGTCTTAGCTTGTTCCCTGACACTTTATTTCAGTTAGAATCACCAGTGGCTTCTTCATGATACAGTGAGTGGCTAAATGGTGCACGAAGCCATAAAGCACTAAAGGACTTGAACCACACTCTCATCAAGAGACATTTAGGAGGGGCCAGGGATATAGCTCAGCGGCACAGCGCCTGCCTGGCAAGTGCAAAGTCGTGAGTTCAATTCCTGGTACAGAAAAACTCATCGGGAGACACCCAGAGGTCTGTGTCTTACCCATAAACTGATGGGAAGGTATAGTAAAATGAGCCAGAGTCAAAGTTCAGGTGACGGAGCATGAGACATTCCTATATTACAGAAACCGTATTTAATTAACTGAGGTTTGGGAGAGGTCATGAAAATCCAGAAAGCACCTAGTGAAAAACATGACCAATAGGGTACGGGGAAAGCCAGTTCTATCACAGGAGAGGACGAGGACACAGCCATTGGCAATGTCCTCCCCCCTTGGAGCCAACGCTGGGCGGGTGGCCAGGCCACGGGCAGCTGGGTCGCCCTGTTGCTTAGGCACACGATGCAGCGTGTTGAGAGATTACCATCGCAACAGCAAAGTACCTGAGATAATCAGCTCACCTTGGCTCAGTCCGCAGTCACTGGGCGGCAGCAAGCCCTGACAGTGCACGCAGCTCAAAACCACGTGCCTTCTGGCCTGGAAGCGGAAGAGGAGAAGTCTCCTGATTAGTTTTTTTTCTATTCCAGGAATTGAACTCAAGGTCTTGCACTTGCCAGGCAGGCGCTGTGCCGCTGAGTTAAATCCCTGGCCCCTTCTAGGTGTCTCTTGATGAAAGTGTGGTTCAAGTCCTCCAGCCTCTTTGGCTGTCCCTCTGGCCCTTGAAAGTGGGGCCATAGGAAACTAGGGCAGAAGCCCAGGGAATTCAGCGCACTGTGAGGAATTTACACAGGCAGCGCACTACCTGGGACAGTACAGCCCCTTCAAGGGCACCCACCACAGGACCGAGAGGCATCCACCCAGGTCCTCACCTCTCAGAGGGCCTCATCACCTCTCCATGGCTCCGCCAGGACAAAGCCTTCAACACAGGGCCCTTTGGGGACACTCAGAGTCCACGCCCTGGCAGAGGGGCTCCGTCTTCTCACCTAGATGGAGCAAAGCACAACCTCAGCTCCCAAGGGTGGAGAGAAGGAGAATTTTCAAAATTACCAGGTTTTCTTTCTCACATGAACTAAGCTACATGAGCAGTCTGTGGGTCTGGCATCTGAACCAGCTGCTGACCACAATGGCGGATTCAGAGCCCCGCTGCTCTCAGGAGAGTGCCCACCGGCAAGCCCTTTTGCCCCGTCTCCCCAGGACACAGAGCCTGCTGTGCACCGCATACAGCATGAAGACATTTCTGTGTCCCCCTTAGATCTCCTCAAAAAGTCATAGAAGTGCCACACACCCCTCTCACAGCAGAGGGAGCCGAAGTGCTCGGAGACCACAGAGCTCGTTTAGGGTGGAAGTGCAGGCCCTGGCAGGGTCAGAGGATGGACATCCACATTTGCACGCTCTGCACCTGTCTACAGAATTGCCCTGCTTGCCTGCGTCCAGCCCAAAGGGTGCAGTAGTTGGACACTGCAGAGAGGTCACATCCCGGCCCTTAATTTAGAAGAATGAATAGACATCACAAATTTATTATTTTTTTCTATTCCTTCCTTCTTTCCTTCTACTTTCTGCACAGAGCATTTGAAACGAAATCACAGAGAATAAATCTCGGGCTGAGAAAGCATTAACGGTCCATGAATCACTTTCTGAGCCGATAGCTCCCCCTGGAAATGCTGTCATTTTGGAATTGACTTCTCAGCAGATGTGATGTGTGTAGTAAGTGAATCCATAAAAGCAGTTTTGGACTGAACCCACCAAGGAAAGGTAATGCGGTGGTAATGCAGACGCGTTCTCGGAACTCTCTCAATTTGCTAGGGCCGGGTGGACACTGTTTCACGAGCCAGAAGAACAGGAAAAGTGCCTACTACTGTCCACGAAGGTGCTCACGCGAGAAGAGGGTTGTGGGTCCTTTCTGCAGAGTGTTTTGGCTACTCACGAAACTTCATGATTGGGTTGTGAAAAATTACACTTGTGTTATCCTTCAGTGTTTAGTGGAACTCTGATTTTTTAAAATAATGAGCTCCAGTTGGTCTAACTGAAATGAAATGATACAGATTGGTGTTTTCATTGCAAAGGATTATTTGCAGTCCACATATACACACATTTTTCTAAGCAGAGAATATTATCAAGGTGTAAATGGATATTTATGGTGACTTTTTGCTCTAATCTCTCGTGGTTAAAGTCACAACATTCTCCATTGTAAAGCAGGCAAAACGGTGAGTGAGCAGAGGTCAAAATTCATCGCTGACAAAGCCGCTCTGATTCTCCTGGCTTACGTTTTCCACAAACCAGCAGTGGGCTCATCTCCCCTAAAGGACGCTGCTCAGAACTGGTCACTCCGCAAACCCAGGATGCACGTGGGCAGCGGAGGTGGCTCAAGAAACCCCGGAGAAGTCCAGCCTCTTCGGCTGTCCCTCTGGTCCTTGAAAGTGGGGTCACAGGAGACTAGGGCAGGAGCCTAGGGAATTCGGCGCACAGTGGGGAATTTACACGGGCAGTGCACTCCCTGCGCCACTCTGTGGAGTCATTCCCTACCTCCCCAAACCAGGAAACAGACCCAGTCCCTGGTCCCCAGATCCCCACCTTTCCCTTTCGGTAAAGCCAGGTGCTGGCAGTTTCTTCCATCTCCTTCCAGGTGTTTGTTCCCGTGCCAAACAGCTGCCAAAACGTGACTGCATGTTCCTTCCTCATTTCACTAACTCATGTTGGCGCCAGGCCCCGCGTGCATTTCACAGCCACAGCGTTTGTCCAAGGTCAGGTGGTCGTGTTGCTCCACGTGCATGTGAGTGTGCTAACAGAGCACTGGGCAAACACAGCGAGTTCTCAAGGCCATTTACACACTCAGGGAAGTGGATTTCCTCTGCAAGTAGGTAAGCAAAACAAACGTAAACTTCCAGAGCTACACAGGTCAACGGTGGGAGGTAGCAACTTTGTGAAAAATTCAACCAATTACCTTTTGCTCCTGTTTCCTAAGGAATGCAAGTTCCGGAAGAGAAAACATTAGCATCCTATCCATCAAAGAAGGGAGCACTTTGCTTTATCTCTTTCCCTAGCTGTTTCAGGAATTTCCCCTGTATCCTGTGGGAATGGAAACATCCTCTGGAGATAATCTGTTGCCTGTTTTATCCTCTGTCTTATCAGCCATACATTCTTCACGCATATGCTATCAAGGAAGGGATCTTTATTTAAAATGATATTGTTTGAAAATCAACAGTTTAACATCAGTTGACACAGCCTTTCTCACTTAAATATTTATGGGTAGAATCACCCCCCATGCTTCACAATACCTACTTGGGCTTCTGTTCGTAGACACATGGCACTGTGTGGTGAGCTGCGGAAACTGACATGTGGGGTCCCTGATGGATTCTTGGGGCAGTGAAGGGGCATCCTCCCATCAGATGTACATCTGAGCTATTTTTCTTTGCGTGAACAAGACAGATCTTAGGGACATGTTAAAATGGTGGGTTTGGAGCCTGTAATCCCAACACTGTGGGAGGCTGAGACAGGAGGATTGTAAGTTTGAGGCCAGACTGGACAACTTAGTGACTTTGCAAAATCTCTTGTTTCAAAATTTTAAAAAAAGTCCAGTGGAGACAGCAAGTCCAGAAACATGGACCTGAATAATTTTACTCTTTGCTTACTAGTATCATCATCAGCTAAAAATGTCATTCACTGGAGGTCACTACTGTCAGAATAAAAGAACTATCTGTAGTAGGCCATCTGTGCTGCTGTCACACAGCCCCTGAGTCTGGGTCATCTACGAAGCCTAGAAACTCACTTCTCCCCGTTTTGGAGGCTGAGAAGCCCAAGACCAGGGCTCAGGCACATGCAGCGTCTGGTCAGAGCTGTTCTACAAGACGGTGACTTCTTGCTGTGTCCCCACATGGCAGGGGGTGAGCTGGTCCTCTTGTGGTGGAAGGCTGTGTGTGTGTGTGTGTGTGTGTGTGTTGCGCGCGCGTGCGTATGTATGCGTGTGTGCTCTAACTGAGTCCAAGACCTTTCTTAAGGGTTCTAATCCTTCCAGGTCCTCATGACTTAATGAGCTCCCAAAGGGCTGCCTCTTCGGAGGATCGGACTAATCTTAGGCTCTGACCTTTGAACTTAGGAGGGGCACATACACCCGGACAGTAGCAGTATTCACGCTCCTCTGCAGTTTCACTAAAAATGTAGTAATTTCCAATCTGTATTGTGCGTTATTGATGAATATAAATATTATACATGCATTTTCCTCTCAAACCCTGGAAAAATGTCTCAGCATATTATTGGGAATTATACCATTTCTACTGTCCAGAATGATAAACTCAGGGTTTTACCTTACTACATTATTTTGGTATAACAAAGGAACACTAACTTAGGAAACCTGTCTTTCACAATAACGCACGTCCACTTATTGGTGGCTTATGGGAAAAAGATGCCCTGGAAAATCTGCAATGTTTATTGTTTGGTGGCTCAGTGTTTTCTTCTTAAACACTGAATACAAATGCGGGCATTTCTTTTTTCCCACTGTGTAAGGCTTCCTCCGCTCTCAGTCGATTTAATCCTTCCAGACTCATACATGTGTGTACATCTGACCTCAAGCATCTGTGTCTCATCTGTGTCAGCATCTCAACCCTCCAGCTCCAGTCTCTGTACCTACTCAATAAACGCTTGAAACAAACACACATTTACTGAAGGCTTAGCATGGTACAGGACAGCTCTAGAAAACAGAGTTACGTAAACTTCCACCCTATTAGGGGAAATTGTCCAAGTTTACCCAGATGGCAACTGGCAGAGCTGGGGCTCCCTGAGGGACCTGGCTCCAAAGCCTGTGTGTTTAACCACTTCACAACACATCATCCAGGTACAAACCTTCCTGTGTGTGTGTGTGTGTGTGTGTGTGTAAGGACATGATAGTCGAGTGGGACCAGGGTGAAAACCCCTCATCTGCTAATACACCATTATCGCTCATTTTGAAAACGTTCCCTAGAGTCTCCTGTGCTCGGAGGTGGGGATTTTGGAAGGTGATTGGATCTTGGGGTGCTGTGCTCATCAGTGGATTCCTCCATGACTGACTTCATAGCTGAGTGTGCTGCTAGGAGGTGGGGCCAGAACGGGGGTGTGACCTGGAAAGATGTATTCTCGTTCCTGTCTCCTCCCTTCTCTGTTTCCTGGATGTCATACAGTGAGTAGTGCTGCTCCACTATGCCCCTCTGCCGTGCTGTTCCTGCCTTGGAGCCAGCCAACCATGAACTGAATCCTCCAAAACCATGAGCCAAGCTAACCTCTCTTCCTTCAAGTTTCAGGGGTCAGGTACACCTCTACAGCTAGTGCTGGGTGCCAGATTTTGGAGCACAGTGCAAAATAAAAATGTGGGGCCGTTGTCCATCAAGCAGCAAGAAAGTGCAGCTAACTATAGAAATACTGAATATTTTAGTTTCTCTTTCAGCCCACTCTGGACATGGGATGATATTTTTCTTAGCTGTTAAACATACCTCCTCCTGAGTGTCTGTGTCCTTCCCCATAGGAAGGACAGCCACTGGGTACAGCAGTGCCCTAATACCACCACAGTGCCACCGCACATGACCTGTGCTAGACGATTATACCCTCAGCACTAGAGATCTGGGTGGGGTGGGTAAGGAGAGAGGCAAAGAAATCTGGCCCTGCCAACCCAAGGCAGGGCTGCCGGTGACCTCTGTGTCCCTTGCAGAGGTCCTGAGGCTGTTGCCTGGCCCAGATACTCCCTATTCTTGCTTCTTTTGTGCACAATGCACTGATGCAATTCTCTCTGCTTTGCTACCTTGATGATCAGTTGAATTAGAGTGGGACAACCTCAGAGGGCTGAATTTCAAAGAAGCAGACACAGGTCAGAATGCTGGCTGTGGTGTCTGGCACCTGGAAAGTCATACACAGAGGCCAAGCTTTTCCCCTGTTGAATATTTATTTATTTATCGGTGCAGGGAATGGAAGCCAGAACCTTACCCTAACCCCTGCTCTCTGCTCAGCTACACTCCCAGCTCTTGTTTGTCTGTTTGTTTATTTATTTATGTCAGTCAAAACCAACTCTAGGATGCGCATTAGAAGTGAATGCAAGGATTCCAAGCTGTCTGGGGCTTTGCAAGGCAGACTGAGTTGACTAGGCATCTGTCTTGTGCAAGGCTTGGTGACAGGAGGTATGGGACAACCTGGCATCACAGGGTGGGGTCCCTGCTCTCAAGGAAAGCATGCTGTATCCAGGAGGGGGAGCAGAAACAACCTGCTGAGAAGAAGACAAGCATTCCTGGAGATCAGAAAGCCACAGTCTACAGGATGGAGGGGCCCTAATGTCAAAGGATAATTTTTTTAAATGTAAAATCATGACTCTCTTAAAAATATTTAATATACACTTGCCCAAATTTGATTGCACTTATTAATTAAGGATGGAATCATTATACTGTAATCTTTAAAAAATCCAAAAAGCCTCCAAAGACAATGTATATGCTGTCAGGAACACTGGACCCACTTTGCCCAAACCTGGCCTCTTCCCCGGGTGAGAAATCAGTTGCCTTTCCACCAGCGCAAACTTCACTTTCACCATCTCTAGGGACAAGAGTTGTTGGAATCACTACTGGGTTTTTGCAATGTATAGAGAGAGTTATAGACCAGGGAAGTGTAGACCCTGTAGAATCAGACAATCCGGAAGGTAACCCACGTTCTACTGAAAGGTGGCCATGCACTGCTCCTCGAAGGCTCCACCCAAAACTTGCATGGAGATTTAACCCCACTGTGAAGTGTGAGATGGACACCAGGCAGATTCTAGGAGGTGGCAGAACCCTCATAAAGGGCTTAACCTTTCCTATAGGAATGGGCTGATGGTTTGTCTCCAGGATGGGTCTGCTATAAAAGCCAGTTTCGTTCGCTCTGTGTCTTGTCATGCGATGCTCTGTGCCACACTGGGACTCTGTGGAGTCCTTGTTGACATAAAAACCCTCGTCAGATGCTGTGCTTTGGATCCTGAATGTCCCCCAAAGGCCCATAGCTTGGAAGCTTGACTCCCACTGCCCCAGGGCGGCAACTGGGAGGGGGCAGAAGCTGTAAGAGATGGAAGGCTTCAGGTCACTGAGGGCATGACCTTAAAGAGTGTGGTGAGACCCTGATTCCTTTGATATACGGGAAAGAAACTCCCAACCTGCTAGATATCCAGGACAAATGAATTTTAGGAACAATGGAGGTTAAGAGTAGAACATATTTATTGAGGGAAAGAAAGCTTCTGTCTGGCAGAGAGACAGAAGGGGTCACAAGTGGACTGCCAAGGAATCTGCCTTTTCTAGGGATTTTTATAAAGCAAATCCACGAGGTAAGGAAAACATGGGAACTTGCTAGGTGGTCATGAGACGGGACAAAACTATGGTCAACCAATAAGATTACAAGCATAATTGCTCAGGTAAAATTGATTAAATTGGGATCAAATAGGGAAATGAGTCACTTAGCAAGCCAGCATGAATACAGAACAGGCGCTTTTCCTGTAGGGGGTTAAGTTAGTGATTTTTTCTGGCTTTCTCAAGGTGGTGGAGACCTATGTAGAATATCAATCCCTGAGGTCCATCCCTAGGCAGATATGTGGGTGCATTTGTTTCATCTTTTGTCTTGAGGTCTGGCATTGCAGCGAAAATGCCTGTCTCTCCCACAGTTCCAAGAAATCTCGTCTTCCTCATTGGCTCCTTTAAGGGCTGAGCCCTGTCTGACTGTCTAATGTTTCTATTTAACTCAGTTGCCTACAACACTTTCTTCTTTTTCTCTTTTCCTTCCAGGTCATGAGGTGAGTACTTCCACTACCATGAGCTACCCTCTCCCAGCACAGGGTTGAAAGCAATCTTGGACAAGAAACTCCAAAACTATAAGCAAAGACTATTACCTCAAGTATTTGTTGTATCAGTATGTGTTGGTTGCTTTTCTCTTGTTGTTTTTTTTTTTGTTTTTGTTTTTGTTTTTGTTTTTGGTACTGGGAATCAAACTCAGGACTTTGCACTTGCCTGGCAGATACTTGTGCCACTGAGCTATATCCCCAGCCCATGCTTTTCTCTTGTTGCTGAGACAAAATACCCAATGCCCAAAATTAAGGAAGGAAAGGTTTATTTAGCTCACGGTTTGTGGAAGTTTCAGTCCATATTCGGCTGGCTCCAAGGCAGAGTGGCAAATGGCAGAGGGCAACAATTAATGGCGGCTGAAAACAGCAAGAGCAAAAAGGGAGGAGCAGCAGCAGCAGCAACAAGCCTCTTCCCCTGCCTTACATGGTATGCAGGCTGCCCACCCCAGGGTGGGTGTAGCACTCACACCCATCATCTCAGCATTGGACTGTGAGTCAATACAAATTCTAGCCCATACCCTTGACTGCATGAGGCTTTTGTGGGGACATCTGGACACAAACAATAACACGGTGGGAAGCTGATAACACGCCAGATGTCACCTTGATCTGGTGACAGCCCCAAACTTTAAGAAATAAATGTCTTTTCCTTATAAATTATCCAATACCAAGTGTTCTGTTTTAGTAATAGAAGGGAGCCGAGACATGTAACACTCAGTTTTGTCCATTTTAATGTCCTGGATAATTTTTCTGCAGCCATGAGTGGATGGGGGTAGAGAGGAAGAGAGGTGTACGCTGGCCAACCCTCAGGAAGGTAAGAGGAAAGAGACACTGGGGCAGCCTGGCAGGGCATGGTCCCCTGCTGGGCTTCTCAGACAATCTGCAGCTGCCACAGGTCCCCCAGGTCAGCTCAGTCCGGCTTTGGAGCTTTAAGGTAAGAGAGCCAACTCTCTCTGCTAGGGCTCGAATGGCCTCAGGCTCTTTAGCCACATTCAGCTTTATCACGGGTTTGCACCTTGCTCCAGGTCAAATGGGCTGTGGGTCCTCTTATCAGAGCCATTTCCTACTTACTAATAGCTGAGGGCGGGACAATGGGAGGGGCTGGTGGAGGAAGAGGAGGTGCTGCGGATTATCTACGAGGCCAGAGGAAAGCGTTTCTGGTGGACTCACCCCAGCAGCCCCGCTCGGCTGGCAGCACTAACTCTCAGCTCTCCGTGGAGGAACTGAGCAGTGAAGTCATTTTCCCAGAGTGAAGCTTGGAGATGCAGGGTTGAACTCTGACTGGGTTGGGTCTTGGGCCAAGGGCCATGATCAGGGCTCTGGGACCTCGAGATAAAGCTGGAGCGACATGAAGAGAGGCACTGGGAGCTGAAGACTTGACACAGGCCCCTGGCTTCCTAGGAAGGTGGTCCAGGCACGGCCTCACTCTGGGTGGCAAATGGGCCAAGGAGCAGCCAGACAGCCCAAGATCCGGTCCCAGCAGCCATTGCGCTCACAGCTGCAGGCCGAGCCTCCACTTTGTTGAGCCTCTGCTCCATTATGTGCAGCCAAGGGCCTGGTGGTGAGCACTTCCAAAAGCTGGGGAGCTGTGGATGGTAACAGGGACTTGAGACACCCCAAGGTCATCCAGAGCAGGGCCTGTAAGAGACACTACTTGTCACAGAGCAGGAGAAGTAAGGTCTGGCCTAGGAGCAGCTCAGCTCTCATGCGTGGGAGCCCCGGGATGGCTCAAACGCAGCCTTCCTCAGGGTCTCTGCCCAGGGTCGGTTCTCAAGGGACACTGTGGCACTTTCAGGGTGCAATTCCATAGCAGGCTTTAAAAGATTTTTAAAGTTTTTTTTCTTTTTTTTAACTTTAAAACATTAAAAAACTAACAAAACGACAATGCAGACAAACTCAAAACAGCACAAAAACAACAAAATCGATATGTGACCTCAAAGCAAAATGATAGGAATTAACAGTGGTTGCTACATTACACACTGTTATCTTCAGTGAAGTTGCTCAGTCCATCAACCATAAGAATAAGATTAATCAAACAATCAAAGACAGTAACAATTTAAAAAAGCAACACTGGAAATGATGCCGAGTTCATCACACAAGATGGTAGGAGTTCAACAATGGTTCTTATGCTGCATATTGTTGTTTTCAGATCAGTCATTCTGATCACCAGATTCAAGTGTGCAAAACTGGTCAAGAAAAAAGAAAATTGTAAGCATTGGCTGTTCCTCTCAATAAGCTACACACATCAGCAACACATGTTTGCAATACGTATTGACCACGTTCCCTGCAGGGAGCTGATGCATAGACACAGCACCCCCGACTTCTTTTTCAGTCCCCTTCCCCCACTCCCTCCCCCTCCCAGCTGCAAAAGATCTGCCTCCCTATTTCCTATTAACTATCTCTTATTTTGCTCTTTATTGATATTTTGGGTTTCTCACATAAGAGGAACCATGCAATATTTAAGTTTGTGTGTTTCACTGAACATTATGGTTTCAGAGTGCACCCATTTTCCTACAGATGGCTCAAGTGTCTCCTTCCTTACGGGAGAGTAGTAACATGCTTGTACAATCGATAATGAACTCACCTGGAAATAGGAAAACAATACCATCTACAACAGCATCAAGAAAAATTACATCCCTGGGAATTAACCCACCAAGGAAATCAAAGACCACTATGACAAAAACTGTGGTGTTCGGACAAAGGAGATCAAAGAAGACACCAGACAGGAGATAACCTCCGCTCCTGCAAAGGCAGAACCCATACAACAGAGATAGGACTGGGGCCAACTCTCCTGTCCCCCCGGCTCTCGTGCGAAGGATGACGAAGACTGAAGCCCAGGGACACAGCAGTGTGAGCGGATCGAGTATAGTTTGCTGGAAAGAACAAAGAAAAGCTCTCACTAACCAACCAGGGCGCAAGGGAGGATGCTGAGGAGGTGCCCAAGTTCAGGGATTCACAGGCCCTTGGAGGAAGTGAGACTGAAACAACGCGGGGGCCGCAGTTAGCGAGGTTTCCCTTCAGGGAGCTTCTCCCTTGGGTTCCAGTTTTCTTGGTGCTTAACTCGGTTTACTCAGGCCCCCGTCCTAGCTGTCTACTGTTTGTCTGTCTCCTGGTCTCAGTACAACTGGGGCTAGTGGGCCACGCCCCTCCACTCCCCTGAACCCAGGCCGGGGGCCAGCACCCACCTCCAGGGTGCCCCTGCGTGACCTCCAGTGACCTTCCTCCACCGGCACTCACCGAGGGTTCACGCGTATGCACTACATCTCATGCCTGCGATCACAGCAGGGTGCATTATGGGAAAGAATGTAAGCAGCAGGCGCAGCCGGCAAGACTCAGCCCCTGTCAGTTGCGTCAGTCTTGGGTAGAAGCCCAACGGGAGGCGCCCGAGACCCAGTGAGCATGTTTACTCCCCCACCCAGAACCTCAGAGCTGCGCCACTTTCATTCTGGCCGGCGTGAGCCCAGTCAGTCTGAGCGCACGGCCACCTTGTTAAACCAGGCTGCGGTCTCCTTGCCATCACTGCCGGTCTGGTTCACTGAGCTCGAGAACCTAGGCACCATCGGGGACCCTGTCCCTCACACTAACCACTGTGGTCCAAGCGCCCACACCTCCACAGCTGAGAGGGAACGCACCCCCAATCAAAGCACCAACAGCATTCCTCGTGGAACAAGAGAAAACAACCCTCAAATTGGTGTGGGATCTGCTAAGCTTTTTAAGGTCGTCCTTGACGTCAGTCCTTTGTGTGACCTAGAGTGTGTTCACCCCTCCGCCCTATCAGGAGGCAGTGGGAACTTTCTGAGCAGAGCACCTGCTGAGACTCTAGATCACTGCGGCACGGCCCAGGAAGGGCACCGTGGGACCCTGGCCCCCTCCTCTCACACCGAGCCAGGGTCAGGCTGAGTTCTTCCCACACAAGCTCCCTCCATGATGGGCTGTCTCGGTCCAGACCCAAAGCAACGGGGCCACCAGTGGCTTTGAGACCACACTGCAGACTCCATGAGGTCGGAGACCAGGCAGTGGGCATGCGGCAGCTCTCAATAAATGTGTGTTAAGAGAATATGTGAGCCAGTGAATGAATGAATAAACAGCCCCTGGAGCAGATAATAACCCAGCTGGGGAAGCAGGTCTAAACTCCACATGGCACACCAGGAGGCAGGGTGGTATCAGAGCTGGCGCTCTACTGCTCCGGGTGGGGGACGTAAGGCTCAGAAGTTCTGCAGGGCTATTTTTACCGTCATCGGCGGCACCTGGCACCCCCCTCAGGGCGGCATTTCTAGGAAAGCAGTCGTTACCCCGATAGCTGGCAAATAATTAAGTTGTTCAGAGCTTTCAAAGTTTGTTCTCTGACTAATTAAGCTTTATGTATGCAGCCACACTGAACATTATTCTAAGACTGTGCCAGAACATTCCCGTGTCGCGTAGCTAGGCTCCACTGGATCGGCATTCACACCCCCCGGGGAACATTTTCTGATGTGTGCTGATAAAATGCTAAGGCAAATGAACATAAACATAGACGAGTGCCCCATAAAACAAGCCCTACTGGACTTCAGCGTTTTTGCGTTCACAATTAAAATGCCAATATAGTTTGCCCAACACATAAAACTTGAAAAGCAATCTATGAAAACACCATCTTTCTATCAGCCCTGATACAAACATATAACATATACTACACGGCAGTTGAAGATAAATAGGCTTTATGACTCCAACTGTGAAACACCCTACAGCTGAAATCCTTGGACAGTCCTGGAAACTCCAGATGTCAGTTTGTCAATGTCATGTAAGAAAGAGTCTTTGAAAGTGGGGTGTGGTGGCACATGCTGGTAATCCCAGCTCTCAGGAGGTTGAGGCAGGAGGATCATTGCGAGTTCAAGACCAGCCTGGGCTACAAAGTGAGCTCAAGTCTAGCCTGAACTGCACAGTGAGACCCTGTCTCAAAAACAAAGAGTCTTTGAGAATTTACATTTATTAGACAGCTGACAGCTCCCAGATAACACTGGAGAGTAATAAATCCTTAAAGAAAAAGAAATGAAACAAACTAATTATAAAATGTTGAACATATTGTATAAAAAAGAACAGTACCTCTTTAAATATATTAATCAGTGTTCTATCACTGCGATGAAGCACCTGAGGCAATAAATTTATAAAGGCAGGGAGGTTTACATTGAAGTACCTTTCTGAGATTTCAGTTCGCGGTCTGCTGACCCCTTACATTTGGTCTGTGGTGAAGCAGCACATGGTGGTAGGAAATGTGGACGAGGAGGCAAACAGAGAAGAGGAGGGGCCAGGGTCCCGACGTCCTCTGTAAAGACACGCCCACAGTGACATCAAGTTTCCAGCACTTTGCAGTAGCAGTCACAGATGTGGGACCCCGCTTACAATGCATGGTCCCCTGGGCGATGCTTATCTAAGCCACAGCAGTAAAACTATAAACAAGTGACTTGTGCCTTCAGAAAACACTAAGGAGTGCTCCTGGCTGTGCTGTCAAAGATGGTGGATGTGCATGTTCATTAGAAGCTTCCTTCTCCAATCACGCACTTTCTGCTCTTGTTTTCAGAAGGAGAGACTGAAAAGGAAGACTGCGAAGGCTGCATATACACACATGCACACACACACCGACCCATCTCCACCCTGCCCAGCACTCCAGTAAAGGAAGAGGTTTCACTCACTATCTTGTAGTCCACCAAGTTTTCTCTCTAGGTTATTAAAAAACTTGGATGGTTACTCTCACAGGAGTTGAGGTTACCATGGGATTTTAAATAACTGAGTAATGTAATTTATGAAATGAAACGAGCCACTGCTTGTCATATTTTCTAGTGAAAGTTTTGAAATCGAAGAAATGTCCTCAGGGACATGGCCCCTGAGGACCCCTGAGTCAGAGGTGGACCCTGCAGGGAGTCCCCAGCAGGGCCTTGAGCCAGGCCACGTGGTCCCAACGCCACCTCGCCTGCCTTAGCCACGGCTCTGAAGTCTCCAAAGTGGTTGCAAGTTACCAAAGACCAAGATTTATTTTTCAAATATCAGAGCTACAGTTGGAACATAGATTTGGGGTGCTGATACCATAATATGGTAGCTTGACTTGCTCCACGTCTTGCCTTCTTATTAAAAAAATCACTTGTGAATTACAAGATAATATAAAAATGTAGAGTGCTGCAGGGTGTGTTCAGACTGGGTAACTGGCTCGCTTGATGCCTGTGAAGCATAGGAACTTCCCTCTGAGTCACGCTGAGCCTCGGCAATCTGTGGCAGCACATAGGCCAGAGTCGTCTCGGGACAGGCAGCATTTAACTGGAGCAGGGAAATCTACAGCTACAACCCCGTCTCCCCAGAGGGGCGCGCAGAAGTGGAGGTGGGAACGAATCCATAGGCCGGTCACAGCAGAAGGAAAGGAACTCTGGCTGAGCAGTGTGTGCACAGGCTCTAGATATAAGGGCTGATCAGAAAACATGGTGTGTGTGTGTTTAAAGTTTTTCAAAACATTTTACAGTAAAAGTCACTGCAGCTAACCCCCCTCAAAATCCCCCCTTGAATCCAACACACTTATCCCGTCATTCTGGCCAGTTTCTGAAGCAGTCTGAAAGCCCACTTTTGTGTGTTTAGGAGATGTGACCAAAAATACCTGAGTGCTGCAGCTGAGGGCCTCCAACAGAAAGGCAGGTCCAGGAAAAGATGACACGGAGTCCTCGTCCACTTTATTCACCAGATCTGGCCCCAGGAGCCTCCTGGTGCTTCCCGCAAAGTCAAAATGACCACAGAAGGGGAATGTTTTGAATCCGTTCAGAACATCAAGGCAGCTATGACAGCACAACTAAAGACACTCACGGGAAAGAGGACTTCTAGAACTACTGCAGAAGGTGGCAAGGGGTCTGGTGACGCAGCACTGTAGCTTATGTCTGGCAAGCGGGAGGCCCTGAGTTTAATCCCTGGTACCAAAAAAGAGAAAAAAGACCAAAGGAAGTGGCAAGGAAGATGGGATAAGTGTGTTTGAAGAGAATATTCTAAGGATGATTAATGGAATGTGAACTTACTGGTAAACATTTTAAAAATTTAAATATTTCCTGGGCATGGTGGCACACACCTCTAATCCCAGCGCTCAAGAGGTTGAGGCAGGATGATCATTGCAAGTTCGAGGCCAGCCTGGGCTACAAAGTGAGCTAAAGCCCAGCCTGAACTGCATAGCGAGACCCTGTCTCAAAAAGATAAAATAAAATTAAATATTCACTGTATTCTGTCATCATACCTCACAACTTGTCCTGTTTATCGCTCTAACAGCCCTATGGGCTAGGTCTTATTATTTTCCATTTACTGTTCCTTACCCAGCAGAGGTGAAGGTGCAGGGCAGAGAAGCCTTCTCTGGTCCACTCCTCGGGACAGCAGTGTCGTCAGGTAGCCTGCTTCTAAAAGTGGCTCACCAATTAAACATTACCAGGCTCTTGAGTTGCTCGCCTCTCTCTGGAGTTAGATTCCAAGTTCATCTTTTAAACAAAGAATTGGGAAAAAAAAAAAAAAAACCTGTAACAAAGTTTGAGAAAGTACAAGTGAAGCCTGGGGGAGAAACTGGCTCTGCGGAGTGTGCTGGGGCTGAGTAGATACAAAAAGAGAGTGAGCACAAAGACAAATGCACATGCTGCATCTGGGGAAGAGCGTGGGCTACAGTGGAAAGTTGTGATAGCAAACTCTTCAGGGCTTGCCTCTCCTTTTATGCCACCCAAATCTGGAGGAAACCTGGGAGAACTTCTACATCCGGGTCCTGAGAGGCGGCGCTGAGATCCCACCTCTCAGGCTGAGGTCTGGTCCAGGCATTCTGTTGAAAACCTGCTCCAGTTCTCGCGAGACTTACCCTCAGGGCTTTGGGAACTGTTGCATGTGTGTCAGGATCTTGTAATTAACAGGTCCCATCCGCTTTCCCAGCCAGTTTTGCCACACCCTAATATCCTACCTCAGCAGTGCATCCAATGCCCATATGATCAGGAAGGAGAAATCCCTGCACAGCAGGGGTTAGCTTCTGCAGAGCCATACTTTGGGGTATGCACCAGAGCTTGAAAACAAAGAAGGCAAGAGCTCCCTGCAACTCTTCTCCACAACTGGGTCCTCAAAGGAAGCCTTGGCCAAATTCCCATCCCTAGAACCCCAGTCCAAAGGCATCTGAAACCAGAGGCAGCTGCTGTGTAGGAGTGCTTAGCTTGTGCCAAGCACTGTTAAGTTCTTTGGAGACTCTGAAACTTGAAAGAACAAACATACCCAAAGGCTGAACCACAGGACCACTTGGACTCGTTTACAGTGTAACATGGATTTTTGTTTTCAGTAAGAGGTTAGTGAATCCCCTCATGCCAAATATGCAGCATCTGGGCTATTAACATCCTCTGTAGATCTAAAGCCCCAGGTTGTGACTTCCTGCCCAGTATGGAAGGTTGGGAAAGGCAGCTCCCCACAAAGGCTCCGTGGAAAGCTTTCCATCCATCCCTGCTGCAGGTTGGATGGACCCAGGATACCCTGAGTACGGGCCCCAGTAATTTCTGGAGTTTGCTGCTGGCTGTCTTCCAAGTTCTAAATTCAAGGGGAGAAATAATTTCACCTTTTCAGTTTCGCTTATTCCATCAGGCTTAGCAAAGAGATTAGGAGGCAACTTGACATTTACATTTTAACTGCTCATTATGCTAACAACCCCCCTATTGTTTTCAGGAACACTGCAGCTTTTTTTGTTTCTAATCAATGCTTTTCCTCCGGGATTGTTTTCTCTTCCTATCTACTATTTATTGGTTTCTCTCAAGAAGATTCTGTTGCCTCCAAATCACCAAGGGCCAAACTTGTACTTTTATGAGGCATTTAAAACTGTGTTGAGGATGTTTCGGGGGATTGTTCTGCTCCACAGCCTGAGATGTGAGATGTCCGGGAGAAGGAAGCAGATGTAGGGCTGAACCTTTACCCGGAAGTGTGGTGCAACGCCCTGTGTGAGAACGGTCTTGTTCCACAGCAGGGCCACCTCAGGGATGAGCTTCCCTCCCTCACCAAAGACCATCCCATGGCCTGGCTTTGGACTGAGGTGTCTGTAATGCCCACCCCAATTGGGCATCAGCCAAGTTATGTTTTTTTGTGTGTAATGGTTTTTGAGAGTTTTTTTCTTTCTTTTTTTTGTAGACAGTGAGAAGTGCCAGGAAGGACAAGGCCACTCAAATGCACAACATCCCTGTGGGGCCACCTCCTCCTTCCGGGCTCCCACCTGGTGCAGCCATTTCCTGGCAGGCTCCAGGGCAGCAGCTGTCAGCCACCGGACAGCTGAGGGCTTAACCAGCCGCTGCTTGACTCAGCTGCATCCAAGGCAGCAAGGACAGCCGGCCCCAGCACTCAGCGCCAATGCTACTCAGAGAGCAAAGAAGAGCCATGGTTCCTGGGCAGGCGGAGGCCGCCCCAGGGTTCCTGGGCTCTGCAAGCATCTCCCAACTGGCACCAGGTCCGCTCAGTTGTTACTCGAAATACGGCTGGTTCTGACATTCTCGTCTCACCTCGCTTACCTGCCAGGTTTTAAGCAACTTGTGGATATGACACCACGAGTTTAACAGCTGTTAATATTTTCCTTATGTCAATCCACACTCTGGGCCGTGGACACAGAGAAAGGACAAAAGGGTCTTCCTCGTCTGGACACACGCTTGCGTGGATGGAAGACTCTGCAGGCGAGCTGCACACAGTGTGGCGGCAGCAGTGTCGAGGACAGAACACTTAGAACCGGAGAGCAGGATGGGGATGCACAGTGGCCGGGTTTCACAGGAGCCCAAGTGTGGACAGGAAGGCTTTCTGGATAACTGGGTGTGCTGAGAGCTTTCCTGGGCGGGAGGCCTTCCTGTGAGATTGCGGTTATCAGTCAGGGTTCTCCCGGGAAACAGAACCACAGCTATCTTGGAAATGGCTGTTCTGAGGGATCGGCTCACATGCTTACAGAAGGCAAGACTTCCAGGCTGTGCCATCAACAAGCTGGGGGCCCAGGAAGTCCGGTGCTGTATGGCTGAGAAGTCAGAACGCCCATGAGACAGAGGCCCACAGGTGGAGATTCCAGTCTGAGTCCGGCACCAAAAGGGCGGAGGACAGGTGAAGTCCCTGTCCCCGTTTACGCAGCCAGGCAGCATCAGTCCTACCTTCCTCTGCCTTTCTGTCCCATTTGGCCTTAGAAGACTGGCCCGTGCCACCCACGGGGAGGGAAGGCAGGTGCTGACTTTACCCTGGCAACCAGCTCACACGCTCCTCTCTTCTGGAACCACTCACAGACACAGGCGGAGCATAAAGCAGACCCTCTCTCTGGGCAGGAGGCCTCTCTCTGGAGACCCACCAGTGCCACCCCTGTTAAAGTAAAATGAGACAGAGACTGAGCCTGAGGCCCTCACCCCACCCCAGCTCACAAAGCCAGCAGTAGAGTCTGAGTTGGACGTTGCTCTCCAAGGCCCTTGTGTGGAAGGCCTGGCCCCTGACATGCAGCCCTGTTGGGTACAGTAGAATCTTTGAGAGGCGGGACTTAGTGGGAGGAAGTGAGGTCATTGGAGGCGTGGCCTTCAAGGGGATGTTGGGATCCAGCCCCTTCTTGCTCTCTCTTGCTTCTTGGCTGACACAGGCAAGCAGCTCTGTCCTCACTATGGGCCCCAAAACAAAAAGGCCAAGTGATCTTTGTCAAAATAATCCTTTTCTCCTTGTAAGTTGTTTATCTCGGACCTTCTCTCAGTGACAGAAAGCTGACTAACACAGGCCCTAAGGCCCAGGAGGTAACCTTGGCCTTGCTTGACTTGCAAAAGTAATTGATTGCAGGGGCTGGGGATTTAGCTCAGCGGCAAAAGCGCCTGCCTGGCAAGCGCAAGGTCGTGAGTTCGGTTCCCGGTACCGGAGAAAAACCAAAAAAAAAAAAAAAAAAAAAAAGTAATTGATTGCAGAAAGTAGAGAGCTAGGTCTTTCTCAAAGGTGAAGAGGATCAAGAGAAAGAGGGAAGGCAGGGAGAAGAGGGAAAAGGATGAAATAAGAAAATAAATTGTGTTCTGCACATGCGCCAACTCCACACAGGGAATGTACACATTATGTAGCACAAACATGCAATAATAAAAAACAGAAAACAACCTAACTTGGGCTACTGCTTGTAAACGCCCATATTAGAGAAAGATGAAATTAGAGAAAGATGAAATTTAAAGAGGCTGCCAACTGACCTATAATGATACAACTCAGGCTTTCCAAGAAGAGAGACCCAATAAGGCAACTACGTGAATGTAACTCAGCAAAGATTTCCTTTGCTGTCTGCTGTGCTCACTCTGTAAAAGCCTTTCCTGCACATTCCTGGGACGGAGCCCCAGCTGCTTTCAGCCGGGTCCTCTATTTCATGAGTTGCTATTTGCTTGAGTAAACCCTTAAAATCTTTATTGTGCCTCAACTTGTCTTTTAAGAGTGTCCTTACCTGACGTTCAAGGTCACAGTCTCTATTGTCTTCCATAAGGAGAGAATTGGTTACAATAATCCTCTAATCTCTTCCAGCTAAAAGCAAAGCATTGCTGTTTGTCCGTTTGCACAAACAACGCTGAGAACTGGGTGTCAGTGTGGCCGTGAGTACAATTCGTTATGGGCACAGGGTCACTTTGCTCCTTCCCTTACCTTTTTCTTAGTGATAACTGCTACTGAGGTCTTGCTGGAATTAGGAGCTGCAACACACTAAATACTTTGCTTACACAAAAGGCCTTTGATCCCCCCAGAATCCTGTGGGAAAGGCACTGTTACTGTAAGATTCAATGTTCAAATGAAGAAAAAAGAGACGCAGAGGAGGGAGCCCAACTGTCCAGTTCACAGGGCCACTGAGCAGCAGAGTTGGGAAGGGAGAGGATGGAACCTGAGTATTTAACCGTTACTTCGTATGATGTTGCCATGTTCCCCACAGCTACCAGGGCTCGAGGCTGTGAATCTCCCACCAAGACTGGCCCAAGAGAAAGCATCACCCCTTGGACAACAGCAATAATAACAGAGTAGCAAGAGTGTTCGTGACTGAGTTGCGTGGACACATAGTGGAGAAGGTGGAATAAGTAGCTAAAGAAAAGATGGGCCCAGAGAGAGGAAGAGTGCGGGAGTCTTGAAGTCTGATGACCAGGCCGCTGAGAGAATGGTGCAGGCCTACAACAGAAACCTGCCCTCAGCTCTTGGTGTGGAAGAGGCTGCTTGGCCATGGTGGGCTGTAGGAGTCAGGGACAGTGTGAAATTCTGCACCCTGCTCTCCAGTTAGGGAATGACTTGAGGTGGACAGTCCAATCTGTGCTGGGGCAGGAGAGCAAGACTCCCTCATACTAAGAACATTCCAGAACAAGCAGGCCCCAGGGAGCAAGGGGGATTGCATTTCCCACTGACCTTTAAAAAGGGCTAAGGGAAGCTTTCTTTTTGCCAGTGGGAAGTGGCCAAACCCAGCCTAGTTTCCAGGCCTGTGGGACTCCAAAGGCCACAGGGAAGCAAGGATTTGCCAAAGCTGAAGGGAAGCAGGCACTTGTCAGTTTCAGCTGTGTTTGACCATTTTGGTGGAGTCATACTGGGGTACACGACAGGGACCCTGGAAGCTTATGGAACTTACTTTCCTGTATCTGACGAGCTTTTCCACTCCTGTAGGCCATGCTCAGTTAGACTCCTGTGGCCCTTTGTGCTGTGACTGGCTCTGTGTGAGCACGAAGACTTCCGGTTATGAGTGCTTAGGTGACAAGTATGGCCCTGTGTGCTGAGAGGGAGCCCCAAGGAGGCTGAGCTTAAGGCTTTGTGGTGAGAGAAAGAGAATCAAAGTGAGCTCCTTTAGCAGCACCCCGGCCAACAGCATACACCAAATGCAGAGAACAAATTCAAGGAGGAAAATATCAGTGCTTTATTTCGTCAGAATTGAAACAGCATGAAGGCTCAGCACAGAGCTCGGTGGCTTCCTCTGCATCATGAACAGCAGAGAGACTGGGACAGGCCGACCTTGCACTGTCTGTCCTAGCATAGAAGTCCTGAGTCTGGACTGTCTGCCAGCGTTGGAGAGAAGTACTCACCACCTACACTCTAGAGACAAAGCAGATGTCAGACCAGTGGGGCCTGAGGGAGGGGCTCGCCGTCCTGGTCCTGGAGCACTGAGGACCTGGGATTCCTTTGGAAGTGGTGCTGGCCCTTTAGCAAAGGAAAGCCGTGTCACTGTGCCACTGTGCGAGGCAGGGGAAGGGACAAGGTGCAGCACTAAGGTCAGCACAGGGGACAGACCTGAGAGACCTCAATAGACAGGTGGCTGGGGTGCACCCATGGGACCTGGCTAGCGGCCAAGTGTAACTGTGACAGCCCAGATCGACAGCTCACATGCAGCTGAACGTCTGGCAAGTCACAGTGGCAGTCAGACTTCTCAGGTTGGTCTGGCAGACAGCCGAAAGGATCAGCTCTGCATAGAGGGTCTGCTCAAGCCCTTCCGTCCACACCCACAGGTTGCAGTCATTGCCGACCACCTTATTAACAAGATGATGGATCAAGGCAGCATTTGGAGGGAGGTGCCTTCTAGTGAGAAGACGTGAAAGAACATAAGTGAAGATATCTCAGAGGTAGAAGTAGCTCGGAGAACTACCAGGGACCTGGCCAAGATCCCCAACCACCTGTATAAGGAGTGCAGTGAAAGGATGAAATAAGAAACGGAGACAAATTTAGCAATGCATGAAGTGGGGCTGGGAGGTCAGTGCCTCAGGATGGGCAGAGACAGAGACACCCCGAGCCAGCCACTATCCACTGGGTGTGTCCGAGGATAGCAGGGGCTGGCCGAAGATTCAAGGTCAGCGGAAGATTCGAGGTCGATGACTCAGTGGGCAATGGATAATCCTGGGATGACTCGAGAGGATGGAGATGCTCCCATGCTAAGGAGGAGCTTGCCCTGTGGTGTTTTTAATCTCAGTGGTCTTAGTTTAGTCTTCGTGGGTGGGAGAGGATGGCCCATCCCTAGAGTCAATGGGAAATCTCAAAAGGGTGATACTATAATCCCAAGCCTCCATTTATCCCCTAGAGGAGTGTGCAGAATGAATCATTGTGAGTTTGTGGTTCCCAGCGGAGGACATCTTTTGAGTGCTTGCTATGCCGCAGTGCTGGGGAGCGCAGGCTGAGGACGACACTGCTTTGGTCCATAGGTGGTGTTGGACACTGAAATCCCTGATGTGTGTGTGGAACATAAAGGCATTTGAGACTGATGTGTGAGTAGGGGGAGCCCAGGTCGGGGGTTTGTGGAGGCTTCCAGAAGGCAGAAGGCCAGGCAAGCTCATGGAGGAGAAGCCAAAGGGGCAGACAGCGAGGGAGGGTGCAATGTGTGGTGGGTGAGGTGTGGTCCAGACACACAGTAACCAAAGAACTGATGTGGGAGCCCACGGAAGTCCCAGTGGTCCTCAGATCCAGCACACACTTCTTATTCCCAGATATCCACTTGTGTGGAAAATGGTGCCCAGGACACTCCCAAGACCTTCTCCCTCCCGCACTGTCTGCCACTGTCCTCCAGGGGCTGTACCCTTGGGGATCCCCTGTTCTCCCTGGGGCCCCCATGATGGGACAGCTACACTGCCCAGGCCAGCCTTGGAGAAGCAGCTCACACATCCACCAGCACTTCAGGTTTGAGGGTGTGGTCACTGAGTCCATCTGGAGCTGGGGTTTTGTAGCTTTCTCTCCATCTCCTCTGCTGCAGAAGAGGAAAGGAACAGTATGGCACCCGATTTGAGATGTGGGCTTCTCCTGCTCCACTCCTGCAGCTGGGTGGATGCTTTGGGTCACCTGACTCTTCTGAGACAGTGATAGAATTGGCCCACACTGGCCACTCTATCTCAGAAGAATCTCAACAACTCAGCTTGCCCTGCCCTGCCTCTCTTTGCGTCTCTCCAAGCTGTGTTTACTGACAGAACAAGAATTTCTGCATGAGCTCATGAGTAGTGCCGAGTACCTTGGGAGGAAGGTACCTGGTCAGTACACAAGCAAGGTTTCTTTCTGTATATGACACCTTAAAAATCCCTCTGAAGTAGATCCCTGTGGTGCTGGTAGCCTCAGGGTAATTCCCTTGCCCGGGCAGAAATTGCTCTGAAGTGGCCCCCTCTCTCTGGATGACGGTCCCCTCACCTTCTTTGCACTCTGCCAAATGCCGTGTGCTGACCCACGTGCCCCAGGCACTGAGCATTTCCTCTTGAAGTTCCAACCCAGGGCAAGTCCCCCACTTCCTCCAACCCCACCACCATGCTGCACATTCTTTCTTCCCTGCCCACCTTCGCTCCCTGGCATAGACAGCATCCTGTCTGTGTGCTCCTCTCCTGCCCTGGCTTCTGCTTGTTCCCTCCCAGGGTGCAGTGCCATAGCCTCCTGCTGTGGTTTGCATCTGACTGGCCTCTGTCAGCTTCTGTCAGCCCATGGCTTAGAGATTTGGTCCCAAGCTCCATGCTCTCAGGAGGTGGTGGAATTTCTAAGAACTAGGACCTTCTTTTGGTCTCTTTCCTCCTCCCTCAGACACAAGACCCTACATCCTCAGCTTCAGGGAGGAGAGGGCTAGTTTAGCTCGCAGCGTTTAGAGGTTCCAGCTCATAGTCAGCTGGCTCCAAGGCAGGATGGCACGGATGGCACAGGGGTGTGGTGGAGGAGAGCTGCTCATGGCACAGCAGACAGGAAGCAGAGAGAGTGGGAGAAGGACCAGGGAAGGAGATAACACCGCCCCCCAGGCTGCACCTCCGGTGACTCATCTGCTCCAGTCCAACTCTACCTTCCAGCAGCAAGCCAGCTCCAAACTCCCATAATCCAGTTACCTTCTGCACACAGGAGGCTTTGGGGGCCATTTTAGATCTAAACCATACCGGACCTAGGGGGAGGTGTTGGCTCATTGGGCTGTGACTTCCAAGGGGATTGTGGGACTTTGATCCCTTGCGCTTTCTCTCACTTCCTCACCATGAGGTGAGTGGCGTTACTCAGCCATGATGGGCTCCCGCCATGATGATGGGCTCCCGCCATGACTGCCACAGTCCTGAAGCAACAGGGCCACCTGGCCCTCGGCTGGAGCCTCCAAAACCATGAGCCCAAATCACCCTTTTCTTTTCCTAAGCTGATTGCTCTCAGGTACCTGATACAGTGACAGAAAGCCAACTAACAGCACCTTTCCTGTAGGGTCCTGGCTTACCCCAGCCCCTGCCTCAGACACAGGAGGGAAGAGGCCCCTGTGTGGGGACCGAAGAAGGATGACTTCAGTGGTTTCCTGACCTTGTCTTTGAAGCAATATGTGCTCCTTTTCCCGCAGCAAAGACAAGAAGAATCAAAGCAGACAAACTAAATCTCACAGCAATTGATTTTTGTTGAGCTCACTTTATCCTCGGTCTTGGTGTATCATCTATTAAAAGATTTTGCTATTTTATGTCAACAGATTTAGGGCCTTTAGGTAATTATTTGGGCCTAGGTAATTTCTTTTGCAGTAAAAACAGTGACATGTTCAATATAGGAAATCAACATAACCTCAAACTGTTTCACTCGGCAGCTGCAGGATCATCACTGCAATCTACGCGATTTCCATGCAGAAAGATCATGGCAAGAAAACTTTAGGGGTGGAGCAGGTAGTGGTATATTCTAAGCACTTTCCTCAAGCACCTTTTCATCAGGAATATTCTATCTAATTTCCAAAGGAAACAGGAAAATACAGTCCTTACTATTCAAAACCAAAGACCTTGTACCATAGTTTACTTTTTGATATTTTTGAAGACACTTTATATCTCTCTTCTTAGCCGAATAATATGCAAATTTCCCAAGAATAAGAAGTGAAGCACAAAGAAGCCCTTGAGGCAGATGTCTGTCAGTCAGAGTCCCTGCTTCCTGGAAGGCCTGACCTGCAGGCAGCTTCCTGACCTTCCACATGGCTCGCCTCACGAGCTCAGCTCCTGCGCTCTCTTCTGAAGACCTTGACAGAACCAACTCCATGAACAAAACGCTTCTTCCTCTCTCCTTCACCTCCGGTCTCTGTTCTCACCCTCCTGGGCTCCACACCACGTGACCTGTCTCCCGGAGCCAAAGCACCACAAGTTCTTATCCTCTCAGTAAGCAACCCCAGAGCACAGCAAAGGCTGTGACAGCGCCTTCTTCCCAGGCTCTTGAGCTTAGCGTTGTCTTGGCTTTCTTCCCCCAGAAGCGGACCCTAAGGCCACCATCTGAGTGAAAGTAGTTCATTTGGGCGGCAATCCTGAGAAACAGGTGGGAAGAAAAGTAAGGTGGGAAAAAGAAAAGCAAAAGCAAATAAAGGTTCATAACCCAGCAAATAACCACTGTACGGGACCAGGGTAATTCCTCTGGGTGCTCCATTAAATAGCTGCCACGCCTTTAGAGTGAGGAGCTGGAGTATTTATACACCACGCCCACCTGCCTCTCAGATATTCATTGTTAATTCCCCAGCATTTCTTGGATGCTGTGTGGAGATGCAAAATGGAGTCTTCTCGCTGCAGATGACCCTCATGGCAGGACACTCAGGCACCTGCAGCTGGGTGTTGGCTAGTGTCACCACGATTGTGAGGACCTGCCCATTAGCAGAACAATGGCAGTCCGAGTGTTACCACTGCATTTCCTGCCTGTGTGTAATTGTTCCACCTGCATGGCCTGAGTCCAGCCAGTGAGGGCAAATATATTTCATTTAGAGTCCCGGCTCTGACAGATTGCTAGTGGCGTTGTTGGAAAGATACTGAGATTATGCTCAAGATCGACAAGACACAGAACTGTTAGATGATCAGAGATCTCAGCCCTAAGAGTTGGATGAAGATGGAGTTGGATTATCTTGCCACATGTTTCTATTTTTCTTTCTTTCTTTCTTTCTTTCTTTTTTTTTTTTTCATCTCTTTGAGACAGGATCTCACTATGCAGTTCAGGCTGGCTTTGAGCTCACCTTGTAGCCCAGGCTGGTCTTGAAGTCACAACGATCCTCCTGGCTCAGCCTCCCAGGTGCTGGGATTACAGGTGTGTGCCACTATGCCCGGCTATGTTTCTTATCCTAAATCACTGACTTACTTTAGAAAGTGGTGGGCAGAACCCAGTCCTCTGAGCGCCACAGGAAAGTGAAAATGCCACACAGGAAGTGGGTAGGTGACCAGGACTTTCTGAGTCTGTTCAGGCTGCTGTCACAAAAATACCACACTGGGTAACTTGTAAGCAGCACATTTACTTATTTATCATAATTCTGGAAACTGGGAAGTCCAAGGTCAAAATGCTGGTAGATTTGCTGTTTGGTGAGGATGGTAACGTTCCCTTAGAGGTGATACCCTCTCTGTCCTCACATAGTAGAAGGGGTAAGCTAACTCTTGGAGTCAATTTATTTGTTTATTGCAATACTGGGGATTGAACCCAGGGCCTCTGCACTGAGCTACATCCCCAGCACTTTTAAAAACTTTTTTGTAAATTTTGAGATAGGATCTCACTAAGTCACTAAGTTGCCCAGGCTGGGCTTGAAACTGTGATCCCCCTGCCTCAGACTTTCAGAGTGCTGGGATTACGGGGTGCACCACCATGCAGGACTGGACCCTCAGTCATGAAGACACTAATCTCATCCTGACCTAATCACCTCCCAGAGGCCCTGCGTCCCAAGAGCATCACACGGGTGGTGAGATTTCAGCACAGGATTGTGGGGAGGACATAAACACGTTCAGACCATAGGTAAGACTGTGCTGAAAGAAACTCTCTTCCTCACCCTCTATAAATCAAAGTCCTGCTGCCCTCCAGAGAGGTCAGAGGGACCACGTTCCACACCTGCATCACAGCTCCAGCATTTTTCTTGAGCTCCTTCTCATCATCTGGACTTAGAGACAGCTATGTAGAGGCAGAAGTGGGGAGAAAGAAAATGAATTCTCCCACCTAATGGGAAATTCAACCAAAAGAGTGTTTGCTGTGATTTCTGAGTTTAATTTGGGTTTCTCCTAGGCTGTCAATAGACCATTGGGTTAGGAAGGTCTTCATGAGCATCTGCGGGGGCCACCACTATTCTATGCTCCTAGGGAAAAAAAGTTGCAGAAGGAAGTCTGGGTCCTCAGAAGTCCCATGAGAGGGGGAGGAAGGTTGTAAGGATGCCTGGAGAGTGTGGCATTAGGGGCACAGACTTCCTGCGCTTTCCTTCAGCATCTGCTGCCTCCAAGTGTGGTGATCAGGAGCTGTTTCCTTCTCCTCTTTGAGGGCAGGCCCTTGCTGCTTCCTTATGAGAACCCAGAGCAGGAGCTTCACCCTTCTCCTCCTCTAGAGGGTCAGGTCCACTTCAAAGGAGAACTGGTGTCTCAAAGTGCACCTATTTTCCTACAGTGATCAAATTCACCCTTCTTCATGGCAGAGTGGTGCTCCGCCCTGTGTAAATAATACACTTGCTTTATCCATTCATCTGTCGATGGGCATACAGGCCACTTCCAGTGTTTAGCTATTGGCGGTCATCATAAACATGGCGTGCATGGCTCAGTGTAACACGATGTCCTTAATTCTTTCAAAAAACCCTAATGCTAAGTGAAGTAAATCAGAGACAGAAGGGTAAGTATAAGTTGGCTTCTCTTACATGAGAAATCCAAGGTATGAATAAAAGGTAGATGACAGAAAATAGAGAGATGGGCTTTGTGGAGATGGGAGTGCTTTGAGGATGGGGAAGAATGGGAAGGTGCATGGGAGGGGGGAATAAGAAGGACCAAGGTACAATACAATGTGTGCATGATGGAAGTATTTATTTATTTATTTATTTGGTACTGGAAATTGAACTCAGGACCTTGCACTTGTCAGGCAGGCACTGTGCCGCTGAGCTATGTCCTCAGCCCTGCAAATGTATTTACTAGGTATCACAGACATATACTGATAAAAAAAGAGGGCAAAAGAGAGCTGGTGTTGGAAATGACCCCAGGAGGATGAGCAGCAAGTGGAAATGGAGAAGGCTCCTTTGGTCGGTGAGGCAGAGGGGGCGGCGTCCAGGAGGACCTGCTGACTGCCATGTGGGCAGGAGTGGGCGTCATACTTGATGTCCTGCACCAACAAAGATAACCACAGATTTCCATCTGGTTAATGGACACGATCACAGCTGTGTCTGAGCAACATGACTCTGGCAGAAGCATCTATGAGAGCACACGGATTACCACAGTGTTCCCTCACCCCCTTGTCCCTCGGCTTACCAAACATGCCCTGAGTATAATCAAAAGCTGCAACTCAAGTTTCCAAAGTGAGTCACAAAATCTGGATCCAGGGAGAGCCAAACCCACAAGGCTTGCCACGCAGCCGAGCCACCGTGGACCCCAGCTCTTCCCCAGGCCTTTGTAACACGCAGTTCCCTGGCCCAAGGGGCCACCATGGAGAAATAGGAAGGAGGCAGCAAGGTGCTATTCCAACCCACATGGGCCTGTGTGCATTAGCCGTGAGGTCAGGGACAGAGAGCTCCTCCCAGGAGGGAAGCGCTAAGGCCAGGCCTGCAGGAGGAGCAGAGGATCTTGGGAAGAAACAGAAGCCGGCCAAGGGGCTAGTGGGAAACATCTCCCCCTCGCCTTGTTTCATGCTGGGGAGAATGGAAACACCTCCCAGGTTATGCCCGCCTCTGCTGGAAGGGAAAAGCAGAGGTCTGATTAGGAGAAGCAGAACAACCGTATGAGGTTGTGGGTGACTGAGCCCAAGGAGGGAAGGTCTTGTCCACGCCAGGCCAGGGCTACCTTCCAAAGCAGGAAGGGGCCGAAGGTAAGTGGACACACTTCAGTCACTCGGCGCTATATTGGAGGGAGGCTCCTCCCTAAGGTCCCCCCACCCTCAGCATAGTGTAAACTCCAGGGGAGCTGTGACCTCAGGGCTTTGGGGAACTTATCCCTGGATCTCCACACACATGGGTCTAAATCTTGGGACCAGAAAATGCCAAAGGCAAATGTTTTAGGGCATCACTTACCATCAGGAACAACCACAGTGAAATCACTGCAGAGAAATGCGCTGTCTGAACTGCCAGAGAAAAGAGCTGCACATTTCCCTTCAACAATGGCCTCAAGCCGTTGATGCTGTGCTGGGAGGCGTCCCCTGGCGCCTGACCATACCCTCTCCTCTGAGGTCAGCACACTGACCTCCCAGAGGGCACGGGTGGGAAACAGGAGAGGTGGATATGATCAAAACCTGCCACCTGCGCATATGAAAATTCCCAGCAATGCAGACCTGGCCTTACGGGCACAGGAATGGGTGGCAAACAAGCTCTCAGTGGGCACAGGGCAAATGCATGACCCAGCGACCCTCACTTGCGCACCCTGAGGGCGGGTATTTCCTCTCTGTCTTACACTCCCTTTTGTGAATCTCCATGCAGTTGTCTGAGTGTCTTTATGTCCTCCGTCACCTCTGCAGGTTGCTGGGAATTCCAGAGACAGAGGCAAGTGCACCACTACAGACTGCATGGACTCCTGCTGAACCAGCAGAAAAATCTCATTCCCACGTGTCTCCCCAGGTTAACTCCAGGCACTGAAACCCACAAGGCAGGAAGCTGCCCTAGGCCATCCCCAGCCAGACAACTTCAGGTCCCTTGTTCAGGTGGTCGGATTCCCAGCAGGGCGCTGGGGAAAGGACCCCTCTGGTAAGTTAAACAAGCTTGAATATCCCGTGGTTTCTCTTCTAGGAGAAACCCAGAACACAAATGAAGGGCAAAGTAAAAGAGAGATCATAGGAAACAGGGCGCCAGATCTTTTGCAAATGGGAAGGGGACCAAGAGACGACATAGGGAGGGGGAGGGGCAGTAAAAAGAATGACCACGTGCCATGTTCACGGACCAGCGCCCCCCGCTGACTGTGATCGTTCTGTACTGCAAGCCTGTCCTAATAAAGAGAAAAATTTTAAAAGGAGAAACTCATTCAATGCAGAGATAAGTTTCATGCACTGCACAGTTTTTCCCAAGGCTAGCCTGCAAGAGGTACAGCCTCTGTGTCTGAGATCAATTTCGTCAGCGTCAACGCCTCCTCGCTGGTCCAGTTGTCTTAGGTGCGTTGATGGAGCCCACCGTGTGCAGGGCACGGGCAGGTACTGGGAGTCTTGCTGTCTGGAGGATCTGCATTTATAATACAGCTGGTGAATTTAACCCCTCCGACGCGCCAGACCTCTAAACACTCCTTGTCTTTTCGCTACTACCCCTGGCTTCTGATTCGGTTCTGAGGTATCCATAGGTCTGGAAAGTTGAGGCGAGAAACCAAACTGAAATTCACAAGAAGCGCTGCTCATGTAGCACCCACTGTCTGCTGCGGGGGCAGAGGTCGGGCTCTCCTTGCTCCTGCTGGTCCTGCTCATCACCCCGGGGACCAGAGGAGAGGAGAGGCTCCCGTCAGCTGAGCACCTGCTTCTTCACAAAGCCCTTTTCTTGTGTTTTCTCATTTGCATCGCATAACATTTTATTGATTTTATTTGATAAAGAGACTCAAGGTCAGAGGCCTTCAGTAATTTGTCTAAGTGCACAAATCCCCTTGACAAGGGGAAGGATCCAAGGGGTAGGACCCACATGTATTTAACCTGCCAAGTCACACACTTTCCACCAATGTGAATGAATTTTTTGCTAACTCAACAATATGCTGTTACAATAGCACAGAAATGAAACACCTCAGGTGCCAGCAACACCGGATAGATCAAGAAAATGTGCTATCTATGCACCAAAGAATATTATTCTTGCTTGCAAGAAGACGGATGGAACTAGAACTCCATGTTAAGCAAAAGAAGCCAGACACAGCAAGACAAGTATTGCATGTTTTCCCTAAGGTATGGAACAGAAAGTGCAGATGACAGGAAAGTAGAAGGGCGACTATTATTAGACAGAGGAGGGGGAAGGGCAGGCAGAGGGAGGAGGAAGGGAGGGTGATCGGAGGGGTGGCCAGGGTCAGACTATGGCGTGTACACGTAGGAAGGCACCACAGTGAAACCCAACATTTTGTAAAAGCAGTATGTGCTACTACGTACATATGTATTTTTTAAAACATGGTACTGAAATAACCAACAAATTCTATAAAGTTACAAGATAAAACAATCAATATTGAAAAATCCACCAGTGTTTCAATACACTGAACTATCCAAAGAGAAATTAAGAAAACAACCCTAATCATAACAGATGCCAAAAAGGGTCAAGATGCTAAAAGACCCATACACTGGAAACTGTGTGGATGAAAGAAATTAAGAGGATATAACTAAATGGAAAGATGTCCCATGCTCTTGAGTTGGAAGAAGTAATATTGTTAAAATGTCCATAGTACTTGAAATGATGTACAGGTTTTTCTTGATGTGCAGGTTCAATGCTAATAAAATTCCAATGACATTTTTTCACAGAAGTACAAAATAAAAAATAGTAAAATTCTTTAGGAACCACAGTGGACCCTGAAAAGCCAAAACAACCCTTAATGAAAAAGAACACAGCTAGAGGCAGCACAATACCTGAATATAAAATCTACTACAGGGCTGGGGACATAGCTCAGTGGCATAAGCTCCTGCCTGGCAAGTGCAAGGTCCTGAGTTTGATTCCTGGTACTCCCCCCTCCCCAAAATCTACTACAAAGCTACAGTGTGTAAAATAGTATCATACTGGAGTAAAAAAAAAAAAGACAGATACTGGAATGGAGAGTCCATAAATGAATCTACACATTTATGGTCAGTTGACTTTCTTTTTTCTTTTTCTTTTTCTTTTTTGTCTTAATGAGACAGGGTCTTGCTCTGCAGTTCAGGCTGGCCTTGAGCTCACTTGGTAGCCCAGGTTGGTCTCAAACTCACAACAACCCTCCTGCCTCAGCTTCCCAAGTGCTGGGATTACAGGTGTGCCCACCACACCCAGCAGTCGATTTTCAATAAATATGCCAAAAACATACAACTGGTGGAAAGACAACCTCTTCAATAAGTGGTGCTGGGAAAACTGGACACCCACATGCAGAAGAGTGATATCATACTCTAATTTCACATTTATATAAAAGCCAGCTCAAGATAGATCAAAGACTTAAATGCAAGAGGTGAAACTACTAGAAAACAACAGAGGGATTGAAATCTATATTTGGTCTTGGCAGGTTCTTTAAATATGGCCCCAAAAGCATATGCAGCCAAAACAGAAATAGATGAATGGGATCACATCAAACCAAAAAGCTTCTGCAAGCAAAAGAAGCAATAAACAGTCTCCAACACGGGAGCAAACACTTTCCAGCTATCCACATAAGGAGAGACTAATATCCAAATATATGCAAGACACTGAAATAACTCAAAGGACCTGGAATAGATCCTTCCCAAGAGATATATAAATGGCTAATAGGTAGCTCTACATCACTAATCATCAAAGGAACGCAAATTAAAACACAGTGAGCTATTACCTCACACCTGTGAGAATGGCTATTACCAAAAACTGAAAGATAACAAGTGCTGTGGAGAACATCCATAGAGAACACTTGCGGCCATCTGTGGGAGAGAGAATTTGTTCTGTGATCATGAAGACATATATGAGGTTCCCCAAGCCACAGAAACACAGCCTCACCGCAGGATCCAGCAATCCCATCCTCATACACAGAGACCGAACACCATTCTGTCAAAGAGAATCCACACTCTCAGCAGCAAGGTCTCTGAACTTGGGTTCTGCTATGCAAAAGTGGGGATTTCACATCCCTCTTGAGAATATAACTGTTGTGCTTTTAATTACAAAGCATTTTAAGTTACCAGCTGTATTGCTTTAATTTCTCTCCATCCTTCTACATTTTTGGAGGAAAACTGGTGCCATTTATCCTGTGACTGCTTCATATCCCAGAAGTCTGTAACTAAATTTGAGAGGCACAATCGCAAACAGGAACCCAGGGAGGAAAGCAGGTGGCACAGGCTCAGGTTCAACAGTGCCAAACACCAGGGGCTTCTGTCTTTCCACCTGTTCTCCAGCGGTCCCCTGAAAAGTGAGAATTTATTTTATTTAATTTATTCTTTTATTTGAAAAGTAAAAGAATGAAAACATTAACAAACAGACAACCATTTACAAAGTAGCACAAGAATAGTACAAGCAATACTGAATTACAAACAAGGTGACAGGGAATTAGCAATGGTCACTGTATTACATATTGATAACTTCAAAGTGGTTACTCAGGAAAACAAATATAGAAATGCACGGTTGATCAAATAATTAATCATTAACTAGGGATGAGTTTAAAGGGACATCCTTAAGCCAGGCATGGTGGCATAAGCCTGTAATCCCAGCATTCAGGAGGCTGAGGCAGGAGGACTGCCTCAAATTTGAGGCCAGCCTGTGCTACATAGTGAGTTCTAGGCTGGCCTGCACTATATAGAGAGACCCTGTCTCAAAAATAAATAAATAAATAAACAGACATGCTTTAGGTGTGCCACTCATAATGGCATCTTGTATAAAGGCTCGAGTCCTGTCACATTCCTCTTATTCCTGAATCGGAGCTCTAAGGGAACACCCTGGATGGAATTCACCTGCATCTTTCGTCTTGTTGTTCTGTTTTGGCCTCTTTGGGACTCAATCCACAGAACGAGCCAGGAGGAGAATGCCTACAGGGGGTAAGGAACGGTTAATTCTGGAAGGTAGAGTTCTGGCTTTTCCTGGCAATTCTCTCATTTCTTGGAAATTTGCCTACTTGGCTTCCAGACCCTTTTTATTTTTCCATTTTTCAACTTTCACCTCCCCCGTCTATCTGGGGAGCTTGTGCCATGGTCAGCCCAAACTGACCAACACCTGGAAAATGGCTCAGCAGTGGACAAGGTTATGTCCTTCTAGAAGGGTCTGGGGATCTGGCCTCCTTTTGAGTTTTAAAAAACTGCAGCTGTATTTACAAAGCTTTTCAGGCTGTGTAGTTCCCTTGGCCACAGCGATATTCACTCACTGTGTGGTGGACAAACACACAGGCAAACAACCGACGGAGGCCTAGTGATGGACATCCGCCCCCCATGTGAGAAAGGAGGAAGGGGAGGCGGGAGATTCCTCTGCGGTCAATAGTTCCGTGACGAGTTTGGGGAAAGGCTTGCATCGAGGACTCATTCAAGAGCTCATAATTTTGCCCAAAAGATGTAAAGATTTGAAAAAATGTATTCACTTGAAATCCTTTCCTTAAGATGGCATGAACTGTACTTGACATTTGGAAACTGCTGCTCCAGCAAAGATAAAGGTATGAAGGCTTCTAAATGTAAGGCAGAGATAAAAATGCTGGAGCCTTTAAGATTTTGAAATATAATTTTAAAATGTGGAGCAGAAAGTCAGATCTTTAGAAGATGCTTAGTAAGTAACGTATATTTGTCTTCATTTTTTAGAGAATGGAAAAACTAAAAGGCTGAAGACAGCCGGTTACATAAAGGACACAGAAGGTGAACTGAAAAATAAATCATCCAAATGAGTCGCTCTTTTGATTTAAGGAAGTTGGAAAAAGCAAGCAAAGAAAAAGGGAGAAAAATAAAAACAATAAGAAAGTATTTGTTTTAAAACCAAAGCCAAGGAAATCTCATCCAGGGAATTGCAAGAAGACAGGGTAGCAAAGCAGCCCCCATCTGCAGTGAAGAGCACGGAGTACTGCTCCCTAACTGGAGTCAGAGTTCTCGTCTTCCCACAGTCCTACCCTGAAGAATAGATGTTTAACTAGTGAGAGATGGAACTAACATCAGAATGAACACGGGCCTCTGAGAGACACCTCAATGTGACTCCCCGACGTGCAGGATAATCACTCTGGCTGAGGCAAGACCGAGGGTCACACGTCTGGCTGCCTGCAGGCAGACACACGCACCCCAGAGTCTGTGCACACTTCCTGTTTGTCTCTGCCTAAAGACGTGTGCAACATGGTGGCTTCCTCATGTGTGGGTAGGGCTTGGGCCAGAGCACATTTCCAGAATAAAATCCCAAGCCTAACAGTGGCAGGTGATAACAGAAACAGAGAACTTCCCAGGCACCGCTACAGCCAGCAGGTCCGGCGAAGCACACAGACTGTCTCCGGATAGTCTTGCTTCTCGGATCTTTTCATTTGACTTGAGACTGAATTTTCACAGGCTGCTTATTGAGTTATGGCATGAAAGGAAGCCAAAAAGCAGGACTGTAGCCATCACACGGTACTGTGTTTCCTCAGATATCTCCCTCGCCCCTCTGTCTCTCCAGTCTACATGTGAATCCCAACATGTTTATTACTTTAACTTGAGGAGTCTCCAAACCCCACTTAGACTTGTGCACAGTTCCAGGGAGGTAGGAGCAGGATGTCTGGCCAGAACTTCAATCTTACCTCCCCTTTCCTGCCCACAAGCACACTTTTGATCTTTCTGAGCACATAGCCATCCCATAAAACACATGCTGCCGTGGATCCGACATCTATCTTTCCAGACAGATACATAAAACTTTAATAACCTAGAGTCTAAGTAACAAACTTGCAGCAACCAAATATCCTTCTGCTTGTAGATTTGAAAGCCAAGGGCAAGAAAACATAAGAATTTGAGGTTTAATCAAAGACCATTTCTATTTCACATTTCAGGTTCAGCTAGCACCCAGGGTGTTTAGCAGGTCCTCCAAGCAGACATGGAATCTAATTCTCTTCACCTGTGTTTCCCCAGGTTCTGTTAGCTCATGACCAGAAGTGCATGTGCCAATACCCAGAGGCAGCGGGCTGTGCACTGTGGGTCTCACCGTTGCTCTCTGGCGTTCTTCTTCAGCAACCCTGAGGTGTATAACACCATCTTGCAGTTGAAGCTTGGGTTCGATTCTTGAGTCAGTGTTTTCCCCACGGGTGAAGCCACTTCTCAGATCATATGCTCTGTGGGCTGCCAGTAAAATGGAGATATGGACTCCATCAAGGTTTCTCATTAAAAAGCAAACAAAACAAAACAAAACACTCTTTTGACACATGTAAAAATGCCTTTTATGCATCTCCTCCCTCAAGAAAAGTTCTTGAACTACATACTCTGAAATGAGTCTGGAAAAAATATACAGTTGTAACGCAAATTTGCATCCAATGCTAAAGAAGAAAAGATATACTCAATGTAAAGCAAGTTCAGAACTATAATTTTATATTTGAAAGATGAAAATCATAGCAGTGCCCTCAGACCCAGAACCATAAGAGAAACAAGCAGTCAAAGAAGAAATGAAAGAAAGGGAAAATAAATATGCACTAAGCCGGAATGTATTCACAGATTCCTTCTGGCCAAAACATTCAAGCAGTCATTTCTTTAAAAAAAAAAAATAAAAATAAAAATAAAAATAAAAGAAAGAAAATGTGCCTAAGAATTAAAGGGGCTGGGAATATAGTTCAGGGGCATAAGTGCCTGCCTTGCAAGCACAAGGTCCTGAGTTCGATTCCTCATACCAAAAAAAAAAGAAAATATGTCTTTGAGAATGTATCAGCTGTCAATCCTTCCAATTCCCATGGACCCCTTCCAAACACTGATGTGAGAATTTAGAAGCACATTGCCCCGAATCCCCACTCTGCAGTCATGAAAGGTGGGAAACCCAACAACTAGAGACACAATGTCAGCATATACCCCAGCTGACTTCAGCACACCCCTTCCAGAACCTTCCAACCACCTGGAGATACATGTGGCAGACATGAGCTGAGGGCCTGAGGGGCTTCCAGAGGCAAAGTTACCATGAGTGACACTGGACAAAAATAAATGAGTGGGGTAAGAGGAGGAGTTATTTGAAATCTCATTAGAATGGCCCTGGGACTGTGGTTTCCTCAGAGCTGAGCTCTGTAGTGAACTCCAGCTGCCACAACTCAGCAGTTGGAAAGGAGACATTTCCCACGGGGCCTGGAACATGCTCTCACTTCTGTATGGTGAAGTGGGTTTTCTGGAGGTCCTGAGCTCAATCCGATGCCTTTTCATCTTTAGGATGCCCTTGCTCCATTGTATAAGTACCACTTACTGAAAATCATAAGAAGAAAATCTTGTTTTAAATGTATGATTATTGGCCAAGCATGGTGGCAGACACCTGCCATCCCAGCAATTGGGAGGCTGAGGCAGGAGGATCACCACAAGTTCAGGGCCATCTTGGGCTACATACTGAGTTTAAAACCAGCCTGAACTATACAGTAACACTCTGTCTTAAAAAAAAAAAAAAAAAAGTATAATTATTGAAGAGAAGTGACCTTGAGAGCAGCCATTCATCCCCTGTGTGTTGGGAAAACAGGCAAAGTGTTTGTTTTTGCTCTGGCAGACTCTGAGTCCAGTTCCAGCCAGCATGTCGTAGAGGTGCTGTGTAAGCCGGCAAGCAATAAGGGACCTGTGGAGGGACAGGTAGGGCGGAGGGGTCTCTTGTGAGAGCAAGCATTTAGCTACAGTATTTCAAGTAAGCCAACTGTGAAACTCCTTTGAACTTAATGTCAAATTTCATTTTCTATACTGTTTGAGAATATTGGGGAAGTCTGTCCTGAATTAGACCATGAACTAGGCAGTAAGTTAGAATGGCCAGGGCCATTCTCATGGAATTTCAAATAACTCGTCCTCTCACCCCACTTATTTAGTTTTGTCCAGTGTCACTCATGGTAACTTTGCCTCTGGAAGCCACTCAGGCCCTCAGCTCATCTCTGCCACATGTATCTCCAGGTGGTTGGAAGGTTCTGGAAGGGGTGTGCTGAAGTCAGCTGGGTTATATGCTGACATTGTGTCTTCAGTCTTAGAAATAATTTCTGATAAATATGATACTAAGAATGGATCTTATATATCAGTTCTGAAATTCCTTCAACAGATTTGCTCACTTCTTCTCAGACTGGCAAGGGGATGAGACTGCAAGCTGGCAAGTGTCATTACTCACACTGTTTCACCATGATGGCCCCTGTCACCAAAATCCCTCTTACGCTACGGAGGCAGTATGGACACTTGACTCCTATTGTTAGCGCCTCTAAATTACCACTTAAACTGCTCTCGTTTTTCACGTTGAAGGAACAGATTTATTGATACTTCATATTAGGGAAGAAAATTTCATAATGGAGCTGACAAAACCATGTATAAAGTGTATCTTTTCTAGCAACAAATCTGAATGCTGCCTTTCAAAGTAATAATCCAATATGAATCCCAACTTCCTTTTCTACTATCTCCATTTTTCATGTAGAAAATCCCACATCTTCATTTAAAAAAGAAAAACCACTGTGACATTTATTGGATATGCACCCAATATTTTATTTCTATCATCTCTGTAACCCTCCCACAACTTACATATTATGAAAATGAGAGAAGCCGGGTGTGGTGACACATGCCTGTAATTCCAGCACTCAGAATGCTGAGGCAGGAGGATCATTGCAAGTTCCAGAGCAGCCTGGGCTACAAAGTGAGCTCCAGGCCAGCCTGAAATGCATAGTGAGACCCTGTTTAAAAAGAAAAAAAAAAGAAAGAAAGAAGGAAAGAAAATGAGAGAAGGTTACAATGTCTAGTTTTTTATAAGCCCATTTCTAACACATGGTATTTTTTAAGAGTAAAATATGGATGGAAGGAGGGAATGAATATTAGTTCTGTGAATTATTCTGAATCCAGAATCAAATGTATGAATTTATATCAGAAAAGGGGGTAAGTACTGCAGTACAAGTTGAGATAAGACCGAGCACACAGGAATGTGGGAGACCAGAGGCAAGTTGAGGCCTAATTGGCCTCCCTTGTGGGAGCAAAGGGAAAAGTCAATACAGCTGACTTTACCTTGTTTACTTGAACCTGTGCTAAGTGGATACTGGAAGGCAGATGAGCCTTGTGTTACTTTAATTGTTTGTAACTGTGTTTGCGTGAATAAAAGAAGGAGCCAGACACCAGAGCCAGAGCGCCCTGGCTGCCCACAGGTTAAACTGACTGGGTGTCTCTTCGTCATTCACCCGCATTCGCCCTCAGGTCAGGGGTACAAGCACTGCCCGGGTGGAGAAGCTGTGAGGAGTGGGCTGGCTCCCCACGGGTGGCACCTGGGGCAGGGACCTGGGACTGGTGGGGCAGGCTGGTCTCCAACACAGGAGCCCCATTAAATCTGGGGTTTGGTGTTGCACACTTTCTGTTTCAAGTGTCACCCTTACTTTCTAGTCCAAAGAAAACCAAGTTGACATTCAAGACTAGCAATCACAAATCCACCCCTTGTGAATGTGACCCCCTAACACGTCCCTTTAAACCACATTTAATCTCTAAAGGGGTAAAATAGCAAGGCTATAATCCCACCTAACTATCCTACACACAACTGAAAATGCACCAGTTCCTTTCCCCAAAGTCTCAACAATTCCAGCATTGCTCAAAAGTCCAAGTCCAGAGTCTCTCCTCTGAGACTCAAGGCAAACTCTTAATTGTGAGCACTAGTAAGACATCAAAACACAAGGTACATATTCTCAAAATACAATGGCACAGAGTAAACAATCCCATTCCAAGAAAGAAACGGTAGACAGGAATCAGAGCAAAGCAAGGCCAAAATTCAGCAGGGCAAACATTAGGTTGTACAGCTCCATGTCCACCATCTGGAGTGTGCTGTGATGAGATTTGAGCCTGCAAAGGCTTGGGCAGCCCCACCTCACATCCCTACCAGCTGCAGCTCACATAGTTGTCTCTTGGGCTGGCTCTGTTCACCTTCTACAGCTCTCCCCAGCAGATGCTCTACATGCCTGGCATCTCCAACTTCATTAGTTCTCCACTGCAGCTTTGGCCTCACAGTGTCACACGGTCCCTTCTTGATGCTCTTGGTAAGGATTCTGATCCTGTAACATATTGTTTGGATTCCTAAGCCTTCCTTGGAAATCTAGATGAAAACTTCCACAACCTCTTATATTCAGTATACCGGTAAAATCACCATCATATGGATGACACCAAGGTCTCCTACCAGTTTACACCAGTGGCTAGGCCTCCTTCTATCATGGCTGCAGTGGCTTCTAAGTGCTTGGACAGCTGAATATAGTAAAACAAATCCTGCGGAACTAACTAGGGCCTGTGCAAGCCCTATGTAAATAGTGTACCTCATCTTTCTCTTCTCAAAGGAAAGTCTTTCAAAGAAGCTTATACTTCCACACCCTTAACTCTTTCTTACTATGGTCTGACCAATTCCTGAGATGCTCTCAAGGCCTCTTTCCTATTTTCCTCATGTAAAGTACTTGGCTTCTTTTTATTGGTACTGATCTCTTCAACAACCACCTTTCTAGGCCCTGTCTTTACATTTGCCTCTTTTCTGGCCAAACTACAAGTATTTTGAGTCTTTCTATTCTGATTTTGGTCCTGAATGACACTGTAAATCTGGCTACAAATATCCAGCAGTTTCCAGGCTGTAGCCTGCGTGAATATTGTGCTGTCTTGACATTTCCTCCACCAGACTAGTTAGTCCATAACCTTTAATATCAGCCTCCTTTAAAGTTTGAGGACACAGAAAAAATGTAGATAAGTTTTTTGCCAGCATGTAACATACACACCATCTAGCCCAGTGTCCAAGATAATCCTCATTTCCATCTGAAACTTTATGAGCAGGGTCTCTACTGCTTACATTCCTATCAATATTCTGGTCCTTTGGGCTCAGACCAGTATCAGCCATCAAACTGGTCCTTGGGGCTCAGAGAGGTATCAGCCATCAAACCCGGCTTATAGCACCCAGACTCTTTCTAACCTGCTTCTCCAAAATTTTCCAAGTTCTTCTCATAAACCAGTTGGAAAGTCTTCTGAACTCAAGGATAGTCACAGAAACTGCCCTATTTCTCAGAACCAACTTTTTGTGTTACTGTTGTCAGTTTTTAAGTTTTGTTTTTGTTTCTCATTTGTTTTCGTTTGGCTGGGACAAATGTCTAATATACACAATTTAAAGGGAAGAAGGTTTATTTTGGCTCATGGTAGCGATGCACGGTCAGCTAGCTCTAAGGCAGACATGGTCTGACAGAGGAAACCGCTCACTTCATGGCAGCCAGGAAGCAAGAGGGTTAGAAAGAGCCAGAGAATAGACACATCCCTCAAAGCCACACCCCAGTGACCTACTTCCTCCAGCTAAGCCCTGCCTCATAATAGCCTGTTCAGCACCGACTGATGGAGTAATCTACTGATGAGGTTAGTGACCCCAACATGTGAGTCTTGGGAGACGCTTTGTATTTAACCACAGTGCCTCCCCTGTGCGTCTCAGATAGGATCAATTCATTCTAAATGCCTCAGATTTGTCTACTCGGCTATTTAATCAGGGTACCTTGTTATAAGGAAGGCTGCTGAGGGATTGTTGGGTAGGGTCTGTTTCTTTCCACATATGCGTTCCTCTGTCCTTCCCTGAGCTCTCAGGGTGCAACAGAACACAAAGCCCCCAGGTTGCAAAGGGTACTTGTTAGTAATATTTGTTCTGAAGCACACTTTGGCACAGTCCTCTTTTCAAATCAGCCAAAGCATTTTAATTTGAACCATTTGCTTGTATTTCTGCTTTTGTCTTATCTTTTCCTCTTAAATATGACAAAGATACCAAGTGACATGTGAAGAGAACCATGGCCAGTTTATAGGAGGAGAGCTCAGTATCATTTTTTGTTCACTTATTTTCAATTTCCTTCAGTTTATCTTGTTTTTATATTACTCAAAATTTGGATTAACTATGCCCTTTGAATTCCAGGATTTCTACTAGTTGAGCAATTTAACCCACAATTCTTTGCAGAACATTGTGAATGACTAAATCCAATTTAACCCACAATCCTTTGCAGAACATTGTGAATGACTAAATCATCCTTGAAATTAAACTGCCCAATTCAAAGAGATTTTCAGTATCAACAGTTTTGGGCCTAAAATTATTTTTAGTTGATAAATAACATTTCAAGTAGTTCAAACTGCAATTGGATATGTGAGCTTTTATACTCCTCTGAGGTAGCTGGTGCAAATATGATCTAAAAGAATGCCAAAAACTAGAAAAAAACTAAAATTCTAACAATGCCTATTTGGGATATCAATTTGCGGTACCAAAAAAAAAAAAAAAACATACTAAATGATTATTTGGGATAATTCTGTACCCTTTTTTTTGGTACTATGAATTGAATTCATGGCCTTACATTTGCCAGGCAGGTGCTGTGCCGCTGAGCTATATCTCTGGCCACCTCTGTACCCTTTTTAAGTGACTCATGGTCAAAGCTAAGTAAACTCATTCTGTGAATGCATTAGGATAATCATTTAGTACAAAAAAAGAATAGATTGTAAAGAATACAGTCTATTTCCAACATGATGTTTTTCTTGAATCTCTACAGTTCTAAATGAGTGGCACAGTCTGAATTAGAATGAACCACTTTGAATTAAAATAAAATTTAGAGACAGCAAAAATGTCTTTATTGCTTTAAATGATGGCATGGTACAGAATTCCACTAAAGGGCTATCACACTATAGGAACCATTTCTAATTCTGTTTCTTTCATCTTTGTGAATTCTTGTTAATTCTTTTCCTGCATGAACATATTATTCTTTAATGAGGACATTACCATTTTTCTCTCTTCTTACCCTCAGGGTATTAAAATCATCTGAGCCCTTAATTATTTAGTTAAGAGAAAACACCCTAATTGGAAACCACCCTTCCCCTGCAGGCATTTTGAGAATTTTAGCCTCATAGCTGTCGCTTTGGAGAAACGTTCCAAAAGAACCTCCAGATGCTAATTATGTAGTTATATAATTTACATAGATTCAGTGTCACATTAACATATATGTTTCAATTCCTTGGAAATTGATCTAGTACAAACTGATGAGGGTAATTACCTGGGTATTTAAGGATTTTTCCCTGGTGATCCACCCAAGCACATAATGTATTTTTAAAATGTATATTAGCTTGTTCTAACGAAGATTGTGCCAAACAGACACAAATATTAGTTAGCATTCCGGAGACTGCATGGAATCACTCTTGAGTGGAGAGAACTGTGGTCTGGGGGCTCTTGTCTCCTTTGGGGACAGAGTCATGGATTGGGTGGGTCTTTAGAAAACCAGACACCTTGCTGGCTTGGGCTCAGCCCTTCCACACGTGAGTCCAGGCCTTGGTGTCCCTTCAAATCTTCCCGGGCCTTTCCAGGGAGCAGTCAAGGTGGCACTGAGAACAGAGCACCTATGTACGGTGCTGCATTCCATTTAAAAACTGCTGTGACCACAAAATAACCACTGAGTAATTCTGAGCACATTTCAGCAGAGGCGATATTGTAAGGCTTTCTAAAATTAATGAACCCCTTGGAAAACCCTTTCATAACCAACACTAAATCCAAAATGCTACCTCTTTGCTATCCAATCGTCCATTGGTAGCATTCAAAATGGTGTGGTCTTCCCTGCTATTTTAAGTGGTCAGGAAGAAATAACCACAATTTTTGAAATGCAAAACCTGAGTAAGTTCCTCTCTATTCCCCCAGATAAGAGTTCATCCATAAGGCACACACTCCTTAGCATGATGTACGGGACCCAGGAATACCAGAAGGTGCGTGTCTTGATTCTTCTCACTCTTTTCCCATTCAGTGACTGCTTTCCCTCCTTTTGGAGTGAGCTGACAGCTGTACAGAAACGCCTGGCAGTGATCACAATTACACAGTGAAATTTTCAATATCAATATTTGTTATTAATTAATAAACATTTTAAAATTCAAGGTTACATTTACCACGGTCCCAGAATATGTGGGAATTCTGAGTGTCATCACTTACCCGATTGAGTATCATTTTAAAGGACGTATTTTGGCCATTTTTAATCTGGTTGTATAAATACGGACCTGTAGAAAGGTAAGAAAGAAAAATACAGTAAGACATTGCACTTGGACTTGCATTAAGCATTTATGTTCAGGTCATCACAGGAGTATTTTTTTCTTTTTTTTTTTCCGGTACCGGGAATCGAACTCACAACCTTACGCTTGCCCGGCAGGCGCTGTGCTGCTGAGCTAAATCCCCAGCCCCCAGGAGTACTCTTTTATTGAATTGACGCTTTCCAAAGCAAGTGGCAAGAGCCAGTTCATTATTGTAACAAACTGATCCTGAGATGAAAGACACACATACAAACACATTGTAAAACTCCATTTCCCACCTCACCACAAGAGTACATATCTAGCCCTCTGAGATCAATTCAGAGCAACTGTGTATTCCATGTTCCTGAGCATGCTGGTCCTCTGAAAAATATCTGAACCATTCCCTCCATTACATAAAAATCATATCAGGTAGTCAGCCTGGTATAAATAGAGCACAGAGCATTGAACCAATAATCAAGAAATTGGGGTCTTAATACTCTGAATATTTAACTAACTTTGAGCAAATTATTTACATTTTTGGAGCCCTAAGTGACTAACTCCTCTGCTAGAAGGAAGTACGCGTTTATGTTCAGTTCTGCCTTCTTTCCTTGCTAAGGGCAATTCGACCTTGACCTTAGCTGAAGGTAACTGAGGAGAGGGACAAGGTAAGGTCACTAGGAGGAGGCTGAGTAAAACGTACAGTTTTAATAGAATATTGCATGATACACATAGTACAATACAATGTGATGGATATCGTGTTTATAATTTATATTAATGTAATATGTTTATGTAATTTATTTAATATAGTATAATACATAAGATATAGTTTTATGTCATATGCTAAAGTGATTTGAGGCTAGTGAAAAAAAATCAACTTATTTGGAATTGATTCTGTCTTCCTAGGGGCAGCAGTAAAAAAGTGATTGTAATGACAAGATTTATCTCTTCTTTTTCCACTGTGGTTATCTTTATCCCTTAGGAATTCACGGGACAGAGTCTGTGTTAGATTGCAAAGACGGGTGCAATTCTCTTTCCTGTAATGAGTGTGCCCGGGCTGTCCCGTGACCCTGCTGACAGCCACTACCCCCCCAACCAAGAGGAGCAGCCCGGCTGCAGCTGACCTCAGACACCTGAGTAAGGCAAGCCCTGTCAAGACGTGATGGACACCCCAGATGCCCCCACGTTGCTGACTGCCGGGGTCCTAAGCTAAAGCAATTGTTATCTGAAGCCATTATTTGCTGATGATATTTGTTATTCAGCAATAGTCAACTGCAACTTATTCCTGTGAATTTTTGAAACCACATTTTCTTACATGTCATCTTTCTTTCATCCAGTTTAAAGAAGATATGATAAAGGGGCTTTCATTAGAAATTTTCTTCACTGGAAACCATGGTGTCTAAGGCAACCAAACCACGGTAGAGAGGAAAGGCCCCTTCTGTGTCCTCCCTGAGGCTGCCAGAGCAACTGAATTTTCATTTTATTGCTGAAGCAAATGCCTGAACATCACTGAATTTCCCCTTTCTTTGCAAGTGAGGTCCAGTTATGAGGTGTGATCAAACAATATGGTGAGTGTTTAAATTTTTTTACACATTACAGTTTCAGACACATTGTCTTTATTCTCCCTCAGAATATTCCCCCTTGCTTTGAACTTACTTATGGCATCAGTTTTGACACTTTCTGAAGTGTTGTGGAAATCTTCTTTGCAGAGTTGTTGGTTGGTGCCTCCGTGTCCTAAATCCGTTCAAAAGGTTCAGTTTTCCTGGTCATTTTGACTTTGGAGAGGAGTCAGAAGTTGCACAGTGCCAGGTGCAGTGAATGAGGTGGGCAGAGACACACTGTAAAGTTTTTACTTGACAGAAATCACTGTAAACTTTTTGAATCAATTTAGGACATCAAGGCAGCCATGAAAAGACACTGAAGAAGGAGGACTTCCAGAACTGCTGCAGAAGGTGCAAGAATGATGGGAGAAGTGTGTTCCAAGTAAGGGGTATTAATAGCAACGTGTCTTCTACTGTAGTAAATTTTTACTTTACGCGTTCACAGAATTCATTGCTCGTACCATATGTTTATCTTCTAAGATCATGGTGGGCCTCACCACACACATGCTCATCCAAAGTGAACTGCTGGCGCTTTCTGGTCAGGTATGTAAGGCCTGAGACACATCCTCCGGAATCAGTGCCCTGGGAAACCAATTCTCTATCAGGGGCCTATTTTCTAGCAGTGAGTTTCAAGTGCAAGCTCACCTCCAATGCCAAAAAACTAGAAGACTGCTTTTACTTTCCAGCTTCACAATTTACTTTTGAAATTTCACTTTGTCTTCTTATAAAACTCTTGTTTCCGTAGGCACATGCAGGCATAGGTCGAGTACTTGTGCTATTTTCTCATGCCCCATCTCCTCACACAGAGGATTTTCAGTCCCTGTGAATGGGCTGCAATACACGGGGACAGATTAGTAGTGCTTGGTGGGATGCAGTTTGACATGAACTTCTTTCACCCATGCTCTGTCTCACTCCTGCGCCTCACCTGGAGAAACCCCGTTAGCTCATTATCCCACCTGACCCTGAAGGCGCGCGGATGTTTAAGAGTCCCTTGTTACCGATTTCACTTTGCTCTAGAAAGAATGCCCATCATCGTGAAATCGAAAAATAAGCACTGGCGAGGCTGAGAGGGAAAAGGATACCTTCTGCACTGTTGGTGGGCATATAAACTAGAACACACACAGAAATCCATTGGATCCAGCTATTCCTCCTTCTAGGTATCTTCCTGAAAGAGGTAAAGACATCCTATTACAGTGATCCATGCGCACCCATGTCTATAGCAGCACAACTCATCACAGCTAAATTTCAGAAGTGGCCTACATGTCCATCAGCACATGAATGGATAAAGAAAATGTGGCATTTACACACTGTGGGGTACTACTCTGCCATAAAGCATAAAATGGAGTCATTCACAGGAAAAGGGGTGCATCTTCATGATGTTCAATGAAATAAATCAGACGCACAAGTGTAAATCCCACATGGTTTCCCTTATATGAGAAACTCGGTCTAAATAAGCTAAATAGAAGATAGATCATTGGAAATAGGGAGACAGAGGGAGGACAGCAGATCCCATCTGGCAAGTGGTATGATGTTCTCCACGGTCTGTATCTTTCAGGATAGAAATCTCTAGGGTCAGGGTTAAAGATAATGGCAGATAATGAAGACAATCCCCGGTACCACGATCCACAGGCCACCCTTCCCTGAGGGAGATCTCGCCGTCTTCTCCCAGGTCACTGACACCTTAGGCTCTCATCGCCGGTCTGTGCAGCCCGAGGCCCCCAGGACAGGTGATGAAGGAAACCACTAGGGCCCAAGGACACAGTGTCCGTTTGGGCATCCTGGGTACAGAGCGAGCAACACACCCTCAGCCTCGGGAGATAGGAGCAGCAGTGGAGACTGAATGTTGCAGAGGGAAGATCCGGGAAGCCACCGGCTGCTGCTGCAGGCAGCGGGGGCTCCGTCCTACCGTGGCCCAGGAGCCCTGCCGGATACTCACCAGGGTCCCCACCTGAGGGACCTGACCCCAGCCTGAGCAGCACTTCTGGCTCCCCCTCAGACAGAGTGAGCTGCCTGCTTGGGAGGGGCGGGTTGCGACTGTCACACTTTACCCTGGCCAGGCTCAGGGTCTCCGAGACACCTTCCCTCCCTCATTTACCCTGCAAGCAGAAGAGGCACAGGCTTTGCATGGGTGGCGTGCAAGAAAGGGAAGTGCCAGGGCCCTGAGCATCGACAAATGTCAAGTTAGAGAAGGGCTGCTCCAGACATACTCTTTGGGACTGATCATGCTGACAGATGCTCATGAGAGTGCCGGGTCCCACTGCCACCCCCGCCTCACGCCCCAAGGCCTTTGCCACCCTCAGTTATGCTTGTTCTCTCAGTAGGAGACGCAAACCCTGCCTCTCCCGCTCCCTCGCCCCGGAGCCCCTCCTCCCTGGAACGCTGTGCTTCCTGGAAAACAGGATAATCCTACAGCAGAACTGACCTCTCTGGCTGCTGGGAGATTAAATGTGTGCACGTGTTTGTGAACCACAGCAGCTCTCAGCACTTAAAGAAGAAAAGCGGCATAAGCAGTAGTTGCTGCTGTTATTATCCCCTGATTTTTCAGGCGGGCTTCAGCTCCTCTCCCCAGCTCCCAAGGACACCGCCTCTGCCTTAGCTTTAGCTTTCGCCTGGTGCCTGTCGGGCTGTCTCCCTGCTGGACCTGACTGCGCCCCTGGAGGAAGACCGGCCTTTCTTTTTCCTTTGATCTTCAGCAGCTAACAGAATACGCACACCAAGCTCCTGGAAAACACGTCTGAATGAGGAGACGTCTCAGTAACGTGTACAGAATAAATCCCAAGCTTGCTTCTGGCCATTCAGACTCTTGCAGAACACAACTGCGACATCACTGTCAGCTCCCCTCCGCCGCCTGCCCCCCTCTGCGTTTCCTGTGCTACCTGGAAGGCGCGGCGTGCGCTCTGAGGCCACCGCTTCTTCCTGCTGTTCCCACTCCTATGTGCAACGTGTCACCTCTTTTTCTAGGGAATTTCTCTCCTTGCTGAGGCTGCCCTTGAATGTCATCATGTCTGGGAGTTCTTCAGACGACTCCAGCTCCTTGGCTAGAATACACTGCCTGTGTGTGTGTGTGTGTGTGTGTGTGTGTGTTCTTTTGGGTCTTTGTTCTTGAATGCACCGCTTGTGAAAATAAATTGTGGCCAGCCCCATGCAGTCTTCTCTTTTTCCCCCATTTGTGTGCTCCTCCTGGAGATACCACATCTAGGCTGCCAGATATTCAATAAATATTTGGAAGGTTAATGCCCAGGACTTCGCTGCTCCGGGTGATGTTTATAGTTCTGTCTGCCACCTCTCCCCGGGGTTCAGCAGGTTACTTCTGGCCGCGCTCATCAAAGGACTCCGCATCTCGAGCTTGGTGGTCTGAGCCCGGTGCAGTCACGGACCATTACACTTTATTCCCTGCTCGGTGAACTGCTTTGGAAGCCAGCCCTGTCCCGGGCCATTCTCCTCGCTCTCTGTGCCATCCTGGGCTGAGATAAAGCCTGCAGGAGAGGGGCTGGAAGGCGACACGGTTGACGTTACTTGAAGTTAGATGTCAGAGTTTTTCCTCATTATTTTCATAGAAGGGACTTTGACAACACTTGTTAAAAAACTAGGTTCTTGTAGGTAATTCCTCCGCTTTTCTGAATGGATCCTAACACTGCCTTATTTAAAAAAAAAAAAAAAAAACAGTGTTCTACTCTCGGCTGCTGCTGTCTAATATTTAGAGCCGGGGCTGTGGGACAGGGGAAGTGAGGGGCCGTGTACAATATTCCCCAGTGGAGGTCCTAGGGAAGCCAAATGTGACAGGTGAATCCTGCCGATGCCTCCTCTACTGAGCCGTGCGGCTGAAGGACCAACACAGCCAGCAGCTACCACGATTTCTCTTTCCAGTCTTGCTGCGCTAGTCTGTCATGTGCCACCCCTCCCTCAAAGGCAAAATCTGCCATCAAAGTGTTTTAGGGCAGTGAGTTTCCTCAGGCGGCTTTGCCACTGACGCCAAAGGAGACGCAAGTAACCCGGTCCACATTCCTGGAGGCCTAATTATTTCCTGGAAGGTTGAGGGCTCATCACCAAAGCTACGTGCATTTACACAGGCACCCACAGACACACAAGGAAGAAATTTCTTCAATAAGATGTGAACACCACCATATGCTTGTCTAAGAAATAATTCAAACTTACTTTGTGGCCTCAATCCACTTGTAATAAAAACAGTTAAAAATCAAGCTATTCTTCATAATACAAGTCAGAATCCTCCTTGTGGGAAGTTGGTAAAATAAATTGATGAGGAGAAGAACTAAGTTATTCTTATCAGCATATGTCTGCAAGCCGTAATACTCCCGTTGTGGGGGAATTGTTTATAAATATAATCAAGGTCATTTCCCAGCTCCAAAAAGTCTGCCGTCTGCCCCTCTGTTTGCTACTTTCTCCGCTTTACTTTACTCTTGGATTTATTGATATTTTGGGTTTCCCGTGTAAGGGAAATCATGTGACCTTTATTATCCTTCAATGTCTGATTTATTGCACTTAACATTATAGTCTGAAGATGTCTCCATGTTCCTGTGAATGATGAGAAGCCATCCTTCTTTATGGCTGAGTAGTACTCCACTGCATACACATGCCACAATTTCTTTATTCAGTTGTCTATTGGTGGGCATCTATGCTGTTTCCACAGGTCAGTGATTGGCCATTGTGCTGCCTTGAGCATGGGTATGCCTGGTATCACTATAGTTTGCTATTTCTCAGGAAAGATGACCATGAGAAATGTGGCTGGGTTGAATGGAACTTCTAGCTTTAGTTCTTTGTGGAATCTCCACATCGATTTTCATAGTGGTTGTACCAGTTTATATTCCTGCAAGCAGTGAAGGGTTCCTTGCCCTCATATTCTCACCAGCATTTACTGTCTTTTGTGTTCTGGATAACAGCCATTCTTACAGGAGCAGGACGGCACCTGAGAGATGTTTTGATTTGCATTTCCCTGACAGTTAACAGTCCTGAACATTTTTTCATGCACTTGGCCATTTATGCTTTTTTTCTGAAAACTGTCTATTCATTTCCTTTTTTATCAGGTCATTTGTTTGGGGGCATTTTATTTATTTTTTTTTTATTTTTTAGTTCTCTCTGTATTCTAGATATTAGTCCTCTATCAGGAGTAGCTGGAGAAACTTTTTTCCCCTATTTTGTAGATTATCTCTTCACTCTGTAGACCATCTCCTTCGCTGTGCAGAAGCATTTTAATTTAATATAGTCCCATCTGTCGGTCCTTCATGCTATTTCCGGTGCTGTCAGGGCCCCTTCAGGACATCCTCCTTATGTCTCTGGCCTCCAGTTTCTCCATCTTTATCTCCAGTGGTATTGGTGCTTCTGTTTTTATATTGAAATCTTTGATCCACTTTGATTTGATTGTAGTGCAGAGTCAGAGATATCACTTTTATGCCTGGTATTTTAATTTAAGCCTTTTGGAAGTTGCTTTTTGGATGTTAGAGCTTTCAATTTAACCATAAATTATGGATTCAAACATTACTTAATATTGATGTATATGGTAAAATTGAGTTTATAGTGTACATTGTAAGTGTAAAAATGTGGCATATTTTATGACCACGTGGATGCAGTATGTTTTTGTAACAATTTTAATTGTGTGTAACAGGACACAGATACAGTAATGCTCAATGTCTTCTAGAAGATCTATAGTGGCAAGTCATCTTCCTATGTCATCCTTAGTGTATAAAGTGACAGACAGAAACGTAATTTATTAAATGGCCATATGGTAGCAATAGGTCATATTTCCAGGAAGTTTGGCTGTCTAGAAAGATTGCAACATGCAGTGTCATTTAAATCCAACCTTAATACAACTATGTCCATGTTACCTTTACCATGCTACTGATGAATAAACTGAGGGTCAGAGAATCTTTAAGTACTGGGCTCAAGATTACATGCCAGAAAACAGATTTGGAATTTGGACTCAGGTTTAACTAACTCTAGTGTTCATGTAGGCACAAACATGTTATAACACCAGCTCTTCCAAAGATAATTACTTTCTTATTTAGCCCCTACCTACTAATTTCTAGCTCCTGTGGGCAAAGCTAGAGCAGTATACAGTATTAACAGGTCAGCACAAAAGACATTCAGTTGGCCACTTAATGAGCTAAATGTTCTTATACATGCATTTGTGTGCTTTCCTAAGGAAAAACCTAATAAGACATACTTTCTTGAGTAGAGCCAAATTGTATCCAGTGCCGGCACTCAGACCCAACCCTTGTTCCTCGTCCTGGGACTGTTCCCATTGTCTCTGACACCTGCGTCTCGGACACTTCATCTTGGATCTGTTTTCTATCCTGTCTCCAGGTAAATCTTCACAAACCGTGAAGTTCTCTGCAAAAACCTGTAGTTTAGAATGAAAAGCTCCAAGCTCCTGTCCTTCTAAATAACTGGAGCATGTTGCTTATACTACTCATCTGGTGCTTAACTTAGACCATCTTGGGATTTGGCAAAATGTACAGAGTTTATATTTCTGCATGTAATGTAAGCACTTTAAGAGTTGAACCGCCAGTGTTTAACCCAAAGTAAGCACTATGTAAATAATTATCCAATTTGGAATTTTCCACTAAGCAGTGTGGTTCTGTGGATGGTTTTCTAAATGGGCTCAAAAGTGTACAGCTTTGCTGCATACTCCAGAGCATCTCAAAGGCCCGGCCCATCTCAGCTCAGTGGTTTATCTAGCTCTATCCCCTCATCTCATCCTCCAATTCCTTGGCCTCTTCTCTGAGCCCTTGGCCCTGCCATTCAGCCACTAAAACCTACCGCTGGTTTTGCTGCCTTCACTGCTCTGTGTGCTCTTGAAACATGATTCTTCAAATCTGATTCTTGGCAGGCTATCTTGGTCCCAGCCAAGTTTACTGTTTACTGTTGTGTCTTGTGCCAGTGACATGTTGGTTTTCCTTCTGTTATAGTCTAGTCCAAGGGACTAACACCATCTGAGCCAACCCACCCTACCTGCTGGGAGGCATAGCTCAAGCACATTGCCCAGAAGACTTAGTGGAATTCATTGTCTACCCCTTGAGTTAACAGAGAGGAAACCACCGGGCTTCTGTTCATCATTTTCATCTCTGTGATAAAACACCTGAGAAAGTCAGCTAAAAGGAGAGAAGGCTTACTAGGGCTTCCGTCCAATGGTTGCTTGGCCTGACAGCTTTTAGAACTCTAGGGAGGCAGCACATCACAGCAGAAGCAGGTGGTGGAGGAAGCTGCTCACTTCATGGCAGTCAGGAAACAGAGAGAGAAGAAGGAGCCAGGGACAATATATCCCAAAGACGCATGGCCACCCCAACCTACTTTCTCCAGCGAGGTCTTGCCTCCTAAAGTTTCTACCACCTCCCAGTAACCCATTAAGCTGGGAACCTGTGAATTGATTCCCCCACTCATAAAGCCAGGGTGTTCACAATCTGAACACCTCTCAAAGGCTCCTCCCACAAACACTGCGTCTTTGTGGACCACGCTGTCATGGCTCACCACATGCTTGGTCTTTTACTCTGCTGACCTTGTAAAATAAGCTTCCTTATAGGTGTGCATATCCAGAAAGAAATAGAGTCTAATAGGGTTCACTCCCGTTCGTGTTTGCAGGAGCCCAGGGAGTGTCTTGGAGCGCATCCCCCACGGGTAAGGAGGAGCCTGGGAGAAGGTCGAGGCCCTTTACCCCAGGTGCTGAGCGATCCTTCCAGGGCTGTAAGTCTAAGGGTCTTCCTCCCTGTTCCCACACACAAGGACACTGTTGGGGTTATTCCCTCTCCTCAAGAGGTGACCTGACCTTCTCAAAGTCACGTATCCGAAAGCAAGGGGTCAGCAATGCAGGCGTCTGCTCTACTCAACTGTGAGACCTCTCTTCCACTCTGTCTCCCAGTCCACAGCAAACTGTAGACAAATTCTCCTCCAGAGCGCAACACACATGGCCTGGGGCCCAGCCACCAGTGAAGTCCTTCTTCCCACGTGAAACCTGGTGAGCCTGGTCTTCACCGTATGTGCTGCTATCAGCACCTGCTCCTCCGAGCTCTGACAGAATCTCCCATCAAGTTCAGTTCTCAGCATCCCGGGGCTGCTTCCCCAAGCGGCATCCCTAGACCTCTCCAAACTCCTCTGCAAGCCAGCTTCACAAGCTTCTGGGCCACGCAGACAGACAGCATCACGGTACAGGCTTCACTTCTCTGGTACCGAAGTTTGCCTTCCTCCCTCGCTTTCTCACCGCTCTCCACGTAAGGCAGGGGAGGTTTGCCTTGGCTCACAGTCTGCAGAGGTTTCAGCACTTGTCTGCGAGCTCCAGGGCAGGACAGTGTGTCGGGGAGGATGGCTGCTCATGGCCCGGCGGCAGGAAGCAGAGAGCATGGCGGGAGGGGCCGGGAACTGAGCTGAGCCCTTTGCGTGGCATCCTGTGGCTGCCTCTTCTGAGCAGAAGGGCAAGTCCGCCTCAGCCCATAACCCAGTCACCTACCAACAGCCCTGCCTGTGATCAGAGGAGGCCGTAGGGGACACTGAGACATAAACCCTAACGTGCCTCTTCCCAGGTCTGCTGGTCTCTGCGCGTCCATGGAGGGGGGGGGACTTGCATGGCCCCTGTGGCACCTCCCATTGTCCCTGAAGCACTGGGGGTGCCCTGTCGTTCCTCACCCTCCCACAGAGGAGCCTTCTGGGCCCACAAGGGGCTCAAGGGCCCCCTTAGGCCTGAGGTGCTGCATCTGCAGCAGGACCCAGGTTGGCCCTGCAGGGATCCCTGGAACACAGGGCTCTGGAGCTGCCGAGGTGCTGAATCCCACGTCCCAGAGGTGCAGGCAGCTGAGCCTCTGGCTGGGTGCTCTCTGCTGGTCCTCTCGGCTGGGCTAGCAGAAGCCTGCGCAGGGATGTGCAGCTTCCTCCTCCCGGTGACACTGTAGCTTTCAACCACATCTCCGCTCATTCTCTGGTGACAGCACGGCCAGCTGCACCTCCCGAGGAGCTGGGCCAGCTGGGGACCACGCACCCTGGGGTGGCCGCCCTCCTTTGCATCCTCATCCTCTTCCCAGACTGGAAACTGGCACCGAGTGTGCTTCTGGTTCCAGTCTCTGGAGACCCTGGCCTCGGAGGGCCTCCTAGATAGAGACCTCCAGCCTGATTCGCCCCTAGTGCCACCGACGTTCCTGACAGTGTTCCTGTAAAGAACCTTTATCGCCAAACTGCATTTTGTCATTATTATACACATACTTATGTGGTGGCAAAATATATAATCACACCGAAAAATATAACCAGTAGTCACTCAGAAGCCGTGCTAATTTACATTAAAATGGTTTTGCGTTTGTTTGTTTGACTTTTTAATGGAGTTTGAGCCCAGGGCCTTTAAACTGAATTATACCTCCAGCCCTTTTTATTTATTTATTTATTTTTTGAGACAGGATCTCACTAAGTCACTACAGTGCCCAGGCTGGGCTCGAACTTGCAACCCTTCTGCCTGAGCCTCCCAGAGTGCTGGGATTATAGGAGTTCAACACACAAGGCTAAAATGAAAATTATAAACCATGCCTATGTTTGGCATGCTACATGTGGAGACAGTTTAATTGAATAAAGTGAGCTGGAGAGGCAGGTCAGGTAGCGTCTCAAAGGTCCTTGCTCCAGTATTTCACGTTCTAGAATATGCAACCGTTCAAAGTTCACAGGGTGTTTCTGTGGCAGCATTGAAGGAGTCACTGTGTGCTTAGATGTACGAAAGGGAGAGAAGGAGGTTGTGGCAGAGCCTTAGAAACGTGGGAAAATGAGAGGCGCTACAGGGTGATAAACAGATCTGCACACGCAGCAAGCAGCCAGTCGGCTTCTAATGGCATAAACAGAATTCCAGAGAGGCAGGAGAAGCCTGGCTGTGGGATGAGGAAGCAGCGAGACCTCAGGTTGCCGGGCCAGGGACTCACAGGCAGTGAGATTCACAAAACCACAGGGGCAAGGAGCTTTCCAAGCAGAACCAGCTTGAGAGTCGAGACTCTGTCCTTGGGTAACACACAGCTCCTGCTAGTGTTTTTCGGAGGGTAATTTGGTGGAAACAAATGCAATTAAGATGGAGATTTGCAGGGATTTGTGTAATAGCGTGTAAAGTCTTAGGTCGGAAAAGCGTGTGAATGGTCGATGAAGTGACTGTACTTCAAGGTTAAACACTGTGGAACTGCAGTGTGAGAGAGGCCGAGGGCCCCCAGAGAGGGCATGAGGGCTGGCACGTGGGCTGGCTGCAGCGAGTAGGAGCTGGGCACCGCAAGGTCATGAACAAGGTCATGAACAGACAGAAAGCCTGCATACGACCGAACCTGGGGCCCAGACTCCTTGGCTACGCCTGACCAAGTGTTTCAACAAGACAAAACCAGACCCGCGCCACCGACACTGACAGCCCTTGTTTGGAAGAAAGCACACGCTTGAGCTTGCGTCCACTGTGTTCCCTGGGCTTGTTTCAGCAGTTTCCATCTCTCAGTTGGCTGTGCGGTCCTTTTAATAGAAGACACTGAGGACCGAGGCATCAGAACAAGGCTGCCTGTGGGAACTGGTGGCTGGAGCTCAGGAGGGAGAGGGAAGGTGTACTCAGTACACAGGCAGAGCCGGTGACCAAAGGTCCACGGGGACAGGATGGGCAGGCGGCCAGAGTGAGACGACCTCCCGAAGGAGCCGCAGAGCTGAGCCTTTGAGTACCTGCTCCCAAGCGTCTTATCTAACGCTGGCTACTCTGCAGAAGTGAAGAGCCATAGAGTGCTCTGGAGGGTGGCTATCACCAGAGCGGGTGATTCGGGGGCCCTGGGCCTTCCCCTTCTTTGTCGACCTGCTTTCATTCTTGAAGAGCCACTGATGTGGAATTTGACATCTGGGCCTTACGGGGTATAGCATCCCCTAGCCCATGACGCTCAAGCAGGCATCATGTCCACTAGAGAAAGATACTCCGGATGGCTGGTTAGCATCACATGTGCTCCAAGGACACATCTGATCAGGTTCCTGGCTGTTCTGTCACAGGGCAGCACATCCGGCTCCTGGAACTCGGGTGTCACTCCAGCCTGGGTGGGGATCTGAGGTGAGGCTGTCGACCCCAGGAAGCAGCGCTCGGATGGGCTGGACCGTCTCTGCATGGGGACCTGACCTCCACCCAGCAGGGTCCCTGGGTGCAGCCCAGATCTGACCCCATGGGGGACTGTAGACAGAGGCCCTGCAGGTGGGACAATGGGTGGGAGTGGGGTTGGCACTCATGCCTGGAAGTGCAGGGTCCGGATTCCAGTTGGGAAAGGAGGCGGAGCCTCGCCAGTCACCCTGCAGTTCAGCCAGCCTTGGGATAGGCCAGGGTGAGCTATGCTGGACCAGGCAGCCTAGCGCTGCTGTGAGCCAGAGTTGGATCTAGAGGTCACTCAGCACATGGTGCCCTGGCCGCTCTCGGCCATCTAGCTCCCCAGCATGTGTGCTTACAGAAGTGGAAACAAACCTCACAGAATAAAATGTCAAAAATACGCAAAATAAAACAGAAAGGTATGGAGGGGCAGCATGAGCTCCACTGTGTGCCCGTAGGCTCAGAATATTTTCTAAGCATAAACATTCACTTCTAGACCAAAAGTTGGATATGACGATGTATAAGATACCCTGGTAAAGACAGCTCCAGGTTTCTCCTCAGCAGTTCTCAGGAACATCTGTGCAGTGCCCTGCACAGTGTGAGGGGTCAGAAGTCTGCAGGGGTGCACAGGAGCCCCTTCCTACCACATGCCCCTGCCCCCCCTATCACCCTCCTCCACTGAGCTCGCCTCAAGCCGCCATAGTTCTACCCTTCCCTCCAGATGACAAGCTTCCATAGCACCGGCCACTGAAATCAATACGCACCTCAGCCTGTTGCGGACCGTGAGCTTCTATGCTACAAGGGCTTAAGAACAGAAGGACAGAGTTAGGTCTCTCAATGTGGACTTCTGATAACCGGGTTCAGGAGAAATACCAAAACCATAGGGTTGCAACAACGGAGATTGTCCCTATGGGTTTTTATCTGATTTCATAAGCTTACTTTGAGAAGGGTGTGTTTCTTCTATACTGCATCAATTCTCTGAAAGCAAATGAAAAATTGAAGAGCAGCAAGCAAGTACTTTAACTGAAAGACTAAAGGGAAAAAAGGGAAGCTGAGTAACGTCAGCACAGAGGCACAGGCATGGAAAGCAATGTAAGCTCAGGGTTCTGTCTGAGCTGGTGATGGGAAAGGATTAAACAGACCACACGGCACCAAGGCGCAGTTCTACTAGAGGGCCGTATGCTAGGCAGCGGAGGGTAGATTGTGTCCCAGCCAGCAGAGCTGCACATTTACCTGTGGAGCTGGAGTGGACCTCAGGCTCCTCAGCTCCACAATCAGCCCCAGCACAACCCTTGACTCCTCCTTATCTTCACTCCCTGCATTTGGTCACCAAGTTCCCTCTACCTGCCTCAGTTCTTTCTTCACAGGCACATCTCCAGCCCGGGGAAGGCAGAGAAGGCAGACATTGCTCAGGGTGAGTGCTAGCTGCTGCCCTTGGTCGGGATATGCTTCCGCATGTTGGTGCCCAATCCCACGTCTCACCGGCTCCCCTTCACCACCTCTGAGACGGACCTGTGCTTTCTCTGTCTCTGGGCTACATCTTCAAGCCTAAGGACATGGAACACAGCGGCTTAACTCCAGGGCAGCTGGCTAGGCTCCACCTCCTTTCCCAACAGGAATCCCGCCCCTGGACCCCCAGGCATGAGTGCCAGCCCCACTCCCACCCATTATCCCACCCCCGGCCCTCTCAGCCCAAACCCTTCATTACTTTTGGGCTGATCCTTCCCCTGGGAGAACTGCTGTTGTTGGAGACCTGTAAAGGGGTGCTCTGTGGTTTCTCCCACGACACCGACCCCATTTCATGAGTGGGCAGTGCAGCGCTTTGCTCCCGAGTTGGTGACCTTGGGCTGTTAGTCGATGCTGTTTCTTCATGTCTCCAGTTCCTCCTTTCCTCTGTAGCTGTTGTCTCTTGTGCAAGGTAACTTCTAGTTCTCAGAGTTCTCACCTATGAAAAGATGCTAATAATGCTGAGTCCCGGGGTTGTTGAAAGTGTGCTATGAAACGGTATGCTAGGGGCTGGGGATTTAGCTCAGCGGCAAAGCGCCTGCCTGGCAAGTGCAAGGTCGTGAGTTCGGTTCCTGGTACCGGAGAAAAACCAAAAAAACCAAAAAAAAAAAAAAAAAAAGAAACGGTGTGCTCAGTGCTCAGGACTGGGCTCGAGACAAGAGCTCAATAGATGACAGCTGTTAGCGCTGTCTTCAAGCCTAAGGACGTGGGACGCAGCGGCTTCGCATCCGAGAAATCTACAGAGACTGTAACAAGCTGTGAGCCCTTGAACTACAAAACCATAATCTCTCTTCTCTGTGTTCTGCACACAGCTCCTCTGACATGTGACTTACACGTATGAAGACTAGGCATGCTGTCACCCATCACCACCCAGCTGCCGTGGCCAGTGGGCTTCGCCAGGTAAAGTAAATGGGAGGTAATTACAGTATTGACACGACCATTCCTGCCGTTCTCTGCTCCCTTCTCTATACAGTGGTACCTCAGAACTTCATTCTCCCCGCGATTCTGGCGGAAAACTGAATTAGACAAGAACTGAATCAGATTTTCCCATTAGGCCAACACTGAATCTAACCGTTGAATTTGATTTGGGTTTAATTCAGTTCTCATCCAGTGTGGTTTCAACCAGAAACGTGGAAAGAATTCAGGTTGTGAACAGAAATACTACTGTAGTCTCTGAGAAGTAAACATAATTATACCTCCCCAAACCTTACAACTGTTTAAAGGAGCATCCTTGAGTTATTTAATGTTCTGTCTTATTATATTCTAATGAGTAGCTCTTTATGTATTGTTGGGGGACTACTGTGGGGAAAGTTTTAGATGGTGGAACAATCAGCTTTTCTCTAAGTTACCTTCGGAGAATTGCAATCATGCACATTCCTTGGCAAATTCCGCTGTGTTGTCAGTTTGTTTTTAGTAAAATTGTACTTAAGGAAATCAGTGTGTCCACCTGAAGTTCCAGATTCAAACTTCCTGTTGAAATTTGAAGCCATGGCCAGGCAGGTCGCGCAGGCGTGTAATCCCAGCACTCGGGAGGCTGAGGCAGGAGGATCCTTTTGAGTTCGAGACCAGCCTGGGCTACAAAGTGAGCACAAGGCCAGCCTGAACTGCATAGTGAGACCCTGTCTCAAAGAGTCAAAAAAGAATTTGAGGCCATGACTCAGTCTTGACTGAGTAAAAACATAGTTTTATAATTTGCCCTATCTGCTCTACTTTCACTGCCAGAAGTGCGAGCAATTTTGACCCAATCACAGCAACCATTATGAACAGATTATGCTAACATTATGGAAACCTCCTTTCTTTGGCCTTCATTATTTCCCTGGTATTAACTTTTCATCTAAGTCTCCATTTTGAGCTTCCTCGTTTCATTACACAGGACAGAGGATGTATTTTAAATGAGTGACTCAAAGGACTGGGGGAGATTGGACTTTGTATTAGTCTGTGTCACGTGCAACTGGGAGAGATTAGTCACTAGCACCGCCTCCCGTGACACACACCAGCCTTTCCTGGGACCCGAATTTGCTCAGCTTCAGGGCTCAATTCCTTCCATTTCAAGTCTCATTTGGCAAGCTGGAACCATTTAAGAAGCAACTTTCTCATTTGAGGCGAGTACTCAGGAAATATGATCATTAGATTAAAACGTTCGACATTAAATTGCTAGGTTACAAGCCCACAAGCGGAGCAAAAAAAAAACCCATTAAAGTAATGAGCTGGTTATTATGCCATTTCTCCCTTTATCCCTAATTATCTTAACAGATTGCTGAAACCTTGGAAACACTCACTACAGTTGCCACCACTCTAAGTATCATTCAAGAAAGTGAAAAAATTTTAATCTTTGCAAAACAACCCCCAGAAAATGTGTGGTTAGAACTATTTATCACAAGTTTACGGCTAATGTAAACCAGAAATTTAAAAGTCCTGTCCTCTCAACAGTATTAAACCACTGTAATAAAGAGTTCTAACTTGGAATCGTGTGTCCCACTAGGGAGCCCTGGATTTCAGACACTACCCTGAAACAGAATCAGGTCTCATCAGTATGGCCTGGCTACTTGGTTCTCCAGCTCTGGTTACCTAGGGGCCTGGGGGCACATTCACAGTCCCCAGGGCGATGGCCTTTTCCTTGACGTGCTCCTCTCCACTTGGGGAGGGAAAACACAGCGGAGTGGAGAAATTTTGGATAGAAGATTTCCCAGACCCAGGCATAGCTTCATCTGCGGAGCTGGAACCTGGAGGCCGCACGTCTCCCAGCGCACTGAAGACCCAGCGCTCTGCTTGGGATTGTCTTCCTTTTGGTGGCACCTCCTTGCTTCCTAGCTGTTACTTCTACCTTCAGGAGGGCGTTCCTCCATTTCTTTCTTACTTGGCTCTCGGCAGCCTCCTGCATTAACTGAGGAGGCCAACGGCCCACAAGTATCCCCTAATCTCAGCCCCTCAATGACTTCAAGTACTGACTCCAAGGCAAAGGGCAATTGCAATGGGATATGATGGGTGGGGTGGGTCTGGGTTGTTTTCTGGACTCCTCCTCTCTTCCATTTGCTTCAAGATCCTTGGCGCCCTCTCCGTGTCCTTGGAAGTTGGGCATGGGGTCAGGTCTCTAGATGGCAGCCCTTATCCAGCCCTAGGTCCCGGTGGTCACGTCAGCACATTTCTCTTCAGCTGTGGTCAGACACTGCCCAGGAGTGAGGCTTTGGGAGCACACCGCAGTGTCCCTATCACAGCATATTGCCCTGGATCACTGTTGGCAAACTTGGCATGCGTGCTACGTCTTTGAGAGCTATAAACGGTTCACCACCACTGCCTAAATGTTCCATCTTAGTTATATTAGCATTTTTGGTGACTAGGCTGTTGCCAAGGAATTCACCCCATGAGGCAGTAAGCCTTTCGTTTTCGATCTTTGATTCTATTTCACCCACATCTCCAAGGCTGTCACTCTCACCAGCAACACCTACTGTCCCTTGTGATTCACAAACAGTTTGATCTGTTCCCTCACATCAGGTTCAGATGCTTCTCCTGAGAGGGGCAGCCATGTGCTGGCCTCACCCCTCCAGGGGACAGGAGACAGCTGCCAGGAGGCCCTGCCAAACTTCCAGGAAGGAACAAGGCCCAAGGTCAGAGGCACTCCCCAGTTGACATGTTGACAACTATCTGTAACTTTGTGTTCAGACCTCGCAAAATACACATGTTGACAACTATCTGTAACTTTGTGTTCAGACCTCGCAAAATACACAGGTCTGGGGCATATTCAGCTTGTGGGCTACCATCTTGCAAATTCAGCATTGCTGTTCTTGCATTGGTGAACAGAGGCAAGAACTCGGGAAAACCATGGCACCGACTCCTGGCCCTACAGAGTGGTGTGAAGGGCACGCCTGCTTCTTCAAAGGCTTTGTACTCGGAGTGCAGGGTTCCCATCTCTGCCAAGGTCATTCAGCCTGAGTGAGCATTGCTTCGGGTTGGTTTTTTTTTTTTTTTACAAATATTACAAGTACTGGACATGTGAAAAAGTCAAAGCTCTTCTTCCATGGATAAATATGAAAGAGACAGAGCAAAAGTTAGCGCTCCTCAGTAGGAAAGGGATGGCTCCCAAGGACAAAATGGCTGACCTTGTTCTCTAGAAGATTCTCCGACTTCAGAGGCAGCCTCTTCCTAGGTAAGGAGCGTAGTCCAACTACAGCCAGGACTCCAACAGAGCACGCACCACTTACTGTCTGTGTGAGATTGGGAAGATAACCCGGCCCCGCACTCATTTCCCACCATGCTGTGTGTGCGCATGCGCACATTCACATAGCAATGGCGGGTGCCCGTGATGCATTTACAGTGGCACGTATGGTTGTCAAGTGCCTACTAGAACTGTATCACTTACAGTGATTTGATTCCAAACTCTCTTAAAGAAGTGGTGAAGAACGGAAGGAGAGGGGAATGGGCGTGTTCAATATGATAATGAAAAATCTTACCTTAGAAAAACTTAAATGACATGTTCAATACGATAATGAAAAATCTTACCTTAGAAAAACTTAGCAGGGCACAAGAAGATCAGGAAGAGTAGAGATGGGAGATATGGACGTTTTCCAACATGAAATTGGATGGCATTCAGGAAAGGGACTTCTCACTTCTCCGGGCAACCAGGCCAAATTCTCCACAACCTTCCTTAGGGGCCAAATGGTCTAGATGACTTTCATGGTCCCTAGTAACACTGGGACACTGAGACCCCTGGGATCAAACCTGTGAAGCCAGGAAAGGTTGAGTTAGTGCCTAAAACAAGTTTAAGTGGAAAAGGCGCAGAAAAATATTTGAGTGAGTACATCTTTCCCTGAAGGGGAAGAATCTGAATTGTGAGGCGGTAACAGCAGAGAGGAATTAGTGGGAACTGACGCCACATGCTGGCGAGTCACAAGAGGACCAGGAAAGTGCGAGGAGTGGGGGGACAGTGGCCCCCGGAGCCCCTAGTGTGCGCCGGCCTCCTCTGGGCAACCCCCACCCTTGCTCACCCCAGGCCCACGTCTGTTCTCCCCAAGCCTTGTCCCCAGATCCGATTTCCAAGCTAAGACACACCCCGCGCTCAGCACAGATGCAGCTTCACCCGAGTGCTTTCGCTGAAATTACTGTCTTCATTCACTTGCTGGCACTGCGTTTTAAACATCACTCATGCTGAGCACAATTCTGTGTATTTTTTATGTGAGGTGGAAGAGTTGAGGTCTGTACATCTCTTTCCCTCACGATCATCTCAATTTCACGACTTCTTCCTTTTCTAAGATCCTGATCTACCCTCGATAATAGTGTGGTAAAGTGCAGTTTTTAAGTAGGCACTTCCCAGGGGAAGTTTGTTATTTGGTACCAGGAATACAACTCAGGACCTTGCGCTTGCCAGGCAGGCACTGCCCTGCAGAACTGCATCCCCAGCCCTTAGGGGAAGTTTTTAGAGCTGTTTCTTCTAATTTCCTGAACCTTATTGTTTTTTTCTAAACAACTTTTGAAAGTATAACTTGAAGCTGAGCATAGGCCTAGATCATGGTAACATAAACCATTAATAAATAAAGTAAAAGTCATTAATTATAATTACATCTCTAGACCTTTTTAAGTTTTTATTTTGAGACTGGGTCTTGCTAAGTCTTTAAATTGCCCAGGCTGGACTCGAATTTGTGATGCTTCTGCCTCAGCCTCCAGGGTTCTGGGATTGCAGGCAGGCACTCCCATGCCCAGCTAAATAGTTTTATCATTAAAAGTTTTTATTAACATGTATCAACTGCACGTATTAATGAGGTTCAGTGTGATTTGTTTTGTTTTGTTTTGTTTTTTGCGACAGGGTCTCACTATGTAGCCCAGGCTGACCTCAAACTCATGGTGTTCCTCTTACCTCAGCCTCCTGAGGGCTGGGCTTACAGGTGTGCGCCACTAGGCCCAGCTCCGTGTGATGTTTTAACAATGCTTATGGTACACACTGATTGGTTTCAGCCCAGTTTATCTATCTATCTCCACCCCTGGCCATTACTATTTTACCTTTAGGTCCATTACTTTCATTGTTGCTCCCACATATGAGAGGACATGGCAATACTTGTTTTTCTGTGTCTGCCTCATCTACCATCATATCCCTATTTCCACCCATTTTGCTGCAAATGATAATTTCATTCTTCTTTGTGGCTAAGTAATACTCCACTGGGGATACTGGTCATCTTTCCTTTATCCATTCATCTGGCGACAGGCACCTAAGTCGAGTCCCTATCTTAACTGCTGTGAACAGTAGCACAGTAAACGTGGGTGTGCAGGTGTCTTCTCGGTGTGCCAACCTCATGCCCTTTGCATCTATGCCCAAGGTGGGGTAGCTGGCCCATGAGCCAGGTCTATTTCTCGTTTTTAAGGACCCCCCCCATGCTGTCCTCCATAATGGCTGTGCTGATTTACATTCCCACCAGCACCGTAGGCTTCTTTGTTAGAATAGCTTTGAGTTCATAACAAAAATTGGAGTAGATGAGAGGAAAGAGCATAGCACTGATCCTGCACCAGAGCCTTTCACCGTCAGCGCTGATGAACTCGCATGGACAGCCAGGGTCACCGTAGCTGCTCTTGTGCTGTCCCTGTGCTCTGGGGGAACGTACAAAGGCTGTACCAACAATACAGTCTCCCGCAGAGCATTTTCACCGCCCCACCAATCCTGTGTGCTCCCCTCTTCATCCCTGCCCTCTCCCTCGTCCTTGCCGACCACTGATCTGTCACTCTGTCCCTAGGTTTACCTGAAATGTCACCCAGGCTGGGGTCACAGCTCAGTGATAAAGCAGTTGGCTAACATGCATGAGACCCCGGTTTAACCCCTGAACCACAATTAAATAGTCACACAGCTGGAATTCCACCATGAGCAGCCTTTTCAGAGTGCCCCCTTCGCTTAGTAATAAACATTTAAGTTTCCCCCACGTCTTTTTGCAGCTTGTTTTCTATTTAGTGAAGGATGTTCCGTGGTCCAGATGCACTAATTTCTCCTTTCACCTCTTGGCTGCTTTCCAGAGTTGGCAATTACCCATAAAAGTGCAGTGATTAAACTATAAATCATCGGTATGGTTTATATATTTAACCTAATTCTCATTTTCTATATAAATCTAAATATTTATGGAGGCTTTGGACGTTGCATAAGTTTCAGTAGATATTAATACAGACTTCTGATAAATACAAAAGAACTTTATAACAGTAAAGGTATTTACCCTAAAACCTTCTTTTTTTGTTTTTTTCCGATATCAGGAATCGAACTCATGACGTTGTGCTCGCCAAGCAGGCGCTGTGCCACTGAGCTAAATCCCTAGCCCCTCTAAAACCCCCTATAGACAAAAAAAGTCAAGAATTTCCATGAATTTGACCTGACATGTTTGAAACTGAATTCCACTGACTTTTACTTTTCATTTCTTTCTTTCCTTCTTTTTTATGTTCCATTGTCTTCATATTTTTAAAGTATTGGTTGGCGCCCAAAAAATCAAAAATAAAAACCACTGAAGGAAAATTTTAAATTCCTTCAGTAATATGCAAATTTTATTAAGGCAATTGAACTCTTTAAAAGAAAACATCAAAGTATGGAGTTGAAACAGAAGATTCACTGCCTTCGGCCCTTTAACCTTGTCAAGGAGAACAGCACTATTCTTTGTCCCAAGGATGGGTTCTGATGGGCCACCTGGAGGGTGGAAATGACCAAGGGAGGAAGTCTTCTCAAACACCTGTAGTGTTCACACAAATTTGGTTCCTTTTTAGTTGTTATTTAGGGTGAAAAAAAGGAAAAAGCTAGCAATTGCATATTCCTCAAAACCAAACCACCAACACCGCCCAACATAAGAAGTCCTTAGAAACATATTAACAAAGAGGGTTACGGAGAAAGCTAAGGGACAAAAAGGAACAAGCAAAGGCTACAGTGCCCAGTAGTGGCCAGCTCATGTTCCCAACGTATGCAAGGGAATAGGAACACAGGAACGACTGACACGGGCATCTTACCCAGCAGCTGCAGGATGAACTGACAAGTTTTGTGAATTCCCAGTAGAGGTGAAAATAGGAAGCAGTGCAATTCCCACTTTTGGAGGAGTGAAATTCCGGCTCTGTAAGAAGCCTCCCTAAAAGCAAACACTAGAGAAGAAAATGTAGAAGTACTTTCCAAGAGTGAGAAGGCTTGAGATTTTATCACTTTCCCTCGCTAAGGTATGGGATTCAGAATGTCAGCACTACGCTTGCTGTCGGCTTCTGGCTAATGTTTACCCACTGGACGGGCTGAGCAAAGAATGTCCGCTCCCGGTGTGTGGCACAAAAAAATCTGGCCACTTACCAGCATCCACACCATTCTAGATCTATGAACCCCAAGAACAGAGCCTTTGTAGAAAGCCAAGCAACTGCCACCATAACTATTTTCATTACAATTATTTAAATTAACATCTAGGTATATAATGCAATCATAGTGGCATTTTAGGGTGTTCTTATTAGCCTAACTCAACAAAATGGTTATATGTCTACAGTGTCCATTAGACGTAAGCTCCTGAGATGATGTGCAAAGATCTTGAGCACTCGGCTCAGAACTTGGGACTAAGCAGCATTTCTTGGTATCGCAAGCACCTCTGAGCTCTTGCAAACTGAACAAGGGGCGGTTCTGTGTTCCCAGCAGGACAGCCTGGCCAACCCCACTCCTTAAACCAAGGTACAAGTGTCTGGTCCAAGGAGGCTCAGACTGTGAGGGGCAGTGACACCCTGACCCCAGCCCTGTGCCAGATCATCCTCCATTTGCTAAAGAGAAATCAAAGCAAAACAAAAAACCCAGCTAAGACACAAGGAAGGTGGAGACAATGTGGCTTCAAAGAAAAGTTGCTTGCAGTTTTACTCCTTCTCTTTACTCCTAAAATGTTTATTGATGCCCACTGATGTTACCCCTCTGCTTGGAGGTGTGGACACAGTTCTGAGGAGAAAGAAAAGGTTAAGTCAAAAGTGGCAGAAGACTGTACCATCCTATCATTTATTACACGACAATGCCAAGTACGCTCTGTACAGCTGCCTCGTCCCGTTGAGCCCTCTCAGCCCCTTGAGATAAGTCCTGCTGTCCATTCCCGCTGCTCAGATGAAAAGCTGACGTTCACTCAGAGAAGTGATTAGAGGGGTAGTGAGTGTCGGACGATGTTCTAAAACCCAAGATTTTTATTTCAGAGGTAACAGCTCAGTATGGCAAAGGGCACGGTCTCCACCAGCAAGGGCTGGCGCTAAAACTCTGAATCTGCTACTTGCTGGCTGTGTGGCTGCGGGAAGATGACCTGCCTCTGCCCCAGGTTCCTACTGCACTGAAGGTGAGGCGCGTGCGTGCTGTGAGACACTCACAGATGTGCGTGCACTACACTGGATCACCCCAAGCTGTGGTCGTAGCTCTCAGGTTCCTGTGCTTGCGGAACTTGCAGTGGCATAGAACCAAGGTCAGTGGACGGCCCGTTACCACACAGTGAGTGAAGAGCTGGAAGTGGGGGGGCAGCAGGGTGCCAAGGGGCCGTGCTGGTGCAGTCCCGGATCCTCCTTGGAGGCTCAGGGTATCTTCTTAAGCAGAAAGACTAGGGAGGAAGAGGAGGAGGGAGAGGAGGAGGAAGAAGAGAGAGCTAGCCAAGGGTTTGTGGGGTGGAGATGTTTGGTCAGGAAAGGCCAATTGTTCCTAAGACACATACACTTAAAATCTTTAATTCAACCTGGCATAGTAGATTGGAAGATTGGGAGGCTGGAGAATCACAGGTTTGAGACCAGACTTGGTAACGAGAGGAGAACCTATGTCAAAGATTTAAAAAAAAAAGAAGAAGAAAACCGTCGAAAAGACCGGGATGTTGGTCAGAGGCGCAGCCCTTGCGAGCATGTGCAAAGCCCTGAGCTCCATCCCCAAGCCCGGGGACAACGATGGTGAAGCGAAGATAAACTCAGGGAAGCGCTGCAGGTCTTCACCAATGTTCTCCTGACGGTGGGGGCAGGGTGTGGTGCACTTGGCAAACGCAAGTAACACCTACAAGTGTACGCCCATCGAATTTGGAATCGGCATTTCGAACAGCAAGCACTTGGGAAGTGATTTGGTCCCTGCGGACCGACGAGGAACAGTCGGTGCGAACAGCTGTGTCCCAGCGTCCCACCTGTGGCCGCCTGCCCAGCTTCCTCTCTTTGCCTCTGCTCCCCGCGTCCCTGCCCCGTTAGGAGTAAGTGCCTGGCGCAGGGCTCTTTGCCTGCTCAAGGTTTCCACCAGCCTCAGGGGACAAAAGGCACTGGAGGAACCAGAAGCCGAAGGAGGAAGCTGGCTTCTGAGACGGGGCAGCTGGCCGGGACTGCTCTCCTGCACTGCTCCAGGTCTGGAAGTCTCTGCGGGGCTCTTTGCTTTTGTGTTCTTGGTATTTCCATCCTGTTAGTTCCTTAGAAATACCAGCAATGAGAATGATACCAGGATAATGACCAGTGTGGACGAGGTGATAATCATTCTCTTTAGATTTGCTGTCCACTAATTTTCTAAGTGGCCAATCACACTTGAGAGAACTGAGAACCCCCGGTGGCTGGGGGAGAGGATTTGGGAGGAGATAATCAGTGCCTGGTTTTGCACTCTGTAATGAGCACTACTGCCCTTAGGAGTACACAGCTCCTACGAGCAGGGTTTCCAGACCTCAGTGTTCTGATCATGGCGCCTGCTACAGAGCTTTGCCGTTTCCCCTCCAGCTATCATAATGTCAGTAGCCACTACTTGGTTCTGTTTTCAGTCTGCTTTCTAAGGGTTCTTTCTGTATTTGCGGTTCCTAACCTTTTCTAGACTTCTAAGAGAAGGGCTGGCATGCAGAGGATTTACAACTGGTGTTTTGGCATTTAGGAGCCTTTGTGCTTTGGTCCTGACTGTCAGTAGTGATCTGGAGAGCTGAGATTCTCAGATAAATGGGGGTTTGCTGTGTGAGCGACAGTGTTTGAAATGGAAACTTTGTGTCTCCAGCAGTTCTGAGTGCGCAAATATGTTTCCAATTAAGATAATCTGGCTGTCAGTATCCCGGGCATACCAGAGCTAAAATGAATTCTAATTCCTCCTTGACATGGATCTGATCAAAATCAAATGTTTTTGCTATGAAAACATATTCCATATATAGCTTTCTTTTCACTTTGTGCCAAATGTTTATTAACTTATTTCTATAATGTCTTACAGATCTCGTGTCACAACAATATGGCCATGGAAATACACAGATCCTCATTTTTCAGCACATATGAACCTGATTTTAGCCGAAAACAGCACATATTTGCAGCAACTGAACAAAACCTTGCAGCATATGGACAAAAGAACGCTTACATTATAGTGGTTATTCAATCAGTTCGTGATTATGGAAAAACATTTCCAGTGTAAAACATTTGTTGAACACATGCTTGGCAGTTTTCCAAAAATAGTTTCATAGAAACATCAAGAGGATATTTTTAATGCAAAGTTTCTGCTATGCCTACAGTGTAGAACAGAGATAGTCCAAGAAATATCAAGAAAGGATTAGCTATGGCTTTGTCGTTTTGTCTTTTACATGCAGTGTAAGCTTTAAAACTTTGGGTAGAAATTGGAATCAAAATGTTCTGTAAAACATTCCTAGGAAAACCAGAGAACAGGAACTTCCGCGAGACACTGTACACAGCCTGCTCTGAAGGCCATTTGCTAAGTCCCTCTACCTTATTTCCTTTGGCCAATCTCGCACTATTGATGAAAAAACAAATAACAAAATCAAATAGCCAGACACTTGTTTCCTACAGTAAAGGTAACTTTACTATTTAAACATTTTATGTATAAATGTTGAAAATTCAAGCCATCGAAGTGGTCCTCCGTAAGTTTACACCTGGTAAAATTCATGTGGCAGAATAATCAGCTGATTTTAACCTTGAGGAATTTCAGAACCGTATGAAGAAAGTAAACATTATTCCTAATCACCGTAGCAGTAGTAAGGCATCCTGAATATTTGGAAGAGTATCTTTCTAAGCTTCTCTGTATGCCCATGAATATGTGTATAGAGACTCCAGTTTCAAACAATAAAGTTGTTAGGGTTGTTTCATACTCTGCATGTAGGTCAGTATCGCGAAGATCACTTTTTGCTTGTGAATATAGACATATTGATCGTCTGAGTCAAATGCTGACATACTACAGAGAGTCTTTGGCTTACGCTGGTGCTACTTAACAATTTCTCAGCACTGAGAAGGTAAGGAAACACATCTAGGTGACTTTTCTGTTTTTCCCTTTCAGTCCAATATGCAATAAGTTACATGAGACAGTCAATGATTTCCTGTCAAATAAGCTTTGTATTAAATAATGTTGCCCAACCACAGGCTAATGAGAGCATTCTGGGCATGTTTATGCTGCATAGACTAAACTATGATATTTGGAAGTTAAGTACATTAAGCATATTTTTTTATTTAATGCAGATTTATCAGAATATGGCCCCACTGTAAATCAAGCAGTATTTCTGTTCAAATATATAGCTGGATTGTAGTTTATTTATTTATTTATTTATTTATTTATTTATTTTGTCTTTTTGAGACAGGGTCTTGCTATGCAGTTCAGGCTGGCCTTGAGCTCACTTTGTAGCCCAGGCTGGTCTCAAACTTGCAAAGATCCTCCTGCCTCAACCTCCTGCGTGCTAGGATTACAGGTGTGTGCCACCACACCCGGCTGTAGTTTATTCAATAACTTTGTGTGAGTAGCTTTTTAATTTACCCCTGAGGTTATTATTGTAAAAAGGTACCTATGGTGAGCATCCTAGTTCCTTCGCAAATCCAACTTCTTGTCTTCTAGGAAACTCTGAAAATTCCTTTGATGAGCTGGAAACCCTTGGACATACTCGAGCAGTGACTTCTCTTTTCTCCTGGAAAGTGGAGTTAACATTCATGGTCTGTGACCTTAAGCAACGATTGCAAGGATGCACACAGCCCTTTCCAGGTGGAGAATACATATGTACAATAGAAGCGAGCAGATCATGATTCCAGCTCCCTCTGAAAAGCTCTCTTTTGTTTACATGAAGATAATTTTCCTTTGGTGCATGGTATTATACTGACCTTGTAGGGAAAAAGAGACGTATTTCAGCTGACATAGTTCAGCTGCATAGTGACAGCTTTAATTATGCTTGTCTCCTGAACAAAAAAAGCCTTATATTTTAAAGAATTATCTTTGAAGCAATAATGTTACTGTCAGACAGACTTCTGCCTCTCAGGAAGAAAGCTCCCCCCGCAGCCCCGGTCTTCTTGTTCACAAAAAGAAATTCAATATTTGGATTGTTTACTTTAAAAATAAAGAGCCAACAAAATCCAAAGAAAATATTTCTAAGATCACGGAGCCATTTTAAAGACCAGAATGAAGGCTTTCTGCTAAAGGAATGAGTTGACACAATTACGCTGATTTATTTGACAGCGCTCCAAAGGGAAAAGAAAGACATCACTCTGAGACTGATGTAGAGATGCCAAGAATCATTTAGAGTTTCCAGAAAACTGGGGACGAAATCGATAGGAAAGTAGGTCTTTGTTTACAATGGAATTTGAAAGAAGTAAAATTCTGTGTCTCTAGAGCCCTCCGAAGAACTGCTGAGTGAGCAAGTGATGAGTGAACCGGATTCGGAGAGGGGAGGTGGAGGGGAGGAGGGGGCGGAGGGGATGAGGGGAGGGGAGCGGAGGAGGTGCAGGTCTCGTCAGACAGCTTCATGGAAAGACGGGCCCATGGGTGATTTCCACGCAAGCGGAAGTTATCCCTGCAACACTTCTGGGCACTACAAAGGAGTGTTGAAGGTTTTCTCTCTCCCTTCGGCCTCCTGGGCTTTGTCCAGTGTCCGCAGAGATCATTTTTATCTGGGTTTCCCCTAATGTCGCAGCCTCTCTTACACTAGCGTTATGCATGCCAGGGCCCTTATACTGGCCCCGATTTCCCTTTCCTGGATGATAGATCCGGAGCACTCCCAACGTCACCCAGGGCTTCCATGTCCACAAATGGATGACCAGGGTCTGAGACCAGCCCTGCTGGGAAAGGGCAGGAGTCAGAAGTTTCCTCCAGCAGAGACCCGCGGTGTGGCTGGGAGGGGTTTGGGCCTCAGCGTTGTTTCGTGTGTGTTATATGTCACAGGAGAATGTTTCACATTCCCTCATTTGGCCCTCAGCCCCAGGAAGGAAGATGTTAGCCACTCAAGATACTTTTTCGTTATCCACAAGAAGAAATACTGTCTTCTAGAGGAGCAAAACAACACTTCCTCAAAGCTGATTTTCTAGGTGATCTTCTACGGGAAACAAAAAGCTACAGGAGGCCAGCTGAAAATACTGAGATTTCCATGCCAATTTTTATCTGCAGTGTTAAAGTACAAGAGACAGTCAGTTTGAATAATTTATAGGGGATAGTCTCCACGGTGTCTACACCACAGTTTCACTTTAGCAAATTCTTATTCCTCTCACATAATTGCATTCCATCTTGCATTAAGATGTTTACACTGTGAAATGTTCCTGCAAATCAAAAAGTAATGATGTGGTTTTTAATAATTACAATCAAAAGCTCGATTCCCTGCATTCAGTCAAAAGATATCTGGACTGGAAACTCTTCACCTCATTGCAGAGAATCGTTGTCATTATCAGAGTAATTTCACCCTTTGTAGCTTTTACTAAACATTTATTATGTACAAATACTGTGCTAAGTATTCACAAACATTATCTCCTTTAATCCTCACACAAATCTGGTGAGGCAAGCAGGGTGAGCAGACACTGCTTTATACACATGAAAAGTAAGAACCACAACATCGTGACCATGATGAGACAGTTTCTAAACAAGAGAGCTGAGATTCAAATTCAGGTCTGTCTGACTTCATATGAGAGTACATAACCACTGTAGCAAGTCTCACAGAGTCATAAACAACTTGACATCAAATCACTAGCCAGGCGTGGTGGCACATGCCTGTAATCCCAGCATGCCTGTAATCCCAAAGCCCACTTTGGAGGCTGAGACAGGAGGATCATTGCAAGTTTGAGACCAGCCCGGAATACAAAGTGAGCTCAAGGCCAGCCTGAACTGCATAGCAAGACCCTATCTCAAAAAGACAAAAAATAAAACAAAACAAAAAAAACCTACTAGACATTAAATTAGATCTCCAATAAGGGTTTTTTCCCCCAAAAGATGAAATTGACAGTAAGATTTTAAAGTTTGAAATCTGGCGCACCATTTTGTATTCTCTCTAGTTCTTTTACCCTGGCACTCTCTGAGTCCAATTGTTCTTTACTGAAGTATTACACTTTTTTTTAAGAGTTATTGCTGTTATTTTCTCTCTTTCTGTAATTAGGATAGCATCTGGTCAGACAGCTTTTCCTAGAATACAATCAATGCTTTGTCTCCAACTGAAATTGAAAATATCCACTTGTAAAAAATGAGAAATTTCTCTTAGCTAAGTATGAAGGTAGAGTAAATTACAGGAAAGTTTAAAATCATGACAAATTTTATTGCAGTGAGTCCAAGCCACCCATGAATCTATTTGTACTCTTAAATTCAGTGATCTTAAACCAGAATTTAGTTTACATTAGTAACTGAAGTAGAGAATATGTGGTAGTGATATTTATCCTATAGAAATTGACCAGTAGATAGAGGAATGCTGTTCTAGAATGTTCTAGAACATTGCTTCTAGAATGTTCTCAAGGCCCCATGTGTTTAAGGCTTTGTCCCCAGCTTGTCACATTTGGGAAGTGGGGAAACTTTAAGGTATGGAGTCTAATATGAGGCATTAGTTGGTTGGGTTATGTGCACAAAAGGACTGGGACATCAGCTCTTCCCCTTGCCCGTTCTCTTTCATGCCCCACCCTGACGCGAAGGGGCTTCCTCCATCACACAGTGCCATCTTCATGGCTATGCCTCCACAGCCCCAAAACAACAGGGCTAAGTGGTCATAGACAGAAATCTTCAAAACCATGAGCCAAAATAAACCTTTTGTCTTTGTAATTGGATTTATCTCAGGTATTTGTTATCGTACGGGAAAGCTAACTAACAGGATAAGAGAAAGCCACCCCTGGTTCAACTGAGAGAGCAAATACCAAGAAAACTAAAGGACCAAGTACCAAGGAAACTCAGTACTTTTTTTCAGTCTTTTTAGGAGCCTGTGAGTGTGTATGTGGTGTGTGTAGGGACATGTGTGTGAGGTGTGTATGTGAAGGCCACCTCTGTATCGTTGAGGTCTTTCTTTCTCTGCAAAATACGTTGCTTTCTGATGAGGGAGTGTCACCAATGGGAGATGGGTGGCACTGTTTCAAAGGTATACACTTAATCTTGTACACACGATAGCTCTTACCCCCAAACTAAGGCACCACTGTGAGCTTCTTGCAGTCCACCGTTGTCTTAGTCACTTTCTTGTCACTGAGACAAAAGCCCCAACACCTACCACGTCCAGGAGGAGAGGGTTCTTTTGGTTCATAGTTTCTGGAGGATTCAGTCCACGGTCAGGTAGCTCCAAGGCAGGAAGCACATGGTGAAAGGGTCTAGTGGAGGAGAGTTGCTCACATCATGGCGCCAGTAAACAGAAAGAGAAAGAAGAAGTCAGGGAGGGAGACTTTGCCTTCCAGGACATGCCCTGGGTCAGAGAGGAGACCCCACCCTCCAACAGCAAGTCAGCTAGGGTGCCCCATAATCCAACAGTCTTCCAAAACCCCACCTCTGAATACATGATACTCTGGGGCGGGGGGCATTTATATCTTCATTGTAACAGCCATGTATGTCCATCCTCATTAAGCAGTTGGGACTGGGGAATGACCACTGTTCAGGTCTATGGACTAACTGCTGTGGCTGACTCTCCATTATCTTTTGTACCTTGCTCTATGGGGAGAGCAAGAGGATACCTTGCTATCTCAGTATCCAATGATTGAATACTGACCTCCTATCTCAGTATCCAATGCACCCAACGATCCTGAAAATATTTAGCATTCCCTTTTGGTATGAAAGGTACTTGAGTGAATGGCCATATGTCTCCTTGGGGAAGAACTGGGAGACTTAGCACTGTGCACAATTGTTACGTGGAGTCTTTTCTGCTGTGGACCTAAGCTCTTCTTTAGCCAGTAGATTAGGGGTGCAGGGATTGTCAATGTGGAAACGGGGCAAGTTTTTTTGTCTAGAGGGCTACCCTCAGCCTCCTGAGCAGACATCCCTGGTTTCTTGTGCTTTTATAGACTGAGGAAACTAGTGATGATTTTGGTGTTTCTAATCCATTTAATGCACGCAGTGCTCCCTCCCAGGTTTGAAGTGTTAGCAGCATGAGGCAAAGTTTAGGGCCATATCTTATCTAACTTTTGTTAAAGGGAGACTTCTTTAGTCCGCCACTTCAGCCCACAGCCGTTCATATTCTACTGCCTTCACATTGCCTATATTGGTCACGTCCTCCAGCTCTTTGATAGGGGGCAGGGTACAATGCATCTCCTATTCTAACAGGCATGACCTTTCCCTACTGAATTATACTTTGCTTAACTCTAGTAAGATCACTGGTGGCCAGGCAGGAAGAAGGGGTAGACACATAGATGGTTTGTGCTGTCAGGCTGGGTAGACCCCTCTCTCCATCTCTTCAGATAAAGGGGCAGCACTAACAGAGAGGAGTGGCCACCTGTGCAGGTTCCACCCTTCAAAGGACCCTCGGGATTCACAATTCACCTCAGATATCCTATAACACGTCACACCTCTTCTCAAGCAAGGGCCCAGCCAGGGCGCGGCGGGCTGGCCAGGGCTGAGATGTTGGCTCCTCTGGAATTCAGATTTCTGATTCCTGGGCTGGGTTATCTCCTCAGCCTGCCAGTGGCAGGAGGCCTGAGTCTCCTCGTGTGCCAACACAGTGGCTGAGCGGCTTTCACACTCAACAAAAACTGATGATTCATCGCTGTGGTAGGCAGAACAATGGCCCCAAAGATACCCACATCCTGATCCCCGAAACCTGTCGGAAGAGGTTCTCACAGCTGTGGAGGTGTGGGGTATTTGGAGGTGGCCGATCAGCCTAGATGACTGGACTGGGGCCCGTGCAACACCAAGGGTTGCTCAGAGGTCATGAGGGCTGACAAGACAGTCAGAGTCAGAGGAGACCGAGAACGGGACAAAGCTAGAGTGGTGAGATTGTTTCCTATAGGCCATGGATCAGGGTCTACCTGCGGCCTCTGCAAACCAGAAAAGCACAGGGCGATTTGTACAACAGAGCCTTCAAAACAGTGCATTTTGGATGACAGCTTGACAGCTTGGACTTCTAACTCCCAAAACTGTAAAGTAACAGATTTGTGCTGTTTCGAGCCGCCCAGTTTGCAGCATTGTGTTAGAGCACCAACAGGAAACAACACTGCCACTCTTCAGTCTTTCTACACATTCGGCTCTGACTGACTGCTCCCCACCGCAGCTCCCCATCTCCCCAGGAGCAGCCGTCTGGTTTATATGGCGCTGCCCCACAAAGCCTCAGGGCTCATAGCCGGGGCTTTGGCGAGGCGATGGGAACACGGGGTGCCGTACACAAGGTGGATTAGTCCACGGGCGCGTTTACAGCTGAATGTGCGGTTAGGCGCTGGATTCTGGCCAGAAGAGGCAGTCACTGGCGGTGTAACCTGGAGGGTGGGCCTCCCCCGCCACGCCTCCCCGTTTGCTCTCTGCTTCCCGATTGTCATGATGTGAGCAGCTTTGTCCCGGGCCCTTCCACCATGTCACCTCTGCGCTGGAGCCAGCCGATTAGGATGGGAACCTCTCCAAACTGTGACCCAAAGTAAGCCTCTCCTCCTTTAAGTTGCGGGCGCCAGGGACTGCATCTCAGTCTGCGAAGGTGACTAGGACACTCATGTTTCCCCGACATCTCAGAGGCTGGCCCCTTGCACCTCCTGCTGACTCACGTCCTTCCACCAAATCCCAGCCAGAGTCACAGCCCCTGGGAGTCTAAACAACACGGCTGCCACATGACAGGGACGCTGCCGATGGGTACGGACCTCACGACCAGCTGCTCGGCAGGTGCCCAGCTCCAGCTCTGATTCCAGTGCCCTCGAACCATGTCTAACAACAGCTACGTGTGACAAATCCCTCAAGAAACCCCCTCAGGGAAGAGATCTGTGCACGCGGGATGGCTGGAAGAGCCCTGTGGAGCAGCCATTGTGGGGAGTCGAGGAAGGAGGAAAGGGCAGGAGTGCTGAGCGATGATGCAGGAAAAACAAAGGCCTAATGGATCCCGAATGGAATGCTCTAGACGGAACTGCCCTCCCCGGTTGTCCCCAAGGTAGCAAGAGGGCCTGTCTCGGGCACTCCCCACCAAGTCTTTTGGGCTTGACCTGAGAAGGTCAAGCTTTTGGACAAGCTCCTGGGCTTTACCTTCACTGGGCTGCCTCAGAAGGAAGCTGTCTTGGTCTGCTCAGGATGTTCCCACAATAATACCACAGACAGATTTCTCACGGTTCTGGAGGCTGGGAAGTCCAAGATCGAGTTAGCAGCAGATCGTGCGTCTGGCGAGGGCCCTTTCCTCACAGAGGGAGCTTCTCACTTCACTCTGGTGCAGCCAAAGGCAGACAAGTCCCCGCAGGCTTCCTCTGTAAACACAGTAATCCCGTTCATGAAGGATCAGCCACAGTCCAGTCACCTCACAAAGGCCTTGCGCTTAGGGCTGTCACCTTGGGATTTGAGAGAGACAAACATGGCTGCAGTAGCAGGAACAGAACCTTGGGGAAATGGCTTTTTTCAGTGTGAGGGGAGCACTCAAGGGGACTCAGCCAGGCCAAGAGCTACTAGCCACCGACAAACACTCTCTATGTCTGCGTGTCAATGTGGAGAAACTCAACGTTCTTGTCCCATGTGCTTTGAGGTGCTCATGAGTGTAGGTGGGGTGTGTAAAGGGGTGAGTGTATGTGTGTGTGTGTGTGTGTGTGTGGTGTGTGGTGTGGTGTGTGTGAATTTGCGGGCTGTGTATGAGTACATGGCGTGTGTGTGGGTGGTGGGGAGTGTGTGCTGTGTCATCACAGCGGTCACCTGCCCATTCAAAGTCTGCCTGCCGCCGTAGCTGCCCTTGTGGTGTCCCGGCCCCCTTACCCGGCATGGCTGGTGGTAGCCTCCTGCCCTTCCAGGATCACCAGCTCTTTGTCTTCTCTGGGGCCCGTGAGGCCCCTCTTCTCTGCCTGTGACCTCGATGCCACCCGTCCTGACCGCAACTCTCTGTCCCTTCCTGGGCTCAGTCCGGGAAACGTGTTCCTTCCTCACTTGCTCCTGGGAGATGAGGCAGTGCTTCCCCTCTCTTGTTCAAATTCCTCTTCTTCACAGGTGTCAGGAAGGGAGAGGTCCCGAGTCTGTGCACTTTCACACATGCACGCCATGCACGCACATAACCTGGCTCTTTCCGACACTGATTCACCTTCCAAGTTTCGTCCTCTCAGGGTGGCTCCTCCAGGGACCCCCTTGTGCCTCCCTAAATCCAGGCTCATTGACCCCTCTGCCACAGACAGATCTGAGCATGTCTGATCCTGACCCCTGCATGGGGCCTCATTCTTCTCCCTGGGGCACGTTTAGACTTCAAGAGATTCTGGATTCCAGCTGGACCTGTAAGCATGGGACAGGCGAAAGAAGGTGGAGGACAGCCTGGGGTTTCCCAGAGCACAGAGCCTCCCAGGCAGAAAGACGCCCAGGGCCACGTGCCCAACATCCCTGTCACCCTGGGCAGCCAGGTTGCAGGAGGTGGGCAGCAGTTCATGAGCTGCAAATGGCCATGCAGAGCACCCAAGCTGAACCCTATTTGCCAAGGAGATAGCCTTTGAAAATCCCCATTGCTTCAGTCTCCTAGGAAGCAAACAGAGCACCCTGGGTTGTGATGCCTGGCACCAGAAGAGCCTCCTGCTCCTTGGGTGGATGGTCATTCAACCAGCCAGCTTCCAGGACTGGGGTGGGAGAGCACTTGTTGAACACACTCCAGATCCCAAGTCCCACCCAAGTACCCAAAAACTACACAAGTAAAACTGAGCCAGGCCCTCCAAAGGGACTATGCTGAGTTAAAACAACATTGACGCAAGGGACTCCAACTTTCAACTCTAGAGGGCATCCAGTTTAGTGAGACGCCCACACTCAAGGCAGCCCGGAGCCCATGGGGACGCAGGGCACTGAGTCTCACCACCTTCCTTACACTTTTGCCGAAGCCCACACTCAGTGAGGGCAGGCGGCAGCAAGCATTACATCTCAATTAAAATAATGTACAGCATGAATGCGCCTGCCATGTATACGGAAAAAGTTCAGAAGAAAGTAAATACATTTTTAAAGAAAGGATATTCGTTCCAGATAGGGAGAATATAGGTAATTTAATTTTATTTTTACTACTTTTTGAGGTAGCTTCCAAAATTTTTACAACAATCATGCACTTTTTGAGGCTTTTGTTTCTGATCATAAAATCTATCCATAGGGCCGGGGATGTAGCTCAGCAGCACAACACCTGCCTAGCAAGCACAAGTTTGTGAGTTTGATTCCTGGTACCAAAAAGTAAATAAATAAAACCTATCCATGGCCATGGTGGAGAAATGGAAAATGCAAGGAGGGGAACGGAAGAAGGAAACCCCTTCCTACCTCCTGCGCATGCGCTGTGAGGGTTCATTTCCGTTTTCTCCTGTGCGCTCAAAGGTGGATACGAACGTGCTACACCTGAGTTGGTTCTGGGTGTTCAGTTGTGCATCTTGCTTCGTGTGAGTGTGTGTGAGTGTGTGTGAGTGGGTGTGTCTCTCACTTAACATTGTGGCAAGCTTTTTCACATACTGTTAATCTTCAAAACAACACTTTTAACAAAGGCAGGTAGGAGAGGATGCTTCCCTAGAGCTAGACATAAAGATGATCTCTGTGAAATTATCTCCAGTTTTTGATGTTATAATTATCAAAAATATCAATGATAGGATGAATACAGTTGATGAATACAGTTGTACATAAAAGTTGACCCACATATCAAATTCTTTCGCACGGATAGATAAGAAGTAGGATATAGTAGAGAGAAATATGTGACATCAAAAGTATTAGTGTTGAGGGGCTGGGGATTTAGCTCAGCAGCACAGCGCCTGCCTGGCAAGTGCAAGGTCCTGAGTTTGATTCCTGGTACCAGGGGGGAGAAAAAAAAGTAATAGTGTTGATACCTATACCATGGTTGAAAAGACCTGCAACCATTGTCTAGACCAGTAGGTATTTGGAAACCGACCCATCTTTCCCTCCTCCCAAACTTCACAGGCCAGACCTGCCTGTGTTTCACGAAAGAAGCAAAAACAAATGATCCAATCAAAACATGGGCAAGTGAGCTAGGTATGGTGATGCATGTCTGTAATCCCAGCTCTCAGGAGGCTGAGGCAGGAGGATCATTGCAAGTTCAAGACCAACCTGGGTTACAAAGTGCCTCAAGGCCAGCCTGAACTGCACAGTGAGACCATCTCAAAAAAGAAAAAAAAACGGACCAGTGAAGTAGACATCTCTCAAAAGAAAAAGCACTAGTGTCAAATAAGGACCTGAAAACATGCTCAGCATCTTTAGCCATTAGCCTTTATGGAAAGTAGTATGTAGATTTCTCATGAAAATAAAGCCAGAAATTCCATTCAACTCAGCTGTACCTCTCCTGAATATATTCCCAGAGGAGTCAGAGAGATATACCAGAGTTACACATGCATGTAGCAGCACAGTTCAGAGTAGCTATGCTCTGGCGACAGCCTGGATACCCTTCAATAAGACACTGTGGTCCATGCACACAGTGGGGAGGGATGATGTATCTTTGCGACACAGAAGGAATACATTTCATCCATCAAGAAGAATGAGATCACATCATTTGCATGAAAATGATGGAACTTGAGATCATCACACTAGCTGAAATAAGTCACATGGAAAAAGTTAAATACCACATGGCTTCTTTTATATGAGAAACCTAAAATACGAATACAGCAATGGGTAACAAAGAGATGTAGGAAGCAAGGAGGGAGACTTCTGGAGATGTGAAGGGGGTCAAGGGCTGCAGGGAGTGAGCAAGGGCAGTGAAACGATTGATAATGACCACGGCCTGTTCTCTATCCACGTACCAAGCCCCCAAATGAGCATCACTATTCTGTACTGTGAACATACACCAATTTTTAAAAGAGAGAGAAGCCAGAGCCTGGTATAGGGGGGCAGTGCAGGCAGCTTCCGTTTTCCTGGACCAGGAAGATGTTAAGCTCAGCGAATCCTTCCTGGACTGTGGAAGAAAAGTGTATGCAGTGGTGGTTTGTAGTGTAGCAAGATTCTGCGGGGGACACTCTTCTGCCCCTCTGCGTCTCCCCAGAGGGACCGTATGACAACAGACAAAGCATCCTTGAGAAAAGAAGTTGTTGCACAGGGTGACCTCTAAAGAAGCAGCTGCCAATATAGAGCGTGTGGCCAAGTTGTTCCAGTTGGTGGCTGGGCCAAGATAGAACCCCCTAGATCCTATAGGGTGGGAGCAGCTCGCCCCCTCCTGAGCCCACAATAATGTGCACAAGAAAGAAAAGTCCCACCAGACGTCATCCACGCTGTGCTTGGCATTCTTCACGCCTTTTGCTAAAATATGCAGAGAAAATTATGGATGGCAGCCGCAAGAGAAAACACAGCCACGGGAGAAGTGAGCCCACTTCTTCCCAGGACAATCTCCATTCTCGTTCACATTCATTTCATCCTCTGCGCACCAAAACATTTCCCTCTGAGAAACAGCTCAGACCTCGTGCAAATACAAACCTAGCAATGGCAAGTTTCCTTAAGGAGAATTATTTTAAATGCAAACAGCTCTAAGAGATGATTTTGAAAGGTTTGATACAAACTTTAAACATTCTCTCTGAAGTGACATGGAAAGCAGAATGAAAGTCCTTTCACTAGCAGAGAGGGAAAATCATGAACAGGAAAGATGTTCCTAAAACCTTTGAAATAAAACTCTCGAGGAGTACTACATTTCAGAAATGACCTAAATATATATGCTTGGATAATTGTATTTCAATATCCAGTTTCAAAAATGTATATTTGAAACATATGCTTTGTAATGCAGGCAAAATTCCTCCCTGCTAAAAACAGGGACAGTAAACTTCAGCACTGGACCACATTATCAATTATGATCATGGACACCACGCTCTTGTAAAAAATGGCTTTTCTCGGAAGACAGTGACACAGGCCCTCAGTCATTGCAATCTCTCTCTGCACAGCTCAATTAAGTGACTCTATCATCCATCACGTTAGATTTGCTGCAATGCTTTCGCTGTCAAGGCAGTACAGCACTCGCCTATTATAGCTGCTGTCATGGTGTTCATTTTTTAACCAGGTGTTTTTAGGAGAAAGCAGAGTAGCATCTGTTGTGAAAGGAACGCGTTTATCAGGCTGGTCATGACAGAAGCGCTGCAGAGAAAGGTGTAACAGCTAGAAGAGGGGGAAGCTTAAAATATCTCTAGGGGAGGAAAATTAGTTCCAAATAATGAACATCAAAAAAGAAGGAAAAATACTCACTTTAGCAGTTTTTATCATAATTATGGGCACATTATTTTAGAGGGCATGGTGAACAGCCCACTCCCACGTATTTGACTTCCCAAACAGTGCTGAGGTAGGAATGTGCTAGCGGTGCCCCTCAGATGAGAAGAAGAAAGAGAAGCAGGACTCACTAACCGGCCTGAAGTCAGAGCTCCAGGTAGAGTCATGACAGACGGGAACCCAGGCCCCCTGCGTCCAAGCCTGCAGCCCTGGTGGCCTAAATACACACACCTCCCACCGGACGTGGCTGTGATGGGCACCTAAAGGTGGACAGGGCAAGCCTTTCAGTTCAGCGAAAGAACAGTTACTGAACTCAGCTTTTAGAATTACAGCGCTGAGCCTGTGTCTCTCTTTTTTGTTAGTACATGTTTGCAACACGTGATGAAGACGCGCAGTGCGGGGAGCTGTTTACATGTACACACCGCTTTTTAATTCATTTCTCCTCCTCCTCCCCTCTTCTTCTCCTCTCTCCCTCCATCTCTGTCCCTTGAACTCATTTTCCCCAAAACCCTTTCATCTCATTTTGTCTATGTCCTTATGAAAACATACTGAGCGAGTGGTCACAATTCTATTACTGTCTTTTGTCGGCCGAGAAAACAGAGGCGAGAGAGGGCCCATCTCAGCAGCCGCCCCCGGGCTCTGCGCCCGAGCCCTGCGGATGGGCCAGGCTGGGAAGATCAAGCACAACCAACGCCCGCCTCCTGTGGAAGGCAGACAGCCGGGACACTGACCCGGGGACCTGGGCTTGCGTCGCTGAGTCTCCTCCATCACTTTCTGCCCCGCCACCATTCACAGTTGTGTCATTCTCTGCGGCTGCAACAGCCAAATGCACGCTGCAGGCTGTGTTCTTCCCGTGCCTGGCCCAAGCGCGGCTGAGGTCTGCACAGCTGAGTCCTGGGGGATGTGCTAAATCCGCACTCTCACTCCATGGCCTCGGCCTGTTGCTTTTCGAACACTTGCAGCGCCAGGCCCCGCACTGAGCATGCTACGCACAGCTCCTCGTTCGATTCTCCTGCCACAGCTGTGATCATACCCACAGGGTATGCGCACAGGAACATGCCTGACTCATAACCCTGAAAAGGGGCAAAGCCAGGGTCCACTGACACCGTCGTGCCGGGCTTTCAGTCTTCTTGAAGCCGCGTGCTCAGCTCGACCTGTGTGTCCATGTCTGAACAGCCAGGAGGTCATTTTCTTCTCTGGTGAAACTCTCCCCACCTCCCCCACCTATCCTCAATTCCACACTCGCCTTTGGCACCAGTCATTGCTCTACGATGCTCAACCTAGTGGGCAGGACCCAGCAACAGCTCCCCTTTGCTAAGGGCCTTCCGGGACGCAACATTCCCCTTGTATGAACTGGTGTTTTACCACTGGGTCCTCACCCCCACCCCCGTCAGCACGCAGAGCGGTGCTAACTCTGCAAAGCAGTACGTGATAAATTGTTTCCGAGCAAGGTCCTCCGTTTGGGTCCCGCAACTTCTGTGCCCATGTCATAGATGCCTGCTGATGTTTGTAATCTAGTAAGGTGAAAGAGTCTCCCAGGTGTCAAAATATACACAGGGACGCAGCCTTCTAGAGCACTCACTGCACTTCCAACAGCTGTGTAGAAAGACCTGGACAGGGCTGACACGACCTGGAATCTGCCTGAACTCCGTTTTTGATGGGCATAGAAAATTGGTAAATTTCTGAGAGTCACCGAACTTACTGCAACATTGCCGGGATACTGTTCTTCTACTAGTAGCCAGAGACTGTTTAATCAGATCCCGGAGTGCACTCGAGAGATTCTCACGCTATTTCCGTCATACTCTGTGCACATGAAAGCCCGGTGCACATGCGTCCCGGCCTCCCACACGCAGGAAGAATCCTCCGTGGCAACAACATGGGTGGAGCCCGAGGTCATTGTGCTAAGTGAAACAAGACAGGAGGCAAACCTTACATGAGCTCACTCGGGGGGAATCTAAACAGCTGAGCTCACAGAGGGGAACGCAGGTGAGCGGTCCCAGAGGCTGGGCGGGGCGGGCGCTGGCCGAGGATGTACGGAGAAGTGAGGTCTGACGCTCTGCTGTGCAGTAGAGTGATAATGTACAATAATAATAACGGACTGGGTGCTTCAAAAACGCTCGGAGAAAGGATAGTGAGTGTTTCCACCATAAAGAAATGAGATATGTTTCAGGAGACAGATATGTGTGCCCTGATTTGAACATATATTGAAACGTCATATGGTACTCTGTAAATATAATATTTACATGTCAGATAAGCAAATGGAAACGTCTCTGTTTCCTGGAAATGTAAGAATGTAAATGAGAGGCTGACTCTGACTCCCCTGCCTCCCTGTTCTGCCTTTATGAGCCTTTCTGACTACTGGACCACTTAGATAACGCAGGACCATCTTCCAAGTTGATCCCTCACCTTGCTTGCATCTGGAACCCCAATTACGCTCGGGCACGAGAGATAACATATTCAGTGTCTGTGGACTGGCACATGTGTATTGGAGAGGACAGGCATTATCCAATCTTCCATGGGTACACAAGTATGGAAAGAGACACTTTGTTGGGGCCCAGGGATATAGCTCAGCAGCACAGCACCTGCCTGGCAAGCATGAGTTCATGAGTCTGATTCCTGGTACAAAAAAAAGAAAGTGAGTTGGAATGAGCTAGTGATAAAAAGCTTGTAGGACAGGCTCAGAAGCTTGAATTCTACCCCAAATGAAATTAAAAGCCAGCCGAGCATGGTGGTGCATGTCTGTAATGCCAGCACTTGGGAAGCTGAGGCAGGAGGATCCTTGCAAATTCAAGGCCAGCCTGGGCTACAAAGCAAGCTCAAGGCCAGCCTGAACTAAAAGTGAGACCCTGTCTCAAAAAGACAGAAAAAAAGAAAAAAAAAAGGACGAGCATTGAAGGGTCTTAAGCAAGGTAGTTAGGATCTGAGTCACATTGAAAAAGAACATTCTGTTTGCCATATAGCATTGGATTTAAAAGGGAAATGATGACAACAGAGAAACGAGCTGGGGAAACCATCAGCTTGTCTGGCTTGGTCAGTTGGATAAGAGAGAAGTGAATGATTACAGAATGTATTTTGGAGACAAATTTGT
>NW_004955402.1:4578893-4608484 GCF_000276665.1 Chinchilla lanigera | reverse complement strand
GGCAAATGCATACATCTGTGAAGATTGTGCTTAGTGCAGAGTGTAAAGTTATACAGACCTTGGTACAATTTTGCTCTCTGCACCTGTGTAATGAATATGCAAGTTAATAATCTAATTTCCTCATAGGATGTTGGTGTTTTTAGGAGTCACTTAAATAAGATGGAAAAAGTAATTTAGCCCACAATAGAGGTCAGTAATTAATGGTTATCATTATATTATATATTGCATTTGTAATATTTTATTATGTATTTAGGATTAATATAATGATATTAGTTGTAATTCATCACCTAGTATAAATATATTATATTTTCTTTACGAAATTAACACAATTCTCATATAGCATTATGCATTTTTAGTACCGCCCTGCTGTAGGTTGAACCGTGCCCGCTCACTCCTCATCAAGTTCACTGTGGTGAAATCTAAAGTCCAGTATCTCGGAGTGCGGAGTTGTTTGGAGATATGGTCACTACAGAGACAAATAAGTGAAATGAAGTCACCAAGGCAGCTCCTAGTCTGAAGGGAAGGTGACTGGGTCAGGAGGGCCCTCACTTTACAAGTGTCGGCCACTGAGGAGAATGTTATAGCACCCTTGGTAGGCATGGAAACTAGGAGGAGGAGCCTAGTTGAAGGGAATGGGTCCTGGCGGTGTGACCCTGAAGACTGCATCTTGTCCAAAACCCCTGCCTCTTGGGCTCTTTTCTTCTTTCTCTACTTCCCACCGGCCATGGGTGGAGCAGTTTTCCTCAGACACGTCCTTCCGCCATGATGCTCTGCCGTGATGCTCTACCTCACCACAGGGCTCAAAGCAACGGAGCCGGCTGGCCACAGACTCAAATGTCTGAAACCTTGAACCAAATAAACCTTTTCTCCTCTAAATTGTTTAAATTCCCAGGCGTTTATTTTGTCACAGTGACCGAAACTACTACACCCACTGCGACTGGAATATTTATGGAAGCGGAGAATTTGGAGAACGCCTTACGCCCAGGGAGAACGACGTGCGGTGATGTAGGCAAAGGTTAGGATGTGGCTTCTACAAACTACGGAATGGGAAGGATTGCCAAAGGAAGCACAAGAAGTTAGGCAAGAATGGCACCACACTCTCCTTCAACAGCTGAAGTTACTGATCCTCCTGACACCGCGATCTTTGACTTCCTTACCTACAGAACCCTGAGAGGAAACATTTCTGTGGTTTTGGCCGCTCAGTAGGTCGTACAGCTATCCTCCCTGATTTGTAGTTTTGCTTTCTGAGGTCTTAGTCACTTGCGGTCAAAAGTGGTCCATTTTCCTGAAAAATCCCAGCAGTAAGTATAATTGTAAAGCCATGTACTGCAGTGAAATCCTGTTCTATTCAACCAGGATGCAAAGCATCCTTTTCTCCCAGTGTATCCACGCTGTATTTATGAACTGCCTGTTAGTCAGTTAGTAGCTGCCCCGGTTATCAGGTCAGCTGTTGCATTATCACTATGCTTGTGTTCAAGTAACCTTATGTAGTAGCCCAACCCTGTGTCACGATGCCTATGACATTCATCCCATCTCATCTTAGCCTGGAGCCATTGTAACATCTCAGACCATCCCAGGAAGGGTGACGCTAAGACAGTAAGATATTACAAGGGACAAAAAGGCAGAGATCACATTCACATAACTTTTATTACAGTATATTGTTATAATTGCTCTTTTTTTTAATTTTAAAGAGAATAAAAAATAACAACAACATAGACAAAAACGAAACAACACAAAACAATAAAAATGATACAGGGTTTCAAAACGAAATGATAGGAATTAACTATCATTGGTTGTTATACTGCGTATTGTTATCATCAAAGAAGTTGCTCAGATTACCATATATAAGAATGCAAGATTGATAGAACCTTTAAAGAGAATAAAAAATAATTTTAAAAAGCAGAAACGATACAGAGCTTCACTAAACAAGATGGTAGGAATTCACCAATGGTTGTTATATTGCATATTGTGGTCTTCAAATTAGTTGTTCAGATTACCTGATATAAGCACGCAAAATTGGTCAAAAAAATTTAAGCATTAACTGTTCCTTCAATATACCAATAGGCATCAGCAGTGCAATTATCCCAGCTATTATGAATAGCTGGGATAATAAAAGAAAGAAAAAATAAAGGGAAATACATATATATTTATATTCCCTTTCTTCTTTCTTTCTTTTTCTCCTTTCCAGCATCCCAGTTGTTCCTTCTCTTTGAGCAAGTTCTTTCCCTTTCACAATATCTATTCCACCATTTGGGTTTTATTTACTCTTTCAGGATCTTATACTAGGAGGCCGGGCATGGTGGGGCACGCCTGTAATCCCAGCAGTCAGGAGGCTGAGGCAGGAGGATCATTGTGAGTTTGAGACCAGCCTGGGCTACAAAGTGAGCTCAAGGCCAGTCTAAACTGCATAGCGAGACCCTGTCTTAAAAAGACAAAAAAAAATTTTAAAAAAGATCTTATACTAGGGAGACAATATGATGTTTATACATGTGGGTCCAATTTATTTTACTTATGAGTATAGTCTCTAGTTGCATCCATTTACCTATAAAGCCTCGAGTTTATCTTTTTTATAGCTGAACAATACTCCATGGTATAAAAATACCACCTTTTTTATCGACAACTGAGATCTCATCTTATTGAAAAGTTTTCACATCAAAAGAAATCACCAACAGAGTAAAAAGAAAACTCACAAATTGGGGAAAAATTTTAGCCAACTCTCCCTTAGACAAAGGACATATATAGAACATATGAAGAATTTTTAAAAATCAGGCACCCAAAATTCAAAGACCCAATCCAAAAATGGGCATCTGAGATGAATACACATTTCTCAGATGAAGAAATACAAATGACAAATAAATAGATGAAAAATGTTCAACATCATTGGTCATTTAATAGATGCAAATTAAAATAACACCGAGATTCCATCCCACCCCAGAAAGAATGGCTATCATCAAGAAATCAACCAATAACAAATGCTGGCAGGGCTATGGGGAAAAAGGAACCCTTCTCCACTGCTGGTGGGAGTGTAGACTGGTGCAACCACTGTGGAAATCAGTGTGGAGACTTCTCACAAAACTAGGATCAGAGGTCCCACTTAACCCAGCTGCTGCCCTTCTGGATATCTTCCCAGAAGAACTGAAAACATCATACCACAGCGATATATGTGCACCTATGTTTATAGCAACACAACTTGTCATAGCTAAATCTTGGATAATTGCCCTATTTTATTAGTAATAGTTTTTAATCTTACTGTGCATAATTTATAAACTAAACTTAATTTTCAGTATGTGGGTGCTATGAAGGGAAAAAATGCATATAGTACTCTTCTAAGTATGGTGTTCATCCACATACGTTCTTGCAAACCGACAGCTACATGGTCTGTGAAGGCCATTCTGTGTTTACCTGTGCATACTGCATGCTGTGGGACTCACTGTGGTTTCAGGTATCCCATGGAAATTTGCCCCCCCACCAGTGCAAGCATAATGGAGGACTACAGTCATGGGTTAGGGCAGCCCTAGCAGACAAATACACACCCCCACTGGAAAATAAGTGAAAGCGGCCAGCTAGATTAAGCAGGGGCAGAAGAGGGGTCTCCTGGACTTCCATGATTCACTGCTGAAATCCCGCTTGTCTTCCCGGGTCTGGCCCAAAGGCCACCACCGCACACGACTTTCTCAGAGAGGCACCAGGTTCCTCTTTTGTGTTCACAGCAGGAGGAGAGGAGCACATTCCTGGGTGTGTCCTTCGCCCCATCCCACTTTGCCGTGGAAGCCAAATTGCTCCTGCTTAATCTTACTTAGTTAATTTTTACCCCTGCCCCAACCCACTGAATTTAAGGGTTTTGCAGGCAGGGGAGGTCTTATTCCTTTGGCGGTGTCACTGCCATCCCCGTGGGCTGGAGCAGGCTTCCATGCTGGCGTGGAACATACACTGCGGGTGCCCAGTGGGTGTCTGAGGTATAAACTGACTTTTCCCATCAGCGCCTCCCCGATTTAACTGCATCGACAGAGGGGGACGAAAATGAGGCGGATGGCCAAAGGTAAGCGCCCAAGAAGCGGTTTTTGTTGTTGAGTTTGTGAAAACAGAACTTGTGACGGAAAGGCCACCTGTGGGTCCCAGGGGTGCAGAGGCCGGCAAGCTCCCTTTGTGCAGTTTGAGTCGGGGCGGGACGGGCTGAGGCTGAGGGAGCCTTGGGACTGCAGGTGGAGGCGGGCCCTGGCTGTCCCGCGGGGAGGAAGGTACAAGTGCAAAGCAGACAGAGACAGGGTTTGGGTATTTGCGGGGAGGGAAAGGAGGTGGCACGAGGGGGAGCCGGGGGTGCTTTTGCATAGGTGCTGGTCGGGCCGGAGGACTGACCTGCCCAACAGAGGTGAACTGAGGCTGCGGCAGAGGTGCGTCAGGCGACACTTTCCAAGCCCACGTCAGGACACACGACTGAAGAGAAACCAGCTCAAGAATGTCTGCACCTGTGCTTGCTGTCATTATGAGGTGACAGCAGGGATGACGGCGTGGGGGGGGGTCCTTCTGTCTCCTAGCTTCTGTCCCGTGTGTTTTGTTTTGTTTTATTTTGTTGTCTTTTTGAGACAGGGTCTCGCTATGCAGTCCAGGCTGGCCTTGAGCTCACTTTGTAGCCCAGGCTGGTCTCAAACTCACAATGATCCTCCTGCCTCAGCCTCCCAAGCGCTGGGATTACAGGGGTGCGCCACCATGCCCGGCTCCCCAGGCTTCTTCTCCTAGCTTTGCTCCCCGTGTCTAGCTTGGTTGCTGAGCTGGAATACACGTTGACTGTCAGTTTCTGTCTCGGAAACAGGAGAAGTCATCCTTATATTTCTCTTCCTCAAAAAGCCAATGTCTGGTGGTCTCTGTGGTTCGGTGTAATGTTTTCTCTCTCTTCACTTCAAGTTTCGACCTTTGCACAAAGTCTGTCCGTGTGAGACCCCTGTCCTCCCGACATCGGGGCCATTTCCACCTTGCCCCAGGGCACCCCAGGTCCGCCTTACTGGACTAACGAGTCTGTTGCGGTAGTGGCTGCCTCGTGGGTTTGTGAGACCAAATTAATTAATATTTGAGCCCAGTGCCTCACAGCGGGCACAGGACGGATGTTGAGTGAAACTCGTCCCGTCATCAGCGATGCAGCACTGCAGAGATTCCAGCTGGGCATTCGTTTGGATAAACATGAAGTCGTTAGACTATCATGTGGCTATTTATGTTAAAAAAACTCGGGCCCTGCTTTGAGTTCTGAGGAATGGAAGATAATGAAAATAACGAAACCTGCTGGGTCCCCAGCCTCTCTACTTCCTCCGTGAGGCGACAGGCAGGGCCGAACCACACGGCTCCTGCTGCCTGAAGTCTTCGTACGTAAAACGTGGAATTTTGGGGTTTTGCTTGGGTTTGATTTTTGCACGGCCCACATATATTTGGTCCTTACTTCTTTACCCAGTTTGCCAATCTTTGCTTTTTAATTGTGATTAGATTATTCACATCTATGTGCTCATCTAAATGGCTGGGGTTAAGACTATCATCTTGCTATTTGCTCATTATTTATCATTTCCTCTGTGTTATTTTTTCTTCTTTCTGGCCTTCCTTCAGAGTGACTGAGTCTTCTTTCCCTTAATGATTCCAACTTGCCTTTGATATTAATTTATGAATCATACCTCTTTCATTTTTATTTTCAGAGAGTTCTCTATAGCTAGTAATACATAAATTTTAATTTATAGTCTGTAAATTCAGAACATGATAAACATTCTCTCTTTTTTTTTTTTTTTTTTTTTTTGGTCTTTTTGAGACAGGGTCTTGCTATGCAGTTCAGGCTGAACTTGAGCTCGCTTTGTAGCCCAGGCTGGTCTCGAACTCACAACAATCCTCCTGCCTCAACCTCCCCAGTGTTGGGATTACAGGCGTGCGTCACCATGCCTGGCTATGATAAACATTCCTAAGCAAGAAATTGAGATACAAAACACATCTGCAAAGACTTATTTTCAAAGCAGAAAAGATGGCAGAAGAACTAACTTTCTCCATTATTCTGGTTTTTGCCCTTTTTGCTCCCCTCCAAGACTTTCTCTAGATTCAATGATTCTCATCAAATCTGAGAATTTGATAAAACATACAAACAAAAACTTCACAATTCCTAGAGTGTCAAATTCTATTTTAAAACCAGGGATATGTTCTAAATGATTTTTCATTAACATTTACTTCATGTAATTTTTTTTTTTTTTTTTTTTTTTTTTTGCCTTTTTGAGATAGCATCTTACTATGTAGTTCAGGCTGGCTTTGAACTCACCTTGTAGTCCAGGCTGGCCTCAAACTCACAACAATCCTCCTGCCTCAGTCTCCCGAGTGCTGGGATTATAGGTGTGCACCCCCACGCCCTGCTCATGTAACTTTCTTCCTTTGGGGTATATGTTGTTGTTGTTGTTTTGAAAATAACATCAAAAGGGGCTGGGGATTTAGCTCAGCAGCAAAGCACCTGACTGGCAAGCGCAAGGTCGTGAGTTCGGTTCCCGGTACCGGAGAAAAACAACAACAAAAAAACAAACAAAAAAAAAGAAAATAGCATCAGAGTTTTTAAAACAATCAAATGAAATAAAACAATTTGTAAAACATAAAAATAGTATAGAAAACCAAACAGTCCTTAAGCCATACAATAGAGGGGCTGTTATCACCAATTTAACAGTGAATGTATATTTTGTTTTATCCTTTGATTGGCATTTTAGACAAACCTCTTTCTAAATCAGTTGTTTAGAATTTTAAACTACCAACCTTCCAGTACTTTTACATACATACAATTGATGCAATTATAGTAATTTCAGGTAGGCCTGGGGTGATGGCGCATGCCTGTAATCCCAGCACTTGGGAGGCTGAGGCAGGAGGCTTGTTGTGAGTTCGAGACCAGCCTGGGCTACAAAGTGAGCTCAAGGCCAGCCTGAACTGCATAGCAAGACCGTCTCAAAAAGACAAAAAACAAAACAAAACAAAAAATAACAATTGCATGTGCTAATAAAGCCTATTTAAAAGAAAAACAAAAATAATGTAATAACACTTGGTGTACAGTATAAGATCATCATTACACTATATATCCATTTCATCTTTCGGTGCTCTGCTTCTTCATTTTCAGCACTTAATTTTCATGTGTTTATTTGGGCTTGGGCTTGTTTTTCGGGTCTTTTGCTTCTTAATTGTTTATATGTTGTTTGTTTCTTTGTTTTTTGGTATTGGGGGTTGAACTTGAGGCCTCCCACTGTACTACCTTCCAACCTACTTTCTTACTTTTTATTTTGGGACAGGGTCTACTATTCACTATCTTTCCCTGGGTAGGTGCAAACTGGCAAATTCTCCTGCCTCAGCCTCCCCAGCAGTTATCTTAAGGAGACTGAAAATGGGAAAAATATCTTTCATGTTTGCAAGTATATTTGCCATTTCCGGCACTGTTTATTTGTCGTTGTTGATAATTATTTGAAACCCATCTGGTATCATTTTTATTCTGCCCTGGGGAAATTTCATAAACAATGTAGAAGGTACAGATCACCAGAAATGAATATTTTAGGCTTTTACTTTTCTGGAAAATAATTTATTTGTCTTCAGTGTTGATAGGCCTTTTGGATAGGAGATGTAATTTTGCAGGCTTTAGAAATGCCATAACTGTAAAGATGTCTCTGCCATCTTATCCGGTGAAGCGTCCCACGAGAGGTCAGCCGTCGCTTTTATCTTTGTTTCTCTTTATGCAACATGTCCTTCATCTGGCTGCCTCTGAGATTTCTCATACTTTCCAGAAACTTGATGATGGCTTATGATACACAGTTTTCCTTGTGCTTTTCCTGCTCTCGCGTGTCCTGGAGCTTCTGGGATCTAAAGGCCCGCAGCTTCGATAAACTTGGAATCTTTTTTCCGTCCCGCCGTGCCCTCCCTTGGGCCGCATCCCCACATGCGTATCAGAGCGCTCCCAAATTGCCGATGTGCACCTTTTCTCAGCCATACTTTTGAGTTTCGTTTTGGAGCAGTCCGCGCCGGCCGGAGTTGGCGGGTCTCCTCTTGCACAACGTGCGGTCTGCTGCTCTTCTATCCCGAAGTATGTCGTTACAGGCGCTGGACCTTCCATCTGCAGACGGTCTAGTCAGGCCCTTCCGAAAGCTCGTCCGGTTTCTCCCGTGCGTTGTCGTTTCCTAAACACTCGCGGGACCGCGGCTTGCGCCTGCCCCTGCGCATCTTTCACACCCCGCCGCCGGGTCTGCTTAGACTGTCGTGTAACGGCGCAAATGGATATTGTGCTTCGCTGGAAAGTGCCAGCGAGCCCTGCACAAGCGCTGAGCTACCGTGCATTCCCACCGGGAGGGAACGAGAGCCTTTTCCCCTGAGGCTTCATCAGCTTGTTTCAGATTTCTAAATTCCTGTCAGTGTATTAGGTGACAATTGCATTTACGCGGCTGTAGTTTAATTTGTATTTCTCTTACAGTGAGTGAAGTTCAGCATCTTTTTTGCATTTTTTCCTTGATTAACCTGTTCCTACCTTTAGCCCACTTTGCAATCACTTTTTTCTTCTTTTTTTGTCTATTTGAAACAGGGTTTCACTATGCAGTTTAGGCTGCCCTTGAACTCACTTTGTAGCCCAGGCTGGCCTTGAACTTGCAGCGATCCTCCTGCCTCAGCCTCCCAAATGTCGAATTTATTGGTGTTTGTCACATGCCCAGGTTTGCAATCAGGTTTCAATTTGCTTTTTCTTTTTTCTTCTTTTTTTTTACCTTTCTATCTTTTTTTATTTTTAATTTGCTTTTTCTTCTCCATTTAGAAACTCTTTATATACAAGATCGTTCTTTTTCATGCGATAGAAATTGCAACTATTTTTCTCTTACTCTTTCACTTCTCTTTTTGCTTTGTTTATTGTATCTATCTGAGGCAGAAGTTTTATTTGGTTGTGTACTTTTTTATGGTTCTTGTTTTTGGTTGCACTTTTTGAGATGGGGTCTTTCTATATTGGACTCACCATCCTCCTGCTTCAGCCTCCTGTGCAGCTTGGGTTAGAGGTGTATACCAGCACCCCAGGTTTATGTAAACATTGCAATCTTAAAATCTGTTAGTGTTTTCTCTCTTTGCCCTTGCACTTTAACTTATAGTTAGAATGACTTTTACCACTAAAAATTATAAAGGAATTCACTTTAGTTTTAAATACTTATATGGCTTACTTTTTTCTTCATTTAATCCCTAATTCTTCATTTAAATCTTTTTTAAAGATTTAAATTAAAGATTCAAATCTTTTTTAAAAATTTTAAAGATTTAAAGGTAGTAACAGGTTAATCATTTAATCTCTAATTCATTTAAATCTTCATTTAATCTCTAATTTCTTCATTTAATCTTTTTGTGTGTGTGTGTGGCATGCAGAGCTGGGAACTGGGCCCAGGGCCTTCACACTGAGCTGCATTCTTAGCCCTTTTTTAAAATTTTGAGACAGGGTCTCACTAAGTCACTAAGTTACCCAAGCTGGGCTCAACTTGTAATCCTTCTGCCTCGGCCTGCCAGAGTGTTGGAATTGCAGGCATTTGCTACCACACCCAGCTTGATCTCTGCTCCTTTGGGGATTTCTCTTACACTGTAGACCAGATACTGTGATTTTTTTGTCATTGTTTTGCTTTGTTTTGTTTTGTGACAGGGTCTCCCTATGTCATTCAAACTGGCCTTGAACTCACTGCGTAGCCCAGGCTGGCCTTGAACTGGCAGCGGTCTTCCTGCCTCAGTCTCCCCCCAGCAAGTACTGGGATTATAGGTGTGCACCTCCACACCCAACTCAGGCCTTGCTACCTGACATAGACGGAGATCAGCAGGCATGGACAGCAGTAGGAATTTGGGGGCGGAGAGGTCCAAGGTTGTGTGAGATACCGTCCCTAAATTAGAATGCTCATACTAAAAGAATCATCAAGGGCTGGGGATGTAGCTCAGTGGCACAGTGCCTGCCTGGCAAGCACACAGTCCTGAGTTCGATTCCCGGTACCAAAAAAAAAAAAAAAAAAAAGAATCATTGAAACAGTGAAACAGTTCTTTAAAACAACCAAGTTCATGAATATCACGTTTGTATGGGAAGATGCTGTGGTGGAGAAATCACTTCCCTCACAGCAGAACTGACTGATTTACCTGAGGACACAAAGATGAACACGCATGCACACGCATGCGCACACGTATCCTTACATATAGAGACAGAGGGTGAGATCACTTGGGAGAAACGCACATACAGGGGAAGGAGACACTGCCGTGTGACTCCAGGGAGGGTCAGGCCTGCAGCGAAACGGCCCGGAGCAGGACCTGCAGGCATGGTCAGGGCAGGAGCAGGCGACCCGCCGCAGGGCCCGAGAATAAACAGGTCCTGGCTTCCTTGGCGGGACCACTCGCCCTGCAAGTGCCTCAGGCAGAAGCAACTCAAGGACTCGGGGCTGGGCTGCCCCAGGGCGAGACGGGCTCTCTGAAAGGTCCCGAGGGTCCCCTTTCAGACCACGTGACCATGGGACAGCCGTGTAAAGCTTGTGGAAGCTCGTGGAAGCCACCGCCAGCAACGCGAAGCAAGCAGCACGGCCATCCATGCCTCAGTGAAGCAGGTGCAGGCCGGGCGACATGCACGCCGCTGTTGGCCAGCCCTGGGTGAAAGGAGGGGCGAGGGAGGGCAAGTGGGGGGCTGGGGACACAGCTCAGTCCCAACGCAAAGGACCAAGCCCAATAACACCACTGCGTCTTCATGTGCTCGGCCTCAGAGCCACTGTGCCATTTCACTGAGAAACATCAGTTTTGGCTCAGAGCCCTTCTGACCTTTTGCACTGGAGAACATGAGCTCTGGGAATAAGAAGAGAGTGAAGACTTCACCTCTGCACCACCCTGCGCCCGAAGCCGCACAAAGTGGGAATTTCAGCTCCACAAGGCAGCCTGTTAGTGTGGCAATAAGGTGGCACCGTCATTTCGGTGGATAAACTTACAGGAAGCTTAAAGGTCACTGAGCAATGTAGTAGGTCTGACAAAGCCGGGCGTGATGGAGCAAGCCTATAATCCCAGTGCTCGGGAGGCTGAGGCAGGTGAATCCTTTTGAGTTTGAGACCAGCCTGGGCTACAAAGTGAGCTCAAGGCCAGCCTGAACTGCATAGTGAGACCCTGTCTCAAAAAGACCAAAAAAAAAAAAAAAAGTTCTGATGAATTAGGTCAGAGGGGAAATCTTTCCATGAATTGAACACAATGGCTAAATTTGATCAGAAAGTGGGTTAAATAGGTTCTAATAGTCTCTGGGCATCCAGATTCCACCAATATGGGCCGTTTCCCAAAACTCCCTTTCCTCCCTGCCTCCCTCCCGGCCTCCCCTCCTCCCTTCTTCCTTTCCTTCTTTCCTTCTTTCCTTCGACATGGGATCTTGCTACGCTACCCAGGCTGGTCTCAAACTCCAGGGCTCAACCACCCTCCTGCCTGGGGCTCCCAGTTACCTGGGACTGTAGACATGTGCCACTAACCCAGCCTCCAATGTGCCTGTAACCCAGCCTCGAATGTGCCTGTTATTTTTACTGAAAGGAGAAGGTTGCTTGGGTAAATACATCTTCACTTTAGTAACAGTACAAATAATTATTAAATATATACAGTCTGACAAAAAATGCATACAGTACACACTTCAGCGAAAGAAAGCAACAAATAGTGACATAAACAACAGTGACAAAAGGGTAGGGCTACGGTTATCAGTTGAGGAACATAAGATAATTTACATCAATCTCATGATGTCTCAATAAATTTAACATTAAAATATTTATACAAGTTTTTCTTTTCCTGAAGCGTGTATACATTTTTTGGGCAGACTCTGAAGGTATAGATTTCAAATAATCCATCAACCTGAGTATAAATCTTAGTACATCCCAAGGGTGAGGGGTTTTTTTTGTGTGTGTGTACCTTTTTGAGACAGGATCTCACTATGCATTTCAGGCCAAGCTTAAGTTCACTTTGTAGCCCAGGCTGACCTCGAACTCACAACGATCCTCCTGCCTCAGCCTCCCAAGTGCTGGGATGACAGGCGTGCGCCACCATACCCAGCTGGCAATTTTCATCGGAGTCAGTGATGCTTTCCTAATTACTGGCTTTTCCATGCAGGTTTAAGCCAGACAGTGCATATTACACTTTAATTGTTAGCATTCACGTGCGCCTGTGAAGATGGCTCAGAGCAGAAAGGTCACCGAGGCCGTCAGCCAGAAAGCAAATCAGCCTTCAGCACGACGCCACGCTCACGTTCCAGCTCGGGAAGACTCTCCGGAGTGCCTTTGCCCCTCCTGAAGCACCCTTCTCGAAATAGACAGACAACTCGGCCCTCTGCAAGACTGCTTGTTCCTTGTTTGTGTCCCTTGTCAGAGAGAGGCGGGTGTGCAGTGCGCTCTCCCGTCCTGTCCCGGTTTTTTTTTTTTTTTTTTTTGTTTTGTTTTGGTTTTGGTTTTTCTCCGGTACCGGGAACCGAACTCGCGACCTTGCGCTTGCCAGGCAGGCGCTTTTGCCGCTGAGCTAAATCCCCAGCCCCTCTTTCCCGGTTGTTGATTGTTGCTCACTGGCTCCTGGGCACCTCAGCTTCCTGCCTCACTCTTCTCCACCAGTAAGGTTTCTCCTTGCAGAGTTTCGGCCGTCTGCAGGCTGCGACCTGGAGGAAGGACTGGGGGGACCCGTGTTAAACTATCACTGGTGACAGTCTGAACCCCCCGCCCCCCGGGCTGCCACCCCAGCCGGGAGGAAGGGGGCTGGGGCTGGCGTCGTGTTGTGCTACCCGGGGACCCCAGGGCGATGCTGAACTGATTAGCTGGGAGGCCACCGGAGCAGTGCCCAGGTGCCGGCCCAGGCACACTGAATTAATGAAACGCGCACATAGCCAGTCAGAAGCACCGGCAAGCTTCCAAGCGGCCCTTCCGAACCAGGCTAGCACTTCTCTTTAACCGGATATTCTCCTGCCCTTGCTCCGGGGCCCCTGAAACAGCCTTCCCCGGAGCCCCTGTGTGTGTGGCCAGGAGCCCCTGTGTGTGTGGCCAGGAGCAGCTCCGATGGATTCTTTCGTATATTAATGCTTTCTGGTCTGTTTCCCAAGTGATTATGAATTAAATATGGGCCGCGTCCTGGGGATCACGAAACTCTTCTCAAACATGATTTCATGTAGTAGTCGCACCTACCTCACAAGTCAGGTGCAGCTGTCCCCCTCCAGGAGGAGCGGGAGGTCCCCACTCGGAGGAGCAAGGGGGTGTCACGGTACGGTGTGACTGGGACAGTGGACAGGCTGTTTTCCAACCCCGTTTCAGTACGTGCCCCGGAACACCCCGCAGTAGCTAATCAGCATTTCCTATTTCACTCAAAAATGACTCAAGTTCTCAGCAATCACTGCAAGCCATCGCCCAGATCCTCCGGTCCCCAGCACAAGCCAGCTCCGAGCAAAACGTGCACCACTGAAGAATTTCTGTATTTCAGGTCAAAAGGAGACAAGAGGAGACCGGGTGGGGCCTCGGTGTCCCAGCCGCGGCACTGTGTACCCGTGCCAGGCTTGCAGGCTTGGCGAGGGGCAGAGGAAGCCTTCCAGGGCACTGGCGGGGCCCGACTTGTGTCTGCCACGTGTTGCTCCGCAGCAGTGTGGGGCGTGGATGTGCGCAGCCGGGTGGTCTCCGGGAGGCTTGCGGGAGTGCTCTGGTGATCTCCACACCGGGAGTGGAGAGGGCTGCTGCTCCCGAGGACGGAGGCAGAGAGACAGATCTGAGAGTGAGTTACCGACTCCTGGGTGCAGGGTAGAGGAAAAATTCAAAACCCCTTTCAGACTTCTGATGCAGATGGCTGGGTAATGGTAACGCGTACTCTTAACTGGGGCAAGTGACACTTCTGGATTCGCTCAGTAAAACCGTATTTATAGCTTTCACCATTGGATGCGATTTCTCTTATATTTCTGTCCAATAAAAGTGAAATGTAAGCAACATAGATTAATTGTAACTTCTCTGAAAGCCTCGTGAAAGTAAGTGAAAAGAAATAGGTGGTATCCATATTACTAAATTTTATTGCACTTCACAAAATATTATAGTCTAATATAAAAATTATTAATGGAGCAGCTTACATTTTATTTTTATTTTCAAGTGGAGTCTGTGAAACCTGGTATCTTTCTCTCCTTTCTCCTATTTTTTTTTTGTTTTTTTTGGCTTTGTTGAGATTGGGTCTCACTATGCAGTCCAGGCTGGCCTTGGATTCACTGTGTAGCCCAGCCTGGCCTAGATAGGCCGTGATGCTCCTGCCTCAGCCTCCCAACTGCTGGGATTACAGGCGTGCACCGCTGCACCCAGCTAAAATCTGGTATCATTTACACTTAGAGCACTTCTCAGTATGCACTGGTTGCACATCAAATGCTCCACAGATCCACGTGGCCAGTGGCTACCACGTGGGACAATGGAAGGCATGCTCACAGAGGCAGAGAGAAACTTTCTTTTTTGTGAAGGGTCAGCACAGCTTCTGAGACCTGATACGCCAAGACAAAAGCTCAAGGGCAGCTTAGGAAGAAGCCATCTAGCTTAACAGGAGGAGATGTCCGAAGGAGGGGACCCCTGCCTCGGGCCTCGGGTGAGCGCTGCGTCATCTCTGCAGAGACCTTTTCCTGCACTGGAGGAGTCTGAGGCTGGGATCCCGCAGTCTGCGGTGACTACCTGTCAGTCACAGGCTGACTACCTGAAGCACCCTCAGCAACTGCGGTGACAGAGTTGGTGGCAATGGAGGCGGTCATGCTAGTGGTAAACCTTACCTGGAAGCTACCCGCAGAATGACTATAGATGCTTTCCTCAAAAATAAGAAAGAGTTAAGCCGCTTTTTTTCTTACTTTTTTTTTTTGTGTGTGTGTGTTTGATTTTGAGAAAGTTTCTTGCTATGCAGTTCAGGCTGGCCTTGAGCTCACTTTGTAGCCCCGGCGGGTCTCGAACTCTCAAGGATCCTCCTGCTTCAGCCTCCCGAGTGGTGGGATTATAGGCCACCACACTCAGCAGCTTTTCTTTCAAACATCACAATTCACAGGTGTGAAAATAATCTCAAAACTACCACAAGTAAGTTTTGGGTGAACACATTGATTCTCCCGGTGAGCAGATAATGTTTGTGTACCCTCACCCTTAAAAATCGCTTTTGATTGTAAAGAAAGTGGTCATAACCTTGTTCCTTCCAGCAGCACTGCAGATGAGCTGCCTTCAACACTGGAAAACTGCACAGGAGTGAAGATAAGAAAGTGAATAATTCTTCCACAGAGAGATGCAAAGACCTAAGAGTAAAATCAAACAGATGGAGCCAGTCCCTGCCCCTTTCCTATAAGAATATTCATAGGCAGAGGTCTGTTCCCTAATGTTTAACAACAGGCTTTCTGGGAAAACTATGTGTTTCATAAATGTTTACTATAAGCCAGGCTTAGCGGCGCACGCCTGTAATCCCAGCACTCAGGAGGCTGGGGCAGGAGGGTTGTTGCCAGTTTGAGACCAGCCTGGGCTACAAAGTGAGCTCAAGGCCAGCCTGAACTGCATAGCGAGACCCTGTCTCAAAAAGACAAAATAAATAAATAAATAAATAAATATTTACTATAAATTTTGTATACAGTATGGCATGTAGACAATACAATTGAAAAATAATAATATACTATATCTTTTCTTGCAAGCTCCATCAGCCAGTGGGTTCTCACACAATGTTTCTGTTGTTTGTTTTGTTTTGTTTTGTTTTTGCCTGAACGCCGGAGTCCACAGCTAACCTATGGTAGCAATCAGTGAGCAAGTGTAGTTCCCCACCAGAAGACTACAGGAAAGCCTTTAAAAGCTACAGCATCACTGCTTTGTCAACATGAGTCATTCTGCTGAATTGCAAAGTTATTTTTGTTTCTGTTTTGTTTGTTTGTTTTGTCTTTTTGAGACAAGTTCTCTCTATGCAGTTCAGACGGGCCTTGAGCTCACTTGTAGCCCAGGCTGGCCTTGAACTTCCAATGATCCTCCTGCCTCAGCCTCCCGAGTGCTGGGATTACAGGGGTGTGCCACCACGGCCAGCTCACAAAGTTGTTTTTGAATAATGGGTCCATTTCAAGATATAAAGACAGGGCTGGGGATTTAGCTCAGTGGCATGGCACCTGCCTGGAAAGCACGAGGTCGTAAGTTCGATTCCTGGTACCAAAAAAAAAAGATACCAAGACATCCCAGATATGGTGGGGACGATTCTAACCCCAGCACTCCAGAAGCTGAGGCAGGGGGAGGATCACCACAAGTTCAAGGCCAACCTCAGCTACAGACCCTGTCTCAAAAAACAAACACGACAAACAAAAAAAAAAAAGGTAGCAAGATACACGGATGGCACTGAACACAGGGTGGAGAGGAGATTCAAACTACCCACCATCACACTGTCCTTTGACCATACAAGAAGAGCAGCTGGAATACCTTCCAGCCATAGAAACCACTAAAGCGTAATATACTAACTAGAAAGTACTTCTTCTTTTGCCTTAATGTTATTTATTTAATTATACTTTCATGCAATTCAGTTTTTAATAACAACTGTGTTTAATAACCGGCTCCTCAAATCCCTGGAAATGACATATCAGCTCTTAGAGCCCACACAAACCAGCTCAGCACAGCACAGGTGCTGATGGGTGAAGAAGGCGTGGAGGAACTCACGTAGCCAGTGGGAGGCCACACCGTCCAGACGGGCCAGGCGTCGAAGCCCTGCAGACTGAGTGCTTGGGACGGTGATCAGGCCCTGCTCCTCGACACATCTGTAAGTACAGCCAGGGAGCACAACTCATCAACATAAAAATAAGGTGCAGGGGCTGCTGGCCCAGAGCCTTGATCGTAATAACCAGTGAGCACGCAGACAGAGAGTGGTGTTTAGCTTGGATTTTCACAGAAGCATCAAAGGCGATCCGGAGGAGGACTGTGCCATGCTCTGTAATAAGATCTCCGTGGCCGGGCACGGGAAGCTAACTAGAAAGGCAGCGGGGTGCCTTCCACAGCTGTCTGGTTCTTCCTCTGCAGAGCTGAACACAGCGTCGGATGTGTTGGCCTTTCGGCCCAGTGCTTCTTCCAGTCTGTGCAGCTCTGCGGTGTCTGCCTGGTGGCTCAAGCCCACCCCACCCCCACCCCCCGCTTTTCTCTTGCAATACTGGGTTTGAACCCAGGGCCTTCACACTGACCCCATTCCCACCCCTTTTTAATTTCTGTTTTGAGACAGCGTCTTGCTAAGTTCCTAACTTGTCTAAACTGTGCTCAAACCTGTGATCCTCCTACCTCAGCCTGCTAGAGTACTAGGGCTGCGATGTGTATCCCCACCAGGCTCATGCCATTCCTTACACATCTGGCCGCAGCTGTTTCTGAATCCTCAGCCTTGGCTGCCCAAGGAGTGACCACAAAAATCCCGTACATCTGTGACCTTCTCTGTGCTCCACGTGGACGGTTCTCTGGACCTGGGATTTCCCTGGGGAGTGGTTATTCCTCTCCCACCGCAGCTAGGATGTCTCAGTGTCCGATTTTAAAGCGTTTTGGAGGAAAATTCCTGCTGGAACGTGGTCTGTGCTGCAGGCAGTCTCCACCGCAGGGACATCTGTCAAGAAACAACAGCGAACACACTGCAGGCCTTGCCCGCTTCTCCTGGGCACACAATGTGAATACTGGGGTCCTGCCACTTCTGATGTCCGGTGGGATTAACCGGGTCAAGAATGCCACTGTGAAGCAGAACTCTGAGCCACGCAATTCATTTTTATTGTTTTGGAGTGGGATCAAGTAATAGCTCACGATGATGTCAGTGTTAAGAGTTCACCCTACGCCCTCTCAAATTTGCATTTCATGACTGCTTCACCGTATTTCTTTCCAGAGTGCACGATCTCACTTGACTTACACCGTCCTTTACCGGGCTTTCGCTCGCGCCATTATGTTTTTCTCAATTGGCGGCACATCCCTGCAGTAGAACACTGGCACTCTGGCCCTGGGTATTCATTATCTAACTTTACTTTAGTCTCATAAGTCCGACTGATAAGACTGAATGTATTTATTCATAAGACATCAAGACCAATCACATGCAAAATTAGGAGGTGGGAAACCTCTGGTTTCCATGCCTCATCTCCTAACACATTGCAATTTTGTAGGGTAGGAATTTAATCTCATTCACGTCCACACAGTGAGTTTTACATTTCTGACACAGCCGCAGCCAGGTGTCGAAAAGGTCAGCCTTCGTTCATCCACCCCTGGGCAGCGCAGCTCTGCTCCTGGCCCTTCAGGGACCGCCAGCCTCTTCAGACCCAAAGCAGGCTGCTCCAGGAATCACTCGGTTTGGGTCCTGCAGAGCTCCAGCTTCCATCATGGTTGTCCCCCCTCTTGTCCTCTGCCTGATCTTCCAAAGTGGTGTCTTGGCCAAGGAACAATATGTAACATTGCGGGGTTGGTGTTGCCTCTCGCTGGAGGCAGGCTCTGTCCACACCGCTGGTGGGGATCTGGATCCTCCCTATGGGCAGAATTGATGCTCCTGGGTACATTTCCACCTGCCCAGTCCGACCCCCTGTGGGATCTCCCATAGCCTGGCTTCACCACTGTCTAACTCTGCTCTCAGCTTGGTAATCGAGCCAGGCCTTGCTGGCAGACCTGGGAAATTCTGGATCCACAGAGGATTCTGGGACTTGTCAGCCATCTTGGGTCCCCACGTCAGGGCCTCATCTCAGAGTTTCAGGTGGGAATGGCAGACGAACGTCTCCACCCAGCTCCTCACACCTATGCTCACATTACTCTGTGTCCCAGAGACTTACCTCAGGAAGGGGAAGATGTGATTGCTCAGGGACCACCCACACGTCTTCCTTCTCTCCTTGCCATCTCCCCTGAGCTACCCTGGGAGGAAGTTACCTGTCTGCGGCCCTCTGTGTCATGGTTTAAAACCTCCATGTCCCGTCTTTCAATGCCACTAACGTATTAATGGAAAGGTCTTAGAATTTAGGAAACTGTCATATATCCAGCTCTGGTCAATGAAAGCCCAATTTTCTTGGCTACTGTTTCTGAAAAGTTCTTCAGGGGAAAATCTAAAAGTCAGAATCTGAACATGAAAGCTTTAGCTGAGTCGCTGGGGTTGTAGCTCAGAGGTACCTATGCCCTGAGTGCCATCCCCAGCACTGCCAAAAAAGAAAGAACAAAAAAAAGCTTTAGCCCTTTCTCCATTCCACCTATGACACAGATCAGTTTCTACAACTGCACATGAAGCAATAGTGTGGTTACTCTAAGCTCTAACCACAGAATGTCACTTTACTGTGCTCTTGTAAAAGGAGGATGTGAACTTCAGGTGTAGCATGGTGGTGGGACTCTTGCTTAGCATGCGTGAGGGCTTGGGTTCCATCCTGGGCACTGTAGAGAAAAGAAATGACTCAAAAGTCCTAAGACTTCAAAACTAGAGAAGAGGACGCCACACAAATGATGCCACTGGAGATGTGCCTGCATCCAGGTTAGTGTGGCCCTGAACACAGGCTGAGTTTGTATTTACGAAGAGCTTTTGTAGGTGAGTTTGTATTGACAAACAGCTTTGGGGCTTTGGAGGTGAAAGCTGGATACGAAGAATCACGACAGTTTGCTTCCTAAAAACAGGTGAAGGCTTGGTTCCTCTGCACACAGAGGAAGACTGAACTACCGTTTGGCCCTGATGACTTGACCGTCTCGTCACCGTCACATGGAGGAAGAAATGCTCACGTGAGGCTTGGCTATTTTTAAAAGCTTCCCTCAAAGTGACTGAAAAGAAACTTACGGTGATGGTGAGATGCCTGAGATTGAATTATTACACATTTCTGCCAAACTTCCAAGAATTTAGGTTTCCTTTGTTCTGGGTTCACTTCAGCTGCCAATGGCAGGAAGGGTACAGTTCCTCAATCAGAAATACCTGTTATCTACAGCTCACAAATGAAATGTAATTTCAAAGATGATGTGATTTGTATCCATGTACCGTCAGGCAACTGCAGCCATTTAATCTACTTCTTTTGGGGTGCGTGTGTGTGTGTGTGTGTGTGGGTGTGTGTGCACAGCCACCCCGTTACATGAATCTGTTCTCCACCGATGCAGTGCAAACTCGCTACTTCCATCTTCTTGGCCCGTTTTCTCTGTTTCTCCTGTTGGGCCAGGTCAAGAGGCCTGCGCTTAGCTCGGGGCCCTCCTGGGCAGGGACATCTGGCTGAAGGGACAATCGGCTTGAATCATTTCCCTGAGTCTAAAGCTACTGCATAGGAGGGAGGTTGCTATGCGCAGTTCTCCATGATCTTCTTCCCGCTGTGGATTCACGATTTATCCTGGATTCACGCAGTGATTGTGACCTTGTCAATGCACCTGCTCCTCAGGTGCCTGTGCCAGAGGCCTCCAGGTTCGGGGTGCAGCTGCGTGGTGTGGAACAGCACGAGTGCTGCTCCCGGTACCACCCGGGCACAGTGCCTGTGCTTCATCGCCTTGTGTTTGGAGGCCCGTGGGCTCTCCCAGGACCGTCAAGTCCTCCCTCTGTGGGAAAGCCGCAGTCAGGTGTCGGTCCTGGGGCCTGGCTTCATCACAGTACTGCAGTGACACCCGACACTTGCAGATTTGGAAACAGCATTGAGTGGGAGAGGGTCCCTTCATCCGGGAAGTCTCTGTCAGCCTGCTAGGAACCAGGTGTCCGAGACCCCAGCCCTAGGTGATGGATCTAGAGTGCCAACAGCATCCGACATCGGCATCCCCTTGAGAATGACATGCCCCATTCGAGCGACACAAGGTGCTCCGGGGACATCTGAGCTGGATGCCAACCAGGATAACCAGCGGCTTCGCTCAGTGCTGTCCCAGCTGACGCACAAATACCCAGTTCCGTCTACCCAGCTATCCCAGCTCAAGTTCCAGGACAGGTTCTGCTAACACAGTCATGGCTCTCTCTGTGGAAATACTTACAGCCTTCAGAGTATACCAGAATCTCTTTACTGGCAGATTAAGCTTACTGGTGGTTAAGGTTTGCTGAATTTTCCAGAATCATAAATAGATATCACTAGCCCAGAACTTCAAGCAGGTATTAAAGCTGATGTTAATCCAACAATGTTTTAAACGCACAGCATAACAGAAAGGAACCTCTCTGTGTGTGTCTAGCACGAAGTAGCCAGTGATTTTTCGAACTAACCATTTGATGCTCTGGCCAGGCACTGCGTGGGACGGGTATCACCATCTCACCTTACAGAGGAGAGAAACTGGGCCAGAGGGAAGACGGGCGGCTCACAGTCACACAGCACCAGGTTGAAGAAACGGAGCTTCCTCTGACACGTTTCCTGCCCCAGCCCTCCCTTCCTTCCATCTTAATTACCCTTTCATAAACTTCCTTCACAATTACACTTTCAACTCCTCTGGACCGGGAGACTCTGTGTGGGTCACGAAAATCTTACTGAATCTCGCAGTCTGTACCATATTTGAGGTCTGAGTTGGTCAGTATGGGTTTGAATTTCCTAGCCTCGCTAAACACCGCGGGTGGGTGTGATCTATAAACTTCACCAGGAAATCACACCCTCTCACCCGGGTCCACATCCAGACGACACTGCACAGTGGGCCAGGGTCTTCTTCGTGCATGTCACCTTCCTGCTCTCCCTGTCTGCAAACACCTGCGCTTTGCAGGTATCAGAACTCCCGTCCACCCACTTCCAGAGGGTGCCGCTCGGCCCGTGCTCCTGGGCTGGCCCTGCCTCCCTGAAATGTCACCAGCCATGATCCAGGAAATACTGACTTTCTTGGCAGCCAGTCCTGCCTCCCAAAGGCTCGCAGGTGTCAATTGTGGGCCCACCCCCAACCAAGTGTGTGCCCCTGGCCCTGCATATATCAAAGCAGGCCTGGGGGACCAGCCGTTCATCCATACAACCAACAGACGTGGATTGTCTATTAATTGGATGCAACATTAAGGCTCCTTGCACCCTTGCTTGAGGAAACAGGATAGAAGCAAAGGTCAGAATTCACCAATTTTGTGAGAAGCATCCTGACAGGATCGTGTTCTACAATGCCGCTTCCTCATTCCTGCTGCAGACCTTCTTCAGCTTTGCCTCTCATCTGTCGCAATTGCCAGATCTTGCTGAAACGTTCTTCCTAGCCTCGTCAGAAATGCGCCTGTGCTCTGCAACCCAGAGACAGGCAGCCCAGGAATCTCCCGCTGCCCCGTCTTCCTCTCCCTCTCTCCCTCACCCACCCCACGTCCCATCTATCGCTCCCAGGCCAGGCGGTCTGTCCCGCCCAGGGTGGCTGCTGACCCAGGAGGTGATAGACAGAGGTACCATGGCGGGGTCCCGTTCCCAGCTCTTCCTGTGAGACCTGGGAGACTTCACGAAGCACATCTCAGAATCGATGGAGAGTCCATGCTAGACTTTGTCGTGGGTTCTGCTTGGGACTGGGCATGTGGCCGTTTACAGGGAGCTGTCTGCTTTGCTGGGACCCAGCGCCCTCTCCTCTCCCAAGGAAGCTGTGGACAGGAAATCGGCTTGAAGACCAGGTTATGCAGAGCCGAGTGTGCACCCGCTGCTCTCACAGTGCTGTTCCGTGCCACCCCGGCTGCCCACGCCTGCTTGTCAGCCTGCAGCCGTCACACATCTTGGAAGGGGCTCTCTCGAGTTATCTCCAATGGGAAGCTCTTTCTTTAACCAACAACCTGTAGAGACTGGGGCATGCTGTGCTGTCCATTTATTTATTTATTTTTGTGGTGTTAGGGTTTGAATCCAAGGCCTGCATGTGGAACTAGATTCCCAGCACCCCTCTTTTTTTTTTCATCTTGAGATAGGTTCTTGCCAAGTCACTAATTAGCTCAGGTTGGGTGCAGGCTTGGTGATCCTCCTGCCTCAGCCTCCCAAAATGCTGGATGGCGGGAATGTACCACTCACCTCACCCAGCTCAAATCTTATTCATCTTAGTTTCTCTGGTGCACAGCTTGAGAGTATGAATGATAATTGTAGGTTCTTGGGCTGTATGGATGAGAGGGTGGGTAGATGGGTGGATGAATTGATGGGTGCATGGAAAGAAAGAATTGACAAAGCCTTTATATAATTATAAACCATGGCCCTGAGAAAATAATCCTTCGCAGAAGTCTCTCTAGGCTGAAGCGCACGCCTATGGCTGGTCTCTCCCCTCCCCCGCCCTGCCTGGTTCTATTAGTCATGATTCATTTCCAATCAATAAGGATTCAATTTATCGCAGAAGTCACTTATGTGACTCACTTACGTCTACCCCATCAATAACACGCGTCCTGACCTGGCTGACCGGCTCTCACAGTGACCTAATCCATTCAGCCCAATTACCAAATGGCTCTCAGAGCCCAGCAAGGTTAATGAAGAAAAATAGCCTTAATTTTTCTTTAAAAACAGATGCTAAGAAAGGAACATAAAAATCAGGGTTCTCAATTTTCTGTGTCGTTGTGAGAGGACTCAGGAAATGGATTTGTGTGTTTCAAACAATGACAATAAAAATTTAAACATATGTGAGAGTAGCAGAATAGGACACTAGGGGAGAGCAGGAAGAGGAGCGGGGGAAGTGACTTCTGCGTGCCGTGAGCTCGCACAGATCTGCCAGGACGAAACCCATTCGCCCGCACGCCGAGAGGTACTGATAAAAATGCTGCAGGGCAGCAGTTCACGATTGACCAGTTGCACAGGGGCTGGTGCTCCGCGCCTACCTTTTCCAATACTTTTAAATATATTTGTTACTTAGAATATTTCCCCCCGGCTTTATTCATTCATCTGAGGGCTGGGGGCAGCGGTGGAATGTGAGTGTAGTGCAGGGAAGGTGGAATGTGAGCAGAACTGGCGCGCTCCCCGGGGTAGGTATGGACCCTGCCGTCACTGCCCGCATGCCAGCCTCAGTGACCCGGTCCCTGCCAGAACTCTTGCTGAGCGTCGGAGCCCTGCTCCACAGCAGCTGTCTTCCTGCTCTGGTATTAGGTGATTACCCAACAGCAGCTCTGCCAGATAAGCAGCCGAGGCCAGGAGACGCACTTTTCCCTTGTTTGTGTTAAGGGTTTGCATAGAGGCTGTTTTCCTGCCTTCCCTCTAGGGTGGACTCTGAGGGCTGTCTCCATATTTCAGCGTCCTTAGGGCTGGGGCTGGGCTGGCTTCGGGGGAGGCCCACTGTGGATACCAAGTTTCTGCAGACTCTGTTCATTCTGGAGGGCTGAGCTCCAGAGATGCTTCCAGAAGGGCTGAGGTAGAGGCTGGATAACAGGGAGCAGTGGAAAAGAGAGGAGAACCAAGGTCCCCTGAGCCTGTACTCCATCCGCAGGATGAGAGGTGCTTCACAGATATGACCTCACCTCGCCGTCCCATGTACTCCTGGAGACATCAGTGGTCCTCATTTTTCAAATTAGGAAATTGAAACACAGAGAAATTAAGGCGACATATCCAGGTGGTAGCAGATTCACAGTTCAAACCGAAACTCCGCTGCCTGAACTCCTTCTGTCGTCCGCCCTGCCTGCTCTGTCCCCTGACAAGTGCGGTCTGGGTGTCCCTGGCCCCCGTGTTTTCCACTCTCTAGTTCCTTAGCCGTCGGTAGCCACCAACAAATGCACAGGGCAGGAGGAGACTGAGCTAGACCGCAACACATTCTAAAAGGAGCAAGAGAAAACAATTAAGACGCGTGTAGAGGAAAGCATTGCTCGTTGAAAATGCATGTGATTTCCACTTGATTTATTATTTTCATCTTTCATTTACTGTTATGTGCTGGTGATGTTCATCCTCCCTACACTAAACAGATTTATGGGAAGCCACCACAAAGAAACATCAATCTAATCCTCCCATTTATGAAAGAAAGAGGTAACACTTAGGAGCCGAGAGGCCTGAGCCAGGCTGGCTGGTGTGAAGCCGAGCTTCCCCATGTCCTGGCCTCGGTGTCTGCGGGCGAGTTACCACGGCCCAGCTGTCTCCAACCACACAGCAGAGCTCTAAGCCTTCGTCTTCTTCTCACCTCAGAAGGCCACGGGGAGCCTCCCCTGCATTGACGACCTGTCGTCTAGAACGGAGCGGGGCTCCTGGCGAGCGCTCCATGAATGTGGCTGGGTCCCCACCCCAGGGTCTCGCATTCTGCAGGTCGCAGGTTGGTGCAGACAACCAGGTCCTTATTTCCACCCTGTGCTAGGTGCTTAGTGACATCCATAGAAGTATCACACGGGAAACTAGAGTGTTCCCCTCCTCAGGTAAACTGAAGGCGCTATTTCCATCCCTGCATGCCAGTGTCTGCTGTAGGTGTGAGTTTAGCTTTCCAGGGTCCTGTCCCCACCTGCTCAGTGGCCGGGTGGCTGGCACTGCCCCGTACTACCATCCCAGCATTGCCTGGGATGCCGACATGTTAGCAGACTCCACCAGGTCCGCAGTGCCGTATTTACAGCTCTGAAATCCAAAGACTCAGTTCTGAAGCTCTTATCATTCATTTGGTTGAAGAACCTGTTTAGACCTGAACTCATCCCACAACAAAACACCTGGACAGACAGACACGAGCTTATTAATAGTTTGTCACTGGAAAAAGAATAGTTTGTCTTTGCCCCTCCTTCACTGCATGTGCCTTGGCACTGGGGCTCCCTCAGCCCAGCCCTCGATCTTGGGGCCAATGCACAGGTCACAGTCAGGATCTCGGTAGGAGGAAATGGAGCACTCAGCCTGGATGGACCGGAGAATGCAGCGAGGGGACTGTCCCAAAGGAGGGCAGGAGTGAAGAGGCAGCCAGGATGGCGCAGGACAGATGGGGCCAGGCCCTGCTAGAGCGGGAAGGTCAGGTGGAGGTGGCAGCTGCGCAGTGCGGAGAGATTAGCACAGATGGAGGGTCCCACCTGAAAAAGGAGCCGAGAAGGAGCCCACGAGGTCAGCACCCAATGCTGCTTCCCGCCCCCTATAGGTCTCTCGCGGGTTTCTTTCTTTGACTAAAGATCCCCTGAGACACAAGCCAGGAAGCCCATGCCACAGACCACAGACGGCTAGGAGACCCAGCAGGCAGTGCAAGTGGCCGGGAGGTCTGGGGGCAAATGGAAATACCCCGCACAGCGCATTCCGGCACATGCACGGGTGCACGCCACCAGCTTCCTGAAACCTGAAAACTCAAGAGTGCGTTTAAGAGTTGTATTTTATTATATCAACAATACACACACACACACACACACACACACACACACACACACTGCAGAAATATTCCTACCTATCAAACATCTGTATTTGCCGTTTTCCTGTTAAATAGACCCTCGAGCCACTTACCAGAATTTCTCTGTTACCCAGAATGCCTGGCCCCCTGGATGACGCCCATTCATGCGTAGTTAGGCTAAACAGCAAGGCTCTGGGGTATAAAGAGTGAAATACAACACCAGCCCTTCCGAGAGCTTATCCTTTATTACAAAGCACTGATTTGCTGGAACGCAGTAACGCGGCCCTGGGGTAGCACAGCATTCACCTCAGCACTCTCCCGGGGCTTGGGGCTGCTTCGACGGGGGCTACGTGCTCACCTAGGCTCTGTGGAAGAACTGCTGCCACCTCTTCGCCACCTCTGACATGGGTGCGGGAGAAGACACGTGCAGTGGGCAGTTTGCTTAACTACGCTTTAATGATGCAGCAGAATAAAGCTAACCAACATAAGAGCCATTCCAAGGAGCATAGTGGAGGAGTTACTCGAAACTGGGAACCCCTGAGAGGATTTATAGGAGGAGAGAGACAGTTTTAAGAATTTCCAAGCTGGGCGTAGTGGCACACGCCTGTAATCCAAGCACTCAGGAGGCTGAGGTAGGAGGATCCTTGGGACTTCGAGGCCAGCCTGGGCTACAAAGTGAACTGAAGGCCAGCCATAACTGCATAGTGAGACCCTGTCTCAAAAAGACAAAACAAAAAGAATTTCCAGACAAGAATATGCCAGATGGGGAGAAAGGTCACATAAGCACATGATGGGCAGATGTAGTGGACAAAGTATGGCGGGGAGGTGCAGAGCTAAGGAGTTTGGACTTTATTTTGTGGTGAGTGGGTTAGAGTTGAGGGCTTTGGTCCTATGTTCTAGAAAAATCGCACCTTGGGATTAAGAAAGTGGTGGGGAGCCGGGTGTGGTGGCGCACACCTGTAATCCCAGCACTCGGGAGCCTGAGGCAGCAGGATCCTTTCAAGTTCGAGACCAGCCTGGGCTACAAAGTGAGCTCAACCCCAGCCTGAACTGCAGAGCGAGACCCTGTCTGAAAAAGACAAAAAAGGTGGGGAGGGGGGCGGTGGGGCATAAGAGGAAGCTGCTGGAAAATTATCTGTGTCCAAGAAAGAAGCCACGCCAGGCAGAGCTGGATGCCACAGACAGTTTGAGGGACAAATGACAGCTGAACATTGGGTTGAGGGAGGAGTCAGATGCCACTCCGGGTGTTTATAAAGTGAGCAGCAGGGAGAAGGAAGGGAGTTCGGTATTCGTCTCCTGGGACAGAGCATGGACAGCACATGTAGAGGGACGGTCCTGCGGGTATTTGGAAGTGTGAGTCCACAGAAATGCCACATCCGGACAGTGTTCCACTGTTATAAATGCTTTTTTTTTTGTCTTTTTGAGACAGGGTCTCACTATGCAGTTCAGGCTGGCCTTGGGCTCACTTTGTAGGCCAGGCTGGTCTTGAACTCATACCTATCCTCCTGCCTCACCTCCCAAGTGCTGGGATTACAGGCATGTGCCACCAGGCCCAGTTTGAATTACCTTTAATGTATACAGGGTCCTCCAAAAAATACACACACACTTCAGAAGGAGAAAAACTTGTATTAATATTTTAATACTAAATTTATTGAGACGTCAGAGGTTAATACAAGTCACCTTTGGCCTCTACAATTACAAGAGGTGCTCAAAGTGGTGGCCATGAGCTTCCAGACATTTATTAGCACAGTGAACTGCTGCTTGGGTAACCTTGGTCACTGAAATTGCTGCACATGCATTTTCAATTTCTTCTCCAAGGACCTGCAGTGTAGTGGGTTTTCTGCAAAATACAACATCCTCTAGGGTCTCCCATAGGAGAGCAACACCATCTGTTCAGAAAACATCATACTATTTTTCTTTTCCTGGAGTGTATATACATTTTTAGAACAGACTCTGTATATTCGCCCTGAAATATATCTGACCCCAAGGTTTTAAATGAAGCATTCTGAACATGTATCAATATTCTTACTGTTTCTTTGTTTCACACTTTAAGGAAAGTATTACCTTAATTTTCATGCATTTAGTATAAGGCACAGGAGGTGAACAGATGCCTCTGTGGTCTGAAATTGCTGGGGAACGAAGCATTCTTTCTATGTGCTTTTCCCAGCACTGAGGTGTGGGCAGTATCTACGCCCTCGAATGGGACAATGCAGCCTGCTCAGAGTGTGTACCCAGCAGCGAGCAAGGGCCAACACAGCACAAGCATTTTAGTAAGCGGCAGTCATTGTTCTCCCCTGCTTTTAATCAACACACGTTTTGGATGAAAACTTTATGACTTCCCAACTGTTGAAAGAGCAGATGCAAGAGACAAAGTGGGGATACCCAGCATTTCACTGGGGCTTTTAGGAGGTCTGACCAAAACTATGCTGATGGTTTGGCTGGGTGCCATCCAAGAGAAAGGCGACACTGTATCCTCACCCATCTCATTCCCTGGGTCCGGCACCGTGTGACTCCGAGCTTTTCCCCACAGTCCAAATGACCACGAGAGAGAAACGTTTTGAATCCATCCAGGACAGAGAGGCAGCCACAGCAGCGCAACTAAAGACACTCAGGAAAGAGGACTCCAGAGCTGCCGCAGAAAGCGGCAAGGAGGTGGGATGAGTGTGTTTGAAGCGAGGAGAGTTTTCTTGGGGGGACGAATGGCCACGTGTCCTTCGCTGTAATAACGTGTTAATGCAATCGTTCACTGCACACTCACACCAGCCTCCTAGGTCGGACGCAGCAGCCGAGACGGACTGCCAGTGCGGTAAGCGGCCACGGCCTCTGCTAGCCGTGCTGCAAGGAGGCTGTGCTTCCCTGCGCGCCGTGCACGGACTCGGAGCATCCCCTCCCCCCCCCGCGGCAGCCGGGCCCCGTCCGGCGCACACCCGGCAGCCGCCCCCGCAGGCCCGAGGCAGGGTCCTGGCTCGCAGGTGCGCGGCCCGGGCCGCGGGGAGCCGCTGGGTCACTGCAGCCGCGGCCTCCGCCGCCACAGGCTCGGTCTCGGAGCCCCACCGGCTGCCAGACAGGAAACAGGCCGAGCCCTGGGATAAGCCGCCCGCTGGAGGAGGTGGGGGTGGGGAGGAAAGGGAAAAAAGGAACAAAGACAGAAAAACACAAACTTTACCGGAGCAGCGGGCAGCACCCCACGCCTCCGGCAGGTTTCCAGTTTCCTAGAAGCAGGAGGCCCCGGCCCCGCCCCGCCCCGCCCCGCCCCGCCCCGCCCCGCGTGAGGGCGCGGTCGTCCCTGTACGCTAATTGGCCCGGCCGGCGCCAGTGGGCGTGGCTTTCCGGTGAATGCTGATTAGCCTGCCCCAGCCCCTGGGCGTGGTCCTCGGTGTATGCTAATTAGCCCGCCGCGCACCCCCCTGTGGGCGTGGCCCCATTGTATGCTAATTCCTCCTGTGGGCGGGGCCGGCCGCGCGCTGACAGCCGGAGCCGGGGCAGGACCGCGGGGCTGGCGCCCGGCTC
>NW_004955402.1:4547592-4578623 GCF_000276665.1 Chinchilla lanigera | reverse complement strand
CGGACGGGGGCTCGGGCGCGCCCGGCTCTGAGCCGCCCCGATCGGCCGGGGGAGGAAACGCACCGATCCGCCGGGGCGCGCGTCCTGGGCCCGCAGCGGTTCGAAGAGGAGTTGATCCTCGACGCAACTTTGCGAGCCAGGCTGGCTTGGCTTCTGTCGCAGCGCCTATCCCTGGGGAGACTCGCGCCGCTCAGAACGAGGCGGGGCGGGAAAACTGCACGGAAACTAACTTCGAGTGGTTGGAGAGATTCTCCAAACTCTCAGTGGCTTTTGCAAACAGCTTCCTTTCTCGACGTTAGACCCTTGGACTGTTTAAGGACTTTGTGCTGCCACTTACGGAGTCCTAACGTCGTCTCCGAGCTGTAACTGCCACGACAATATATTTCCTTGGGTCAAAGAGGTCTGCGGCCATCACATCATGTGCGCCCCAGATTTAGCAAATCAGTCCTCTGTGAAGTTGCCCTATCAGTGCGCAGCTCTTTGACGCAAGATCAAAGCCTACGAGATTTCCATTAACCGAGTCAAAATGTCCAGGCGGGCAGACAAAAGTGTTGCAGTCAGAGCAGCGGTTTTAGAGCTGACGCACAGGTCAGGAAAGTTTTGTGTATTAGATATTACTATCTGCTGTGGACATCCCAGTGAATGCCCTTTACTTCCAAGGGGGCGACGTGAGTGGTGCGCTCTCATTTGAATACATTTGTGTCTCATGATTTCTTTTTCTCACGCTTTTATCTTTAGTTGTGTAGTGCTGGCTTCTGTCTCCTAATGTAATGGGTTTGTGACTGCTTCACAGAATGTTCTTTTGGCTGGTATCTGTGAGAGGAACAAACCCGGCTGGTATGAGACCCATGTTGGGCTTGGCTAACAAAGAAGGTATTGTTTCTTTCAAAAAGAGCAGGTTGAGTAAAATCTCATTTCATACAGAGACAATGAGAAATGAACATATTCCTCCCTGGTGTGGGTCTTGTTTGAAAGGCTACTTAATGATACAAACTTGCGTTTGACTTCAATGTTTTCAAAAGCATGCTCACTGACTGTCATTTCTTAGACTGTGAGTAACTAAATAGATCCAAGCCATTTGAGGAGAAACCAGGGTCAGATTTGTGCTTTTTTAGTTAGCTCTGGCATGACTGTCCTGTTTGCAAGTCCCAGCAGCTGTCTAGGAGCACCAGCCAGATATCTGAAACTGCACCCGCTTGCGAGCAATCCGAGGGAGTTTCATTAGCTCAGCATGTGGCCTTGTGGAAGGAGAATACCAGACAAGGAGAGAGTTGCCTGCCACAGCTGGTGCTTTGCAGCAAGGTTGCCAGTTAGATCTACGTTCCTCCAAGCCTGCAGTGTGGGTGATTGCCCTGCACGCTCCAGGAGCCTTTCTGTCGCTCACTCCCTGGTGTGGAGACGGAGGAGCCCCGTGCCCCTGCAGTGGGATCATGGGAGAATGGTGTCACTCCTCCGTCCCCAGGAAAAGCACTCAAAGAGAGGTTCCTGAATTTACACGGAGCCAAAGGACACGGCATCATCAATCATGAGTCTGGTAACAGAAATAATCAGCCCAAGTTATTAACCTTTGACTCACTAACTCCTGATCAATACTTCCTTTCAAGTGGAGAAGCAAGATGGCATTGTTCTCCTGAAGGAAACACTGTCTCTTTCAGGAACACTCCTTCCTCTCAGTTGCTACATATGTGCAACCTATTTGTGGAGTACTGAGCAGCGGTCCTGGGGTCAGGGGCCATTGTGTCTGACATTCTGACTGAGTTCATTCTGTAGCTCTTGGTAGCACTGGTTCCGATCAAAGCAACTTTCCCTTCTTGCTCCCGCACCTCCTCTGTACCTGAGATGATGTGTTTTTGGCCTGTTCTTACTAAAATATAATATTCGTTCTCTCCCTTTCTGTCCTCTCCTTCTTCTCTGTCTCTGTCTGTCCGTCTCTCTGTCCCTATCTCTGTCTCACTTTCTCTCTCTCTGTCATCTGATTGTTTTATTTTCCATTATTTTGAGTGTGTGGAACAATGTCTGGTACGTTGTAATAGCTCAATAAATGTTTCTTGAGAATAACGCATGGATTCCCATGAAGATTATAACATGGCCAAGATAAAATGATGGAAATTTTATCCGCTGAACTCAACCAGTCTGTAAATGCCATGTGCCAACAAGACAGAAGACACCGGAGATACAAAGATAAATGACACTCAGTTCCTACTCTGAGGATGCAGGCCAACCGGTAGAATTTTTAGAGAAGAGATGGGATACACAGCAATATTTCTGAATCAAGAGGCTGGAGGTGTAGACCTGGAATTGCTGGTTCCCATTAAAAACACATCAAAGGACTCCTTGCTGCTGCCCCGAAGCGTGGTTGAGGCTGAGAACACTGGCGCTGCTCTGTCTTCTGTGACCCGGGAGCTCCCCTTGCCGCAGCCTTCCGACGGCGCTTCAGCACGGAGGCCGTGTCCGCTGCAGCTTCTCTTAGGTCTGTCTGTTTTATTTCATTAAAGTAAGAAACCAGTAAAAGGCACTTGTCAGTTCCCTGCGCTTGAGATCAGACTGGCAGGCCAGTTAAGCCCTCGGGCCCTGGGCAGTTTACTTCCGCTGCTACAGCGTTAATGACCGGAAGGAAGCAGCCATTATGTTTCTGAGTTGTGTTAAGACTACTATCACCATTAAATTGTTGTTGTAAAGAGGGAAATAAAACATTTTTGATACTATCTCATGAGCAGAGGAGTAAGAAAACAAAAGAGGGTCAAGAGAGTCTTGTTTTTCAAGGAAAAGAAAGATCACTTAAAACTCGAAGATCTATCTGAGTTTTGCAGCTCTCTTTTCAGAGTTTGGAAGAATTCAAGAAATCGCTCCTTCTTACCTCATTTCTTTTTTTTTTTTTTTTTTTTTTTTTTTTTTTTTTTTTTTTTTTTTTTTCTCCGGTACCGGGAACCGAACTCACGACCTTGCGCTTGCCAGGCAGGCGCTTTGCCGCTGAGCTAAATCCCCAGCCCCTCTTCTTACCTCATTTCATAGACTGCACGCAACTTTATTTGGGATGAAAGGAAGGAAGCCATCTCAAATCACATAAATTCAGAGGCCCTTAGAAGAGGTAGGAAACACAAAGGATTCTGGGTTGGAAAAGATTGACATCAAGTCCTACCCAGATTTGAACCATTTTAAAAAGTGAATGTTCTGTGTAGGTGCATTAGCATTTTGATCTTTATTATACAGGTGATCCTCTGTCCGTCTGCTTCTGACCCTCCTGGAAGTTCAGAGACTGGGCCCAGGCTGGGCCAGTGAAAAAGGACAGCTCATGCTGCTTTGTTCTTCTGTCTTTGCTCTTTCTGTCCACATAGGGACCTGCGCCAGACGTGTAAAATACTGCTGCTTCCCCTGAGCCTCTGGGAAGCCCCTCCTTCTATGTTTCTGTAGGAATCTGTCCTCATTTTCTACGATCTGTACACCATATTCCTTGATTCTAAGAGAGAACAAAACAGGCTTGGTTGCTATTTATTTTTCATATTATTTTTGTTGTTTAAGTTTTCTTAGGAATACATTTGAAAAACTCCATGGAGTCTGCCTTTGCTCTTACTCGGTATTCTTCTTTTTTTTGTCTTTTTGAGACAGGGTCTTGCTGTGCAGTTCACGCTGGCCCTGAACTCACTTTGTAGCCCAGGCTGACCTCAAACTCACAACGATCCTCCTGCCTCTGCCTCCCGAGTGCTGGGATTACAGGCGTGTACCACCACACCCGGTTTAGTATTCTTAACTTCTGTGCTTGTACTGTTGATTTCCATTCCATCTTTTGGAGCAGGCAAGAGGTCATCAAGATTCCAGGGAGTCTCAGTGCTACTGAAAGAAATGGTTGAAATTTCTTTAAAATCATGATCTCCAGAAAGGCCAAGCTGCTACTCAGAACGCTGAGAATGTTGACGTTCATATAAAGTAACTTATAAAGTCAGTGAGAAGTATATGAAACTGAAGCTACACGTTTGTTTTATTTTTTCAAGGATTTCCTTAGTTATATACAAATAAGGATGTACAGCATCTGGGGGGAAGGTACAGAATAAAGTGGCCATGATCACTTTTGATGTGTATCTAGTTACACCATAAGCTTCCTGAAAGAACAAAAATAGAGGAGGCAAAGAACTGACTCTTCCTCAAAAACAAATACAGATGCCAACCAAGGTTCTCCCAGAATTTCCATTCACAGCAGCCTTTCAACATCGGTGGAGAGAGTTTGTTTCCTAGTACATAACTGTTCTCTGGGATGAGAATACTGTACTTTGATGAAAGTGGAGTTGATGATTAAAAAAAATAAAAGGTTTTTTTAGGGGGTTTGTCTTTTTGAGTCAGGGTCTCACTATGCAGTTTAGGCTGGCCTTGAGCTCACTCTGTAGCCCAGGCTGGTCTCAAACTCATAGAGATCCTCCTGCCTCAGCCTCCAGAGTGCTGGGATTACAGGCATGCACCACCATGCCTGGCTAAAGGTTTTGTTTTGAGGAAAAACTAAATTTAGCAACTTCCAGTGATGTATTGTCGGTATCTTTCTGAGTTGAGGCTAACTAAAAGATATTTATTTCAAGGTGCCATCTTTTGCTAAATTAAATATTTCTCTAAGTCTGTATGAGCTTACATACACATATTTGGGGCACCAAATTGTGGGCAGTGTTAGCCCTACTTGTTCTAGAGGCTTCAGAAATAGTAACAGGAACTGGATTCTTGGGAGAGAATAGGTATTTATAGGTCATTCTTTATGCTGCGGCTGGAAGGAGAGCCGCTGTCTCTGGTTTCTTTTTCCAGCAGGGTCCCCGCTGAGCGTAGGTGCCTTCATGTGTACAGCTGTTGGGAACATCTGGCACTTGTCTTTTGATCCTGTCATTTGGCCAAACATTTGCCCAGTGGCTCTGTCCATTTCAACCTGCTCACATTTCCCTGACCCTTGACCCCTGATGTAGTTATACAAACCCAGGGTTTAGAGTGCTGTCAGATTACCTTCACGCAGACTAGAGATGCTGACTTTTTCTTAACTGCTTATCTTATTATGATATAATTTTTGACTTACAGGGAACTTGCCAAAGTAACCTTTACCCCAATTCCCCAAACGTTAAGCTTTTGTCCTGCATAACCAGAATTACCATTGTCAAAACTACATAGATAAACCCCAGACTACAGAATACCCGCGATCTTTCCACTCTTCCTGTTGGAATTCAGTCTTTCCTGTCACTGAGTTGAATCCAAGGTCCTACACTGAATTTATGTTTGGCCCCCTTAGACCTCTCCAGTCTGTGACAGTCTGTGCTTGTCTCTTATGACCTTGACACTTGGGAGGACTGGGTGGTGATTTTGCAGGAAATTCTTCAGTGTGGGTTGGCCTGAAGTCTTCTTGTGCTTTAATGAAGAGTCTGCAAAAATGATGTTGGGCCACTGTGTGGGTGACACAGGGTGACAATATGTCTTCATATTGTTGTTAAGTTTGACCACCTGGTTCAAGTGATGTGGGCCAGACTTTCATGCTTCTAACGTTACCATTTCCTCCTTTGTAATTAACAGTTGCTTTTAGAGAAATGCTTTAAAGCTATGCAAATATCCTCTTTCTCAAAATTTCCTGTACCAATTTTAGCATCCTCCATGGATCTTGCCAGTAAAATTTATTATGGTGCTATTTTAATGGTGACTTTTAATTTCCCTAATTTTGGCTTATTTTATATACTATGAACTACACATTTGATATTCCCTCTACTTTTGTTATTTTATGTCTTTCATCTTTAAAAAGTCAACTAAATATAAATAGCCATCAATAGTAATTTAATCTGTTCTTTAGAGTTTGCAAAGTACAGTAAAATGATTTAACTTTACCTGATCTGAGTTCATAAAAACCATAAAGATGAGTTTCCTATTTTGCAGAGTTCCTTGATAGTTTTGGAGGTAAGATCTTTTTGTTTTTTCCCCCAGTACCGGGAATCGAACTCATGACCTTGCACTTGCCAGGCAGGCGCTGTGCCGCTGAGCTAAAATCCCCAGCCTGGTGGTAAAATCTTATTAAAGGCTTAAGTGAGAAAGAAAATCAGAAAGTTGCTATGTAAATGTTTTGTTAAAATCGGTACAGGAAGTTTGAGGAGCACAAGTAGTTGTTCTTAAATTCCACTTTGTCTGGAAAGTGTTCTGAGACTACCTTTTATTTTCTTCAAAGTGTTTTGGTACCCAGTGAGGCACATTTGCGTTTAACCAGCGCTCCTGACAGGCTATTTGAACATCTGCCGATGTGTTTTCACTAAAGTACACATTCTGATTTGCGTGTTATCAGAATTTCTTCTCATTCCACCCTCAACCCCGTTTTCTTTCTGAATTACACTCACTCTGTTTCTCAGACATATGGTCTCTAGATATCAGTGCTACCCAAGGATGAAAGTAAAATGTTATATCACAGAAGAGGTCAGTGGAATGTTTCTCAGAAGGAGATGCTGGAGATAAATGCTGTCCATTGAAGCAGTAGATATTACATTGTATGTGAGCCTCTTTGGATGGAAATATGACATCAAACATGTCCTTAACTAGTGTAGGAATTAACCTTTCGTTCATGACGGTAGCCCAAAGGTGACATGGTTTAAGGTATGATACTAAACACATCTTTCACACATGTAAGTTCGCTTGCCCTAATAGTAAGTAGTCTACGTGGGCATAATGCTTTACTGACTTCACAGTTCAGATTATTATTCATTGTTTTGTTACTTCAGCCTTATTTCCAGCCAGCCCTGAAAGTGCACAATGGAGCTTTTCTTCTATTATTACTTTTAACACGCTTTATAAATCACTTTTTATTAGATAACCAAGCTTGTGTAGTTCAAAGAACTATAATCTTTTGTTAAGCTTTTGTTTTGATTTCTTTGAAAGATTTTAAAAATTTGTTTCTTTTAGTTTCTTGCTGGGTCCGAGTTACTAGAATTTGTTAGTGTTTGATAATGTATCATTCCCACATGAAGATTCACATATCTATTTCTTTTGAATCCTGGAGGCTATGTATCAAAACAAAATAATATTGTATCCAAAAGCTTCAAATTTCTTTATTTTCTAAAATGGGGTGTAAAGGAAATAGATTCTTTCTCTATATGTTCATTTTCTTTATTAGGGGTTCATGACGTGTACTTTGAGTATCAAAAGTGTTGTATCATTCTCCCATAAGTGAGTTAAACTACCTATTTGGCAGGCAGTAAGGGCCCTGTAATTCCAAGGGGGGAACATACACGAAGCCACACGGAGAGCAGGCTGAGTGGCTCGTGTTTCTCTTAAACACTGATTAAATCTATGTACTCCTCTTCCACCCCGTAGCTGAATAGATGATGAGTTTGCACAAAGCCAGCACAAAGGACAGGAAGGAGAAGCTGGAGACCAATGATAAAGCAGTGTGTAGTCATTTTTTAACTGTCAGACACATACAATTTACAATACTTGACTATTTTAGTTATTCTAAGTTGTGGTACTGATTATCCTTTAGGTCTAAAGATAAATCCTTATGTTAAACTTTGTGGTTAGCCACAAAATTTTCTTTTGTACATCTGTAATGTATAAGGAAAAAAATCCTTTTGAAGTTTCCAGTTCTGCCTGCGTTTGTGAGCAATCGATATAGAAAACACCAGTGCATGTGCCTGTCCACCAAGGGGCCCCATGTGCTTGTGTTCTTTGTAGATCGTTAGAGAAATCTGACCGGTGCTAGAAAAAAAATTAAATAGCCAAAAATCACACAATAATTAATAGTATACTATTTGGTCCCTCGTTTCTCTTCCCTTCACTACTATACTTTAAAACATTTTTACAAAAGCTAGGTATGGTGCCGTATGCCTGTAATCCCAGTATTCTGGGAAGCTGAGGCAGGATTGCAAGTCCAAGCCCAGCTTGGGCAGCATGGTGATTTAGCTAGACCCTGACTTAAAATCTAAAAAGGGCTGGCGATGTAGCCAGTCTGGATGCCCTTACTACCAACAGAAGCATTTTTTTTTCATGTACTAGTCAAAGCTAATATGGGAGAGGCTGGGCTTCAACCCATATTTAAGTGACAAGAGACGAAAGACAACACAGAAGAGAGATGCAGTGAATGAAGGAAGGCTAAACTTTCTTTCTGTGGATTTTTTTGAGGTCGGGGCTCGAAGAGTTCCTGCGCCAGTCTGCCGCTGCAGTGGCCATTTGGTGATTAGTCACGCACTCCTGTCTCCTGCTGACTGTTGATGGGGGTGGGGAGGGCCCAGCAGAGCTCAGGCGTGGAAGAGTAGCCCCAAACCACGCAGCTGGAAAATGAGAGAGCCAGGCTTGTTGCTCAGCCTCCTCCCAAAGCTGTGCTTTTGACCCGTGATTCCAGTTTCATACCGTTATCCCATCTATGGTGGGTTTATTGTTTGCCTGCCTTCAGCTGATGCTAGGTTTCCTGAGAGCAGGGGCGGTGTTGCTGTGACCCTTGCAGCAGTCCGCAGTAGCAGCTTTCACAGAGAAGGTGCTCTAAACGTGGAGTTTGGATTTAGTGTTTTCTTCTCCAAGCATTTCTCTTCTGTCTTAATAGAACACACACAGAAAGGGTGTCTTGGATACTTTCCTCTCATTGCTGGGACAAAATACTCAACACCCAAAGTTAAGGAAGGAAAGTTTATTTAGCTCTCCGTTTGTGGAGATTTCGGCCTGTAATCAGCTGGCCCCAAGGCGGAGTGGCCTGGCACAGGGGCAACACTTCAAGGCGGCAGAAGGCAGCAAAAGCAGCAAGAGCAAAAAGGAGGGAAGGGAAAGCCTTTGTTCCACCCTTACATTGTAAGCAGGCCACCTGCCCTCGGGTGGGTGTACAGCGCTCACACCATCCCGGTGCCCTCCTCTTGCACAGGCTCAGGATGTTTACAAAGTGAGGATCCCGGCCCCTGCTGAGTCAACTTAGTTAGCCTTTTAAACTTCTCAAGCTGAGACAATGAACAACATCCTAGAGGGGTAAGGGCATGTCCTCTACTCACTAGGATGTAGAACTACTGAGTTACTTAGTTCAGCCTCTGGACTTCCCAAGTTGACACAGTGTATCAACCATAACAGAGGGGAAACTATGAATGGATATCAGTAATTTACCAGAGAAACTTTGTTACCACTTGACAGACCTTCACTAATAGGATCCCTTCCCCATTCCGCTTAGAAGCTATGCTTTTGCCCTCCAAGGCACCTAATCTAGGTGACAGTGTTGTCCCCACGCTGTGTCACGGTCTTCAAACCAGTGGGTTGATACCAGGGCTCCTAAGTGGTCCAAATAAAGCGGTTTTCATTCTACCAGCCCTGTACAAACACGATCTACCTTCTCACTGTGGAAGACAGATTTCACTACAGCAGTCATTCAAGTTGACCAAGAAAGCAGGATCCAAAGAATACGTACCAAGATTCTTTCCTCTGTGTGGCTTTGCTTTTGGAAAGGGGGCAATTTTTAATCCCTTAATCCTTTGCATCGTGTTCTTAGTAACTAGACCTTAGAATTTTTCACTTGAGTTTTATTAATTGCTTTCTTTAACTACTAACAGCCTTTTAGGGTTAAAACCATAATGTTCATTTAATTTCTTTCAATATGATGATGTACATCCTGAGCCGGGTGAGGTAATGCACACCTGTAATCCCAGGACTCATGAGGCTGAGGCAGGAGGATCGCGGTCAATTTGAGTCCAGCCTGGCTATTTCATGAGTATTCAGTGATGGGCTCCAGCAGTGCCCCTTTAGGAAACAAACCCTTGTCCACCCTCACCTGGCTTTGACACTTTTGGAGACAGGGTCAGGCAGGTCTGCAGGCTCGGCTGCTTGACCTTTTCTCAAGGCCTCACCTTGTTCTCAGGTCGCCGGGTCACGGAGGCTCCAGGGGTTCATGAGCTATAGGTCTGAAGTGGCCTGGCCTCTGCCACTGCCGCAGTGGCCCGTCTCAGTCTGAACCAGTGGGCACAGATGTGGAGCTGCTGGGATCTAAGACCGGGAGGACACCCGGGAGCAAGGACACCAAGGGACGTGGGCAGAGAGCGAGGCTCCGGGAAGGACCCCTGTTGCGCCAGGCTCTGGATTTGCCCTGCCAGCTCCTGGTCCCACTCTGTCACCTCTGCGCGCTCCTTCGGGGCACCCTGGGGGGCGTCGCTGGGAAGACCCAGGGTGCAGAGGAGGGTGGAGGAGGCTGCCGAGGGGCGTGGCATTTCCCAGCGTCCTTTCCAACGCCAGGCCCTTATCTGACCAGGGCGGCGGAGGGAGTCCTGGAAACAGCTCGCGGCGATTCGCACTGGCATCTCAGAGAGAAACACGGCCTGGCCTCGCTAGGGCAATTCATGGGGAAAGAGCCGAACGAAGTTTCCGCAGATTCCACTTGGAAAAGGATTTCGGCCAGCGGAGCTCCTCTCCCTCCTCACCTACCCAGCTCTGCGATTCCCAGGCGGGCTTGGCCATTGTGGGCTATAAAATCTGCTCTGCCAGTTGCTGGCAGCATGGCGTTGGGAGAAGCCACTGAACTGTGTGTCCTGAGCTGTGTCACGCCCACGAGGCAGACAGTGGGTGCCAGCTGGAGCTGCAGGACTCACTGCTTACCAGAAGCCCAAACGGAAGGGTCTGATTATGGCACCCCTAAACAAACACGGTCCTCCTTACCAAAAATTAGCTCCACGCCTCTTAAGAATTCATCAGGGTGCTTTGCTACTAAAGGGCTTTTGCAGTGTGTAGTAAAAGAGGAATTCTTTCTCTGTGTGTGACTGCAGTTACCTGTGATCTTGAGAGGCTGAGGCAGGAGGATCTAAGAATTTGAGGCTATGCTGGGCTATATAAAGAGTTCCAGGGCCGCTAGAGAGGCTTTGTCTCAAAACAAAACAAAACAAAAAAACACAAAAAGATGCGTCCTCTCCAGCGACCCCACCCTCCCCCTGGTGTGTCCTCCTGTCTGTGACGCGCTCCCACGCCCTGCTGGGACCAGTTCGCTCCGTGCTCTTTTAACCCGGTCCAAGAGCTGCTGGCTTAAGACCCATGAAACCAGTTGTCATCTTGTAGCTGTGTGCTGCCGCAGTGTCGGGGTCTCCTCTGCTTACCCCTCCGCGGCGCCAGAGGTGGCAGGCCGGAGGTGGAGGGTCGGCAGGGAAGGCTCCCGAGTCCCTTCCGGTACAGACGCGGGCTGCGGATGCGGTGGAGAGGCGATGGGTACTGCGTGGAAGCCTAGCAATTGAGCTGGTGCGGAGAGGTGATGAAACGCAGACGGGAGCCCGGAACGTGATGGGATTTGGTCTGGGGCCGTCGGTGTCTGAAGCTGGGAGTCCCGGGGTGCGGGTCAGGCGGGACACTGATCTGTGGGCTCCCCGGAGATGATGGTGAAGTGGCCGTGCCCAGCGGACAGAGCACTCCTGCCCAGAAGTTTCTGTTTGCTTTTCAAACGCCTTATTCCCGGGAGGCCTCGGTCGTGGGGACAGGGACGAGCGCGGCCCGGCACAGACCTGGGCGCTGGGCGGAAGGGCGCCGCAGCAGGGGAGCCCGCGCTGCGACTGCGAAGTGGAGGGAGGAGCTGCTGCAGCGGCACGTGAGAGGAGGCGGGCGGGAGGGGGAGCTTCGAGAACCCCCAGAGAACTGGAAGCTCCAGTAAAGGTGAAGGATCGAACCGGCGTTTCTAAACCTCAGGGCTCAGACACCAGCCACGCTTTGAGGACGCACGGGCTGGGGTGCGGGGTGACGGGGTGACCCGGGTTCCCTGCTCAGATGCGGCCGTCCGTGTCACCGCCCTCAGCAGGGATTGATGCCGCCCCCAGAAGATGGATCCGCTGGCTCTCCGGGGCAGGCTGCTGCAAAGCAAGGCGCCCACGCGCTTGGCCTCCTTTTCCTCTTCTCTGCCCTGCGTGACGCTGCCAGGAGGCGCCCACCAGGACGCGGGTGCCGTGCTGTTTGGACGCTCCAGCCACCAGAATCATGGCCTCTGAAATCTCTCTTGCTTATACAATGCTCCCTCTCTAGCGTTTTGTTACAGCAACAACTCAAGCTGGGCTAAGACAGCAGTTTTGCTCGTAGGATGAAACGGTACCCTTGGCCCCACAGGAGTACGGCAGCATTGCCAGGACAAGAGCAGGGTCGATTTTAGTCACTGCAGACGCCTTAACTACCTTCCCCCTTCCACCATCCAGAGGTTTCACGCGAACTGGAGCCTTAACAAATGGTTACTGAGTAATCCCGAGGGGCTGGAATGTGGATGTGCGCCCCTCCGTGGGCTCTGGAAGGGGAGCATGGCCTCCTCGACGAAGTCTGCCCCTAGAGCAAGGCTCCGCTGAATCCGCCTGTACTCCGTGCTGACTAACGGGTGAGCGTCAAAGCTGGGAGCAGCTGTATGCACCCACACCTGGAAAGAGGTTCGACACGTGAAAGAAGGCCAGGGGATACAGCTCAGTGGCGCTGCGCCTGCCTGGCAAGCACGAGGTCCTGGGTTCGATTCCCGGTATGAAAAAAATAAAAAGAAAGAAAGTGCAGCTCAGGGAGGTATGTGACAGAGGGTGAACATCCCCCGCCGAGTGCCATAGACATTAAATTTCGACTAAGGATTGCACCACTCATTAAAACAGGAGACAAACGCTCTAGTTTTCCCAGAGAAAGTGGAATTGAGCGAGCATCGAGTGACCCTCTTAATGCCACACATAGTTACCAGTGAGAACAGACGGCTGTGCTAAGGGTGGGCTTCAGCTACAGCCAAAGTCGGAGTGCCCTGAGGACAGGCCCTGTGCTGTCAGCTCCATGAGAGCTCTGCCTGGCGGCCCAGAGTGGGTACTCGGTACTTGGATGGTTGAAGGAAGGGAGGGAGGGAGGAAGGAAGAAAGGAAGGAAGGAGGAGAAGGGGGCAGTGTGTGAGGAACTCCGGAAGAGCAGAACGGTACCAGCCGCCAGGTCACGTGGTGTGAGGAGCTTACGGCCTTCCTCTCGGTGGATGAGGGGGCGCGAGGTAGCCGGGGGATCCTGCATTGGGAGAACGATTGTGGTAACGACCCAGTGCGTGACAGCAGGAGGCCACGGTTGCTGCTGGCACTGGGGTCCTGAGAGGGGCACCTGGCGACCCAGGCTGGAACCATTTAAGGAGCACAGTGTGATGATTGCTGACCCCTGTAGGTGCCATCCAGATAGGTATAGGACATGTGCTCGACTCAGCCAGTTCCAAGTTCCTCTCCAGTCCGTGCCCCCCGCTGGCAGGCAGTGTATTTCGGACCTTTGTCACCCTAGGTTAGTGTTACCTCTTCTTAGAGGAGCTGTAAAGAGAACGTGAAAGCCGCATGACCTCGTCTGGCTTCTGCTCCGTTGCCATGGTCTTTGGGATGGGAAGGCATCCTTCCATGAGAGCTTGAAGGTGGCCGCCGGGTGCCCGGACAGTCTGCTCGTTTTCCTTCATGGGACTGCACTGGGCCGTCCTGCCGCCTCGCGGGACTGGTTGTGGCTGGAGGAGGAGTTGACAAGGAAGTGAGTTCGCATGAAAACCCATCACAGTGCCCGAAAATTGGACGCTCTGTCCTCCTCTCGGGATGCTGGATCTGGAGGCATCTCTCCGTGGCAGACACAGGCAGAATCGGGCTGTAGTCAAGTTTCTTTTTCTGCCTGTCCAATTTGCTCGGGCTTCCGGGAGCCTCTCTGTTGTCCCTGTAGTGCCCAGGTGGGGATTTTTTGATTCTTACCAAGAAACTATCTGCTTCAGCGTTTAAGGGTTTGAGGTATTTTGCTTTTCTACAGCATATATGTACTTTGGTTTTTAAACCTCTCATGGTGAAACTCCAGGTTTTAATCAGGGAATAGAGAAGGGTTATTTAGGTGGAAGTCACCCTCCTCCACACATATGATTTAGAACAAGGATTGGTGATGTTTTTCTGCAAAGATCAGTGTTTTGCACTTTGCTGGTTGTTTGGTCTCTATTGCAGCCCTGCTCTTTCTAATTCAAAAGCACCCAGACACAGTGGGTAAACAGATGTGTGTCCTAATAAAACTTTATTTATATAAACAAGTAGAAGGCTGGATTTGGCCCCGACCATAGTTTCCAGCCCATGGGTGAGGCAGCTGCCTGCTCTACTGGCCCCTGAAGCTTGCAGAGCAAAAATACCCAGAGCTAGTCCTCCAGAATTCGGAAAGCTAAGGGACCCGGGCTAGGCTGGTGCAACCTCTCCCCCACATCGTAAGTGACCGCAAGGAATCTGGGAGTAGGAATTCTTCAGCTCACAGACAGCGCAGATGGTTCAGTTCCCTGAGCCTTTTGCAGTGTTCGCCCTGCCCCGCTTTGCTGGGTTCAAGTCACAATAACTAAGTTACTTTCAGATTGAGATGTGGAGAAACTATCTTAGCTCATGTATTTTAAAAGAAGGAGAGAGAAAGCCAGAGATAAAGAGAAAAGCAGATACAGGGTGAGCCAAGAAAGGATAGGAGTTATACAGTTAGCAAGTAGATTAATCATGGGGAGTATTATATTGTCTTTGTCCAAATTGTTGCTTTAAAATTATACATGTATGAGACAACTAAATAATAAGGACTGTTTGTTGTTGTTGTTGTTTTGGGGTTTTCTTGTCTTTCTCAGACAGGGTCTCACTATGCAATTCATGCTGGCCTTGAGCTCACTTTGTAGCCCAGACTGGTCTCGAACTCACAATGATCCTCCTGCCTCAGCCTCCCAAGTGCTGGGATTATAGGCATGTGCCACCATGCCCGGCTCTAGCAAGGAGATTTTTAAGTGAGAAAATAGAGACCTCTAAATTCTCCGATATTCAGTTCATTCATCCATTTGTTCATTTTAATTGTTGAGTTAGCAAGCATTCCCTGGGTATCTCCTCTTGAAGATACTGAAAGACCAAAGCTAGAGATGTGAGTTCTGTAAACCAGGAGCTCAGCCTGCAGCCCCAGCGGCGGGAACTGTGCTGTGTCCGAGGAACAGCCTCCTGGAGGAGGCCAGGGTCTGTGTGGAGGAGGAGCTTGGGCATTTGCGCTTGGAGTGGGGCGTGTGGACCGGCTGTGAGGTGAAGCCTGTCTGGAGGGGTGGAGGGCAGGGAAGGCTGTGAGAAGGGCCGTAATTCAGACTGGAGGAGCCCAGGGAGTCGGGGGAGAAGGAGTAGATTCTGTAGATTTGGCAGAATTTTAGGTACAGGATAAGGTTGCCTGAATAGAAGAGATGACCATTAAACACCCAAAGCAGTTAAAATAAATTAATAAAATTGCCTCACTTAGGGGGCATGTCTTCTTATCTTTATAGATACCATAAACTGCCAGAGTAAAGCATTTTTAAGCAATTAGACTTCAGCAAAACCTTTGTTCTTTTAGAATTCTTAAAGAGTATATTCCTCCCTCCTGTCCCACTCAAAAAAAAAAAAAAACTCCCCCAAAACCACCTAGATAACTGACAGGAACTAGTTTGTATCTGGGAAGTAGCTGGCTCCCTAGCAGCTCGCATAGCTAATCATAAACACATGCAGAGATCCTGGCGGCGCAGCCTGCACATTTTGTGGAGACGTAGGGAGATCTTGGTCCGGTGACTCACGCCAGCTCCGTGTTTAGCTTGGCTCGCGGTTGGGTGGCCCAGCTGGGCAGCGTGGGTGACAGGGTTTTCCTGATGTTGTGAACCAAAGCACGCGGGGCGGGGGAGGGGTGTTCCATCAGCTGTGACAGAAACCCTGGCCTTCCTGCGCATTTTATAATCCCAGAAGGGAGAGCATTACCCGTGATGGGGCAGGGTGGGGGGCTCCACCCCATCGGGGCAGTCGTGACTGCTGGTGTTTTGGGATGCGCCCCTGCTTGTTTGGGGAAAGTCTTAAAAAGATTTACTGAGAGGTTCCCCACCTCCCTGGAGTAAGATCACCCCGGAGCAGAATCCCTGCTTTTCCAAATCCGATTGCACCTCACGTTCACCATGTGTTCGACCGGATGAACCATTTATCTATTTCAGGAAACTACTGAGCACCCGGGATACCGTTACCTGTGTAGCCATCACAACCGTGATCTGTACCTGGACAGAGCTCTCCTGAGAAGAGTGCTTCTCTAGTAACTAGAGGTCAGCCTCAGACAAGTGTGGGGCGAGCCTAACATAAAGACAGCACGTGGCAGAAATAGAGACCAGCTAGAATGCCTGCTGTTCCCTATCTGCAGGCTGTTTCCGGGCAGTGTGACCAGGATGAGCCACGTCTGTGGCTGGGACACTCTAGTGAGAAGCTGACAGACTGGTGAGCCCTGGGTGTGCAACCGAGTCCCAGCGTGAACCGCGTCTTCTGCTTGCAGAGGGGCAAATATGGGCAGTAAACATTTCACAGAGCCAAGGCCAAGAAGATCCCAAGTTCTAGTCATTTCTCAAGGCAGGAAGGAAAGGGAAGCCTGTCAGCATTTCATACATGTACTGCGGAAACTTCATTCACTGGTGCCTAACAGGAAGACGAGGGAGAGTGGTGGGTTTGGACCCACACGCCCACCATAGGTGGCGCAGGCCCTCAGGGGCCTCTGTCCCTGCTTCTAGTGCTTCCCAAGGCCCCCCGGAACAAGAGGCTGCTGACTCCACACTTGTGTGTCAACACGGAGCGGGGAAATGTCTGTCGATGCAAAGGAAGCATTTGTGAGAGTGGAGATTATGCTGTGCGCACGTCTCTGACCTGTAGGATCACTGCGACAGGAGCTCACAGCATTGGAGCTCAAAGTCATCAGCGAACAAGTGCTGCGATCTGTCATGCATTATCTGTTCAGTAGACTTCTGAGAACACAGAAGGTGTGAGTTCATGACAGGTCGTGAGTAGGCAGGTAGTGGCAGATTCGCACAGGAAAGTTAGAAATGTAAAAGGCAGATACCGCTCTCTCCTATGAACATTCCGTAGTAATGCTGTCTGGCAGATTGCTGGGGAGAGAGACGTTTCCTCTTACTGAGGGTTTTAGATTCTGCTTTGATTCCAGACAGCCTTTTCATTACGCAATTTATAGGGCATTTGAGCCCGAAGAGTCCTTAGAGAATATCTAGACTTACTTTTCAAATAAGAGGATGAAGACATTAAGCAACTCAGGTCCCTCAGGTTGTAACATTTCTGTGTTAGTTCACTGTTCAGGACTGTAACCCACTCCCCGGGTAGCCCACTTCTAGAGAGATGAAGCCTGTGAGATTCCAGTCCTTGATGCACGCAAGTGCCCGTCAAGGAGCAGGCTGCTCACCGCGGGGCCAAGATGCAAAAACAAAGAGAGAAATGGACCCGAGCACCAGCGTCCTCTTTAACGTATGACTCCCAGTGACCTGAAGGCCTCCCTCCAGGCTCCACCCCTGCCCTGTTCCCAGCTTCTCGCCACGCCAAGCTGAGGAGCAGTGGCCTTCAGGGCGATGTAGGTCCAAACCATGGCGATTTCTACACCATTTTTTTAAGCCGGAGGAACGTCTCATCATGCTTTGTCACAGTGGCCTCTCGCATTGCTTCCCATACGGTGCGCTGCATCAGAGAGCAACGTCTCTCCAGCCGTGGGTCCTCAAACGGCTGGTATACGGCCAGAACCAGGTCTCCATGCATGTGGTTGGCATCTGTAGATTTGGGCCTGCCCTCCTTCTCAGATCTCGCGATAGATGTTACACTTGCAGTGCAGTCATCAGTCTGTGCCTGGAAAAGGAGTCCTTTAATGGAAAAGAGTGTTTTAATTTGTAAAATTAAAAATTTAGGGCTGGAGGCGTACCTCCGAGGTAGACCCGTTGCCCAGCACGCCGAGGCCCTCGGTTCCCTCCTTAACAGCTGCAAAGTAATAATAATAATGATAATAATAATGATAACAAATAGGCAGAGGCGAAAGATGTAAGTAATTTTCACTGACCGATGTTTCCCAAGCCGCAGTTACAGAGGAAGCAGCTTCAAGCATACACCCTCCGTGCACAGGTTAATGTTTAGCAAAGACTCCAGGAAGGAGAGAAGGTCATCTTCACAAGGTCGTTTCAGTGACCTCTAGTTCAGCGCTCCTTTTTGGGTTCCTTTCTTCTGCCTGTTTGGTCTTCTCCTTTTGGAGAAGGTAACTCAAACACACCATGCCCTTGTAGGCATCTGAGTTCACCGTCTCTGGCTCCCACCACAGTTCCGAGTGCTGTACATATTCCGGCCCCAAGGGTGTTCCTCCTGTGGTGCTATTTTGCTACTTCTTTTACAGATTTAGAAACTGAGGCATGGAGAGTAAGGACTTTACATAAGTGGAGTATGGCGATCTCACTTCTGTGGTAAAACTCACATCTCACAGCTGAGCTGGTGCCTGTGAACCATCCAGCTCGGCACATACCCTACTTCCGGTGCCCACTGGTCTTCACAGCAGTGAGTTCCCTTGTCCCTGGGGAGTGGGTCGGAGGTTACCTCATCCAGAAAGCCTTCTTTAATGCCTGTTCTACCCTCCATCTGGCTTGGTTTATCTTCTATCTTTGCCAGGGAGCCCCGGGCCGCCTGCAGCTCTAAATGTGTTCTGATGGCTGGCAGTCACACTTAATTCCAGTGTGACCTCTTTGTGGCTGCCTCTGCCCCACGCGGGACTGCAGACTCTGAGAGTGAGAGTGAGGGTTTATCTTTATAGTCCCAGTGCCTAGCAACCTGCCCCATGAATGTCTAAGGAATGGAGGCGCAGAGGCAGTGTACAAATTTTCTTTTCCAAAATTGGGAAATGCAATAATTGACTCTGGTTAAAATTTATCACAGACCACAATTTTTTTTTTAATTGAGAAATAGAACATGAGACTGTGGGGAAAATGCTAATCTGGGTCAGGTTCCACATGGCCAGCTGCTTATATTTTTACTTTGTCAGATTTTTATCTCTTGTAAAGTAAAAAAAAAAAAAAAAAAATCCCCAGGAGGTGAAAGAGAAAGGGAAATGCTTTTGTTTTTCCAACTGCAAAACTCGAGTTTCCATGACCTCATGGTGAGGCAATCCTTCTTGGAGATCACTTGTCTCCTGTTAAGTGCAGCATCTAATTTAGGGCTCAGTGATTTGGCATGATTCAGAGGATGTAATTTTAAAGACTGGAGAAAGATGGCCACAAGGAATGTGGGCAGAGGCTGAGATAGTTGGGGCTGGAACAAAGAAAAGCACGATGATCCGTGCCAACAGGGCAAGAAGAAGAAAATATCCTCCCACCCTGGGCACCCACAAACCACCCCTTTATTGGTGTGCCCCACCTGCACAGGGTCCTACGGGCCCCCAAGCCCTCTATCCCCCCCACCAACACCATAGAGCTCAAAATACAATCATGCTGTCTCTTTGAAATTGTGCAAACCATAACATTTGACCTATAATTTCCCGTTCTGATTTTAGTTTGATTTTTTTCTGTCCTTGAAACTTCCTGAGGTTATAAACGTAATTGCCAATTGCTAAGACAATAAACTGATTGTCTTATAAAAAGTGGCAGAGGGCTTTCCAGTTTTGGAAACCTCCTTACAAAACTGAAAAAAGAATTCCAGGCATCTGGAAAATCCAACTTCATAAACTAATGTTTAATTAGAAAGGAATGAGAGTTACATTTGTAGAACAGACCATTTTGATTATATTTTAACTATTAAGTGGATTAATTTTCAGGGTGGTCATTCTTTATTACATGCATTCAATTGACATCAAATTACACTACAAATTTAATTTTAGCTTCCTCTACAAATTGGCCAATGCCCGTTCATGCTTGGAAGACTAATAAGATTTCTGCTCTGCTATGGTTTTTATTAATCCTCGTTACTACCCTTAGAGGAAAAACATGAGTAGAGCTAAATGGAATTCTTTCCCCTCCTGAGTGCCCTGACGACAGTTTCTGGAACATTTCGGCAGGACGTGAACACTGTCACGAAGCCCTACGTCTGTGGACCGAAGCCCGGACAGTGAAGCCGAGAACTCTTGCAGCATACCTGGCTCGCACCCCTGGCCTCATGAGTCAGTACACAACTGATGCTTGTGTGGTTGATCAGGATATACTGTTAACATTTAAATAAAAATAAAGGCTTTATTATGAGAAAAAACGCAGTGTCATGAATTCCCCCTTAAAATACTTTCCTTCAGACACACTCATCCCATTCTTCTTGCAGCTTTCTGAAGCAGTTCTGGAAGTACTCTTTTGTGAGTGTCTTTCTGTGGCTGCCTCAATGCCCTGAATTGATTCAAATTGTTTACTGCGATTTCTGTCCCATGAAAGCACTGCAGTGTGTCCTCATCCCCTCACCCTTGATTCACTGGATGGGCCGCCATGTGACTCCTGAGCCTTCCCCAAAGTCAAAGTCAATGTTTTTAATTGATTCGGGACACCAAGGCAGCCACAATAGTGGCACTGAAGACACTCGCGAAAGAGGACTCCAGAGCTGCTGCAGGAAGCAGCACAAACAGTGGGGTGAGAGCGTTTGGACTAAGGTGGAGGATTCCGAGGGGCTTAATGGCAGTGTGTCTTTTACCATAGTAAAGTTTTAGAAAATTCCCACGCTCACTGTATCTTATGATCATACTACGTAACTAGCATTTCTTTTAAGGATTTGTTTGGATCCAGTTTCTCTCTAACTCGGTCTTCCACAATGGTTTCTTGTGCATTCAGGCGTTTGTGTCTTCAGGTAACACCGTCCTCACACAATTGAACAAAGATTCCAGGCCCAGCAAAATCACCAAGGGCTAACCCCACTTCCACCTGTGCCTGGGAAGGGTGGTGGAGGGGACTGCACTGGAGCAGGTTCTGGGAACTTCACATCAGGCTCAGGGTCGTTCTTAGCCTGGTAACACAACAGGCTTTTTCCTCCTGTCTGCTAAAGTGCACAGTGGGTGACAATGGAGTCCCTGTTCCCCTGAGCACCCATCCTTGGTCATGGTTCGGGAATGCAGAAGTTGGGCTTCTGAGAAACACACTCAGGAGTGAGTTTATTTTTTTTCCTCTATACCCGCTCAAGCCCTTCTTTTGAAGGCATCTTACTGAAATGTCACTCAGGGGATGGGGATGTAGCTCAGTGGCACAAGTGCCTGCCTGTCTGGTCCTGAGTTTGATTCCCGGTACCAAAAAGAATAATGAAATGTCACTTAGACATGTGTTTCTGAATCTGGACTGTGGTTTGAGAGAGAGCTGTGAAATGAGGGATTTGTAGTACTGTATCTAGTTGCTAGTCTGAAAAGGTAGCTTTGATTTTGTAGTTAAAAAAAAAAAAATGGAAAGAAAGGATCCTGGAAGAAGACCACTAAACATTTCTTCTCACTGCCAGTAAGATATTGAAATAGTAAAAGCTTAAAGCAAGAACATAGATTTGAGATAAGTGCCATTACTCTTATCTAAAAATAAATTCCTGGGGGCTGGGGATGTAGGTCAGCGGCACAGCGCCTGCCTGGCAAGTGCAAGGTCATGAGTTTGATTCCCGGTACCGGAAAAAAACAAAAACAAAAACAAAAAAAAATAAAAATAAATTCCTCCCATTAGGTTTTTAAGTTTTTCGAAGATGTCCTGTTTTATCTAATGCATAGTGACACTAAGGACAAATATTATGGTCTTGTGAAACCAATTTGAGATCAACTGTAGTTTTCTCTATGGGTTAATGCAATCTCCTGACTCACTCTGTATCACAAAGTTTCAGCTTATTCTGTCAATGCAGGCCAGAATGTGAAGAACACAATAGAAACAGCTTTACTATATATATGAAGGTTGGTTTCAGATTGATTTATTAAGATTGCTCCTAAGAAAGTGGATATCTTCTTATTTAAACCAAAGGGTAATTTTTGGAAAAATGGGAGTGATTTGATTGAGGGATCTTATTTCTTGTTGCTGTGCTTAAAATTTGAGTTCTGTGGTCCTTTGAGGCACAACCGCTGCATGTTTTCAAATCATAGGAGTTTTATCTTCAGATGTTGTACTCTAAGCATATCAATAGTTGTCTTAATAAACACGGTCCCTTCCCACAAAAGACGGTGACTGACATTCTAAGCCTAATTGCAAAGATAAAACAGAGCCGCGCTGACTTTCTGTCACTGGGATATGCTAAAATTCTGCTCTACATTAACAATTTTTCCTTAAGTTTCACATGAATAGCTCTAAAGTATATGATACAACTGATTCTTTATAATTATTTCATCTTTGTTACTGACATCTACTTACTTCAAACAAGACCATTTACACGAAGGGGCAAGAAAACTAGTGATTCTGAAGAAAGGGCTGTTTTAAAGCAGTATTACAGAGGGTGTATATAATTTCATTTTATCCATGAGACTCTGGAGCTATAATTACTTTTCTTAAATCTTCGTTAAAATTTACTTCCTTCCATTAAATATGGTCTTTAATTCTTATTACAGTTTATCCCCCAAAGGACCATACAGCAGGCAGTTTTTATAGAGAACCCCATAATGATATGCGTTAGCATTGTCAAACGAAACCTGTTCAGATCACTAAGACCTCTTAGCATTGCTAAATCATAATAAACAAGGGAAAATTATAGACAATAGAGTTCTTCACTGGGCATCATTATCAGGATAAGTTTAAATACCAAGATCCTGGCTAAGAAAAAGAGAACATCGCCAAAACTTTCAAATCACTAAGCAGGATGGACTGGGCCATGGTGTCCCTCATACGAACTCCCACAGGCATGGAACAGTTTTCCAGGGCTAGTGCTTGGCCTTCCCCTCCTGCTTCCTCAGCTGTGGAGGTGGGACAAGTCCTGAAGTCCAAAACTTCAGAGCATATGCTTTTGGATCCTCTGCAGAAGGGGCTGGGATTAGTCTCTTCCCCTGGCCACCTTCCTAAGTGGCCCGGAGGAAGCCTAGCACATGGGCAGTGTCATTTGCTGGCTGAGTTCCCCAAACAGACAGTACGTGCTGTTATGGCTTGTATCTGCATGTTGCCTCAAAGCCTCATGGGGCTTTTTAGAAGTGAGTAGATTGTGGGTGTGTGCTACTGAGACCAAGGTTGTGTGGTACTGGATTAGTCCACTAATTGGTTGATCATAGTTCTGGGTATGGGTAGTGGGAAGCCTCACCCTGGGTGTGGGTGGCACTGCCCTAAAGGTTTATAGCCTGGACGGGATAAAAGGGAAAGGGAGGCTCAATGCTTGCTGCTTGTGGCTTTGTGCCTGCCCTGCCATGGACTGTTTCTGCCCTGTGATGCCCCTCTGCTATGCTACCCTGCCTTGGAGCCAGCTGCCGCAGAGTGAAACCTCTACAAGCAGTGAGCTTTCCATATTTTTTTTTGTCCTTTTGTGTTTCTGAGACAGGGTCTCGCTATGTATGCAGTTCAGGCTGGCCTTGAGCTCACTTTGTATCCCAGGCTGGTCTCAAGCTTTTAGTGATCTTCCTGCCTCAGTCTCCCGAGTGCTGAGCCTTTCCATCTTTAACTTGCAGAAGTTGGGTATTTTGTTTCAGCACTGAGAAAATTAACTAGGACAATTGGAATGGCTAGATGAATGTGATCCAAGTATTAGGAAGTCAGGAGACTTCACTGAGAAGACTCCCCCAAAAAGTCATTAAGAATTTTGCAGTGGTACAAAAAAAGCATCGGCCTCCTATGGCAAGGGCTCAGTAAGGACAGTTTAGGAAGCACAGTGGGAGAGAGCGGGCTTAGCAGGGACTTGTTTGGGGGCAGTGACCGTGCAGTCCTTCAGGACCTGAATGTCACTGGGATGATTATACACTCACAGTATTGAGGGAAGAGGCAAGGTTCAGAGAAAGGCCTGGGGGGTACTGGAGGAGAGGTAGAGGCAGAAGGAAGAGAAACGAGCAGGCGCCCTGGAGCCCATCGCAGGAAGGGCGCTAAATTCAGAGGAAGCAACAAAAGAATGAAATAGAAAAATACAAGAATCAGAGTTACTGAATGGCAACACTTGTCAGCCTTTGTGTAGATAGTAATTCTAAGGAGATGAACAAAAGATCATTTAAACTCCACATGGTAATGTACCAGATCCCATAAAATGTTCTGAGAAGAAAAGTCAATAAGCTCTTCCTGTTATGACTACAGACTCGCGTTTGAGGAGAGTATTGCCCAGGAAGCCTTCTTCAAATTTTTATTTATTTTGTAATTTTTATTACTAACTTTTTTTTTGAGAGGTAAGGAAAGAGCATGTAGGGTTTTTTTTTTTTTTAATCTTTGATTTAATTAGTAGTTCCAATGAATTTTATAGATAGAAAAAATAAGGTAAGACAGCCTTGCTAAGTTGAAAAATTGAGGATGGGACCCCAGGACAAAACACAAGGTATATGAAGACACCAAGTGTGTGCAGGTTGTGGCTGGCCCCAAGCGGCGGCCTCTGCAGTTGCCATAGTGACCTGAAAAGTAGTGTGCAAGGAGATTGGTTCTCAAGCTTATCCACTTTGACTTACACAGTTACACTGGCTGTGCATAAGCACAACAGTTATACATTTAATTGTTCAGAGTGGGACACTTCTTCGGAGGGAAAGGTGACACCTTTGCCTGGACAGCAGGTATAAACCAACTTTCTCAGCAAGCCAGGATGTGTGCATATCCCACACCTGAGTCCACGCACTATGTAATGCCTCCATGTTTCCTGAAGTGACTATCATTGAACGCCTTTTAGCAATTTGTCAATAAACACCAAAATATTAATCAAGCCAATGTTTATCCCAACTACTGCACTGCATGTATAGAATCACAAAAGAATCAGGCATTTTGGTTATAAGTCACTGTTGAATTTACATCCAGCCTTGCTAGTGTGGGTTTGAATAATCTATTTAGTTAGCAATGGTAAAGGGCAAAACTTCTGGAGTTAGACTCAGTTTCCTCCCTGGGGATAATAATGTTCATCTCGCAAATTTATTGTGAGCATTAAAACAGCAATCTAAAGACTTCAGGACAAGTCCTGTACTAAGAATGGATCCTCTGTACTGCATTCTCCGGGAGCATCTCTCTCGCCCTGCTCCCCTCTTCTTCTCCACAGTGCTTTGGCTTTTTCCTTCCTGTCCTTCCCTCTCCTCCACCACTTGGAGGCATTGAACATCTAAATGATGGTGCTGCCTCTCACAGAAACACCTTGTAGAAAATACTCCTCCCAGCTTTTTGCAGAGAATGCATCCGGCTTCGTGGTGATCACGCATGGGAAACAGCAGTGTTTTTTTGGAAACATGAGAACAGATTAGTGCAATAAGCCATTCTTTCTGTAACTTGGTGAAGTCTGGGAAATGGGAGAAAGACGTTACATATTTTATAGAGAGATATAGCGGGAGGTGGGAGTCGGGGCAGAGCGGAAAGACAGGAAGGGAATGAAATAACCCTGAAGAAACAAAATGTTGTTAAAGATACCTCCGCAGGAGGGATGGATGAGAAGAGGAACTTGTGCAGCTTTACGTACCGGGGGAAGGTATTTGAATCAGGAATTAAAGGAGCAGACTGAGGAATAATAGCATGCTTGGATTTTATAATGATCATGATAGTCATACTTTCTGGAAATGAAATTCATACAAGTTTAGTAGCAGAAACATTGCAGTGGTGGTCAGTGTTCTCTCTACCAGTCCTATTAAGAATTAAGCAGCAACAAGGGTATATTACACATAATTTTCCAAAATTGTACTGTCGCTCTTTCTCCCTGTGTCTTTCTCTCCATCCTTCCAAAGTTAGTGGGAACCAACATCGGAGACATGGGCACAGGAGTGGCCAGTGTTTTCAGCAACTTTGGTAAATCGTTTTAAACACGGGTCTCACGATCCCTCCGAAGTTGAGTAGAGTAGCGCAGTGCACATGGCCCATACAAAGCAGAGCTGGGGTCCGGCTCTCTGTCCCTGGGAAAATCCTTGCGCTCTGCAGCTTGGGTTCCTGTCCCCTCAGAAGGCTTCTGCAGTGGCTTTTCTGGGACGAGGCCTCAGGTTTCCTGAGCCGAGCGAGCTACTCCTTGTTGACGCTGGGAGTCGTTTGCTGTTGAGTCCCTGGAGACTGTTGGAGAGGGGGGTGGGAGAGCGATCTGACACTTGAGGAGCCCTGCTTTTTACATTCGTCATGACCTGCAGTTGTAGGTTGTCTAGAAATACTCTTTAGGAGGGTGAAAGTCCGCTTCCTGTGGCAAATGTAATTGAAGCATCAGCCGAGAACTGGAGAAGGCTTCAAATCTACAGAGCATCACTAAGACAGTTCTTTCCTCTGGGCTCTGGGGTGTTGATTCTCTCTGATAGGTTAACTTTGCACCAGAAAGCAGGAAGGGATACACAAATTATCCAGTTTTCCTCCAGGCTAGATGATCTAGTGAAAGAAAGATTTGGTTAAGATAGATCTAGGTAGCCTGTCTTAGTTATGTCTCTCGTTGCTGAGACAAAATATCCAATGCCCAAAGTTAGGAAGCAGAGGTTTATTTAGCTCATAGCTTATAGAGGTTTCAGTCCATAATCAGCTGGACCCAAGGCAGAGTGGCGGAGCAGAGAATAGTTCATGGTGGCAGAAGACAGCAAAGCACGAACGAGGTAGAGAAGTGAGCCTCTTTGTGCCCCTTACTTTCCGTCCAGTCTACCAGGATTAGGGCAGTGCCAATCCAATCGGGACTGATCCAGCAGTGACCCACCCTTCGTCCCCGCACCCTTCATCCCAGCACTGAACCATGAACCAATCACACTGTCCAGATTTGTTACCTCCAAAAAACCCCTGTGAACTCATGAGGCTTTGCAGGGACATCTAGACAAGAACCATAACATAGACCAACCTGAAAGTGGAGTTTTATGGCATTTGTGATGTTTCTGTCTCTCTTTATGGGTTCATTCATCTCAGACAAATAAGAGGGGTGGTTGTCAATTGTGGACGATCAGAGGCAAAATAGGAAGTGGTCACTGATTCTGAGAGTCAGGTAAAGACACAGTATTCCTTTAGAATTGTTCTAAAATAATGTAGATGTTATTGCTCTATTAAGTGGGTTTTTATTGCTGGGGATGTAGCTCAGCAGCACAAGCACCTGCCTGGCAAGCACAGGTCCTGAGTTCGATTCCTGGCACCAAACAAAAAAAGTGGGTTTTTATGAATGAAGTTTAAACATCATACTCATTTCACATATGACATCAGAATGCTCCAGAAGTGTCTTGGGCTCATTTAAACCCTTCCATCAGGTGCCTTTTTATTTCAAAATAAAATAATTAGTTAAAATCAATTTACATTTAATACTTAGCATGTGTAGGGTGGGCTTTTCCTTTTTAAATGCTTCTTGCATTTTCTTATAGCCTTCCTTTCACCAATGATGTCTTAAAAATAATTTGAAAGGAGGCCATCATTGCAGATCTCGTGGCAGATGGGGATCTAGTTCTTCATCTCAAATCCTTTCAGTCACAGTGTGACTCAGATTTCAGAGCTTTATTAAAAATTTGGTAGGCAAACTTGGAACAAATTGGTCTTTTCAAAAAGAAAAGCTTAGAAATGAATACAGAAATTCGATTTCCCATTCAGAACATCCTATTAGTGACCAAGAAAAGCCCATGCTGTTGGGCTTTTAGCATTTTACATCTTTTCTGCGCTGTATATAAAGCGACAATGACATCTTCCTTTCTGATTCTCCACTTTTTAAATTTTACCAGTTGTACCTGGTTGAACTGCATAGAGCGAGTGAGTTCATTTGTGAGAATCCTTCTTTGGGGCTTGAGTCAGGCACCTGAGAAGACAGTTTCAAGGAGCCCGAGACGCTTATGGAGTACCGGTCTTCCGTGAGCAAAGGAACTGAGGATGGGGGAAATAAACAAGGAAATTGCAATAGCGAGCGTGAAGCGGGGGCGTTGCTAACGTTTGCAGTGAGATTCCTGTCTCTCCTGAGGGTAAGGCTCTCGCACCCGGCCCTAGGTTGGCCTTCTAAAACATAGCTTGCCTCTCAGTCTCACTGGAGTTGCTGCTCCTGGGTGTGTTCAAAGCCAGAGTCCTGCAGGCGAAGCTGCAGTGGCTGAGTTCTCTCTGAAAAGCCATTCATTAAGATGGAATCAGAGCTTGTTTGATTCATCCAGAAGACGGAGATAATTGCTGTGTTTTCTAGAAAGGAACTTGAAGGTGAAATCAGGAATTTTAGGGGTTTCAGAGGAGCCCATGACCCACACCTTTACAGTAGGAATTCACACCAAGAATCTATCACATTACAGTATGAAGAGAGTGTTCTCCATGCTGGAATTATATCCTCACTACAACACACACACACACACACACACACACACACACACAGAGAGACTATAGCTGAATAATTTTTTTTCACCTTTTGAAACATTGGGCAACTTTAAAAACTTTAAAAGTTTGGTGGTAAGAAATTTCTAAGTATGATTGTTTTCATTTAACAAATAATTTTTTTTAAAGATCTATGCTGTGAAAGCAGAAGTCATATAACTGACATGATTTAGGGAACCTTCTCGATCGCACTCCTCTTAGTCTCAATCTCAGATTACATCCCCCAAAGACCAGGAAATTCCTAGGCTCAGCTAAGAACCAAATTCAGAACTCAGCAAGCACCACATAAAATCACACAGTGTAACAAACACACAAATAAATCCTTTACATGAGATTGTTTTAGAAGAGAATTTTTAAACTAGTAAAGAAAGTTTCTACTGACATTTCTATTGTGTTTGTTTGCTTGCTGTTTTTTGGTTTTTTTTTTTTTGGTTTTTGGTTTTTTTCTGGGACCAGGAATCGAACTCACAACTTTGTGCTTGCCAGGCAGGCGCTGTGCCGCTGAGCTAAATCCCCAGCCCCCTTGCTTGCTGTTTTGTTCTTGCAGGGCAGGGTCTCGCTATGCAGCCCAGGCTGGCCTGGAACTCACAGTGATCCTCCTGCCCAAACTTCCCAAGTGCTGGGATGACAGGCGGGTGCCACCACACCTGGCTGCTTTTTTGAGGTGAAACACTCCTCATTAGATGGAGGAAGTATTTTGATGAAGCAGTCATGAGAGTGAGGTCAAGTTATTACTGCCTGAAGCTTATCTCACGTAGCTGCCGCAGTTGAACTTTCCCTGTGAGGCCACCGTGCTGTCACTGCCTCCTGCTCTTTTGTGTTTAGGAAACGGTGCCTGCTGTGAGTCTTGGTCAGCGACTGTATCTCCTCGAGACTCCCCAGCGCCTGACTCATCTCAGCTGGGTGGTGTTTGAGTGCACACCTGCAGGTGCTGCGTGCTTTACTTGGGGTCCCTGGAATACACGACCATAGCACTGTACCTGTGCCTTGTCTACGTCTGCCTTTTTATTTTCCAAGTTGTTCATAGCAGCACAACTCTCACCACAGCCAAATTTTGGAAGCAGCTCAGATGTCCATCAATAGATGAATGGATAAGGAAAATGGGGTATTTATACGCACAGCGGAGTATTACTCTGCCATAAAGAAGGATAGGCTTGAATTGTGTGTAGAAAATAGATGCATCCTGAGACCATCACGTTAAGTGAATCAGACACACAAGCTTAAATATCACATGGCTTCTTCATTAAGAGAAATTCAAATTACAAATAAAGAGCAAAATAAAGACAGATGATAGGAAGTAGGGACACAGAGCTTTCTCAAAGGGGAAGGGACCGAGAGACGGAGGGAGGCTTGGGGCAGGAAGGACAGAGGGTGGAGAAAGGAGCTGAGATCCCTCTGTCCTGTCTGCGCACCAGCTCCCACAAGGAGGGTAGACCTTGTGTACTGCTTCCTAATAAAAACTCTAAACTCCTTAAAACAAATTGTGAAAGAGTTCGCTAGACTTTTTCAAAACAATTCAAACAGTAGGGGCAATTTAAAAATTTAAGAAATAAGGGCAGGGCGTGGTGCCACACGCCTATAATCCCAGCACTCGAGAGGCTGAGGCAGGAGGATCCTTGCGAGCTCAGGACCAGCCTGGACTACAAGGTGAGCTCAAGGTTAGCATGTACTACACAGAGAGACCCTGTCTCAAAAAGAAAAACCTTAAGAAATAAATAAAATTTCGATTTAAAAAGAAACCGAAAAGCAGTGCAGGTCGGTCGACATGCGCAAGCGAGAGCCTGCCTCACGCGACCCGACCTGTTCAGCAGGGTGCGGGGACAGGGAGTTGGCCTGCGGGTCGGGCAGGCCTGAGGGTGTCCGCCTGCCCCGGCTGAGCCCTCTGAAGACCCGCAGCCCTTCTGCGAGTTTCACCAGAGGTCCCCGGGAGGCGGACACAGGCTCGGCGCTGACCTCTGGCTGCAGCCCTGGGCCCTGTGTCTCCACCCAGCGCTGCTCCGACCAGGACCCAGGTGACCGAGCAGAGCCCACTGCGCCTGCCCAAGGGGCCCCAGTCCCTGTGCCTGAGGCGCCGGGGTCCCAGCTGGGGCGGGTTGGGGGCAGGGCTCGGCCCTCTGCTTGGTGTGATGAATGACTGAATGACCTTCCAACGTGCAGTTCTGGAGCCTCCTTGAGCCCCCCTCCCGCCTGTGGATTTCACCTTGCCTCGGCATTTAGAAGGCCTTAACTCCTCGTTTATTGTTATCATTTCTCGATGGATTGAGACAGAGTCTTGCTGTGTAGTTCAGGCTGGCCTTGACCTCACCATGGAGCCCAGGCTGGCCTCGAACTTGTGGTGATCCTCCTGCCTCAGCCTCCTGAGTGTCGAGGTTGTAGGTGTGCACCACCGCGCCTGGCTGAATTCTGCTTCCAGCTTTGCCATTTATTAGCTGTGAGTTGTTGCCCGTGTCATGTTGTCTCGTAAGGCTCGGTTCCCTCACCTGCAGAGCTGTGTGACGTGTGTGGTCTTCTGCACACTCCGTGGTGTACAGGAAGCATCTGATAAGTGGTAGCTTTTGACAGTATTTAGTGGTCAACCGGTGGTTCTGCGAACGCCTCAAATTCCAAAGGTCCAGTGTCAGCCAGAGGTGGTGGTTCACACCTGTGATCCCAGCGCTTTGGAGGCTGAGGCAGGAGGATCTCGTTCCTGTGGGATGCATAGCAAGTTCAAGGCTGGCCTGACCTGCATCTCTATTTGAAAACACCAGAAACACCCACTTTGACTTTGTCCTCTCACCTCCCTGAGCCACACCTTTGCCGGCCTCACCTTCACCCTACCCTGTGACTCAGCCGTCCCTGGACAGGCTTTCCAGATGTGCATTTCTCCTTCACCTCTGTGGTACCCCCAGCTGCCAGCCGCCCGCTGGTGTCCATTCGGGCCCCCCCCCCCCGAGCTCACCCCATTCCTTGTACGACAGACAGCGATCCCTCAGAAGTG
>NW_004955402.1:4527638-4547492 GCF_000276665.1 Chinchilla lanigera | reverse complement strand
ACAGACAGCGATCCCTCAGAAGTGTCCATTCGGGGCCCCCCCCCCGAGCTCACCCCATTCCTTGTACGACAGACAGCGATCCCTCAGAAGTGCAGTTCCGTCGCTCGGCACTTCTGGCTGCTCCGGGGGTCCCGCCTCCCGCAGGCTCCTCCACGCCAAGGCCTGTGTGGCCCAGCCCCATCTGCCCCCGCGACCTCTGGCCCAGTGCCCGCTGCCCCTGCGGCAGTGAGAGTCAGGGCCTCCCCTCAGCCAGGGCCAGTCGGGGCGCGAAGCCCCTCGGATGCAGCCTCTCCCTGAGCCCCACCCGCTGCTGGGGACTGAACGGCAACCCTGCAGAATCCCGCGTGGACCCCAGAACGTGGCCCTATGTGAGGAGCTGACGAAGCTCAAATGGAGTCTGATCCCCTAAGCCAGTGGCCTTAAAGGAGAGGAGATCAGGACACACCAGGAGGTCAGGACACACGCACATAGTGACAGTCACGGGAGACGCAAGGAGTTGAGGGCTGTCTCCAAGCCCAGGAGAGAGGCTCAGACCAAAACAGACCCTGCCCGGCCTTCCTGGACCCAACCTCCAGAGGCTGAGGAAACACTGATTAATAATCGGTCCAGTCTTTATCCTTGCGCCTGGCTTGGCCCTCCCTTGACAACTTTGTTGTATCGCAACTTTAAGGATGGTATTCCTCGGTCATTTAGGTTGGAAAGGTTAAAATCTAATTCTGTACCTTTGTCGGTGGGAAGTTCTTGTAGACAGGGAAGAACACGACAGCTGGGTGCGGGGGTGTACACCTGTCATCTACGTGGGAGTCTGAGACAGGAGGGTCAGTCACAAATTTGGGACCAGCCCAGGCAACTTAGTGAGACTCTGTCTCAAAATAAAAATAAAGAGAGTTGTAGCTCAGAGTGAAGAGGTTCTGTGGCGTGTGCAAAACCCTGGGTTTTTAATCCCCAGTACTGAAAGGAAAAAAACATGAAGACTGAATGATTTATGGGAAATAAAGGGCAAATGGCTCCATGCTTTTTTTGCACACGGATGGAGCCCAGGGCCTTGCACACCCTGAGCAATGCTCCATCTCTGAGGTACATCCCAGCCCTACAGAATTTTTTGATGTTAGAGCGATACTAATGCAACTTGGCACATGTTCTAGAATTTTCTAAGCACTTCCTGCAGACCAGGGTCTGTGGATATCGGTGCACAAGGACATGTCCAGATTCCTGCCCTCCAGCCCCAGGGACAGCGGGACCAAACTAGTGCAGGAGTGAAATTTTAAATTCTGAAATGCTTTTGCTTTATTTAATGTCTTGGTGGTATTTTATTAAGCGCTTATTGATCATTAATAATCAGTAATCTAGGAAAGGAAAGCGAGCCTTTCCTGTCACTAGAGTGTGGGATGTCTCTGTTCGTTGCCACGTTATATTTTGGTGTTCCTGGTTAAGGACCAGATAATTGTGTGTTGTGCCTGTTAGGAATTTAGGATAAGAAAACAAACTGCTGGGCGTGGTGGCACATGCCTGTAATCCCAGCACTAGGGAGGCTGAGGCAGGAGGATCGCTGTGAGTTCAAGGCCAGCTTGAACTGCATAGTGAGACCCTGTCTTAAAAAGGCAAAGCAAAAAAGAAAGAAAGAAAACAAGCACAAAAAGGGTATCATGTGTTTGCAGCTTAAAAAAACAACTCATAAGTGACGTTTAACTTAGGTGAAGTGCAGAGCTCATCAAAGTTTTGCACAGAGTAAACACCAGTATCCATTTACCATGCGAGTTTCTGAAAGAAAGAGTAACGTCCTCTCATTTCTTATAAAACAGAGATAACTTCCTCCACTTTTCATGCACACAGATGCAAGGCAGGGATCGAAATTCTGGTACAATTTACATACCAAGGGCGCGAAGCCCTTCGGGTGCAGCTCTGCCTGAGCCCCGGTTACATACCACGTCAGCGGCTTTCCAGGGCGGAGCATTCATGGTGCCTTAGTGGCCTCACCCCTACCGTGGCCCGTGCAGCAGTCCTTCTACTATTTTCCCAGCACGAATCACCCTGAGTTTCTGCGCAGACTCACAAAACTGAACTCCTGAGCTTCAGTAAGTCAATGGCTTATGTCCAGGCACCACTCAGATACAGCGTGCCGAGTCCTCTTCTCGGGCTGCCAGTCCAGTACAGAACAAACACGTGATCTCTGCCCTTTTGGAGCTGAGGTTCTAGGAGGACACAAGGAGCAACACCGGGAGCTCAGCTGGTGAGCAGGTGCGACAGGTGCGCTGGGCACAGTGAAGCGGGGATGAGGGGCTTCGGGTGGTAGAAGGATCCACCCAGCAAAGAACTGTGAGTGGAGACAGCAAGGGAGGGTCGCAGGGAACGGCAGGGAGAGAGGGGCGATGGCAGGGAGGCAATGGAAGGCCCTGCGCACCCTTTTACGAACTTTTCTTGACAGTCCTTCCATCTAGACATCATCTCATTAAATGGTTGTATCGACCCTTCATTCTGTAGCAGGGTTGTAGGAGGAGGGCACGGCAGGCTTGCAATAGCTCCCTTGACATGGAGATGCAGCCGTGCACCTCCTAACCACATCTCGATCAGGGATGGAGCGTGGACAGCGGTCCCTCAGAGACTGCGGTCCAGGGAAGTCCCGGAGGCCTTAGTTTAGTGCACTCTGGGACTTTCACACAGTGACAGGGTCACCTAGCCATGCATTTCCGGGACACATCCCTGCTGTTCAGTGACCCACGGATGTATGTGCTTCCAAGCAGCCAAGGTCGTGCCGAGTTGCCACAATGACAGTACAATTGACAACGTGCGTTGAGCATTGTTTTTGTTCCAAGGTCTTCACACGTATATCAATAGTCACAGCGTTACGATGCGGTAGGCACCGTTTTTCACGTGGGGGAACCTGGTTTGCTACTCTGAGGAGGGGATCAGCCTCTGGAACAGTGGCCTGAGATCCCCCGGCAGGGGAGTTAGGAGTCTGCTGAGTCCCGATTGCATCTGACCTCTCCTTGTGCCTCCTGGGGTGATTCACACATTCCTCCCCTTTCTCCGGTACTGGGGCTGAACCAGAGTCTTCACCCCAGCTAAGTGCCCAGCCTTTCTGATTATTTTGAGGCAGGGTTTTACTGATTTCTTGCCCACAGTGGGCTGGAATTTGCAGTCCTGCATACGTATGCCGCCACTCCCGGCTCACGTCCCCTCTGTTAACCTCTGTCTTTCTGCTCCTTGGAACTGGAGCAAATAACACCTTATTAATCTTGTCAGGATTTAATAACAAGAAATGGCAGCGGCCCAGCACAGGCCCAGCCCACTTGGAAGCTTAATAAATACCGAGTTTCTTCCCTTCTGGACCCAAAATCACACAGGCGGCACCCTGGGAGGACGCTCTCCGTGCAGATCTGTGCGGAGAAGGTGAGGATAAGTTCTCTTGTCCGGCGGGATGAGCTGCGGGCTGAGCTGCTGTGCATTCGCCTGTCCTTCCGAGGTCTGGGCTCACCGTGCAGCCACTCAGCTTCTTTCCCGCTGTTTGGAAAGCGGGTCTGGCGCAGCCTGCACCCTCGCCTGGCAGGCTGCTGTGGGCTGTTTGCCCGTGTGGGTGTGCGTGTGCTTGCGTGCATGTGTGCATATGTGTGTGTGTGTGTCTGCACGGGGCTGTGATAGTGCCAAGGCTTTTCACCCTGACAACCGGACACACCGCCCACTGCTCACAGCAGAGTGTGTTAGGATTTCCTTGTGTTGTGCTTTTCCCAACTCGGCTTATACCCATGTAGATTAAAAAAAAATCCCATATAGATACAAAATATCATTCCCAGAATAGAAGACTTGTGAGAATGTGAATTACTGCATGTGCAAGCCGAGGTAACAACTGCCCCGCGTTACTCAAGCCCACAGAGCACCTAAAGGTTCGCTGTGCGGTCTGGGCAGACCACTTAACCTTGCTGAGCCTCGGTTTCCCTGTTTGTGAAGTGACGGTGGTAATCGTCCCGTCTCACAGGGTGGCAATGCGGGTGAGGTTAGTTAGGACATAAAACCCTTCGGACATGACGCACCACATCACTGGGGGCTAAACTGTGTTACTGTTGTCAGGTTTTAAGCCCAGCATGTCATCTTGGTGGTGCATGTCCCCCCATGAAAGTGTCGACTAAGCTTGAGTGTCCCAGTATATGCCGCTTCAGTGCAGCTGCGTTCTCTAATGATCACGAATTGTCTAATGTAAAGGTGTACGTACTCCAGGAGGCAAAGCGCACAGCGTGTTGGGCGGGGGTGGGGGCTGGAGGTGCACCTGGCTTTGTTGTTTGTTCTTTGCTGGACGCATAGTTGGCTTAACAGCAGTGACTGCATTCGTAGGCCGCATGGTTTGTTTCCTGCACAGAATGACTGAAGACAGTTGTTCAAAACACATGCCGCTGAAAAGGGAAATACAGCATCAGAGCAAGGGGTACCATGTGATGTTTCTTTCCATGCAGGCGCTGTGTAATGTTCCAGTGAGGGTAGGTACGGTGTTTCTGTCTCCTCAGGTGTCATTTCTCCAGCGTGGACTTCCAAAATCCTTCTAACTTTTTGGAAATGTATGCCACCCAGTCGCCATTTGTAATCACTCTGCTGTACGCTAGCACACCCAAACTCTTCTTCCCCGCTAACTGGAGCTCAGCACCCACTGAGGAGCCCCTCCCACGGCTCCTTCCTCCCCCCGCCCCAGCCTCTGGGAGGTGCTGTGCTGCCCTGAGGTGCTGGGAGCTGCAGTCTTTTCGGTACAAGGGAGAGTGAGACAATGCCTATGAGTGGGATTGCACAGTACTTACTTCCTGGGTCTGCCCATGCCACGTAGCACAGCAATCTCTGGCTCCATGCACACTGTCAGCGACAACAGGACTTCATGGCCCTCCGAGGCTGAAGCGTTCCGTGTTGCGTACGCAGCACACTGTCTATGTCCAGCTGCCAGTCAGTGGACACCGAGGCTGGGCCCAAGTCCCGGTGATTGCCAGTAGTGTTAATGAATCCAGCGTGTCAGGGGGTCTCTTCCACACACCGATTCAGTCCTTTTGGATATACTGTAGACCAGGAGTGGAACAGCTGGAACGTATGGCATTGCATTTTTAATTCTTTGAGGAATGATCACCCTGGTTTTCACACTGGCTGTATGAGCTTTCATTCCCGCTTGGGTTTTCTCCACAGCTCCCTGCGCTTGTCTTTTGCAGATGGTAATCCTGACAGGAGCAGAGGATGTGTGTGTATTTGCTCACCATCAGATCTCTTGTCACCGACACAGGGCCTGGTACACTCAACACTATTTGTCTAATGAAGGAATCGCTGCTTACATCTCAGCCCTCGCCCAAACCCAGAGACTGTGGTCCTGCTTTGGGAGGAGCCCTCTTGCCCGGGGGGGGGGGGCCCCCGTCCTCTCACGGAGCTTGCTGAATCCTTGCCTAAGCTCCTGGTTACGCAGCCGCTATTACCAGTGATGAGAAACAGGAGCAAGGAAATAGAGGAACCAAGCTATGGGTGTTTCAGGGAAAAGGCAGCTAGGATTATGACTCACTGTGATCTCTGCTTAATAAGGTGCGCTTTAGCTTTATTGGACAAGACAAGTACCATGTCCCAGTCTTGAGAGAAAAGCTCTGTGATACAGAAATTGCCTGCAAAGGTGAAGCAGATTATTGAATCACCACCTCCCGAACTTCTGCCCGGCATAGAGAGTTCTCATTTGCGTGAGCCGATGTATAAAAGTATGTGGTGACTGCTTGTATCTTGATGTTCAGTAATATTAGTCTCACCATTAGCACTCATGGACTTATTTTGGCTTTGCTATTTGTTGGAAGTGCTTAAAAATGTGGTATATTTTCATTTTCTGTACAGGTGCCCCATCATGCACGGTCCGTGGTGTGTGTTGATAGGGTACCACCAAGCTGAAAGCTGACTCTAACTCCTGGCCAATGCCTGAATCCCAACATGGAGTTACATTTTGTTGTTGTTGTTTTGTTTTTTCCTGGTCTTTGAGTCCTCAGAAACTTTAATGACTGACAGGCATGCTGACACATATCTGTCTATAACTCCAGCTACCCTGGAGGCTGAGGCAGGAGGATCAAAAACATGAGGTGGGGTGCCAGGGTAGCATGTGGAAGGCCCTGGATTGAATTCCCAGTACTGGAAAGAGAGAGAGAGAGAGACAGACAGACATGCAGAGAGAGACAGAGTAACAGACAGAGACCCAGAGAGACAGAGAGAGAGAGAGAGAATGAGAGAAAAAAGAAAGTTTGACGGCAGAATCTGGGCAACTTAACAAGACCTTATCCCTAAACATAAAAGTACTATAAATTTAAAATGAATAACTGAATGCATGCAGGCTGTGGATGTACCTCAATAGCAGAGTGCCATTGGGTTCAATCTCCATTATCAAATAAATAAATAATTACATGACAGAGAATTTCAAAATGAAAGCGTTTTCATGACTAAAAGTGCCAAGGACAGACGGGAAGAGGAAGTGAAGCTCTTAATCAGAAAACATTTTATGTATTGAGGTAGAGGTCCAAATTCTGGGTTGTTTCTCTACATCCTAGGGAAACAAGCCCGGTATGATTTTTTTTTTTAAATGAGAAATGCGATGGCTTAATTGTTTTCGTGACTTTTTCATTAAGTGGAAAAGAAAAAACTGTGTGAACCTTGAAGAAACAATTAATCTGTGATATTAGGCTAAGAGGCGTAAGTCAGCCTGTAAAAACTGTCCACATCGCAGCAGATCTGGTAGGTGGGGTGCATCTCAGGATGTGAGTGGGTCGAGCCTGCTGCATGATCCTGAGAGAAAAGAGGCACATGTTCCTTGCCACGGCGATGCTCCCTCTGTGCGTGTGTGTGTGTGTGTGTGTGTGTGTGTACACAATAGTGCATGTATGTGACAATAGTGAGTCTTCCCTGAGGACGGACACAGAGGTTTCATGTTTGTCCTCAAACTGTCCCTAATCACCCCAGGAATAGCTCGCCCAATGTAAGAGAGGTGCGTGGTGCTATCAGAGTGCAGAGAGAGAGTGAGAGAGAAAAAGAGAGAGAGAGGGAGAGAGAGAGGGAGAGCGAGCAAGCGCGTCCGCGGAACCAGGGAAGGCTGCCGCAGGGACTAAGTTGGCTCTGACATCTTCAAGTGCCCAGTCTTCAGGGGCTTGAAGCCAGCCAGGCTCCGACAACTGAAATCCAACTGGACGTGAAATGTGTGTGCACCCTGTGAACCTCCGAAGAGGGCTGGGCATGTTTGTAAGCCGCCTTAGGACTCAGATCTGTGACAACCTCGTGTAAGGGTGTTGTGCAACCAGTCTCTGCGCCCAGTCAGCTCAACTCTGCAAACAGTGATTGGATTTACCTCAGAGACCCCGGCCTCCATCTACCTGAGTGCAAACCTTGGAATTCTGAGGTGGGTGCTATCTCCTGCCACTGGGATGTATTCACCTAGGTGTCACAGGGTCCCTAGTCAAAAAGTCCTGTGTGATTGAGATGAAACCCTGTGACCAATAGGGATTTAAGTCTTTATCTCCAACAACTTATAAGGATATATAAAAAAAAATGACTCAACAGTAATTATTGCCACAGACTTTACTATCAGACATGCATGCCAGCAATTAGTAATGGACTTAGTTTGCTAATGCTTCATTGAGGATTTCTGTGTCTTTGTTTACACAGTGTTCCTCTACAAGTTTTTATCCTTCTAATATCTTTGTATGGCTTTATTATCACCGTAATCTCGGCTGCTTACAGTGAGTTAAAAGTGACACTCACCTCTTTTCTGTGCAGGTTTCGTGTAGCTTCTTAGGGTTGCCAGCTTGTCAGGGGAGCCATTGGGGCTTGGGGCTTGGAGTTTTCTTTTTGGGTAGGTTGTAAATCATGAATTCAGTTTCTTTAGTGAGTCTACATAGATTCCATTTCTTCCTCTGCCAGTTCTATTTCTCCATTTCATATAAGCTCTTGAATTTCTTGGCATTAAGTTGCTCATAATATTCCGTTATTATCTGTTTTATATCTGTTGTATTTTTTAGGAACATCTTTTTTCCTTTCTGACACTGGTAATTTTTATCTATTCTTTATCAAGTCTAGGTATAAATTTATCAATTTCTGACACTGGTAATTTTTATTTGTTCTCTGCTTTTCTTCATCAAATCTAGCCATAAATTTATCAATTGTATTCATCTTTTCCAAAATGTAGCCTAAATAAACCTAAATATTTACTGTATCTATCATTTGCCTGTTTATTCTCATAGATCTCTGCTTTTGTCTAAATTATTTATTTCTAATCACTTTGGATTTCGTTTATTCTTTTTTGAGTTTTCCTAGGGTGAAAGATTAGATCATTGCTTTTTCAAATCGCTTTTCCATCTTAACACAAACACTTACTGCTACAGAATTCCCTGTGAGTATTGTATCTGCTGTATCCTACACATACTGATGTTTTCTTACTATTCGGTTCAAAAATATTTTCTAATTTCCTTTGAGATGTTTTTGTTTCACTTCCAGGTTGTTTTGAAGTGTGTTGGTTAAATGGCAATATTTGGGGACTTTCTACGTGAACTTCCCATTTAAATCTGTTGTGGTCAAAAGCACCTTCTCTGTATGAGTGAAGTCCTCTGAAGGGCGAGTCTTGCTGTCGGGCTCAGCATAGGACTTGCCTCGATGCTGCTGCCTGTGCCCCGAGAAGACTGTGGTTCGGAGTCTGGGATCTTCTCTCTCTCTCTCTCTTTTTTGGGCCTGTGTTCATCATGGGTGGCAGCATCCTGCTGAGCACAGGGTGTGTACAGACTGGCCGCTCAACTGAGGGCTCTGTTGGCCAACTTGCACAGAAACCGAGAATGGACAGCATGCAGCTCTTTCAGTGGGGCTGAGTTCCCCACAGGCCCAGAAAAGAGAGAGAGAGATAGAAGATCCCAGACTCCCAAGAGTTCTTCTTTCTTTTCTTTTTCTCTTTCTCTGCCTACAGTGCCTCGTGGCTGGCCAGTGCGCTACGGGATGCGCCAGGAGACTGTGCTGTGGCCGCAGCATCAATCCTGGGCCCCTCCCAGGTGACTCTGCCCCGCCCCAGCCATCCTTGTCAGCTGTGCCCTGCCTGGGACTAAGGAAGTCTGTGGCTAACCCTTGGGACACTGTGTGTAGTGAGCCCAACTTCTCTTCTACAGGAGTCACCTCCCCATTCCCTTAGGGGCTCCTCTGTGTGCTGTTTCTCCGTATGCCACAGCCTTAGCTGTAAAGCCCCCTTCCAGGGGCATCATTTTACCCACTCGTGATTTCCATTTTGAGTAGAACAGGATGAGCTGGTGCAGGAGTGCACCAGCAGCCAGGGCTGATGACACCAACGGTGTCCAGCTGCAGAGAAGGGTGGAGGGGGGCGGAGAATAGCCAGGAGGCAGCATCTCCGGTGCCTGGAAGAGCTCCCAAGGGCTGCCTTAGCTGCTGGCTTCGGCTTCCAGGAGAGAGGCAGAGAACGGCTAACACAGGGTGCCGGTATCCCTGGCACTGAAAGAGCTGCATGCTGTGCATTCACGGTTCTGTGCAAGTCGGCCAACAGAGCCCTCAGTTGATGGGCTGCGGGAACAGCCAGTCTGTACACACCCTGTGCTCAGCAGGATGCTGCCACCCACGATGAACACAGTAGGTATCAGCTGGGCCGCTCCTACCCAGGGCCAGCCCTTCTGGCGGGCAGGCTCTGTTGGGGCTGAGTTCCCCACAGGCCCAAAAAAGATATTGGGGGTGGCGATCATACCGCAGTTTGAGGCTCTTCCTACCCGCTACCCGTCAGCTTTCCCATGTCCACAGGTGCTGGGTCATCATTCACATGCCCACTTGTACACCTGCTTTGATACTCCCTTTGTGCAGGACCTAAACTGATGGGGAAGTCTGGCCAGGCTGAGCTAAGGTGGCTGTCCCAGCTTGCCTGAGGCCGCCAGGGTTGGAAGGCAGTCTTAACCCACACTTTCACCATCACTGGAGAGTGGCTGAGCGTGGAATGAAAGGTGTTTCTTGCAGACAACATGTGTCTGCTGTCTTGCTGCATAGTTCTGTGTCTCCTGTCAGTTTCTCCCCACTTTTCTCCCTGTTCTAGCCTCCCTCGGGATTGATAGCAGTGCAGTGTTTAAGTATTCCTCTTTCTCTCTACTCTTACAGTGCTTTGTTCATCATTTTTAGCGACCTCTTCAAAGTTTACAGTATGCTGCTTTATCTTACCGCATTTCACCTTCAAATAACATTCTCTTATTTCATATAAAATGTAGGAAACTTATGACTTGGTGATTTCATTTTCTGCTACCTGTCCTTTTTGGTGTTGTTGTCATACACTTTACTACCTATGTAACAGATCTCATAATGCATCATGTTTTATTTTAAACTATCTGTTTTAAAGAAATAAAAAATAAAGTTTCTCTTATAGGTAATCACATACTCAGAGTTTTCTCTACTTTTTAATTCTTTTAAGTGCAAGTTTCCATCTGGTATTATTTTGTTTCTGCTGAAAAAATTCGCTCCCATTTTTCTTGTAACACATCTCAGCCCTATGAATTCTCTGTGTTTTCGTGTGATTTACAAGCATTTATCAAGTCTCTAAGTTAAAGGACAGTGCTGCTGGATGAGCCATTTCAGGTTGGGTGTTTCGCCTTTCTTCTTTCTACCTATCCCTCTCATTTGATTCTGTAGTTCTGATGAGGTCTGCACTCATTCTTTCAGTGTTCTTCTGCACACCATAGTCTGCTTTCTCTGCTGCTTTGAGTGTTTTCTCTTTAATCTTGATTTTCCAGCAAGTTCATCATGATACTCTTGGCTGTGATTTTCTTGGTGTTATGTTTTTTGGAACGCTGGGTTTCTTGAATCTGTGACTTACAGTGTTCAACAGATTTGGAAGAATTTCAGCCACTATTTGTCGTAATCTGTCTTCACCCCCACCCCATGTCAGGACTCTGGTAAGGGGTGTCTGTCTCCCAAGTCACTGGGCTCTGTTCCATTTTTAAAATTGGTTTTTTCTTTGTGAGTTTCAGTTTGGGTAATCTCTGTTGTTTTGTCTTCGAATTTATTGATCTTTAGTTTTGTAGTTAATTAACATGTTGGCAATCCCATCTTGTATATTCATCATTTCAGATTTTTTTTATTTCTTACTTTTTATTTCCCAGTTATAGCCTCCTTTCTTTTAAAACCCTTAAGCAACAATATATTTATGACTGCTCCTTAAAGTCCTTGTGTGTGAATTCTCAGCTCTGTATTGCTGAGATTTCACATTTTTGGCTTCTTTGCTTGGGTAGTGATTTCTGAGCACTGGCGGACCTTTCCCTTTGTTGGTGGCGGTGTGTGAGAGGCCAACGCAGGGTTTTGCTGATTTTCTTTCTCAGTGTTGGTGGGCCGGCCTAGAGTAGCTTTTAGGGGTGCCTTATCTTCTTGAGCCCCCACCTAAAGCCCCAGGCTCTCCACAAGACTTTCCATTAAGACTGCTCAGATCTCTAGTGTCTCCGGGCCTCTTGGGAGTATGGGGAATTGCTTAGCTTCTAGATCCTCGTTTATCTTTTGCCCAGCTCTGTGACTGGACCCTGAGAGCGGGAACATAATACTCAGTAGCAAATTCAATAGAACCCCGTGTATATTTCTTGTGGTCTTTGTCCGCGTTGCTTCCTCCCGTCTGGTACTTCTAGCAAACCCCGTCTGTCTGAGACTCCCTGAACTTCGTCCGGTGTCCCCATGGCTCGGGGTTTCTTCTCACTGCACTGCTGCTCTGCGCCGTGCATCTAAGCAGAGGCCGCGGTGACTCAGCTGTCCCCTCTCAGGCACTGCGTCCCGCGCTGGCTTTTGCTGGGCATTCGGAAGCACTTGTGTGCAGGCGCTGCTTCCGGTGGGCGGGGCTAAGCCCATCCGGGCTACCCAGCCTTGCCAGAAGCGGTTGTAGTTCTAAAGAGTGAGTATTTCCTCCTAGATGTGGAGGTGGCCGCTGAGGCCTTTTTGGCACCCAGAGAGAAGTGGTTTTGCGGGAGGAAGAGAACGGACACCAGGGCCGTCCCCTGTCCCTGGCCTCAGCTTGAGATTAGACCTGGAACCCGGAAGGAGTGGTGTGGCAGCTGCGCCGCGCGTGGATCTGTGGCTCCTGCTCTCTCCCAAGCCTCTTTCCACGTCGTCTTTCTCGCACCGGAAGCGGGGTCAGGCAGCCTGTCCATTCCAAGTGTTCTGCGCCGGGAACAGCTTACCCAGTACTTAACGGTGGGGTGGGATTCTTTCCCATCTAAATATGCGTGGCTCTTGATGTGTCTCCTTAATCCTCTGCTTCTGCACAGTGGTGCCACTGAGGACTTCCGAAAGCCTGGTGCTCAGTTAAGAGGTCTGCGTTCACTCCTGCCCTCGGCGTCCTCATGACCTGCTGGGCTGGGCACCACTCGGAGAGCTGAAGGACGTTGCGTGTGATCCCACAGCTCGGAAGGGGCACAACAGGATTTGAACTTGTGCCCTTCTCATTCACACCCCGTGTTCAGGATCTCAGCCTGCATTTCCCTTTCATCACATACCACCTTGGTACTGGAGTTATTCCTGCGCTTGTCTTCTTATCACTGTTTGAAGAGACTGGGAATAGGAACCTCATATTTACAGGGAGCCTTGTTCAGAGAAGGAGAGGGTAACAAATAGTGTGCTCTAGGGCCAAGGATGTAGCTCAGTGGCACGGTGCCTGCCTGGCAAGCGCAAGGTCCTGAGTTTCATTCCCAGTACCAAAACAAAACAAATAATTTACAGTCAAAATGCGTGCTTATTGGCTGGGCATGGTGGCACACACCTGTAATCCCAGCACTCTGGGAGTTTGAGGCAGAAGGATCACAAATTGAGGCCTGGGCAACATGGTGAGACCTTGTCTCAAAAATAAAAATATTTTTAAGAAGGGAAAATGTGGCTCAGTGCAAGGGCCCTGGGTTTATTCCCCAGTACTGCAAATAAAAGAAAATGAAACAAAGCAACCAACAGCCAACAACCAACAAAACACTTCTTTATCAAAAAGATTAACTTTACCATGTAACTTTTTCTCATGTTTTCCCTCACAGATTGCAGTTGCTGGAGTTAGGTGATAGTGCATCCCTGTCCTCCCATAAAACAACAAATGGCAACAAGGAAAGAATGATTTTTATTCTGTTATGAACGTCATACCTAATAACTCAGATTTGGGGATAATGTGTTTTGTGATATTTGTTCCTTTAAGTTATGCCTGTAGATTATCTCTTACAAGGTTGATTTTTATGTTTTCTGTAACATGTTTATTAGCAGATTTCAGCAATGCTGGACAATTAGCTACCATTAGATAAATTTTATTGAAGTCAGATATATGGATTCAAATAATGATAGAGATAGCATAAGACCCTGTGATCAGGAACTTGAAGTTTTCTTTTTATTTGCCAACCAAATTACTGTACAAAGACACAGAGTCCTATTACAATGAAGCCTGTCCACAACCAGGGTAATAAAGCAGTAGAACAGGAACCCGCTGGCAGGGACCCCAGCAATCCAGGGTGGATGTCAGAACCTCTGGTACTTTCAAGGCTTTTCATTAGGTGAAGACAAGGCTGCCCTGTTGGATGGCCATCTCCACAACCCATCAGGCCCTACGTCCGAGGGTCAGATGCCCAGCGGAGGCGGGAAGCTAAGTGTAAGATGAGAAAGCCTGCCTGCTGAAAGCTGTTCTGAGATTCTTTACAGTCTAATTATTCAATTTAAAAATGCCTCCAGTGTTTGGGCAGCTGAGTAGGAGAGGTAGGAGGAGGGATGTGGGGAGTGTCCTTGTTCTAGGCTTTGAAACATTCTTATTAGTACATGTTTATATTTGCTGTAGTTGTGCTTATATTCCTTGTGGGGAGCCCAAAACTATGTTGTGTTGGACCTTTGCAGTCATCCTGTCTTCCGGCATACTGTTATTTTACATTAAACATCGGCTTTGGCTGGTGAGAACCATGGGGGAGCACACATTTTTGTTCTTGTTTGTGTAATGCTCTTAAAAAAATCAATGAGTCCACTGCTGCCCAGCAGGACTTCAAGGGCCATGAGAAGAGTTTCCATGTCTTACGGATTGGGGCTTGAAGGAGGATGTTAGGGATGCTCTAAACTAAGCTAAAATTTTTTCAGCAAGTTAAGTCACAGTAAATATTGTACTCAATAGTCATTTTGTAAAAATTTCTGTGTGCATTAACCACCTTAATAAGGTGTTTCAACAGAGTGATCCTATAGAGCATACGGTCCTGTTTCTTGTGGTTTAATATGGGTTTTTTTTTTTTGTCATTTTGAGACAGGGTCTCGCCATGCAGTTCAGGCTGGCCTTGAGCTCACTTTGTAGCCCTGGCTGGTCTCAAACTCGAAAGGATCCTTCTGCCTCAGCCTCTTGAGTGCTGGGATTATAGGCGTGGGGCACCACGCCCGGCTATTTGTTGTTTTTGAAATAGGGTCTCTGTGTAGTTCAGACTGTCCTTGAACCCACTATTAACCCAGGCTGCTGTGAGGCAAGCTCAAGGTGACCTTCCTGCCACAGCATCCCCAGGGCAAGGCTTACACCCCTCTGGCACCACACAAAGCTTGTTTCTCGGGTATTTAAGAACTCCGACTTGTCCTGAGTTTTTAAACACACTGCCTTTTTCCCAGGATATTTCTCTACTGAGAAACTCATATTCATTCACTAATCCAGTCAATGAATGAATAGCCCTTATCTAAAATGCTTGAAGCCAGAAGTGTTTCAGATTTAGAAAATTTTCAGATGTTTGGAGTATTTGTATAACTTTACCAGTGGAGCACTTCCAATCTGAAAGTCCAAGATCAGAAGTGGAGATTTCAGCAGAGCTTAAAAAGTTTCAAATCTTTGAATATTTCAGATTGTGAATTTTCAGGAAAAGATGCCCAATCAGTATGTGTCCTAGGGCTGCGGTCCACAGAATTTTGTAGAATTTTGTAGAAAATTTTAATTTTGTTGGAAATTATGCACTTGCCCGTTCTTTGGGACTGGAGATGGGAAATCTGCATGACAAGTGAGGTTGCTGCCCCGTGCGGTGACCACGCTGTGCCCCTGCGGAAGCTGAGGAGGTCAGAGAGTGCACAAGCAAAGAGATGTGTGCACTGTAATTTTTGTGTGTGCTGTGGACCTCACGTGTACCACCAGGCAAGCAGCCAACCACGGAGCTGCCCCCGTAGCCCTCATAATACGATTTGGGAGAGGAAATACATTAGCTCTGTTATCAAGTACAAGTGTTTGATGTGATGTGAACTTGATGTGACTTCGGTGAGGAGCCAGGCATCAGACCCAGAGCCTCCTGTGTGCCGAACATGAGATCTTCCCCCCGTCTGACCTTTGTACAGAGTGTGGGTCTTTTATACTCACCTCTGCAGTTCTCACAGAAGCTCCCTGTAAAGTGCATATTGTTAGTTCTGTAGATTCAGATGAAAAAACTGGAGGCACAGAGCAAAAGCATGAATCCCCAAAGTCTCCAAAATTGGTCACATGCAAATCCTTGCCCTGTGTTTCACTTGTGTACATGAGTGCTTATGAATCCTCTCCTGTCTGTGTTCATGCTGAAGGTCAGAAATTGAAACACTTACTAAATCACGACGGACCCAGTGTCTGCGCTTGACTTTAAAGCCCTTTCAGTAAAGCTCCCTATCCACTTAGCGGAGAAACCATAGGTGGGGAAACCGCTTGTGAGAACCGGCCTCGCACTCACGGCTTTCCTAGGTCTCGGCCTCTTGCAAGCTGAGAGGCTGTGCAGCCTTCCTTAGGAAAGGGATGGGAGCTGGAGCTGAGACACAAACAGGAAGCATTTGCCTGCAAGCACCACCTCTTTAAATATCCCTGTGCGGTGGGAATTCCTTCTGTCCTTTGTCTGTGGCCCTGCAGGGGTGGAGGTGGCCAGAGCTGTCCGGGAGGAGGCTGGGCAAGGGCAGCACTCAGCCTCCTGGGGAGGTGGGCGTTGGTGGCCAGGAGGGGACACCTTGGCAGAGGTGGTTGGAGCTGCTCCCTTAAGAATCCCCTCCTGGGCACTTTTAACCTGCTGAAAGGTAAGGCTCGGAGCTCTGCCTAGGTCAGTGACTTCTTTCTGCAGACTAGGTCTTTTATTTAGCAGAAGAAAGGGTGCAAATGGTTGTAAAAGCTCTTTTTAAACATCCCGTTTGAAGCTCTGTCCCGGGCTTGTGCCTCTGAATGTGTCCCTGTGCCGAGTCTTTCCTGCTTCAGCCTCCTACCCCCCACTGCACCTTACACCGGATGCTGAGCCTCCTAGAAGAATAGCCCAGAGGCCAGGGGCCGTGTGCAAAACATGAGGCTTCCGCGGAGAGCCTGCTTAATTTTCAGAGCACTGGCATCATGCGGCCCTGGTCAACAGCTCTTGAGCTGCCTTCATTTCTGTCCTGGGTCCTGTCCTTTGTGGGAGCTGTGGCAGAGAGGGAGAAGCCTGGGAGAGGGAATGCTGCTCTTCAGGTGGGATTCATTTCCTGTCGGTTAGATTTGACTCATCCGCTTCAGAGTGTTATGGATTCTTTTTACTTAAGTAGTATAATCTTTCTGTTTACCAAACTGTCTGTATTGGCCGCTTACTGTTTGTACATAGCTCTACTAGTGTATTTTGTAACCAAAGAGTAAAGTCTGCTTTGACTCCAAGTGTGTCTTGGTGAAATACTGCTTGTTTGTGTAGTGTTTGGCGGGTGGGAACGAGTTTTTCCCTTGTAGTTCCACCTGGGATTTCAGACAGTGTACACAAACCAAGAGGGCTGGGGCGGGATCTCTGCTTCCACCGTGCGTGTCTCACCTGCTCCCCGCTCTCCTCTGTGCACGTAAAGGTGCACGTGGATGATTATTACTGAACGGGTAGACTTTCGTTGAAGCTCCTAAGTAATAATGAACTTGCATTATACTTAGAATTTGTTTGAAAGCTTCCCACTCCATGGTTTCCTTTCTCATAGCCCTGAGTGTAGTCTCTGGTCCCCTCTCTGCCACCCTGCCCATCCTTGTCCATGTGACTATCCTCTGCCCACGCATTTTGCAAGGCCCTCTTTAAACTCCAAACCAGGGGATTAGCTGAATGTCGGAGGGCTAACCAGAAACAAGTTCAACCAGATAAGTCTTTTGTTTAGATTTAGAAATATAAACAAAGGGCTGTATTTTTATGATCTTAAAGGGGGGCATCAAACAGAGAACAGTAAACACTGAGCAGGCAGAACCATTTCCAGTGAAGACAGTGGACACCATATGGGAAGGGTCTGTCAGGCAAGGTCCTGCCTGAATACAAACTACCCTAGAAAGTGAACGAATCGGTTTCTCTGTGTAATAAGTAAAATGACAAAGTACTGCAAAGAAGGCGCCTCCTACTCCTGCTCAGCAAAGTGCAGGAATGTGTTTTAATGCCTGCTGCCAACCCAGAGGTGGTGTTTTGAATCAGCCCAGCTGACGCAAACACAGGCCCCGCTTGGACATTCTCCAAGCAGAGGGTGAATAGTTCACAGAAGGACAGTGTGGTTCCAGGGCTCTCTCCAAAGGCGTGACCAGTCCTGGATGGGACACGCAAGACGACACCTAGGATAATCCCCTGAGTACACATCTACACACAAAGAAGGAGAGATTGAGAAAGGGAGTTGTTTCTTAGGGACACAAAAGCCTGTGGAGCGTTGAAGGGTGAAGAGAAGCGGTGAGGAATGGAACTGCTGATTAGATGGCACAATGCTAGGTGACTTGAGTGACTGCTGAATGGCAGGTTTACAAACTCGGGAACTGAGCAGTCAGCAGGAAGTGGTCTCTGTAGCTATGAAGATCAGCATGAACAGGTGTCCACTTGATGAAATAAGCACAAAGATTTAAACTTTTCCTTTTTCTTATGAGTACACACAGTGAAACGGGGGCCAGGCAGGTAAGGACATTTCCTGCTGGGCTCCGGATCGTACCAGGGGAGACCTCCCAAGAGCCCAGCTTGGTGCTGTGTGAATATCACTCTTTGGGATGCGAACGCTCCATTGTTTTGCTTTGAAAGATCCCTGGAAAGCGTCATGTTTCAGTTATTGCTACACTGAAGTGGTATCTGACCGTCTGTATCTTCCACATTAGGCACCGGTGATGGAGATGCTTTGGCCCTGTGTTTTCTTCCTGCCCACAGTGCAGAGCTGCTTCCAAGCAGGGCTTCCATGGGCTGAGAAAGGAATGCAGGGGAATTGTAGAAGCCACCAGCCAGGGTCCTTTTCCAGAAGCCCCTTGCGCTGGCCTGAGCCTGCAGCTATGTGTCGACACCCTACAGCAACTCTGTGAATGTGTTGGCTGGGCTTAGTAAGCGTAAAAATGTAGGCAGAGCCATGAGTTCATGTTTAAAGATTCTTCTATAATCATGATTGCATGTTACACGTTGTCTTTCATGCTTCGGCAACTGTAAATTATTTGGTAGGTATGAATTTTATGAAGATATGGGGCTTATCATATGATCTACCTCTGGAAGCATCTTTTTAAAAAAAACACCCTAGAACAATCTTTTTTTCATTAGAGAACTTTATGGATGTCTTTACCAATATATGCTCTAATTCCTTCTAAACGGCTTTCCAATCCATGGGATAAGAGAAAGCAGAAATCAGTATTGGGAAACCTATCTTGGGTATTTTTGACAAGTGTCCTATTTCAAAGTCTTCCAGTTGCCCGAGGCATCAAGACATCTGTGGCTGGAGATGTGCAGGACTCTGTGGATGTGGTAGGAATGGTATCACAGAGGCGGGAGGAGGAGGAGTCTTCCAGACAGACAACTTGGCACAGGGGTTTCAGACGTGGGTCTAGGAAGTACTTGGATAGAGATGCAGGGGGAGGGGTAGAAGGAAGGGAAGAATCTAAGAAGCCTCTGGACTTCAGTCCATGATTCCTCAGAGCTGTTGTGCCTATTTTCCTTTTTGTTTGCTTGTTTTATGGTGCAGGAGGTGGAAGCCAGGGTGTCAGGCATAGTAAGTGCATGTTGTACCACGAGCTACATCTCTAGCTGTTGTATCCCTTTCACATTCTGGGCTTCTACATATATTTTATTATTTTAGAACTCCTAATTCACTGAAGTTTGAAAGCACTGAACAAGTGCAAGTCACTCACACACCACAGGCCGTCCCTGTGAGCTGCGCTCTTGGTCCCCGCTTCCTTACCTTCGGCAAGTCTCAGCCCCTGCTTTTCCAGGGAAGGCGCTCGCTTGGAGGTCAGTTCATGGGTATGAAGTTCCTCCAGGTACACATAGGAGGTGCTGCTGCACGTTCAGAGCCGCCAGTACCCAGGCACTTTACAGATGCAGTTTCATTAAATCCTCATGCAAACCCCATGCAGAAGGGTTGTCTATTGCTTGCAAGTGAGGAAACTGAGGCACAGGGAGGCGCCGTGTCTGGCCCGAGGTCATACAGTTTGGTGTCAGGGCAGGAAGGGAAACCAAGTTTGTGTGACTCTCAGCCCTTTCCCCCTACACAATGCTGAATGAATGGTGAATTTAACATGCCCTCTGTGTTTTTCAGTCTAGGGGTAGAAAACGTTTGTGTCTTTGCTGTTGTGGTGGAAGGAGCTGCAGGGCTTCGAACAAAGCAGGTGGGCAGTGTTCTTCCTGAGGGCCTCTTATTCAGTCTTCTTGCAGGGGTATGTGGAATGGGGCCCACGGCCTCAGGCATGAACTCTACCACTGAGCTGTACTCCTGGCCCCTAAGTTCATTGTAAATTCCATCTGTTCCTCTTCCCCACTAACAGAGACTGTCTTGGTTACTTTTCTCTCGTTGCTGAGACAAAATACCCAATGCCCAAAATGAAGGAAGGAAAGGTTTATTTAGCTCACAGTTTGTGGAGGTTTCAGTCCATACTTGGCTGGCTCTGAGGCAGAAGACAGCAAAGCAAGAAGAGCAAGGGGGAATGGCAGCCGAACAGCAAACAGC
>NW_004955402.1:4400605-4527498 GCF_000276665.1 Chinchilla lanigera | reverse complement strand
TGTATACAAAGTAAGCACCCTGGCTTCCTGCTGAGTCACTTAGCCAAACCTCTAGACTCCCCAAGTTGACACAGTGTATCCACCATAACAGAGACCTTGGGGTGTCTGTGTGCATTGTTCTTCTTATCGTTTTCGCTGTTGTTGTTGTTGCTGCTGGGGGAGGAGAATGGAATCACATTTGAGGGGGAATTTATTGCAGAGAATTACGGCATGCCCTTCAGCCCTAAGTTGACCACAGAGCATTTCAGTGATCTGCTTACAGTTTGGGGACCGAAGTCCTGCCTGTTGACTCTTCTGTCACCATCTGGATTTGTCAGCTGATCCCTCTGTGGGATCTCATACCCTCTCCACCCCCATGCCATAGCAAGCAGACTGTTCGGAAATGCCGCCTTGTTCTCCTTGGCTGTCTCGTGGATGCCCCTGGACTCCGACTGGCCCCTCCTCCCGGCCACATGTCCACTGACAGAGACCTGGCCTATTGGACGCCTTGGTTAGGCCAGCCTCATGTTGCTTCAGTTTTTAACATGAGTCCGTACAGATGCTTCTTCTCCAAGACAGTTCTTCAGCGATCTAAATTTATGCGGCACTTTCCACATTGGCAGTGTTACCCGCCCCTGGCCGGTCCCCTGCTGGCTGTCTTTCCCAAGTCAGCTCTGTTACCGTTCCTGGGGCTAGATTCCAGGTCTGCTGGACGAAGCCTCCCCTTTCCGTCTGGGATGCTGACAGAACTGTCTGCCCCTTAAGATCCATCTCACTTTGTTGGCACTTTCACGTGTTGCTATTGGCTTCTGAGGACCGAATCCTTGGTCTTTTTCTGTGAACTGCACCAGCCAGGAAGCAGGCGTCTTACACACGCGCAGCCAAAGTCTCTGGACTTCATACTCATTCCTATTAAATTTCACCTGGCTATTTGCACTCCATGAGCCCTGCTCACTGAGAATTTCTAGATTTTTGGATTGTGGTCTACTAGACTCGTGGGTAAAAATGATCTGAGAAGAAAGTCCCAAGGCTTCCAAATTCCTCATAAATCTTCTCTACCAAGGTCTCTGCTCATGACACCCGGTTAAGAAAACCTCAGTGGCTTGCACAGCCTGAGGCTGCCTTCCCCTGGCCTGAGAAGAGTCTCTGTGATGATGCCACAGGTCACAGCAGGATGTGCCCCTTGCACCCCGGGCCCTGACCTTCCTGGACTGTGTGACTACGTGCTCTCTGTGCCAAGGTCCTGCCCATCTTCCTGCTGGAAGCCCAGCCTGACCTTTCACAGGTTGTCCTTTTACCTTCCCTCCATTTTGGGGCATTGCCTAAGACTCTTGGCACTTACTGTATTCTCCTCGGTGGGAACCCAAAGGGTATCGCAGCTGGAAGTGGGCACCGTGGGAGTAGAGAGCCTGGTGCCCCTCCTTGCTCACCCTCACTGAGGGAATCATGGCAGCCAATGGGATCTGGCCTCTGTGTTCTGACTGCAAGATCCCAGGGCTGCAAATCCAAGCTCCAGAATGCTCCAAAACCCATAACTGAGCATGAACATGATACCACAGGTGGAAAAGTCCAAATCTGAATTCATATGACCATGTCACCATGCAGGCTCCCGAAAATTGTATGACGTTTCCCTTCGGCTAGGGGTACAAGGCATATATGAAACACAAATAACTTTCCTGTTTAGATTCAGATTCCATCCTCTAGACTTTTGTTTTGTTTTGTTTTGTTGTTGTTTGTTTGTTTTTTGGTACTGGGAATCAAACTCAGGACCTTGTGCTTACCAGGCAGGTGCTTGTGCCACTGAACCATATCCCCAGCCCAAGACATTTATTATATAGATATAAATATTCCAAAATCTGGAAAAGAATAAAATCCAAAGCACTGTGGTTCCAGACATTTTTGATAAGGGCTAATAAATCTGTATTGACATTGCAATTAAAATGTGTAATCATACAAAGCCTAATTTTAACCTAGGTGCTCATGGTGTCATGCTAATTTGCATTTTGCTTTGTGTAGAGTAACAAAAGAAATTGTAAAACAGTTTTTTTTTTCCTTTTACAAAGTATAATTCTCTATCCTTTGAAAATACATCATTGTCAAGGAGAATCAGAAATGTATGTGCTTATCTTTTGCCATTGATCATGGAGATAAACAGTCTTTGGCCTGTTAGCTGATTTAAACCTCAGCCTTTATTGAAGGTCTACCAAGGATCTTGTCTTGGGCTAGGTCGTTGTAGAAATATTAAGGATCAGATGAAATTTCTATATTCACAAGCTTATTTAGAGGTATAATATACAGTGAATAAAGTATTAATATTGGGTACATTACAAAGAAGTTTTGTATTTCTAAGTCAGGGGTGTAGAAAACTGGGTACAGTGGGAGCCCACACAGGCTAGTTCTGAATAGCTGTTACCCCATTTCAGTGTCCTCCTCAGCTATCACTTCTGGAAGCTGTAGAGACCGAAGGATACAGCTTTGACTGCATCACCAGTTTGCCACTCATGTTATATTTGCACAGAGTGCTTCTCCGAAAATTTGCTTTTTATTAAATAGGGAACATAAGTGTACCTAAAAAGGATGAGGACTGTAACAGCTATATGTTTTATATGTATATGTTATATGATGTAGTTCTGATGCCAGGCTTCCATTAACCTGATTCGGAGATCAGGGAAACTGGGGTCTCTTAGTGAAACATGGGTTATTTCATCAGTAAGTGGTAGCTTTGTGATTGGATTCACATGAGTCCACCTGCAAAGCCCTCTTCCTAAACTTCTGTAATCTTGAGTTCCCTTTGACTCCTATTCATCAGTCTGCTTATGGAATCCACAGCTAGATTATCACTATGGATGAATTTTAGCACATCCTATTTGAGTAGGGCACAGAGATGAATTTGAAAAGACAAGCTAAGTTGTTAAGGAACTTTTATACAAGCTAAGAAGTTTGAAACATCGCCCCAACAACTGGGGCAGCCTAATTAAATGATCATTAGCATGAGAATAGCATAGTAAGATTTCTGTATTAGCAGTTTAACTCTTGTAAGGGTTTGTGCGAAGTATTAAAGAGGGAGGAGATAAGAGATTGGAAGAACAGTAAGGTGATTATATTACAAACTGGGACTCTGGGTATCCAACAAAACAGAAGAAGATGGATTTGAGAGATACGTTTGAGGGAGACTCATGCGGACCTGTCCAGTATGGAACACAAAGAAGAGAGGAGTGAGGAGTGGAGAGGATTATGGGGTTGCTGCAAGTAGAGAGATTTTTTTTAAGTGGAGATACTGAAATACGGTGAAGGAGTGAAGTCCAGGCAAGCTGCCATTTGGGGGTTGAGAGTCTCCTTAGCATTGTTCCAGCCGGTGGCCAGGCTAGGGACTCCATCTGGAGGTAGATATTGTCTGAACATCACCAACGTTACTAACCATGCTTTAGGGAAGTTCCCTCAGACATCCGCTAAGCCGTCAGCCCTTGATTCTTACTGCTAACACTCTGGAAGAGTCTGACTCTAGACTTGGGAAAGGCTCCATCTGTGTAAATTGGCTAAGGGTTGAGACAAGTATAAGCCATTCACAAGTCACTTGTTTGATTAGATGTCTCAGCTTTTCTGTAGGGTTTCCTTCCCATACAGTCGAAGTGTTACCTGTTTAGTTTCAAAATAAATTAGTGCAGGGGTGGAATTCACATGAGCCGACAGTCCCTTCAGGAGCGCCAGCTTTCCCGTAAGGTATCTTGGAAAGCTTATTGGCCACTTCCTATGTCTGACACTATGAGTGCCTTGATTCTGCAGTAGTGCTTTCTTTCAGTAAAGAGAAGAAGTTGTTTGTATTGTCCCTTCACAAGTTTGAATCCTAGCTTTTCCTCCTAACCAGCAAGGCATCTTCAGGCTGGTGATAAATGCTCTCTTAGCCTTTGTTTCTTTATCTATAAAGGGGATTATGACAGTTCCTGCAGGATTTCTCACAGAATTATTATTTTTTTTTCTCACAGAATTGTTGAGGGTATCTGACAGGTGTTTTGCCAGTGTGGAGCCTTAGCTAGTGTTGAAGATGTGCAGGACTTTTAGCATTACTGAACACAAATGCACCTTGGCTAGATTCAATTCTCTTTTATTGTTTCCAGTGATATCATGAGTGCTGCACTCCTTGCAAGCATTTTTATGTGACTGTCCTGAATACACTGCAGCTTCTAGCAAAGTGGTATGTGAATAATAGATTTTCTGTTATTGGGGGATCTTCGACTCTCACATCTGTTCGTCCTAATGGATCCGGGAGACTGTTTTTCATCATAGCACTCCACTCCAATCACCACCCCCTGGTGGTGCACCAGCCTGACTCTGCAGCTTAGACAGGACTCAGACTATCCAAGGGATCTGTGGTATGCTGGTGTGTTTGTTCCTTTGTTTGTGCTGGTGCATGAAGAGTGCTTGCCTGAATGTCATAGACATATTTCCTCACAGCCCATAACATAGGATCTCACAGGCATCAGAGGAACAGGCCTCCCTGTGGGACATTACAGTGTGAACACCAGATTTTGTTTCGGTGTGGGGCTCTTGAAGGGCGCACTGTGTATGAAGGTAAAGCACCCTTTGCAGCGTCTCCTGGAAACCCCCCAAAGCACAGGGCTCAGGTAGAGGGTGTCCTCCCTGGGATCTCATGAGAGTTGTGGGATTTACATGGTAGAAAAATGAATAATGGTGCTGACCATAGTCATTTTCAGGAATTCATTATGTTTATCACATTTCTTTGCTTAGACCAAACAGCAGGGGGTCTACCCTTGCATGTGCTTTGTTTTCACAAGCTAAGAAGTGTGGGTAAAAAAAGTAAAAAATTTAAAAATGTTTACCAGGCCCATATTTACAAGGTATTATTGAAAAATACAGTAAATGCTTAAAATTCTAAAAATTTATTATGATAGAAGACATTCAAAGTCACTCCCTGTCACTCGGAACACACTGATCCCGCTGTTCTTGCCACTTTCTGGAGCAGTTTCAGAAGTCTTTTTCCTGGGTGTCTTTTCATGGCTGCCTTGCAGTCTTGAATTCAATTCAAAGCGATCATGGCAATTTCAGTCAAAAGCAACATGATGGCATGCTCATCCACCTCATTCACCGGGTCTGGCACCATGTGACTTCTGGCTCTTCCCCAAAGTCAAAATGACCATGAAAAGGAAACATTTTGAATTAATTCTGGACATCCAGGCAGCCACACGACACAACAAAGACACTGATTAAAGAGACTCCAGAACAGTTTTAGAAAGTGGCCAGAGAAATGGGGTAAGTACGTTTGAAGTGTGTGTTTGTATGTGTGTAGGGGGGCAGGGTTCTTTGGGGGAATTGATGTCAGTGTGTCTCTGCTGTAATCAATTTTTAAAATTTTAGACATATACCATACTTTCCACTCATACCTTATAAATACGAGCATGCCATTCCTGTTCCAGGTTTCCCATTTTGTTTTCATCAGAATTCCTTACAGTTTCTGTGTGTAATTCCCAAGTTCAGATATGCCGTGACCCTCTAAACAGACTTTTTATGAACAATGACTGCCCCATGCTAGGGTGGAGCTCAAGTTCAACTGCTTGATAGTTCTTTTGGTACAGTGAAAATGTTTGTCCATTCTTGTTCAGCATTTTAAACATCTTTCTCGTTTTGAAGAAAGACGTGTTAGGTAATGGTGAAAAATCCACTGGGGAAACTTTCACAGGCAGCTGGCAATGTTTTGTTGCTCTGAAATCCTTCTGACCCGTGTGTCTTTCTAACAAAGTTCTGGCAGAAATCCAACCATCCTGCAACAAAAGTAAACAGAAGAGAATTCAGAATGTCACTAACTGCGAACCTCAGGGTCCTTAGCTTATATAAGCGAGATGACTAGGGCTCCAGGGGTAGCTCGGTGGTAGATTCTGTGCCTGGCATGCACAAGGCTCTGGGTTTGATCCCCAGCGCTGCAGACAGGTAGGGAAGGAGGCAGGGAGGGAGAGCTGGACCTACGAGGTAATCAAGCTGTAAATCAGTGACAAGGCCAGATGGCCAGCCAGACCAGCAGTCCCCTTCAGATAGAATTTCACCTTAATCCAATATGCATTTACAGCTTTTCAGCCATGGCGGCTGAGAAAATCAATCAGTCTTGCAGTGCCTGTGGATTTCACAGCCACAGAATGTCATTTTCTTTATTTCCTGTTATATATTTTATAGTCTAATTCTGAGCCTTCCATTTGGACAGACAGCGAAAAAACTTAATCCAGTGGAAGCCCCAAGCCAGCCAGCTCAATCCAGTTTAGCACTTTTGAAGTTGCTCCCGGGTAAAACTGAGGAATATTAACGACTTTTCCCTCCCCACCACTGTGGCTTCCACTTGCTCTGTGGGCATGCAGGAGGCTTAGGCGGCAGTCTTCCGGCTTCTGAGTCCTCGCCAGGGGAACTCCAGGCAGTGCTAGGGGTGCTGCGGCCGGGGCTCGGCTGTCCCTGAAGCTGCCTGCTCTGAGCTGAGCTCCCTGGGCCCTGCTGTCCAGACCCTTGTCTTCAGCCAGCGGTCCCTGCCCCTCCCTGGGAACCTTCAGTGCCCCTGTCCGTGTTCTCGAGGCAGTGCTGTGGACCCAGCACCGTAGCCCGGCCAGCCTGCCCTCCTGCCCACTCTTCCTGCCGCTGTCACATGGGCATGTCATCTCAGTGCTGGTCCTCTCCAGTTTCTTCCTTCTTTTCTGATTAGAGCAGGCCGGTGTGAAACCCGTTTTGCCAGTTCATATCTCTCTGCAAAAATTATTTTTGTCTCTCATTTGAACTACAGCCAAGAAGTTGGAATCTTTGCTGATTTTTTTTTCTCTTCCCGACAATTCTCCCTGGGCCAGTGGTGAACTGGCCGTGCCCTATCTCAAGGAGGATGGGGAGGGAAGGGACGAGGAGGGAGCATCCGTCAACATCCTGTGCTTCCTGCTGGCATCCAGCCCCCAAACCGGACACATCAGCCCAGGTCCGGAGGAGTTTCTCCCTTCCCTGAAACAACCGCCATGTGCAGGGCCCTTCCCACCTTGAAACAGAGTCTTCTTGCCTAGGCTTGGCTCAAGCTCCTGAGCTCAAGCAGTCCTCCTGCCTCAGCCTCCCAAGTAGCCGAGACCACAGGCATCTGCCACCTCCGTGCCAGACTTCCAGTTTTAAAGTGTTTTCCTAGGGAGTTTGACCAGAGCGTTCATGAGGGGTCCCTTGGTGCTTGTGCATGTGTGTGTGTGTGTGTGTGTGTGTGTGTGTGTGTGTGTGTGTACGGTGGGCCCTCCAAATCTGAGAGCTCCACATCCTCAGATCCAACCAACCTGAGATTGAAAATATTCACAAAAACAACGGTCCCTATGCTGAACATAAGCAGGCTTCGGCTCTTGTCCTTTTCACTACACAGTGCAGTGTAACAACTCCCCGCACTGAGCTGACACTGTGTGGGGCGTCAGGACCCACCCAGGGGCTGTCAGAAGTAGGCGGGAGCTTCCAGGGAGCGCTGCGCCGTTTAGTACGAGAGACGTGGGCGTCGGGAACTCCGGTGTCCAAGAGGATCCTGAGACCAATGCCCCTATGGATACTGAAGGACGACTGTATGTGTAACAAGGGATCAATTAGATATGACTTATATGTAAGTTACATAAATGTGAATACGTATTTATACAAGATACATGTGTGGACAGTGTATATACGTGGATCGATGATATTACTGCATAGTGTACATATATCTGTGTGTATCTACACACACGCGCATACAGTCCACACGTCTCTTGGACGGACTTCCGGTTGGATCTTCCGAGGAGCTGGCTGCTGCGTCATGGCGCACAGTCCTGTTCTTTTCTCGGCTTCGCTGTCTTTCCCGGCAGTACTGCGCTGACGCTGTAAAGAGGAGTTGGAGACGGCAGGCAGTGCTCCGCACCGAGTGACGTCGGCTCTTTGCCCCGGCAGCCCCGACTGCCCGTCACAGTTCTGTTCCTCCGGGAGGCCGGCAGCCCGCTGTTCCTGAGCTCAGGGCTCGGCTCTCGTGGCTTTGTAGCCCCAGGTTGATGGCTGTGCGTCGGGCGCTCAGCTTGCCGCTCTTTCATCTTTAAAGCTGGCCCTGAGGTCCCGCCTCAAAGTCACAGACTTGTGTTCGGGTCCTTTTCCTGCAGTCCCTGGGGCCAGTCCAGACCTTTTCTGTTTGGAGGGCATTCACTGCACACCCCAGGGAATATGAACTTGCTAAGCGTGTGCGAAGTTCCCAGGCTGGACAGCTCCCTGTGCCCTGCGGGACGCTGGGCCTCATCCACCAGCTTTCTGGTCCCTGGCGAGGTCTACCCAGTGGAGACCAGGGCTGCAGAGAGAGGGGCCCGGATTACATGCACGTCCACAGCTCTGCCCCTGGCCTGGCCTGTGGCTCTGGCTCCCACTCATGGGTTCTGTGGCTCCGACCGCCCCTTCTGCTTGCTGGCTGGAGCAGCTTCTCCCAGGCCCCGAGTGTTACTGCTGGCTTCCCCTCCTGCTGATGGCATCCTGACAGCCAGACCCTCGTGTTCAAGTCTCCCGGGGTTCTCCTGCCCCCGCCCCCAGGACCCCAGCGAGTTGAGTCCACACGGTTGTAGATCCTTAGCCCCGGGCCTCCCTGCCTGCTTACTGCCGGGTGGACCCCTGAGCTGCAGGCCAGGCCCAGTAGCCCCGGGAGCTTTGGTAGAGATGAGGCGCAGCCTGTGCAGAGAATCAGAGCTCCGGACTTAACAGGAATCCTAGGGAGAAAGCAGCCAGGAGCCGGCTGGGTTTCAGGGCCTCCGTCACCCTTTCACGTATTTATGTCTGCCGTACTGGACATGAAACCAGGGCCTTCCCTCTGAGCTATATCCCCAGATGAGACGGGGTCTCACGAGGCTAGAATGGAATTCGGAACAGACTGGCTTTCCCTTCTGGAGAAAGCCCACAAGGTCTCCTGCTGTGTCCGCTTCCAGCCTCCTTCTCCCCTTCACCCTGTCTCCCCTGCCTCTGTCCTTGCCTGTTCCTAAGCTTACTCCTCATTCTGGATTCTAGACTCCAGGCACTGCGGGGGCTGTGGGGGCATGAAGACTAAAGGGCACATCCCTGCTCTCACTCACTGCAGAGGAGGAAGGAGCGCTGTAGTCAATTTCCAGACGAGGTGTGAGCCGTCTGGGAGCTAGGAGCAAAATGAGATGGGACCAGAGGCCAAATTTATGCAAATTAAAGTTACTGTGCCTGATGACGGAGAGAAATCCCTCTGTAAAATCTCTGAAAAGTATTGCATCTGCTAACATTAGCCACATTTGAAAATCTTGAGTAAAGATACTTGATTAGAATCCCCTGTCCAGAAACTTAATTCCAGTGTCACATTTGACAAACAGCGGCATCTCCCCTGGCAACATCTGGCCATCTGCGACCTCCTAGTTCTGTGTGTGACAGCAGCAAATGCCTGTGGTCAGCTTGGATTCATTTTTTCCCCCAAAAGGAAATTCATGGAGAAAAAACCCAAACGATTGCCTCATAAGCCATCTCTGGAATTAATTTTAATGCTTATTCAAGAATCTCAATCCTCTTTCAAAAGGGTTCTCATAGGTGTTTCTAATTAGGTGGAGACTTTTATTACCTGCAAGCAACACTCCCATATAAGCCCCTGCGTTATGCACATATGAGAACACAGATTCCAAGTTACCCAAGCACCAGTAGGGAAACGCTACATCATGCCATTAAGATGTTTTAAAAGAAATATTGGCTTAGAACTGTGACTATTGATTGATTCCTCCATCCATCCTCCCTCCATCCATCACCCTTTGATCCATCCATCCATCCATCCATCCATCCAAAAAGTTTTATTAGGTATATGATACATTATGTACTGGGTATAGATAAAAATTACATTGCTAATTTATATGGGTTGAGAGTGAACGTTCTTTGAAAAACATTCTCCTACAAAGTATACACTGTTTCAAAGAGGAGAAGTTTTTCAAACAGACCAGTTTGGAAGTAGGTATCTAACTGTAAATGGAGGGGCCGGAGTCATTTGAACACAACAGTATTTTAACATCAAATGCGCAATGTAATGAATCTCATCGTTCATTTGTACCAGCTAAACTGATCCCTGAGAAATGACTTGAGATGGTGCCACTTAAAACTGACTAACAGGCACCAGCCTTGGTGACACATGCCTGTAGTCCCAGCAGTGGCTGAGGCAGGAAGATCACCACCAACCTGGGCTATGTAGGGAATTCAAAGCCAGGCTGAACTACATAGCAGGACCCTGTCTCAAAAAAATGAACAAGCAAAAGTTTGATTAAAAAGATGAAGACAAATCTTCCCCATACCAAGAACTGCCATTTTAAAACTGTTTGCTCTATCTGTTAATATATTGTAGCTATTAATGCAATTTGAAATGGGAGAAAATTCATAAAATTATCAAGTTTTTCGAGCTCAATGTCTTATCAACAAAGTTTTTAATACTCCAGAATTATTATTGGCCTAAGACTTTGTAAGTGTTCCAGTGTGATCAGTGATTGAGAGTCAAGTTTTGTATTGAAAGTGTATTTTGAGAACAGGAAATATCAACTAAAATAAAAATCCGCATCCCACAAATGAAGAAAGTTCTTTAAGAAACATCTTTATTTATTCTTCCTTTATGTTATTGCTCGCTTTTATTTTTTGAGTATGAGATTTTCAGTGAAAGCGATAATGATCATTAAGATACATCTTTTCTTTTTAATGGATGTGGTCTATAGTTAGGGAAAACCTTTCTTATAGATTCTTAGTTTTATTTTGGTTTCCTGGCAGCACTGGGAATTAAACCCTGATGCCGAACTACGTTTCCAGCCCTTTTTTGTTCTGGGACAGGGTCTCCCTAAGGTGCTCAGGCTGAGGTTGAATTTATGATTCCCCGGAGCGGTAGGATTACAGGCATGCACCACCTCACCTGGCTGAGATTTCTTGGTGTAAAAGCTTCCTCTGCTGGGGACTTGAACCCAGGACCTCGTATGTGCTAAGCCAGCACTCTGCCAGAGCTACACCCCCAGCCTTAATATCAAAGTTTAATCTGTCCTTTCTAGCAGCCTATCAGCTCTCAATAGCTGCCTCGTCCGTCATTTCCTCCCTGACTCACGTGAGTGCTTCTGTTTCTTCAGCACATCTGCATTCGTTTTGCAAACTGCTGCTCTGCTTCAGTTTTTCCTGGTCTTGGGCAGGGGCGGGTCCCAGCAGCTTGCTGGTTCTTTCCTATGTTTGGGCCCTGCACATGGATCTGGTGTTTCTGCAGAACTCTTTGAAACTATAGTTTGCTAGGGACACAGCGATGATGGAGACAGAGGAATTCCATGGCTGCTTCTCCCTCCTACTAAGGGAAAACATGAGCAAGGGGCGTTCACACCACAGTGCAAGTGGCTCCTAAGTCTGCCAGCAAAGGCATCACAGGATGACGACGTGTGAACTGGGCCTTAAAGGGCAAGCATTTCACTTGTCGATGTCATAGAACATCCTCGTTAGAGAAAACAGCCCTGCGCAAGCCCTACGCCGCCGTCGGTGGGGCATTACCAGGCAGGGGCTGCAAGCAGATGTCGGGGACGTGGAGACCTGCTGCTAGCATGCGGCCCCGTGTGGCCCTCAGCCTTTGCAGACAAGGAGCCTGCAGGAGGCTGGTTTTGTGACGAACCCGTGCCTGAAGTTTAAGGTCATTGCAGAAGGGTGAATCTGAGAGCAGACACGGGAGGCCAGCCAGAGCCTGAGCAGGGGACACAGCAACAGGGGGCCGAGTGATGGCGCAATAGGGGCAGGACCTCAGCTTCTCCCTTGGGCCGGGCCCCTCAGCAGTCTAGAACGCATGGGACGGCTTTCTGCATTCTTCGACAGCCAGGGAGGCCAGGGTCCTGCGGCTCAGGGGACAGTCCACTTCCCTGTAGGCAACAAGGATGATGACTTCTAGGAAAACATCTCTGTGAAAATCTCATAGAAAATAAAAACATGAAGAAGAAAACACAAAGAATCTGTAAGCCTTTCACCACAGATAACTGTCATTAACAATTCATCAGTCATTACTCTGTGTGTATTTTATACACTTAGGAAAATTTTAGGTCCTAGTTTTCCTATTTAACACTACTAAGACTATGAAAAGCCTTTCCTTTCATGGTAAGGATGCACCATTACTCTGAGTTTGATGACTTCAGAGTCACGTTTGCGGATGTGCATAGAAACAACCATATCCTCCCCTCATTGGTTGTTTCTGAATTTTCTTCCCCCCGTCCCCCCCGTACCAGAAATTGAACTCACGACCTTGCACTTGGCAGGCAGGCACTATGCCACTGAGCTAAATCCCCAGCCCCCTGTTTCTGAATTTTCATGTGGGATCTTGTAGTTAACTCCACTGTGCCTGCAGTTAGTTGTCTAAGACTATTATTCTTATGGGCTAGATACCATAAGTAGAATTAACGAGTTCAATCACTCTTGACGTAAAGATTTTAATGTTCCTATATTGCTTTTCAGTGAAAATATAAAGGGAAGCTTTAAGTTTTGGAACTATTTACCATGCGGGAGAGTTTGGATTTTGCCAGCATTTGCTGTTTGAGAATGGTGAGTGTGATCTAAAGCGATTCTGCTTCGCTTGTGGGGGAGAGTTAGCAAATGGTAGCATCACAAAGAGAAACCAAGGAGGACAGGAAGCAGGCTGTGCTCGGTGCCAAGCTCGGAACTGTCACGCTGCTGCCCCGGAAACGCTCCACTGTAGGACTCCACAAGAGAGAGAGGAAGTTCTAGGGCCGGACCCGCGTGCTGTTTGCAAATCCATGTGAAACAGAGGGAGAGAAGTGGGTGAGATGAGAGGGTAAGAAGAGAAGGGAAGGGATGAGGCTGTGAGAGACGCTGCTGCTTCTCTAGATCGGGTACAGGAAGAACTGGCAAAATAGAATCAGAAAAACATCAGGAGATTGCATGGTGAGAGATTTTTCAGAAAACAAAGCAAAGCAAAACAAAACAAAACAAACACAGGAATGATCTGTAGCCCTGATTCCCCGTGCTATCAGACATGTTGCCCTCTTTTACCATCCAGAAATGAAATGTATAGATTATATACTCTCCCTGTGCACATACTTTAAAAGTCAATCTGATGCCACAGCTGCAACATGAAACAAAAAATCCAAGGAAAGTGCGTCATGTGGGGCAGGACCAAGTCAAGGTGATACAGGGAGGGGTCGCGGTCACAGCCATTCAGCCACTCGGCCATGGAGAGTGACCTCGTACGGGGAGTGGTCAGCACATGCTGGTCACATGAGCTGCACTGCAAATAAGCCAGACTTGCAGTTGCATTGATGGGAAATTCTGTGTATAAAAAACACTTTATACTTTGGTCTAAAACCAAACCAAGCTCCAGGTGAAGGCAGTGAAGAACAAGGTTTTCATCCCTGGTGAAGTTCTACCAGGGATTGGAGGGCCCTGGGTGCCTAGGACCATCCTCTGTTGCATGGGACTGGCCACTGCCTGTGACTGCTGGCCTCCCTGAGTCTGGCCATAAAATGCAGCTGATGCAACATGCGGAAAGCTCTCCCACCGCATTCCAGGCCACTCCCTGCCAGGGACCTGGTCCAAGGGACAAGCAGGAATTCACCTTGTCCGATGCTCCTCCCACATTCTTCGTCCTTAGACTTCTGGCTAAGTAAGAGATGGGGGAACAGCACAATGGTGTAGTAATCAAGACTTCTGTGGAATCAAGGGTTTTCCCACTGTGACTCCATAAACTGCTCCAGGCCCTCGCTTTCTCTGGGCTGTAGATTCTTAGGTTAACTCATTAGACACAGCAGTGTCACATTTGCATTGGCAATGGCTCCACCCACTTAGAAATCAATGGCCATTCCCTACACCCTCCCGACCACTTGCTTATTTTCACCTGGCTCAAACTCGCATTCTACCTTTAAACAGGGCAGAATGAGGACCTTGAAACGCCTTCATTACTCTGGGTGGTTGTATGGCATGTAGGCTGGTCAGATGGGGTAAAAAATTTTCCCAAAATTCCATTCTATTTGACGGTGGACAAGTAAGTCAACATCTGGATTTTCCATTTCTTCCTACTTAAAAGACTTATGAGACATGATAAATGAAAATCTCTGAAATACTATACTGGTACAAGGTCCATTATTGCTAGGGCCCATACTGAATGTAGCAGGCCTGTGTCAAGGTAGGTAAGGTCTTCTTATGCTCAAAATACAGAAAAATGGGAAGTGTCACTCCTCTAGTATTTCTTTGAACTGTTTGTTTTTTTAAGTACTCAGGTCATGGATGTTCTCTTATATATCCCTCTATTTCATTTCATGTCTATTTTTTCTCTTCTCCCTTCTATCTTTCCTCATCCAAAAGAAACAGAACTGATTTGGGGTAGATGAAAATAGTGTTGAAGATGAGAATTGTATTTAGGTTTTGAAAGTAATGTTCTGAGTGAAAGAGAACAAAAGAATTGCAGTCGATTTTCAGGGAACTCTTTGGATGTGTTTTCCCTATCTTTATGTACACACATACTGTGAGTTGCAAAACATTTTTTGGCCATGTGTGTGTGTGTGTGTGTGTGTGTGTGTGTGTGTGTTGCTGAAAACTGAATTGAGGGCCTCTCACATCCTAGGCAATGCTCTCTTACTGAACTATACCTTTAGCCTTGGCAGCCGTATTCCAAAGATGGGAGTCTGCCCTCTGCGTTTATCAGTAAAGGGTATACAGTGTACTTACTAGCTTCTGCTGTGCTGAGGACTTGATTTACCTTGCCACTAATTCCAAGGGCCATAAGGTTAAGGTTAAAGAAGAAGGACGTTAGAGAGCTCTCAAGGTGAACGGGAATCTCTATAGCCAGCCTGCGTCCTCAATATGGGAGTGCCCCGGATTCCTGGCCAGAGGCTCTGTGAGCTCATTCCTACAGTGCACATGCAGGGGAGAGGTGATACTCTGCAGATGCTTCATAATGATAAAATTAATGCTTTATTCACTTTTTATTGGAAAAAAAACATTAGATACAGACGCTACTAAGCTGTGTGTCCGGTTAAAGGTCAGCAGTGTTTCTCATCGAGAAAATGCATAGGGACTGCACTTCCTGACCAAAGGCGCTGCAGAGCAGAGGCACAGAAGGTTGACTGCAGCTGAAGCAGCTGCCGAGTCTGTTCTTGTTTTCCACAGCGTGTCGATGAACAGGCCGACTCTCCCTTTCAGCCTCTCTCGTCTCCCGCAAACTCTCTTTCTTGACAGACTCACGGGTTTTGTACTGCTTCTTGTTCTTTCTTTCATAACGCAGTAAGTAAATTTCAGTGGCTTTTGATTCATGTTTCTAACTTCAAATGCACTGAAGAAATTTCTGCTTTTTACAGTTGGCTCCCTGACGTTCAGCATGCGACAGGAACACGGGGCGTGGTCTCCGCGATCCCTCCGCACGTTCTTGCAGGACCCAGCTAGGTGCCGCTTATTTTGTTCTGAGTGCACTGACTTTTGGAACTTGGGGCTTAAAAGTTTCCCATTGGCTTTCAGTTTTTGTAGGAAATGCTGTAGATTTGCTTTAAGGGTCTTCCAGATCTTCCTTTCTGATTAACACAACTCGAGCCTCTGATTTCTAAAATCAAATGATCCATTTCATTTTTCCATTGCAATTTCTCCTAGAAGCACAAAGAAAGGCTAAACAGTAAACAGATTTTCTGAAGACACCAACAGAAACATTGACGTTTTATTTTACCACGTGATCATGAAGAGTATTTTCTTGGGTCCTGGTTTATTAAGAATGGGCTTTCTGGTTCCACGCATGAGTCTTACGGTCCTTCTCTATATAGGGAAATGGACCTTTCCACAAGATCTGATGCACAGCGTGAGCACCAGCACATTTTAATTGAGCCTCTCATCGTTCCAGGGAGGAATTTTGTCCAGAAAGCAGAGTGAAATCTCACCGCTACTAGAGGGAGGGGGAGACGTGGAGAGAGTGCTGCTCTTGGTAGGGTTCCCGGGAATCCCCGAGTTCTTGGGGTTCCTCTCCACGTGTCCTAGGCAGGCATACAGCATCACCCTACCCTAGATCAGGGGTGACAGGCTTTTCCTGAGCACACCGGCTGTAAACGTTTCCTGCTTTGTGGGCCTTAGATCTCTGTCTCTCTGTCATAACTGTTTAACTTTGCCTGTAGTGCAAATGGGTCCATAACTGTCCATAAGCGAATGGCTGGGTGTCCATTAGCTGCTTTTTCAGAAACCAGCAGCAAGCTGGTTTGTCTGAAGTGCAGTTGGCTGAGCCCTCTTCTGGGTCACTCCACTGTCTTGGTGGAATATCTACACCTCTCCTGTGAGTGACCTAGCTTAGAAAGTAGCCCGATCCCGGGTTACCTGAGCACTGTGGCATCCACAGTGCTGCATGCAGCATCCAAAAAAAGTCTGAAAACATAGCCAGGAAGTAGGTGTTCCCGTGCTGTTCACGTGTGACACTGGAGTCTAAATTCAAACCACACTAGACTGTCGTATCTAAAGCCTCTGGGCTTCTGTGTATGTGGAAGGGTAGCTGGCAGATGGATGAATGAAAATGCTTAACAAACTGTATGGCACTGCACAAAGATAGTATTCCAAGTATTGAACAATGCCTAGCATCACCCAGGCATCTGCCAAGAGCAGCAGGCATGGTGGGTGTACCGAAAAGAAGAGATTTTTCTTCAGCAGAAGTAAACACACACACACACCCAGCATAGACACAAAAATACAAACACACACAGACTTTGTGTTGCTGGGGATGGAACTCAAGACCTCCTGCTCTCTCATCACACACTGTATCACTGAGATGCCTTCAAATTCCCATGTGCATTTTTCATAGAATATTGAGACCCCCGCAAGCTCCGCTACATGCATCTCTATTCGGAACTTCACCTTCCCTCTCTTTATTTCTGACTGGGGAAAATGGACTTTCCTCTGGTAAGCTTGGGCCCATGCCTCACTGCCTCGGCTGCCAGTCCCTTCCCGACTACAGCTGTCAATCTCTCCTTTTCTAAAAGCTTCCCACCCCGGCCTTCAGAGAGGCCACACACCCTCATCCTATAGAGCAGCACTGTGGATGCATAATTTCCCCTTCACGTGGTCAGTGTTATGAAAGGTAGGTTGTCCTGGAACCTAAGAAATTCATTGGTAGCCACTGCACTCACTTGGTAGCTGTGTCTCTCTTCTTTTCTCTGAATTCTGTTAAATTCAGTTTTGTTATCATTTCCTCAAGAGACATCCTCACAACACCCTGTAGGTCCTATAAATACTGGGCTTGGCCAGTTAATCTATTTGGCACAGTCCCACCAGACTGGTGAATGAAGAGAAGCAAAATTCCGCATCAGTGTAAAATGCTTATTTTTCTTTCTTGTTTTTTGCGCACATGTACACAAACACACACAGAAAGTTTAAAGTGATTCTGAGATTAATAAAAATCATGAACAATAGTAATGAACAAAAATAACAAATGGAATCCGGGTGTGTTGGCACACACCTATAATCCCGGCACTCAGGAAGCTGAGGCAGGAAAATCGTTGGGAGTTGGAGAGCAGCCTGGGCCACAAAAAGAGCTCAAGGCCAGCCTGAACTGCATCAGGAGACCCTGTCTCAAAAAGACAAAAACAAAACAATACCAAATGGGAAAGAGAAACATTTGCAGGCCCAGTAGACAGAGGATTCTGTAAGGTGGGCAGAGCAGTAAAACAATCTAGGCAGACTTCACTGCTCCGCAGAGTGGTTTAATGTGTACATATCTGACTAAGGTATTTATTGAAAATACATAGACTTTGGGGGCCTAATTGCTCCCGGCGTGTTTGTCATTAAGGTGTTATTTAACATTATCTTTTTGTGGTAAGGAGTATCCACTTGGGAAACCGCCCTGCTTTGTGAGAGAGAGCCTTGTCCCCCTCCACACACACACACACCCTTGGGCTTCAGAAATGGGGAAAAAAAAAAAAATGACCCAGTTTCCTTTGCTGCTGTTTGGAGTTTGATCTCTGAAACTAGAAGGAAAGATGGCTGCCAGCCCGGGCTCCCCTCCTTCCGGTTCCTTGGGCGCCGAGGCCTCTGCCTGTGCCCCGGATGTTGATGAGGCCAGGTGGTGCTGGCTGCTGACCCTGAGAAGTTGCGTGCGACTGAAGGACGCAGGGTCGCCCTGGAAGTGGACAGTGTCCTCCTCCCAGTCCTCCGCTTCCTTCACGCTCCCGTAATAGCATAACTTCCTTATCTTTTTGGAGCTGGTGCTGCCTGGAGCAGATTCCTGCAATTTGGCCTAGGAGAGAAGGGAAACTAGAGAAGAGTGATTCACTTCAGATAATGCTTTTAAAAACAAGTTGTTGTTGTTGCTTTAAATGAACCTTGCTTAAAGGAAAAGGGCGACATTTAGAAGGAGAAAGAAGAAAGTATTTTGTTGAATAAAATCCAGACTTTAAAAATTTTCAAAAAAATTTATTAGCACGTGATTTCAACACACGGTTATACTCACCTTGTGGAGCTGGGTGGTGCGTGTACATAGTACATCTTCATTCGGTCCCCTTCTGTCCTCCCTTCCCCTCTGGCCCTCTTCCCACTTGCAGAAACTCTAGTTCCCTGTTTCCTATTATTTATCTTTTACTTTGAAAATGCAAAACACATTAAAAAGAAAACTAATGCTAAATTATTAATCTTATCAAGTAATTTTCTAAAATGTTTCTTCAGTGCAACATTTATTTAGAAAAGCATTTTCACACATGCTTACAATTCATTATGCATCCAATATGAGAGATCTTAAGTCCATCATGAGATGTTAGGCGAGATCTAATATCATTTCTAGTTTTAGGGAATTGAGAGTCAGAGAGCTGAGGAGAATCCTATCTTCAACTCAGTAGGATGTCAGATGCTGGGTGCTATTCCTTGGCAGGCCATTTTCATCTGGTAAGATTGGAGACAGTATCTTAGAGAAAGTAGTACTAACTTTTCTTCTCGGTTTATACAATCCTTTCTAGCTTTTCGCTTAATAATGTGCACAGTTTTCTTTTGTGATACCGTCTGCTCAGGTATTTAATTCATTTTAGAAACTCAATTATTCGTTTTACTCTTACTGAGTTCTGAATATCCTTGTGTATTCTGGACACAAGTACTTTCCCAGTGTTGTGATCTGCCAGTGCTTTCTTACCATGTGTCTTTATCTTTTCTGTCTTTTCTTTAGAAAACTCTAGGCTTCAACCTGGTCTTAGAGAGCAGAAAAATTTAAGTCCATTTTCTGAACATTTTTGTCTCGTGGAATATGCTTTTTGTGTCCCACTTTGCTTAACCCAAGGCCATGAAGATTTTTACTTTTTCCTCTGTTTTCTTCTAGAAGTTTTAGAGGGCTTTAGACTTTGCATTTGTACCAATGATCTATATTGAATTAACTTTTGTATATGGTATGAGATATTTTTGCTTATCAATCTTTACTTGAGCACTGTTTATTGAAAAAGGTGTTAGAAATGAATGACACTCCATGTGGGAATATTTTCGGGCTCACACCTGTTCTGCTGGTCTGTGGCTCTACTTAGGGCCAAGGTCGCAGTGCTTCAGGACCTTTGCATCATAGAAAGTCTGAATGTGAGTAGTGCAAATGGGTCGACTTTCATCTTTTTCACTTTTTTTTTTTTTTTTGCCATTTCAAGTGCTTTGCATTTCCATATGAGCTTTAGAAAGCGTGCCAGTTTCTATGAAGAAAGCCTGCTAGGAGTTTGAAAGAGATTGCATTGAATCTACAGATTACTCTGAGGGAGATTTGACCTATGGAGATGTTGAATCTTCTAATCCTTGAACATGTTACATCTTCCAGTTAATTTAGGTTTTCTCTCAGCAGCGTCTTCAGCATACCGGGCTTGCCCAGTTTTTGTTAGATTTATGCTTCTAAGTAGTTAGATGTTTGATGTTTTGTAAGTGATATTTTTTAAAGTTTTGTTTTCCGATTTCTCGCTGTTGGTGCAACAGTGGTGACGAGCCTGTGGCTCCATGCCGCAGCGGGCTGTGCGTGTCACTGAAGCTCTAAAGGGTTTGCCATCCCTGGAATGTGGAAATAGAACTGCCTTTGTATATTGATCTTGTAACACTGCTAAACTCACTTTTTGGTTTCAGTAGCTTGTTTCTGTGTTTTATAAGATTCTCTACAAAGCTGGTCAGCAGTATCTGCACATGAAGACTTCCAGCGTGGATGTCCTGTCTGTTTCTTGACGTTCTAGTTAGAATCTTCAGTATAGCATTAATTAAAGGTGGTGAGAGGTCTTGTTTTTAATCTTGCAGAGAAAGAATTTTCTGCTTCAACATTAAATGTGGTGCTAGCTGTTCTTTCTGTATCCCACATCCAGGTTGAGGTAGCATCCTACTAGTACTGATTTTGCTAAGAGGTTTTTTATTTATAGGAATAAGTATTTATAGGAATGGACAGTTTACAGGGATGGATTTTGTCAAGAACTTTTGGTAACTATTACAATGATCATGCAGGTTTCATTGTTTCATCTGCTAATGTGATGAATTACATCCATGGGTTGCTTTTCAAATTTTATGTCATCCTTGTTCCAAGATAAACCCCAAATTGGTATTGGCTATCCATCTTACATATCACTGGATTGAATTTGCTAAAATTTCAAGAATTTTGTGTCTGCACAAATAGGCAGCATTGGCCTGTGAAGCTTTTTTTCCTAGTAATATCTGTCTTGTTTTGTTTGTGGATAATGGTATTCTCTTCAGTGATCTGGAAGAATCTGTAAAGAACTGGTATGACTTTTTCATCTTGAGAGTTTTCTGATGAAGTCATTTGTTCCTAGAGTTTTCTCCATGGGAAGAATTCAGTTTCTTTCATGGATAAAAGGCTAGTCAAGTTATCTGTTTTTTTCTCTCTAACAGGTTGTGTCTTGAAAGGAATTTATCCTTTAAATATAAATTGTTGACCTTCTTGGCATAAAGCTGTTTATAATATTATAATATTTTTATTTAATGTCTTTTAAATCTATAGATTAAATTATAATATTGTATAAATAGGGTGGCTATAGTTAACAAAAGCAGTATGTATTTCAAAATTGTTTAAAAAGAGGATATTGAATCTTCTTAGCACAAAGAAATGATAATTGTTTGAGGCGATGGATATGCTAATGACCCTGTTGTGATCATTGCTTATTGATACATATACCAAAACTCACACTCCACGCTGGCTGTTTGGGTGTACACCTGTGATCTACCTACTCAGGGAGCTGAAGTGGCAGGATTTCTTGAACCCAGGAGTTCAATGCCCGCTGAGGCAACATGGCAAGAACTCTCCTCAAGAAAAAAACAAATCACGCCATGACCCATAAATATGTACCATTACTATGTGTCAGTTGAAAATATTAAAAACTAAAAGACTGAAAAATCTATGATTTTACAGCAGCGTACTGTCTCTCCATTCCTGGCCTTCCTGCTGTTCCCATATGCTGTTATCATCGTGTTTGTTGTAAACAAGAATCAGCCCAAACAGAAAAAGAGTTTTATGTTTAGCTTGTAGCCACTTCTTGTGCTCTTCATTGCTTTGCATAGCTTTGTGTTACTATCTGGTATTTTTTTGTCTACTTGGAGAATGTCCTTTAATGTTTCTTATAGAGAAGAGTGCCACTGATTTATCTTTTGTCTTTTCTTTTTGTGCAAAGTTTCATTTATTAAAGATGGGGAGGGGGGAAGAAGGGTAGAGGAAAAATGGGCTCTGCAGAGGGCCAAGAACGGTAGGCAAAGGGAGGAAAAAATAAAAATGTACCCTGCAGTGTAGCGTGGGCACTGTGAAGAGACAAGATAGCCTCTTTTCTCTTTTTTTATATTTGAAAAACTTTATTTCCCTTTTATTTTTGAAAGATATTTTCACTGGGTGCATCATTCTGTGTTGAAAGTTTTTTAAGTAAGATGCTGTTTTATTGTCTTTTGGGGTCTATTCTGAAAAAAACTTTAAAGACATTCTTTTCTTTGTTCCTCTATATTCTTTTCTTTATCAGCAGTTCAGACGATGTGGTTCTGATGTGTCTTGGTATAGTTTTCTTCATCTCTCTTCTTTGTGTGTATTTGCCTTTGTTTCTTGACCCAGGACCCCATTACCTAAGTTCCAGGTGGTCTCACATTTGAGAGCCTCCTGCCTCGGCCCCCCAGACTGCTAGGATCACAGCTGTGCACCGCCATGCCTGACTTTCTTCATGCTTCTTACACTTGGAATTTGTGGAGCTCCTAGACCTGTGGCTTTTGAGTTTTCATCCAGCTCCTACCTTCTATTTGTGTGTGCAGAAAACCTTCCATGTATTTTTACCTCTTCAGCAGTTCTCTGAGCTCCATGAGCTTCTTACTATACAAACTAAAATTAAAATAACTGTTTTTGTGTCCTCATCTGTGAATTCTGCCACCTCTGTCAGTTCAACGCCTGTATTGACTGGCTCTCTCCCCAGTAGGGATCATAGGTACTCTCCTGTTTCTTTGGGTGCATGGTAATTTTTTCATTGGAATGTACAGTATGAACTTTATCTCATGAGAGGCTGGGTATCTTTATACTCCTGTAAATATTTGTGAGTTTTGTTTTGGTCCTTGAAACTGACTCTTTTATACCTTGCATTTCAAATGTGCTAGAAAGGACCAGACATCATTTAGTCTAAGAAGTGCTCTGCACTCTGGGGGCCCAGGTCTGATGAGCACTGCTCTGCCCAAGGTCCTAACACCTCAGGAACTTCGCCATCAACCTGGTGTTATTCCCAGCCACCTGCGGCACTGGGGATCCTGTTATCTCATGAGGGCTAGCGAAAGACTTGAGCAGACTCCCCTGAGGACCCCAGAGGCTGGTGCTCTCTCCCCACAGTAGCCTGTTGTGGGAGCTCCAGGGCTTCCTTCACCCCTCGCCTCGTCTCCTACACTCCGACTGGTGAGCTCAGCTGGGCAGGTTCCTGCAGTAACTGGGAAGTGCTCTGTGGTCACCAGGCTGGGGATAGTGTGGGGCTTCAACATCTTTGTCTCCTGTGAATGCACGCTCATTGTACTTCCCTGATACTCATTGTCTTGAAAATTGTTCTGCACACTGTGTGTGTGCTTCTTTATTCCACGTGGGAGGCAAATCTGGTTCCTGTCTCTTCCTCTTGGCCAGACGTTGACACGTTTATTAGGCCACCAGACAACCTGCTGTTGGTCATCAAGGCTATGTATTTATGTTTTTCATTATGTTTTTCTGTGTGCTTCTGCTTATGTCCTCAGCTTCATTGATCTTTTATCTCAAGTAACTATTTTGTTGCTAAACTGCATATTCCATTTTTATGTCTAAAAATTTTGTTTGACAACTTTTATTTATTTCGGTGTTGCAGTCATGTTGGTATTTTACATCCGTAAGTATTAGAATAGTTTTATTTTGGCCACTTTAACAGCTTCTGGGCTGACACCATCATTTCTGTGGCTTTCTACTGGCTGATATTTCTTTTGCCTATGGGTCACTTTTTCCTCCTTTACATATATCTAGAAATTTTCACTGTATTCTGAAATTTGAGAACTTCTGGTGGCCAGGTGCTGGGTTTTTGTTGTATGGTTCTAAAGAGTACACAGCTTTATTTCGATAGGTAGTTAGTTATGGGATTTTTTTAGGAAGTGAGGGGGGAATATTCTAGAGTAGTCTCTACCTAGGGCAAATTTTGTGTTATTGGTAAGACGTGAGCCACCAAAGGTGTACTATTTCTCCACTCTGGCAGCTGTGAATTCTCTTATTCTGTCAGGGTTGATAAAGGAAGGCCACCAGCTATATTTTTAGCGTATGCACCGGTGTCTGCACACATTCCTATCTCTTTATGAGGTCTGGTGAGATTGTTTTCAATTGTAGCTCCCTGGTTCTTTTCCCAGAAGTTAATTTTACTGTGATCTTGTCAAGGTACAATTGGATGCAGATCTGATGGATTTGCAGGCAGAGTCAAGGGGATCTCTGTGCCAATTCCTGGAGCTCACTGCTTTCCCGGTACTGTGGTCAGTGAGCCCCAGCTGATCCTGCTGTCCTGGCTTTGATCTCTGTTCCTTCGCCTCCGTGGGGAAAACCGCATGGACCAGCGGCCTCACCCTACTTGCTTCCCTTCTCCATGGCGTCAGAGTCCTGCGGGGATTATTGTCAAGTTTAAAAACCATCACTTCCTTTATTTACCCAGTCTTGTTAGGGTCATTTTGAATCCTTTTGCTGTCATGATTGGAAACGAAAGTTTACTTGATGTATTTTTAACACACACACATGCAGACATGACCAAACATGGTATTTGTTGTGGCTCTGTTTACCCTTGTAGTGTGACAGTCCACTGAGAAGCCTGGACCTTTTTGTTTGCTGCTGTATTTGTAGAACCTAGAACAGTGTCTGGTATCTCAAGCCCTTACCTAGTGTTCATAGGTACTTAATACATATTTAATAAACTAGTCATCATTATTCTATTGAAATTTCCTCATAAATAAATTTTTTCTCCTTTAACATGTCTGCTAACTCACCATCCCCTGTAAATTACCCTCAGGTTATACTTTTTTTTTTTGGTACCAGGAATCAAACTCAGGGCCTTGCACTTGCCCGGCGGGCACTTGTGCCACTGAGCTATATCCCTAGCTACCCTCAGATTAAACTGTGTTAAAAATAACTTAAAGATATTTAGTTTCTCTTTTCTGCTATCAATCCAGGCTTTCAGCTGATTGTTGAGAAAGGTGGAGCTCAGAAGAAATCTCTGTGTGTATTTCAAAGCATTTGCATACAAGTTATTTTCTTTTCATGAGATACCTGTAAGTGCATTAATAGAAGTGTTAATGTTAATTCCTCACATGGGGCACTAGTCCTTCTGAGCCTTTTGGAGTGTAAACTGAACTTCAACTCAGTAATCTTTCATCCTCAGCACTGCCACAGTCCCACACTGTGACAACCCTTAGTTCAAGGAATGCAGGATGGATTTGGGGAACTCTGCTTCAGGAGAAGCCCATAGAATTAATCATCAGTTAAGTCAGATAGGAGTGCAGAGAAGATTCTATGTTCTCATGAACACAGGCAGCAAGGAAGCCGTCTCCAGGATGTGTGGTCATGGAACAGCGCATCCTTGTCTTGAAGTCCTGAGATGTCAGTGGGCTATTGGACGTGAGGCTGGGAGAGTAGTCAAGGGTAGGGTTGGGGATTCTGATAGGCTTGTTGATAGGGAGATTGGATGATTCTGATACTAGGCAGGTGCCCACAGGTAAGTTTAGCTACCTCTGAGGTGAAAGAGCTTTTGTGAGGGATGGTCATATAGAATCCGGAGGACTCGTGTCAAAGATGGAACCCTGGGAGTCACCAGTGTACAACAATTGGTGGGGAAGGAGGATTCAGAAAGCAGACAGGGTGGCACTGCTCAGAGAGGTTTAACGAGAACTAGGAGTGGTCTCATGTTGTCAAACAAGTCTGTGTTTCTGAAAGTGTGACTCACAGATAGGAGATACGAGAAACTGCTAGGGATTAGAGAGGGTGAGTGCTTGTGAAAACGCATGAACCTCCCAACCCTTCTGATCTAATTTTCTGAAAATAGGCCCAAAGGATTTGCTTTATAAAAGGTTTTTTAAGTAAATTTTAGCAAAATAAAAGAGTTAATGGAGTACAGTTTCAAGGTAGGACAGTCCACTAGCTCCATCAGCTGCAGCATTAAAGTTCTAGTCCAACTGGACTATAAAAATACCCACGGGGTCTGGTCATTCATAGCATGTTCTTGGAGCCTGAATTTTCTTGCTACTGCAAATAAGGTCACCTTGTGGCAAGTTTCTACTAAATGTAGCGCCGTCTTTAGATAATAACTGTTCGTTGACTCAGTGAATAAACCACTTAAAATATTATTGATGTGAACCATTATAAATCACTAATCACTGAGCTAACGTTACTGTGAATGCTGGCGGTGACACACACGTTCTCTGGCTCGCCAGTGACCTTAGCAGCGATTCTCTTTCCAAATACACTCATTCATCCAGGAAACATTTCCTCAGGGTTTGCTGTTATGAGGCACTTACTGTGTGCCTGTTACTGAGTCCTTGAAAATATGCTCCCAGGTGGAACAGAATTTAGCTGTCCATGGTTACTATGCCTTAAGGTTCAGAGGGTATGGGGGAATTCTCAAAGTTTCTGTTTATCTTTCTCTTAGGGTTTTTGACGTTACGTATCTTTTTATTCTATTACAGTGTATTTTTGTACCTTCTTTTGAGAGTTGCAAGTGCTTTTTTTTGTCTTCACATAGGGTAATAAAAAATTTTGTGAAAGAGCTTATTTCGGAAAAGACTTAGAATTCCGTAACTTAACATTTATAACCTTGTGCACCATTATTAACTTTTCCTCAGTGAGGTAGTATTAGTTCACTTTTACCAAACATGTGAGAAAAGGGTTTTTTCCCTTCAGTGTGTAACCCTAAAGTGTTACTGGAGACAGACATTCTCCTACAAGAATTCTGTGGTGGAAATCAGTAGCATCCAATGAGTCTGTCAGGAGAGTTCGGGGTCAGTGAGCATCGCTGTGCAGACAGCTTACGGACTAGGAAGCCAGGGGCGGGGGACGGAGGGTCCCCCCCACACCATCAGCTGGGCCACATGTGCCCAGCGAGCACGACTTCTGGACGCTCACAAAGGGGGCCGTGAGCAGGAGGGGCCCCACACAGTTTCCCCTTTACAACTCGCTGACGTACAGATATTCTGATGTGTGCAACAGGGCCCATTTTTTTTTTTTTCTTTTAAAGATGGGCTTTAGAATAGAAAATAAAAGCAAAAATGGAAACTCTCTTACTCCATGGGTTGCCCATTCATCAAAGCCAGAATCTTAAATGGCAGCATCCTTTTTAAAAAGTAAACACAGTGAAATGAAACACCTAACTCCTTTGTGTCAGTTGAAATTTTTTTAGAGGCTGGGTGAAGTTCACAGATTTGCTCACAACAGAGTCCATTTCAGGCATAACTGGTGCTCACAACTAAGTCTGGCCAGTAGTAAAGCAAGGTGTAATCACATTGCTGGAAAATGAGCAGACCAGAAGCCTTCAAGGAGGAGAAACCTCCTGGGTTGAACCTCTTAGAAATAAAAAGCTTCAACTAAGATGACAGAAGAAGGCCGGGCATGGTGGCTCATGCCTGTAATCCCAGCACTCAGGAGGCTGAGGCAGGAGGATTTCTGCGAGTTTGAGGCCAGCCTGGGCTACAAAGTTAATTTAAGACCAGCCTAAATTGCATAGTGAAACCCTGAATCAAGACCAAAAAAAGAAAAAAAAGACAGAAAATAAATAACCCTTTATTCCCCGTGGTGAGAAGTATTGATCAGGGATTTATGGTTCTCTGTCTTGTCAAGAACTAGATCCTAAACTACCAAAGCCACTCCTCTCGACCGCAGGGTGACTCTCGGGGATGGGTGGCAGGAACCCCCAGGTGCCAAGTGCCACAGCACGAGATTACTCACTGCTCCCCTTTTGAGAGAACTCACAGCTCCCGCCTTTTCAAGCTGCATTTTCCAGGGGCTTTTCAGGTCCTGATGTGTGGCCGTTATGGGCCCCAATCTTCCCATCTGTGAGGGAGGTTTGGGGACCCTAGTTTGGACAATTTTTAATGCCATTTTTGGAGCATGAAGTGCTCTGACTGCCAGCGCTTACAAACTACAACTCAGCGCTCAAGAAACTTATGTGATGCCAGGCAGTGCTTTTAGAAAACTCGAGAGAGTGGAGTAGGGAGCGAGTTTCCAGCGCTTTCACCCCTTTGTCTATGAATACCTCAAGTTTATCCTTCCTTATGGCAGAGGAGTGCTCCGTGGTGTGTAAATACCACATTTTCTTTATCCATTCGTCTGTTGATGGACATATAGGCTGCTTCCCGGATATGGCTATTATAAACATGGGTATGCACGGGTCCTCGTAATATGGTATCTTCAACTTTGTCTGGAAAATCCTAGAAGGGGGAGAGCTGGGTCAATCAATGCAATTGCTATTTTCAGTTTTTTGCGGCATCTCCATGCTGATTTCCATAGTGGTTGTGCCAGTTTACACTCCAGCAGTGCAGTGGGGCTCCCTGTCCCCCGCATCCTTGCCAGCGTTTGTCATCGTTTGATTGTTTGATGATGGCCCTTCCTTCTGAGGTAAGACGGTGCCTCAGTGTAGTTCTACTTTTCTTCACTTTGAAAGTCAGACACAGTCGTGCTAGCAGCTGCAGGACCTGCAGAAGACCACAATAAAAAGTATACACTGCAGTTCGCTACCCAGCCATAGAGATAATGCGTAACTTATTTTGAAATAAAAAGCAGTTTAAAAAGTATTTATCCAGATTACTCGGTGAAGTGTGACTTTGGAAGCATAAAACTTATAGATTACCAAGACTGTCCTCTGTCCATGAATGGAAAAAGGATAGAATTCTATTAAAGCACAAGAGAAAGCTGCTTTTTGCTCATGTTCTGTTTTATAGGTTCTTTCCTGAGAATCACCTAATTGGATAAAAAATACAGCCTCTGAGCAATGATTAGATGTCACCGAGCCACTTCTCTGCTCATAACTTTAATTTATCTTGGAGGATAAAGTGATGAGAGTCTCTTGCGAGATTGACTGAGCTACACCAAGATCAATATATGCGTCAAGCTCATAAATTGCATATTAGATTTAACACAGCGAGGACATGAGGCGCTCACGCTGGTGATTTACTTTGTCTGAAAAGCAGACGCTTTGTCTGTAGCTGGTGAGACAAGGATTAGCTAAGCAACAGCAGGACCGGTTCCCATCTGTGCTTGCCTCTCTAACTGAAAAGAGACCCATCTTTTAATGGCCCAGTTTTAGAACTTTTCAGCCATTTTTTTCCAGTTTCAACTCTTTTTTTCTGCTTTATCTTAAAGTTATTTTATAAGTATTTTTAATTATCAAAATGTTTTAAAAATTAAAACAAGTGTAATTGTTTTTATAGACAATTTCTATCCAGATGTAGTTCACATAAGACTCTATGTGCAGGTCAGCGGTATCTAGCGTATTTGTAAACTGTTGTGTAATCACCATCTTAAACCCTGAATCTGCTCTTCTCTATTTCCTCCTCTCTCAGCCAAAGTAGAAGAATTTTAAGAAATAGAGAGGAGATCCCTGATTTATGATCATCAGACTTAGGATTTTTTTTTTACTTGACAATAGTGCTGTGCATGCCAGGCGTGATGGTGCATGCCTATAATCCTAGCACTCGAGAGGCTGAGGCAGGAGGATCATTGCAAGTTGAAGATCAGCCTGGGCTACAAAGTGAACTCAAGGCCAGCCTGAACTGCATATCGAGACCCTGTCTCAAAAAGACAAAAAACAAAACAAAACAAAGCAATTATACTGTGCAAAAGCATTCCTGTACAACCATGATTGTCACTTTCAAGACAGTATTCCATAAGTTGCATGGAGTAGTCAGTACTCTCCTGCAAAATCAGCTTTGCAATAGATGATCCTGCCCAGGTACTGCAGTTGTCTTATGCATGGCTAAGGTCAGGTAGACCAAGCGATGATGTTCTGGAGGTCAGATGTGTCCCCTGAACTTTCCATTCATGGCATTTTTAACTTGGCTTAGCAGGGGCTCCAACCCCTTCCTGAGTCAAAGAGCACTTTGTACACTCTCCTGATGCTTCACAGGTGCTCCTTGACCTCCAGGCAAACCAGTACAAGTTCCAAATATCCTATGGTGAAAGTGCATTTTATGTACCCAACCAGGACACTAATATTTACACACACTGTAAAGTGCTGGCCATTTCCTCTCCTGATTGCAGCGCTCATCCAGCCCAGCAAGAAAAGATCCTACTGCATATCTGTCACTGGCCCAAGAAAAGATTAAATTCACAGTTTACAGTATGATTTGCCAAACGCGTCCTGCTTTTATACCGTCAAGCCAAAAAAATCATTAAGTCGAACCATCATATGTTGAGGACTGCCTGTACAATTTACGCATTTTGATGGTGCATAACTATGTAAACATCCATCCTGTCTAGTGGTCTTTGCTGTATTCTTGTACACAGTTAATGGAGACTTACACGGGTTGCTGTCAAAGTCAGGCACGTGAAGTCGCTTTACTGTCAGAGACAGAAGTGTGGCCAGCCTGCCTTGCCTCATAAAAGCCTCTTGTTCTGTCCTCTGAAAGCCTGCTGTCCCTGCAGCTCAGCCTGCGGACAGTGTGCGAAGTCTGAGGCGGTGGCGTCTGCACGGCCTCTACTCCATGCAGAAAGCAGCGTACGCTCACGTTTCTGGTTTCTGTGCAGCCGAGCCCTGCGGCTCCCTCTGAGATGACAGGCGAGCACCAGGCATTCGGTTGTAGATGTGAACCTCTTCGGTTGTTTTTCAAAATCCACCTTGATAATGCTCCCTGCCCTGTGACTGCGGGTATCTTGGCTGTTGTAGCTTCCCCTCGTCTGCCAATGTGCATTTTCCCGCATCCTTTTTTGCCAGTGAGAGGCTTGGGCAGCCATAGCTACTCACACAGGCACCTCCTCTGCCCTCTCCTTTCCTGCCAGAGAGTGGGGCAGGCAGGAAAATAGAGCTGGGGTGGCAGAGTGAGAACGAGGCAAAGACACCAAAAGACACCGAAAGACTGAGTCAGGGGGCCTGAGAGAGACAGCCGGACCTCCTCCGTGCGCCTGCTCTTATTTCCCTGAAATCGTAGCTGCTTTTATCACCACCACCTTTCAAGTGATTTTTGCAAGACGTCCAAATTGAGCTTGTTTATATTCTGTTAGAATCCAAAGAGCGCTGAGAAGCCGGAGGGTGCAAAACAGGGACTTGCCCTCTTCAGACAGCTGTGTGACAGTGCCCAGGTCTACCCAGAGGACGTCTCCAGGTGTCCAGGCATCCCTCAGGGATAGCAATGTGTCTCGGGAGCCTGGCCCTGCTCTTCTGCAAGAAAGGGCAGGAAAGATCTTTGGTTCTGGCATGTTTTTCCTAAAACTCTTGGATTATGTTCAGTTAGAGAGAATACATAGGGGAAGCTATTCCCGTGCATTCCGCAGACATGAAATATAAGTCTGGGTACCCTGGTGGAGTGGCGCAGTCGCTGTGAGCCATTGTCTGTTTGCAAGCCCGGTTGCCCATGACCCACTGTCCCTCAGCTGTTCCCCTGGCTGGGGAGGAGACAGTGCCTCCTCTCCCCCTACCCCAAGAGACTTACTAAAGTATTCCTGCTGGTGACATCAGTTAGAAAAGATTTGGGCAGCAAATAACAACAACAAAAATAACCAGAACTAGAGTAATCTTAAAATAGGTCTTATTTTTCTCACATTTCTGGAATTACAGAGACAAGCATCTGCTGTTATTCTGACACTTGGCAACATGCCACCTGAGCACTATAATTCCTCAGCTTTGTCTCCTGCTGGCGAGATGGGTACGGCTATGCCTTTACCCTGTGCACATTCTGGAAGGAAGAAAGTGCGAGAGAAAGAAGGGGTAGCACCTGTTCAGGAAAACCAGAGGTTTCACCGAACGCCTGGCAAGGGCTTTTGATGTGACTTTGAGTGTGAAGGCCACTTGTGGCCTAAGGGAATGGGGCTGCCAGGCTTGGGTCCCGAGAGCAGCTCTGATAAATCCGGTTTTACTTGGTCTCATTACTTTCCTAAAGGTACTTCAATGCCTCTGTAATAGTTGTGAGAGTCTGACCCTAGATCCAGCACTCTGAGCTTGCTAAGGAATTAAATGCCGCTAACCATGAGCCCTCAGGCTTACTCCACGGAAGCATTTCACTCCCTGAGCTCACTTAACCCTTGGGAGGACTCCACAGAGCAAACGTGCCGAGTGTCCCCACGTCGCAGCTCAGAAGGAAAGGCACCCAGTCTGACAGTTTGCTAGAGGCTGTGGAGCAGGAAATCCACAGGGGCTGCATCTCAGCCTGGGCTGCTGGCTGTGTAGGGCTCCTCTAAATCCCTGTGTGATGTTCCTCCCCGCGTGTAACACATGGTGTTGTCAGGAGCAGACCCCAGGGACTTGTGGCCTTAGGAAGGGTTGCTGGGGCAGACCAGCGGGAGGACTGAGAGCGTCTGACTTTCTTAAACTTTCATGGGCCCACGTTTGTGGCGCATCATGGTGACGACTGTCATGGAGACCCGGTCCATGTGCATCACACAGCCTAATTCTTCTTCTACACCCTCCCCCGTCTCTCAGCACCCTTCCTATTTGCAAAAGATCTGTCCCATTGTTTCCTATTAGCTTTTTAAAAATTTTGCTCCTGGATTTATTCATACTTTGGGTTTCTCACATAAGAGAAACCGTGTGACACTCAAGCTCGTGTGTCTAATTCATTTGACTTAACATTATGGTCTTGAGTTGCATCCCTTTTCCTACAGATGACTCACGTGTTTGCTTCTTTGTAGCAGACAGCCCTCCGCTGTGTATAAATACCACACTCTTATGCATTCATCTGTTGATGGACACATAGATTTAGCTGTTATGAGGTGTGGTGCTGCAAACACAAGTATGCACTGTGGCTTCATGTTTTTCACTCTTTCAGGAAGTTAGCTAGAAAGGGTATAGCTGGGTTGAATGGAATGTAAACTAGTGCAACTACTATGGATCCAGATGGCTATTCCTCCAAAAGCTAGCACCAGAAATTCCTCGGAGAGGGTCTGACCTCACAGCCTGTCTCCACAGTGGCTGGCTACTCTCTCAGCTGCTTTGCCTGAGCTCCTAACATTTTCCAGACACTGTGCAGAGCAAACAGACACACTTTCTCTCCTAGTGGGCATGACAGACCCCCGTGGGGAAGGAGCCAAAGTCACACGCGAGTGTGTCCTCATGGGGACAGGACGATCAGGGCTGGGACCTCAGATAATGGGAAACGCGTGACCCTCGGGCAGCCGGGAGGGGACGCGGAGGAGCTGGCTTGCAGATTGAGGGCTGCACACATCACAGGGGAGAACATTCCAGGCAGGGAGGAACAGAGCACGAGCTTCCTGAGGGAAGAGCGTGGGCTTTCAGAGGAGCTGAGGTTAGCAGTAGCTAAGGGCAGGGGCAGCCCAGGAAGGTAGCACTGACATCTTGCAGTCAAGAGGAATTTGCATTAATGACAGGTGCATCGGGAAGCTCTGCGCCTCACTTCCCTGCCTCGTCCATTAAGGAGACAGACGTTGGCTTGGGTGCTCTTAGGATAATGTAAGGCTCAAAGGAGGCCATGCGGAAGAAAGCACATTGTTCCCATGAATCTCCGGAAGATATGAGCTCATAAAAGCCCACAGAGTGTTTCTTAGCAAGAAATGTCCTTTGAAAGTATCTTTCAGGCTACACTCTCACGTGAACTGGTGGCTAGACTTTGCAGCCTGCGCCTAAACAAATACAGCTTCTTACAGTGATTGTGGGAGTCCTGCTTCCAGTTTGGATGGAGACTAGTTTGTGAGAGATTATCCCTTCACTACGACAACCACAGAGAAGAGATAAATGGAAGAATTCTGTCTTTTCAAGCCCGTGTGGGAGAGTAGTGGGGAGCCACGCTCCAGGCAGGGGGAGCTTTTGCCTGGCAGGCGGAGCCCAGGTGGCAGGTCTCCCCTGGTCACATGGCTCCTGGTCTGTACCAGGCAGGGCCAGATCACCCCTGCCTCCTCAGAGGGACTCTAATTGGGAGCTGCTGTGGGATGTGTAGAAGACCGGAATTGGCAGAAGTCCCACATGGAGACCTAGGTCTCCCTCTGTTGTGATCTTCACTGAAAGCTCAGCAACAGCGGGCGCAGGGCTGTCATGCAGAAGAGCTCCCCAGGCCTGGGGTGGGGTGCAGGTCCCCAAGCCCTCCTAGCAGGACATATCTGGGACCTGCAGGACAGGTTTCCCTCTTGATGCTTGTGAACCGAGTGGTGAACTAAAACCAAGGAAAGCCCAGTCCAGCCCAGACCCAGCTCAACTCCTTATGACACTGCGGTGGTTCATCCCTGAACTCAGAGGAGAGGGAAGGGCTCCCTTTCTAGGGGAGGCTGTGCCCAGCCCTCTAGGGTGCTTTTACAAGCCACTCTGCCATACGATAAAAAGTGACGTGATAATGTGAAGAAAAAGGAAAGGGTGACCCGGGAAAGACCGTCTCCTTTAAAGTCACTGTTCCCAGACCTGGTGGCCTTAAGAGACAAGGAACACACACACACACACACACACACACACACACACACACATACACAAACACGGTAAAGACATTGGAAGGAAGATGGACAAAAATGCATAAAAATATGTGTGCAACAGGAAAGCGAAATCTCTAAAAAAGGAACTCATTTGAATATTTTTGATATGAAAAAACACAATAATGGAAAAGAAGCATCCATTGCGTGGACTTACAGCAGAGTAGATGAGCAGAAGAAAGAAAAACTGAAGGTGAAATGGAGCAGTAGAAAAGCAGGGTGTGGTGGCCCATGTCTGTCATCTCAGCTACTCAGGAGGCCAAGGCCAGAAGAGGTAAGATTGAGGCCAGCCTGGTAGCTTAGTGAAAGCCTGGAGAGAGACAGACAGACAGACAGAGACAGAGAGACAGGAAATCTTCAATTAAAGCTCAGAAGATGGGGAAGGGGAGTGCAAATCATGAAGCACCTTAGGGACAATGTCTAACACTCGAACAGTCATGTTATTGGAGCTCCCCAAGAGGCAGAAGAAATATTTAAATAAAAAATGGGTAAGAGTATTTCAAAAATCATGATGGATATCAACCCACAGATTCAAGAAACTCAGGAAATCTCAAACAGAATAAATAAAAAGAAAATTACAGCCTAGGCACATAATATTCAACTGCTCCACATGAAAGGTAAAGAGAAAAGTCAGTTAAGATCAGCCAGAGAAAACAGACACTGTCGTTAGAAGAACATCAATAAAAATTGTAACTGGCCTACTCATCAGAATCAGGAGCGTTCACAAGACAACGGAACGGCTTCTTTTTAAAAAGATAAACAAATGCTAGAGTTCTACACCCAGTGAAAATATTTGTCAAGATTAAAATAAATTAGAAACATACTCTGGAAAGAAAGCTGAGGGAATTTATTGCTAGCACCTCTATAGTCCAAGAAATACAACAAGAGATGCTAAAGCAACTTCTCTAAGCTGAACCAACCTGCTGTGATACATAAATAAGTGTGCATGAAAGAATGAAGGTCCATGAAAACAATAAATATGAGTCTCTTAATTGTTTTAAAAAAGTATTGACTACTTTGAATCAGCAGTAATGACTATTGGGAGATGTAAGCGTGTAAAGACAGAACATAAAGCGCACAAAGGGTGAATGGAGAGTTGTGCTCTGTAAGGTATTTACATAGGAAGCTGTAAAATTATAAAATATTAATGCAATTGGTAACCATCAGTTGTGGATCTCTGGTAACCATTAAAATACACCACAAATTAGAGCTAAAAAGACAGTTTTGGAGTACTACTAAAATCTTCCCTGGTAATTTTTTGAGTGCCCCTCTGAGTAGCTAGTAATTACCATATGCTTACAATCTACTGTTTGACCCAGTGGTGTTTTCCTAGGAAGAGTTTCTGTGTAACACGATTGCATTCTGTTTTTCATGTACCTTTTTCCTAGTATTGTTTGGGAATAAAATAATACACACAGCTGTTGAAGGCCAGCCTGGACTTTCTCCTAATATGGTGAGGAATGAAGCTGCAGATGGAGGCTTATCAGACGGTCGGGTGGGCCTGGGCCTGGGGACTGGCCTTACGCAACTGGGCAAGTGTGGAAGGTCATGGTCTCTACTCCACCCTGGAACGAGGGGGAAATATCTGCATCCCTAAGTAAGAAAGTGAAAGCTCCTCCAAGTGTGTTTGTCCCAAAAATGCTGTCTGGCTTCTTTGCCAAAACAAAGTTGATCTTTGCAATGAAGGGGTTCTCCAGTTGGATCGCCCCATGTGAAACCCGAGTTAGGCCGCGGGTCATGACCAATGTTGAACATCTGCTCCCTTTGCCCTAGCAGAGTTGTGTGAGGTCTCTTTGCTGACAGTCCATCGGCATACCCTGCACATGAGTAAGAGACTGTGAACTCTAAAGGAATGGTCTGAACTCTAGTGGAATATACCTTCCCCCTTCTCTGTCATTCACTTCTGATTTCCCGGATTTCTCCCTTCCCCAACACTTTCAGGCCTTGGGTATATTGGCACAGTTTGCCTAATTTTTAGAAGTAAATTATACTCCCTGTAGCCATGGAGGCGGTGTAGAAAAATGTCCACAAAAAGCAGTTTATAGAGCAGTATTGGTATGATGCAGATGGGAGAAGACCTTCCAGTTTGGCATTCTACAACTGTGTTTTGTTTAAATATTTACACGTTTATGTGTACAATATGTTGCATTATATGTGTGTGGCTTGTTTATTTTCTTATGATGTTAGGGATCAAACTCAAGGCTGTGTGCTTGTAGCTCTCTATTAGACCACAGCTCCAGTACTACGTACACACTTCGAAAAACAAGTTAATCTGCAGAATGCAGAGCTACAGAACTGTGGGGTAGCAGTATACTTCTTCTGAATCTGGTACTTGTAAGACAGAAGGCTGTGTCAGCGTGGTAATTGACTTCAGTTGTACAAGAAGATATTTATAGACAAACACTCTGTGAATTTGTTAGCGTTTTTTGGTATTTTCTTGTTTTGAAAGGAAAGACTTCCTAAAAGACTTAGAAAACATTTGTTGTTTGGGTATTTTTTGGGGTACCAGGAATCGAACTCAATACTTGCGCTTGCCGGGCAGGCAGGTGCTTGTGATGCTGAGCTGTATTCTCGGCCCTTTAAAAGGCTTAGAAAACAAGAAGAGGAGCAATGATCACCTTATCTGTTGATCTCATATGTCTCTCAGCTACTAAGATGTCTTATCCACCTACAGATAATTCAGCAAAAACCTCTCAATACCAAATTATCAAACAAAGCTACCTAGAATTCTTATCACAGAACACAGAAGAAAGTACATATTTCATATTTTTCCCAAATAGTCTGATTTAAAGTGAATAAACTGGCTATGTTACTGTCAGGTGATGTCAAAAATAGAACTACTTACAATCAGGCACTGTGAAAGGATCAAAGATTTAATTCTAGAATTTTCTCCTTAAATCTTTCAGATTTAGATATCTGAAAGGACTCCTAAAAGTACAGAAAATACAAACACTGGAACTTTTTTTTTTCTTAACACTGACTACCCTAAAAGATATAAGCAGATAACATTTTAACATCTTTCTCTGTCATCATCTTGGGTGCTTTACAGAAACAAATTTCTTCTGTGCATGTCTCGGCAGGGAGAGATAGTGTATGAGTGTGTGAGAATTATGAAAACATTCTCGTGTCAATTTTTGTATATCACAGAGTTATTATGAAGTGCAGAGTATAAGAAAGAGGGTCCATCACTGAATGAAGAACATTGCCTCAAGTCCCTGTCTCTACTGCATTATTTTCTCCACTGAGTTTAGTCTTAACTTTAATTTTGTGACTTTACAACATAAAAACACCAATGCTTACTCACCGATATTATTCTTTCCTCAGAAAGTCTATCCCTCGCTGCCGAAGAATCAACAGGATGCTCTCCAATGAATCCCTGCACGCTCCAGCCTTCAGCCGCTCCAACTCACAGGCCTCCGTGGACAGCGCATCCATGGAGGATTTCTGGCGGGAAATAGAAAGTATCAACGAGAGCAGTGTCGGGGTGCAGGGGGAGCAGCCAGCCCCCGAGGTCAAGCCTGTGGATGGTGAGGCCTGGACTTTTGTCCTAGAGCTTTTTCTTTGTTCACTCCCTTGCATTCTGTGCGAGGAGAAATCCCCGCACTAGTACTTGTGTAGATCCGTAGCATCTGGCCAACGACCTGCTCCCACTCACGGGCTCCAGGTGGTTTTATCCAAGGTGTTGAGGCTTCAGTGAGCTGGGCTGCAACAACATCCAGACAGGGCCTTTCTACACTGGTGCTTAGGGGTGCCGTGCCTGTCTACTGACTCGGACACTATCCTCAGACTAGGAATTCGTTTTGGTGGATTTTACTCTGCATATTTGCTTATTAATTACCAGGGAGCAAAGGATCGAGACAGACTGAACTTGTCAGTAAACTTTTCTAGGAAAAAAAATGACTCTGAAGCATTCACTTATATGAATGTATTAAAATGTCTGGTATTCCCCAAGATAAAATCTATACAAAAAATTCTGGTTTTTTTAGTACAACTAAAGAGAAGATGAGTGGAGACAGAAACAAGGAAACCAAAAACTGATCATAATTGTCCTTAGTGCTCAAAGAGAACGAGTTTACCCCCGGGATTAAAAGCGCAGGCCACCTGTGCCAGGCCCCCTTGGCACCAGTGCGTAGGTTAGGGTACCCAAGGAAGGTGGACACTGGGACAGTGCGCATAGCCCTAAGAACACGGTCATTAGAAAGCGATTAGCCTCAGGACAGTTCCCAGGGGGAGCTGGAGCTTTAAACATCCCTCTTGTTCTTTATTCCATCTTCTACAAGTCTGCCTTTCTGGCCACTAAGAAAGGATCATTTGGACGTAAGACAATCCGCTGTAAAACATTTTGGAAGAGCGAGGCCCCACTTGGGTACCGTCTTCCTTACCGCACACGCAGCTGAGGGTTCTTTCGCTCGGTTTGGTTAGAAATCATAAACAGGGCAGAGTGCAGCTCCCTGGAGCTCTGAGCTCTGGAGGCCAAGGCTGCTACCTCCCCATATTCGCAGCCCTCCTGCTCTCCTGTCAGCTCCACATGCCCCGCTGTCTGGTTGCTTGTCCCCCTCAGTGTCTCTGTGCCAGCAGCCTTAAATGTTACCATCTCTTAGGCTAAACAGCTCAGCCTTCCCTGCTGGAGAAAGGAATCATGAAGGCAGTAAACCCACACAAAGGAAGCTTTGTTGGACTGACGCTGCAGCAGGCGATACGTGGATTGAGCTAATAAGGGTGAGAGGAGGGACAGAAAGTCAGAGTGGGCCCACACATGCACACGGTGTTCTGCTGGCTGTCGTCACACTCTTCTCAGTCACGTCAGCCTGGCTTCACCTTCACTCTCGGCTTGGGCACGGGCAGGTAGACAGCTCCTCACGGGCACAGTGGGGACGCCTGAAGTGGCCGGAGGGGGCTGCATCATCAGTGCGGAGGGATCTGGATGACCCATGACTGAAGCCGGCCATGGCTACTGCCTCCCAGGGTGGCCATGGGGCGTGTGATGGAGTCCCGGCTAGCAGCAGCGTGCTTAGAGCAGGCACAGCTGTCAGTGATGGACAATACTGAACACCTCCTCTCGGGGGCCAGCTCTTAGTCCCACTGTTCCTTCCTTCTTTATGTTTTGCCTTTTCAGATCAGTCAAGACAGAAGGACACATCAAGGGAGACAGGTATCCTACCTCCCTTTTCCTTCCTAGCTGTTGACTCATGTGAAAGCCATAGGTTCAGACTGAGAACCCCCAATTCTAATCCAGGAACGTAGCTGTTCTGTTGTCATTTCTTTTTCTCTGGTGAAAGATTAAGCTTCCCCCTCCCCTATGTGGTTATTCATTTGTTCAGGACCAGAATATACAGAAAACATTTTCATGTTTGCCAAGCTGAACTACAAAGTGCAGACTTACTGCATAGACCTCAGTCTTTATTGACGGGTACCTGTGCTTGAACTACTTGTACAGAATTTTAATATGCAACTCAATGAACTTGGCAAGTCTGTGCCCTCATATAACTTTACATTGATCAAGATATAAATAATCTTTCTATTTGAAATAGGTAATGTTTCAATCCAGAAAACCCCCCATCCTTTATCCCAGTGTCCTCCTTCCCAGTGGCTCACCATCCTGGCCAGAGGCGAATGTTAGTGGTGCGAGTATTTCCGCCTCCTCGGTTAGTGTGGTGTTTGCTGACAGCATGAGAACAGTGTTTCCGGTTTGGCCAGAGAATCAGTAGTTCATTCCTTTCCATCACTGGATAATTTGTGTCACGTAGTTACTGGGATGCCTCAACGAAGTACCCCAAGACTAGGTACTTATAACACCAGCAGGTTATGCTCTCGGTTCTAGAAATGCTGGGTCAAAAGCACCATGTCCCCTCTGCAGGTTGTAGGGGAGAATCAGATCCATGGTTTTCTCTGGGCTTCTGGAACCCATGCTGATACCTGCTTTTTAAACAGCTCATGGTACCTTCTCTACCTCCTAGGCCCTAGAGCACGGGCCTGTGTTTATGTTTGGTTCCTGCTTCCTGTCTTAAAAGACACCAGTTACACAGGGTGACAGGCTCCATCTGCTCCTTCTTGATGCTGCAACAGGGTTTTTCTGTGGCATTTTGGTGCAGTGTTGGGGATCCATGCTGTGGTCCCATGTACGCTAGGTAAGAAGTCTACTGTGAGCTATGCCTCCCACTCTCAATTTAGACTGTGTGCATGCGAGTGTGTGTGTGCTCTGCTTTGAATTTCTCTCTTTTTCTTTTTTGAAGTGCAACTGAGATAAAATTGTATGTCTTTTGGTATACAGTGTGATATCTTTATGTATTCATTTAACTTACAGCATACTTATATATGCAATATAAATATAAATCTCACCAAGTGTATTTTCTTTTGGAAGAAGTTATTTTTCTCTCTTCCCACCTGCCCTGCATTCTTCTCCAGTATTTTCAGATCGTTACTCTATGTATTTTTGTCCAGGGTTCACCACAGCTATGCACAAGACAGTTTTTTCAATATGCGCTACCCTACCTTTCATGGCAAGTTTATGTATTCTGATATATTTGCTCATGGAGTTAACAATCTAGTGGAAGAGGCAGTAATGAATAGAATGATCTAAGTAGATCTGATTTGGGGGAAATTTCCTGAAGGAAGAAGCAAAGGTGGCCTTGAGACTGAGTGGTTGGACATGGCCAAGGCTGATGGGTTCAGGAAGCAAAGACTCCATGAGGCAGAGATGTCTGGACTGAGGTCCGAGACAGGGTGGGCAGTGCTGGCAGGGCCGAATGGGAGCACTGGCACGTCCAAAGGCCTTCTAACAAAACAGAGAACAGAGCTCTGGGAGACTCCAAAGTAAGCCAGCATCGTGGGCAGACCGAGGGTGGGGAGAGCCTGGTAGGGGTATGTCCAGGAAGGTAGACAGCCTGACATCTTGTCGACCAGGTTTAAGCAAGGAAAGGTCATAGTGTTATTTTTATTTGTGTCAGAAAGGACTAATCTAATTTCATGTAGAAAACAGCTTGGGAGGGGACCAAGAACAGCTGAGGGAGAACTGTTGGGAGCCAACTGTTGCAGGCCCAGTGACAGATGTTAGCCTTGAGCAGAGCCATGGAAGAAGAGAGAGAGGGGTGGATAGTTTTGAGCTGTAGTAAGGAATCAGTGTCGAAAGGTCTTGATGATGTGCTGGATTTGACACCCAGAAGCCAGACTGTCTCCTGAGTTACTTGCCCACCTAATTACTTGAGTAGAGGTTTTGTTTGTTGAAATGCAGAACAGTGGAAGAAGCCCCAAGTCAGGAAGGAAGAGCATGAGCCAGGTTTGGACCTGTTGAATGTGACATGACTGATAAAGCCAAGCAGGTACCCAGCAGGCATGGAGGTGCATGGAGCTGAAATTCAAAGGAGTGTAGTGTATCCAGCGACCCACCCATCCCTGGCGTCACACCAGGATTGCACTGTACAGGCCTCCACAGGAGGCCAGCAGGTGTCTGCCACCAGCGTTCTGAGCTGGGGAGATGTGTTCTCCATGGGCTGCAGGCAGAGCCGGCCCCAGCATACGTGACTGCTAGCCAAGCAATCTCTCCCCCACTCTGTCCTTACTCCTTACAGAGGTGCGGAGAGAATAAAATCCAGTTCTCCAAACTGCAATATTAACCTATATTTATAAATTTTGTCTTCGGAAATGAAAATCTTACCGAAGGCTTAAGTAAAGGAAGACCTCCAAGTCATATCATAAATTCCCTTTCATTTTCTGTTCGAGGGAGAGCTTGCAACACAAACAAATAATAAAAACAAGACAGCAAATAAAATATTCGCCTGGCTGAGAGACTGGATGTGCCCAGCACAGTTGGGCTATACTGGCGGACTGTGGATGCCGTAAGCAGACAGAGCCCATGCTCCTAGACCAGAGCTTCAGCCTGTGTTTACAAATCGCTCCATCTCCTGCTCTGACAGCCTGTGTCCAGGCTCAGGGGAACCCTGTTTAGCCCGGTACCCAGACACGCACACGTAGTGGCTTTGCCCCTCTTGGGTGTTGTCCTGAATTCCTTTCATTTCTACCATCTGGTTTACAATAGCAATTAATTTTTACGGATGAATCTTAGGTGTTTCGGTTGCCTTTTGGAAAATAAACGATTACATCATGTCCAGAAAAAGGGCATCTACTGAATACCTAGTTTTCTTGCACACTCTCTGCCATGTTTATAAATAACATTGCTTTAAAAGAAAACCTCCCAGCCCCCTACAGTTAGGTGCCTGTCGTCCCTGTTGTGTGGCCCTCTCCTTTGATGTCATGGTCTCGCTCAGGGAGGTCGCTGTGCATGTGTACCACGTACCACTTCAGGAGACCGTGTACCTCAGTAGGTGGCCTGATGCCTAGTGTCCCCAGACTGGCTGTGTGGCCTTTGCACGGGAAACTTGTTTACACCGGCAGTGCCCTTGTGCGCTTGTCCAGGCTGCGTCCACTTTGCTCCTGACCAGGAAAGAAGCTGGGTTTGGTGTTGGTGGGGCAGACACAGGAGTGGACAGACACAGGAAGTGAAGGAACAGGGGTGCTGCTCACAGGCCCAGAGAGAAGAGGGACACCGTCAGGACCCGCATGCTCGCCCAGTGGGTTGGAGCCTTCACGGGGGTCCAGGGTGTCACCCAGGAGTTCCTGCTGGGCACGATTAGAGGGTGGAGGCTCGCGCTCCCTGCAGAGAGGCTGTGACAGAGGTGTCCCTGCAGTGGCATCTGGCACAGTCCTCGGTGTGGTCAGTGGCTCTGTTCAGCATCCAGCTGCCCGTGGGCAGAAGCACTAGGCCCAAGGGGCGTAGGCAGAGACCCCGCACAGGTGGTGGGCCCCTAGATTCTGTGTCCAGGGTGATAGAGCCTGCTCCTGGTCTGGCAGGGTTCACCCTGGGTTAGAAATGGAAGTCCAGGCAACAGAAATACAGACACTCACTGTCCCCACTTTTCTGAGGAGACACGGAGGCCTGCAGCTACCGTAACATGAATAACAGGCATTCAGGTGGTAAGTGGTGGCAGCTGGGATTTGAACCTGCCCTTCAGTGATTAACAAACCCCTTCACGTTCCATTAAACCATGTGTTTCCTGTTTCAGCTTTAGTGTATTCAGTATTTTATCTTTTTTTGGAAGTTGGTAGTTTAGACAGGACATATTTAACCTCTGGGAAGGAGACTGACCTTTCCAAGTCTACCAATCAGACTTGCACCGCTAGCCAACGTTTTACAATTTGGCTTATTTTTAAATTACAATATTGCCTGGGCATGGTGGTGCGCACCTGTCATCCCAGCACTCAGGAGGCTGAAGCAGGAGGATCACTGTGAGTTGGGCTACATGGTGAGTTGAAGGCCAGCCTGAAGCACGCTGTCAGTTTTCATCCCTGCTTGCAGCCCTTCCTGTACCCACCCCAGGCATTGAGGCTGTCTTGCCTCGCCACTTTTCCCCGTCCTCTGGTGGCGCGGGCCAGCAGCGCAGCGTCCCAGCCCTCTCGGTGCTTCCTGTGTTGCAGGAGAGCTGGAGGCAGAGTGGCTGCAGGACGTGGGGCTGTCCACGCTGCTCTCCGGGGAGGAGGAGGAAGCCGGCAAAGCCCTGCTCTCCACGCTGACGCGAACGCAGGCGGCCGCGGTGCAGAAGAGGTACCACACCTACACGCAGACGCTGCGCAGAAAGAGCAAGCCGCCCGTGAGGGACGTCAGGGACGTCTTCGGGCTCAGCGAGGCTCCGGTGAGTGTGGCCAGGGCTCGCAGGCGAGGGGAGGGAGAGGCCGGGCCTAAAGAGCGAACCAGAGCGGGCAGCGCGGCGCAGAGCGCGGGGCCGGGCCCAGGTGAGCACCTTCTCTGCTCCGCACCCCTCTGTGCCGAGTTCCTCCCCTCCGGAGAGTGAGGTGCGGAAGGCCGCAGAACACCCTTTCGGGCTTGGGGTGGGAATTCTGCGGTCAGCCGCAGAGCCCGGCGGAAATGGCCCCAGTGCTGTAAGCAAGTCCTAGTGATTGTTCACACGGTACGCGGGTGCGGTAGGGTACGAGCCTTTGTGCTCTGAAAAATCAGCACGGTACGGAAAGGAGAGATACCAGAACTAGTTGAGTGGGCAAGAGAGTGAGTCAGAAAGCTCTCAGAGGAGCGCCCTGTGTCACATGAGAAATGGTCGAAGCCCCGCCCACCTTTAGTTCCGGGGCTGAGGCCTTCTGAGGCTGTTAGCTGTCTCCTCTCATTTCTGCCAGAGTTTTGCTGCTAGGTCTGCCTTGCACCTTATCTGCTCCTTCATTCACTGCATGCTGTATTAGAATAAATTGCAGGATGATGGCTGGGCGTGGTGTCCGGCCACGTCCTGCACCACGGGCACGCCTGTAATCCCAGCACTCAGGAGGCTGAGGCAGGAGGAATGCCATGAGTTTGAGGTCAGCCTGGGCTACATAGTGAGTTTAAAGCCTGCCTGAGCTACATAGTGAGACCCTGTCTCAAAAACTAACAAAAAAATTAATTAATGACACAACAAAGACTTACTGAATTTATTGTGTGTGCACAATCCTCTGTGAGATTCTGTGCAGATACAATTCTTGCCGTTTTGGAGGTCATGAGTGTACAGGAAAAAAGGCAATCTACTATCCTGTTGCAATTATGGATAAGTTGCCCGGGGCAAGTTAGTTAATCACTCTGATTTAGGCTTCCCATCTGTTTCACGGTAATATCGATGGTGGCATAAATTCTAGCCAAGGGTGTTGAAACCATGATTCAAGACTGTCTGCACTGTGAGACCCTTTAGGTTGTCCTCTTCTTTCTCAGTTACACTGACCACAAAGGTTCTTGCCACATGAGCTCGCATGCCCTGGCCAGCCCTGCGTTCGTGACGGTAGTGCCCTAGAAGCATACTGTGCTTTAGAACCTTCCACAGCGTTGGAAACGACCTATGGGCCTCCTTCTCCTCTTCCTGTTGCTATTGCTGAGTTGATTTTGACTCTTGGGTGTTGGAGGGCTGGGTTTTTGCTGGATTAGCGCAGGTAATCACTCTGCTTCCTGTACAACTGTGTAGACTTGTTTTCTTTGAAGAACTCCCCTGAGGGCAGGAGTCAGGGTCGTATGAATATGAGGTCTACGAGTTGCCACGCTTCATTTGAAGACAGAAGTAAAGCGTCGATGCCTGACTAACAGTCAGTCCTCAGTGACTGGACCAAGCTCCTGTACCCGGCAAACCAAACTCCCCCTCGGATTCTTCTGTCTTTATCTAGGAAACCCCAAAACCTTGCTCTGTCCAGAGCCGCCACACCTCTACCCAGGACATCTGCCAGACCCACCAAGCAAGGTGGTCACTCTGTCACCTGCTCTTCGCGCCCAGGGAAAGTGGTCTCTGTGTGGAAAAACCCCTTTTCAGTTTCTCTGGCCACTGTCTCCTGCGTTGGGGATGCGCCCGGTCTTTTCGTGTCCTTTGGCATCTGAGCCTTTTCTGCATAAGCATTTACTGTCCACCGTCTCTCTCTTGTGCCTGCTTTCAGGCTGATGTTTCCTCCTGCCCTTATCAAACCATTCTCGCTGGGCTTCTGTCTCCCAGGAGTGCCCACCAATTTCCGCTGTGCTGATGGAAATGTTGAGTGGTTTCTAGATCTACTCCTTTAAAAAGATCGCTTTTGACAGAGTTATTTGCCGGGAAAGGAGAAAGTGATGTGTGCATTTTGTTATCTTGATCCAATTTCCTTGTGCTGACTTTTCGATAGAATTTTTCCCTTCAAAAAATAAATCTCCCTTATTGCTCCTGATTACAAAGGTAATACGTACTCATGACTGGGAACAGAAAGTATCCAGGCAAGGTAAAAAATAGCAACTTCTGTAGGGCCCAAATAAAGTTTGTGATTGCATTAAACAGCCAATAAATTTAAAATTTCTTTACAGTAAAGAAACGGAATATTTAATCCTTATTTTAGCAGAGCCGTTGTTCAATAAATCACAAATGCTAAATCAATTTTAGGGAACATAATACATAATAGCCTACAGTCCTATCCATCATGAGCAGATTTCTAGTACCCAAATACATTTCTCTAATATTCAGAATATGTAAATTAAGTATTCTTTCCAATAACACATTTAATTAGGAAAAATGGTAAATCTCATTTGTCTCCAGTTTTACAAGCAAGTAGCTCCAGCTACTTATAAGCAAGTAGCTAAAGGTGAAAGTGATTTACAGTTGATCATATAAATCTCGTCATGCAGCATGCATCTAAAAGCATGGTTTGTATCACGTATGTAAACATTCGACTCCAGACAACAGCAAACCCAAGAAAGCCCGAGTCACAAATCTATGGGTTTGTTTTGCTCTTTGAAGAAGTGGAAGAGAGGTGATCCCTTTCCCTGACATCAGTCCAGCTTCCTTGTGTTTTGTCTCTCACGTGCAGCCTTCGTCTTTTATGTCCAGGCCAGGTAGCCCACTCCAGCCCTGGATCCACTTTCTTGGTAGTTCCTGCAACTGGTGTCAATGGTCTCTTGACATCACTTTCCTAGAAATCTCACTCAGTAGAATTCCAATTGCTCCTCACTGTTCAGAACTATGTTCTTCAGCTACAAGGTGGAGTGAGAAATACTGGTTCTTTTTATTTAGCTGAAAAACTTCAGGATACTGTTCACGAAATAGAAGCCTGGAACTGGAATACACAGTTGACAAAATCTGCCACAGAGGGCATGTTTATTGTACCCTGGTATCAGGTGACGCATGACTGGATGCAGTGATCTGTACACACGCAGTGAGAGCACGGCTGTCTCCACAAATCTCTGTGAATGGACGTATTACGTATAATGCGTGAATGATTGCACAGTTAGATTTGGGAGACGTCCTGAATAACAGTGGCCTTTTATTTTTCTCAGTAACCAGATGATTTTCTGTTGCAGCCCAACCCTTTTGGGTGCAACCCTGGGTTGTAAAAAAGGGCCATCAGCATTCCCCTGCAGAAATGGAAAAAGGAAACGTAGCATCTACACACAGTGGAGTACTATTCTGACGTAAAGAAGGGTAGAGGAGTCACTGGTAGGAAGAGAGATGCGCCCTGAGATCACCGTGTTAAGTGAAATAAAGCAGGCACGCAAGTGTGAACAGCACATGGTTTCAGTAGCACCAACACTGTACATGAAGAGCACGATACAAGTAAATCATGGGACGTGGGGAGATGGAGCTTTTGCAGTTGGGAAGGGGATCAAGAGATGGAGGGAGGGCATTCTGCGCAGCACATATGTACTGAAAAGAAGAAAGAAAGAAACTGGCAACTGGAGAGATAAAGCAAAGGGAACGTAGCATAAGGCTAAAAATTCGTTATTTCAAGGCCTCCAGGAAAGCCTGGTTGAGGGCAGTGCTTTGAAGCAGTGAAGCAAAGGGAGATCATCAAACTTGGGTGTGGATAATTAGACACTCAGAGCCGCAAATAGCCGCGTCCCCCCTCTGTGCCTGGAGTAGTAAAACCAGCAGCAGTAGCGACAGCCACAAGAGAAGTCCGAGCCAGGCAGGTTCAGTGCTCTTGGCTGGGCCGGCAGTGGAAGATCTCACGCTGCCGGTATTCACTTAATTCTCACCGATAGGCAGGGCTTGAGTTCCGGCTGCTTTCCAAATGCACATAGCTAGCGGGAATCAGCACCGTGCCACTGCCCGGGTGGCTGCCTTAAGGAAGCAGCACCATACCACCCTAAGTGTGTAGCAGTCAGCGGGAAAGCGTGTTGTCTGGCAGAGCAGGTGAATAGTCTGTATTAGAGGCCCCTCCCCCCCCCCCCCCCCCCGTGCCTGCTTCCTCAAGGCATATACTACATTAGAGGCCGCTGTGCCCACTGTGTACGGATTTGGATTTGCTGCTGGGGTGGAACCCAGGGCTTCACGAATGTTAAATGCGTGCTGCACCCAGCGCCCGATCCATTTTCCCTCTGGGCTTCGGAGGAGGCTCGCCTGAGTGCGCCTGTGGAGCCTGCTCCGTAGCTGTCTTTGAATGCGCCTGCTCAGTGGCACCAGGTGCAGATGCAGGCTCTTCCTCCACCTGTGCAAAGTGGGAACGCTGGAAGGCGCAAAGGGGGCTGGCTTCCAGCCCCGCTCGGACTGAGTGGCCCTGAGCCGCTCCCCACTATTGGACAGTGCGGGTCTCCTTCCTTTTAGTTCTGTGTTCCTCCCTGTGCCGGCCGGAGGAGAAGGGTTTCTGTTCTGCTCAGGAAGAGTGTCTGAGCCATCTGGATCCGATGCCCACGGTGATGGTGATGATGCAGGTGACGGGGTGGGGCTGCTGCTGAGCTTCCTTCCCTCGCGCTTGTACTCTCTGTGAGGCGGTGTCTCTGGATCTTGGCTGTCCCGGAACAGGCTGCCTCGCGGGGCTCTGCTCCGTGCGCTGCTTCCTGAAGGTGGCGGGGCCAGCGGGGAAGTCGAGTCAGCTGGCACCGTGAGCAGCCCTGAGCTGCCGACCTCGCCGCTCACCTTTTCTCACTGGGCCATATTTCTGCTGGAGGCCTAGCTCCTTGTCATTCTGTCACGGTGGCAGCAGGAGGCCTCGAGTTTGGGACTTTTCTCAGTGCAGCGTTCTTACACAGGAGACAGGACCAAAGCGTTTGGTCCCCGCTGCCTTCCCAGTGGTCCTTGCAGTGGGCACTGCCTGGCCCCACAGCCTGAAGAGGGGGCAGCTTTCACAGCATGGATTCCAGAGCCATGCCCTCCCCTGACTCAGCCTCCTAGGGTGACTGCCTCTGCCTCACCCAATTGGTGTGAATAGATGCCACCAATGGGAAGAGGTTGGTGGGACACACAGCCCACTGCCCCGGACACAGCCAGCCAGGAGCAGAGAACAGCCAGGGCTGCAGGCTCTGTGGTATCAAGGCACTGGGCCCTCCCCTGCCCGACTCCCGCAGAGGGAGTGATTGGCTTGAATGGAGAGTGCCACAAGCTGCCAGGGACCAAAACCCGCTCGTGAGGGCCAAGCAGGAGCTGCATGCGTCTCAGGCACGGAGGGGACCCCACCAATGGGAGCGGAGTGGGGAGGAGGACGCACACCAGCGTGAGTGTACCACCACACCTAGCTCACGATCAGCCCCTGGGTGGGCCTACTGGGAAATGATTTTGCATCAGCTCCACCGGCTTTGTCCTGTGTGCGCTGCCCTCCTGGCCCTTTACTGCAGCGGAGGTGTCAGGGACGTATCCTATCCGCAGCCCCTCCTCAGAGGGAGTCCTTCAGGAGGACCCTGGGCCACCTGGGCCCACTGAGGCAGACTGCAGGGTGGCCTGCATTCTCCTCTCCTGTACCTTCCTGCCCCACACTCCTCGGCCACCGCCTTCCAACAACTTCTGTGTGAGCCACGGTCGGTCCAGCGCCTCTGACAGTTAGTCCAGGGGCCAGCTGGTATCACACCCCTGTGCCGCCCTCCAGCCACACCCTGTGCTGTGTGGCAGTGTCTAGGATGCAGCAGCCAGAGTGGACACTCCTCACTGGCCGGACCCGTCTGCTAAGCCCACCCCCAGTGGGAAATACCACCCGGAATGCACTGAATCCAGCTCCTGCTCACACACCCTCTCGAGCTGCTCACACACCCAAGGGTCGGGGTCGCTTCTCTCAGGCTCACGGGTAACAGGGAGCTGCCTGGCATCCATGCAGGATTGGACCCACATTGCCAGCTCAGGAGAGGACCCCAACGCAGACTCCCCAGACCCTCTCTCCTGGAGGTGCGTGGCTCTCTGCCGCCCTGAGGCTGAAAATTGTGAGTGGGGCCGTTTCAAGTCTGGGCGTCTGCACAGTTCTTCACGGGAGCAAGGCAAGGGGGTCCAGCCCAGGACAAGGACCACAGCGAACAGTAGAAGCATCTGCCCCGCACGCGCCCGCCACGCACAATGCTGCACTCTGGCAGCCTGTAGCTCCAGAGAGCATTTTGCAAGGAAGATCTCAGAACCCTGAATTCTCCTGTTCAAAAAACACACAAAGCTCATACTGGTCAGTATGAAAATACAAGGCGCTAAATCTGCCTCCTTCTGAAATTTGTGGATATGGGGCCATTTCCTTTTGACTTAGAAGTCTAATGCTCTCTAAATCTTACCTCCTTTATTTATACCCTGCTTTCATTTTTATGTGTCCAGAGCTTTTTAGAATTTTCTTTATTGCCAAGACCTGAAATGTCACCAGGATATGAAATTATGTCTTTTTCCCCCACCATTGTCAGCACTCAGCTTTTTCTTTCTGAAAATGATTCCTTTCATTCTGAAGGAATCCCTCCCATGATTTCTCTGCATTGTCTGCGTTCTTCCTTTCATTGCTTGGATGGAATTTACATATTTCTTGAGTTGTCTTCTGTTTTCCATGTCTTTGTTCTGTGTGCAGGAGATTTTGGGCTTCATCACTTTGCAGATCCCTAATTCTAATTTTTGGCAGGAAGGATTACAGTTTAGCCACTGTTAGGTTTTGATTCAGCTTTTTAAAATGTAATTTACATTTTTAATCATACTGTTCCTTCACCAGAATGCTTCTATTTTCCCTGATTTTCTTTTTTTCTTACAGTTTCTGATTTATGGTTGCAATAGTCACGTTGATCTCTCTGAAATCACTAAATCATGATAAGCTTTCTTAACTGCTTCTGCCAGAACATATATCAATGCATTTCTTTTACACAGTTGTTGACTTTCTCCAGTGGATACTGGTCCTTCATCACTGATTTACATTCACTCCTAGACTGAATCAGTTCATTAATGATGTGCCATCTCTCTGCCATTGTATAGGTATTTTCCCAAAGGACTCCTTCTTGAATGAGAGGGCTGGGCTGACTTTGTGTGCGGAGTTGTGTGTGAGTGGAGGTTAGTTAATAGCACACACCAACGTGCACATGGACAATTTTGGACCATTTGTGTTGCTGTAGCAATGCCAGAGACTCAATAGGCAACGAGTAAAGAGCAGACTTATTTCTCACAGCTCTGAGGCCAGGATGTCCAGTACTGGGGAGGCCAGGCCAGCATTTGGTGAGAGCTTCTGAGCTGTTTCCCCCGTCTTATTTTGGGATTTTGGGGAATCCTGCGGTGGAAGATGGTCCAATCAACTTTTTGAGGGACCTCCTCAAACCACAGCCCGAGCACACACCTTCCACCCCAAGAGGGCGGAGCCAGGGACTTCACTTCTGCCTGCGCCACACAAAGTTGGTGTTTTCCTTGTGTTCCTCATCCATGTCTTTCCCAGAGGTGCGGCGCAATCTGACAGCAAGGTCTGTTTTGGTGCCCAGCCTGACAGCTGCCTGGGATCTTGCCTAAGATCTTGTCCAAGAAGGCAGCATTCCCAGGGCCTCTCCTGGGTCAGGCACGGCTGCCCGCTGTCCCACCCTCAGGGCTGGCAGCAGGTCTGCGCAGCCCCTGCGTGGAGGCGGCACTGAGTGACTGACAGCCGTGCTGGCGGAGCCCTCCTCCTCGGAGGCGTTTGCCGGCTGTGTCCTGTGGTCTCTTTGCTCCTGGACAGCAGTGTCACCCTGTGCTGTCCTTAGGCTGCGGGTGCCTCTGCCATCCTCAGACAGACATTTTCCAGGGCTCCTAATGATTTCTGATCTGTCGTAGGACACGGCTGTGACTCCAGCGCCACTGTGGAGCCTGTTATTAAAAGAGCATCTTCATACTAAGCAATGGGCCCAGTCTCCAGCCCCGTCCAGTTTGCGTCCGCTTCCTCTTGAGCATTGCTTCCACTTAAAAATAGATGTGCGTTGCTCTTACTAGCACAGAAACTTGGCAGGAAAGTTTGAAAATACAGAGAAGAAAGATAAAAAGTAGGTCTTGTGGCACAGTTTATGATTTCAGTAATATCCAGTATGTTTGATTGGTGAAAAATTGCTTCAACCATGGAATATACTATTTGCTTCTAGTTTTGGGAAATGGGCTTATTACAAGTTTATCGCTATATCTTAGCGTTTGTGCACCAGGCCTGCAGTACGGAGTCTCCAAAGGTACTTCTGCGTAATGAAAGTCAGTGCTTTCTCAGAATTCAGTGAATGGGAAAGAATAGTTGATTTGGCCCTAGTCGTTCATGAAGTAATCAATCTAATGTATTTCCAATTTCCCAACTGGAAAAACAACCATTCTTTCTGTGAATGGTAAAATGCTTTCATAAAAGAGGTCCGTTTTAAACTGGCGTGGTTTTAAGAGAAGTCGCATCAGTGGACAGTTACAGGCTTACGGTCCGTATAAAAAGTAGCCCAACATAGGCAGGCGAGGGCTGTATGGCCGCCTTGGCATGCATCTACCGACCTGGCCGTCTTTCCTCTCTGTTCCCCTTCACACAGGAGCTATCGCTGAATAGGTATAGGGTGCCCGGCATCTCAGGCACTGTGTGCATTCCCGGGACGCACACTGACCAGCAAGTTCCATCCACTTCAACAAGAAAATACTCCACCAAGCAAAACTCACTTTTATCTGATCAGATATCACCACTTCAGGGTCACACTGGGACTTTTCAATTACACACAGCATCTTGCAGAAAAACTGTGATAGAGAAAAAGAGAAAAGGAGATTTAGCCAGGCAACCAGCAGCGTCTGCCTGTGAGACCACATCTGCTGTAGTGCATGGCGCTGTAAGAATCGGTACGGTTGTGGGTGACCTGGAAAGCGCGATTGCCAGTACAGGCAGCCAGGAGCCCTATGTACCAGCAAGTTGTGCACAGATCAGTACAAACCCCCACGTAATGTGTAGTGGAGCACACGGTCCCATGTACAAAGATATGCCTACGTTAAAATGGCTTTTCTTTCTTTCGTTAGCCGGATGCTTCTTGTGACAACCATACTACACAATTGGCTGGCGACCAGGAAGAAAAACAGCTACCGGAAGTCTTCCAAACAAGTGGCCCTGTGGTAAGTGGTGGAGGAAGAGCTCAGGGTGGGGTTTGTCCCAGGACAAAAGGCACAACTGGAAAAAGAGCGGTGTAATGAGGGTGGCTGGACAACACAGCTGCCAAGGTACCTGGCTACCTTTATTCACTTTGTAAGGAAAATATTCAGCGGTGAATGAGCCTTATAAGTTCATCTATGATTAACTGCGTGTTCTAGCCTATAAAAATAAATACGCTCTTAGGAACCAAATAATTATGATACCCTTTTGTTATACTTAGTGTCTGTACTTTTTTTACAAAATTCTCATAGGAGTGTTAGCTCCACCAAGTCACAAGTGTGCCTGTTATAGCAGACATCCCTGGGTGTTCTGCTTATCAGTCAGGGGGACATCAGTCACTCGCTGTGGCAGGGCTTCACCTCGGCGTCCAACCCCACACTTCCCCACAGCGCCGCTTACCAGAAGCCTGGGTCAAGCAGGCCGAGGACAACACCCGGCCTCAACCATGGCCCAACGGGAAAAGGCCGTGTTAGTTGTGGCTTACCCAGCGCTTCTGCCCCTTGAGCTTTTACTTGTGGCCCTGTCCTCAGCTATCTTTTCTCTCCTTCGGTAGAATGTATCATGTATTTTTCCACTGTCATATTTCCTTTCCTAACTTCCTCCCAGATTGAGAAAAAGAAACTGGCAATTCTAATAGGTTATCTCCTCCCCGCTGGTGTCACCCTGGGGAGAAAGTTTACTGTGAAGGGTCAGCCGTGGACAGAGCACAGGTGTGGCTACCCGCGCCCAGGTCATTTTTCTTCAGTTTGTAGCGGGTAGTAGAAGTCATTTTCAGAATCTTCTGCATTTGCTTTCATCCGTGGTGAGAGCTGGGTGAACCCACATTACTCCCAGAGTCTCTTGCATGAAGGCCGCTTCGGATTCTTGCCACATTTCCCTACATCTTGTTGCTTCTCCCAGGCTTTAGGAGAAAGAGCCTTGGTCAGCTGGTCTAACTCCCCCTTTTCCCCAGACTGTAATTCCTCTTGTCGACAGAAATAATACCAGAGCTCTTCTTTGGATACTAAACATTCTGTAGACACTTAGACAGATCACCTCTGTCTCTCAGGAATATGCCAGGAGTTTTCCACTGTCAGAATCGTGCTAGGTCTTTCCTTGCCTTTTATAATGGGCTAAAAAGTTGAACAGTTGCTTTTCTAAGGAAGACACAAGGACGTCAAATCATCCCGAGGAAATGTGCCCAGCACATGAATGACTGCAGAAATAAAGCAAAGGAAGTCCCATGGGACCCCCGGGCTCCTGTGGAGTGGCTAATGGGACTCCTAGGGTAGCCAGCAGAGCCAGGGAGCAGAGCAGCTGGCACCGTTGCACACTGGGAGTGCAGCTCGGTTGGTCCACTTTGAAAGATTCTGGACAATTCCTTCAAATGTTATGGATGTGCAGTTGCCGTAAGATCCAGCGTTCCGCCAGCAGGAAACACAACCACATGGCGGCTGTCTCGGTTGTCTAGAGCAGCCTTATTTCTAACAGCCCCAGACTGAAAACCACCCGATGTCCTTGTGCAGGTAAATGGACAAAGGGTGGGGAGTGCGCAGGGGGGGCGGGGGGAGGGGAGGGCAGTACTGAGCCCTCGGGTAGGGCTCAGAATAATTCCACCGTGTGAAGGAAGCCAGACCAAAAAACTCAGTTTATATAAAATGATGGAAGAAGTGGATAAATCCAGAGTGATAGAAAGACCGGTGATTTTGCAGGGCTCTGGGATGGCTGAGGGGGGAGGGAAGGACAGATGCCAAAGGGACATGAGGACATTTCAGGGGATTGCTGGCTTTGTTCGTTATCGTGACCATGGTAGATGTTCCATAGTCGCTGTGTGCTTTAAATATTGCAGCTTCACATGCAGGCAATTGCATGTGGGCTGTATCTTGATAAACATGTTGAAAAGAAGTCCATATAAAGTTTTGCAATTTCATTGTAAATATGCATTCAGCCAGTGTATTTATTTTGCAGTAAGCTACTTGCAGTGAAAGAGTAGCTGCTCACGTATCTCATGCCGCTGAGTCGGGCACCTGTAGCCCTATCTGCAGTCATCGGGGACCTAGCCCACCAATCGCTTTTTATTTAGATAAAAGAAGACGTTGTCCTTATGTTCAGTCAACATAAGTATTCAGTGGAGATGTTAGCTTATTGAAAAGGCAAAGTAATCAATCTAGTTTATTTCCAGCGTCTTCAGTGGAAATCAAATAGCTACGCGTGCTATTGATTCATAACTCACTGCAAAATACAATCACACCATCTGTTAAAAACCCTCACTCACATCTGTGTTTGCTTCCTACGAAAGAAAATCTAAGGAACCATGATTTAAACAAGTAGGAGTTTGTTTTAATCACAAAGTAAAAAACCGATGATGGCTAAACCAAAGCTGGTATGACTGCAGAGGGACGGGCCAGGGGCTCCTCTGGCACAGCCCTGTGACCTTGGCCTTCCTCTGTGCCATCTCTGCACATCTGGCTGCTGGCAGCATGACCCCTGCTGATGACCCTTGCAGGTGCCTGTGCCAGTGGGCTGTTTTTAATATAGAACCTCCTTCTTCCTATAAAACCTGCACAGTGCAATTTCCCACATTTTTCACTGACAGACTGTGATGACTTCGGTGTAGGGCATTATTATGTCTTTCTTTCCTTCTTTTCTTATTTTAGTTTCCAGAACCTCATTCCTTTACAAAGAATCTTCTCAAGGCTTTCTTGTTTACACTCTGCACAAGTTTTTGAATTTTATGAATTTTGAGTTTGGGTCTGGAATGCTGAACTTGCCCATGGATCTGTACACATTTTCTTCACACTTGCCGGCATGCAGTGTGTTCTTTCTGTCTGAGAACGTCTCCTCAATTTCTACACATTTACTTCCATTAAGTCTTCCATTATTTTTTCTTCCCATTTCCGGTGTCCCTTCTCCAACACACATTAAACAGTTACTGTTTTGCTTTAGTTGGCTTCTACTGTTTCCTCATTTTTCTCTTATGTGGTCTGTTTGCCCTGTGTCCTAGGTTTTTCCGTCTTTAAGTTCCAGGTCAGTTATTTGCGCCTCCCTCATGATTGTATTACCATATAGCTTGTCTCACTCTTTTTGTCAGTTTCAGCAAATATAGTCTTATTTCCCAAGAGCAACTTCTTCAGTCTGAGTTACCCATTGTTATGATACTGTGTTCCGATGCAAAGCAGAAATAGGTCTTTCCATCTTTCTGAAGGTAAGAATGAAACTTTTTCAGAAAGCCAATTATTTTCAAATTGAGGCAAAATTTTTAAAGTAATAAACATGTACCTTAGGTGTGCAATTCAAGTAGCTTTTAAAAAAAGATGTTCACCTAGGAAAGCAGAGTCAACCAAAGCACTGAGTAGGTCCACTACCCCAGAAGCTTCTCTCAGGCCCTCATCCATCCTGGGCCTCCCCTGTCTCAGAGCCCACAGCCCTGCTGTGATTTCTAACACTTGGGTTGCTCTCAACTTCCATAAAAGTGGAATTGTAAATAGAAGATGCTCTTTTGTGTCTGTTTCTTTCAGTCATAATCATACCTTCAGGATCCACCTGCCCCATGTCATCCTTTTCCAACCGATAAAGTCCCGTGGTGTACATACGCCACTGATGGTGCCTCTACCCACCGGATGCAGGGCGTTTGGGATGCTGCCCGGTTGGCGCTCTATGCGCAGTGCTCCCAGGCGCTTTCATGTGGTACAAGTGAGGTGTATCCTCGTTCCTCTTTTTAAATTCTTTACTTTTTTATGAAAAAAATAAAACAGTTTCATAATCACGTAACAAGAGAGTAACCATCGTTATTAGACTGTGTATCATTATTGACAAAGTAGTTACTCAGAGTACAAGAGGTAAACCAAAAAGACTCTTACAAAAAAGAAACAGATAATAATACTAATCTTTCTTTGCAACGAACTGAAATAAACTAGTAGTATAAATGAAACTACTTAGCATATATATTGAAATTTTTTTTTTGTCTTTTTGAGATAAGGTCTCGCTATGCAGTTTAGGGTGGCCTAGAGCTCACTTTGTAGCCCAGGCTGGCCTCGATCTCGCAATGATCCTCCTGCCTCAGCCTCCCAAGTACTGGGATTACAGGTGTGTGCCACCATGAAATATTTTTAAAACAATGGAATTTGGGAGAGTGTTTGAACTTCTCCCTATTTCCTATTTATCTCTCTTCTGTTCTGTCGTTTAATTACGTTTCTCAGAAACCACTTGATATTTTAGTGTGTGTCTAACCTTTTTTACTTTGTTATATTCTCAAACTGCGTCCATGTACCTACAAATGCCTGTTTTCCCTTCCTTATGGCAATGTAGTGCTCCACTGTGTATAAATACCGCATTTTCCTTATTCAGTCATCTGTTGATGGGAATATCCAGTGTTTCTAAAATCTAGCTATTGCGAATTGTGCTGCTGTGAACACGCCACCTGAGTCAGATTGTTAGCCCGCAGCCACACCCGGAGCCACCATCCCTGCTCAGCGCAGTGGAGGGTCATTTCACAGGTAAATCCACGGTAACTGATGTGTTTTCAAAAGCTCGGGCATTAAAGAAGAGCCACAGAAATAGATTTTTATACACATCCTGTGCGGAGGACATTGTCAACAAAACCTCGGTCTTCCAGGGTGAGCTCCATGGAAAAACAACAGACACCAAGTAAACATTTTTTGGTATATTCAATATCAAGTGGATACAAATATTTAATGTTTTCCAGTAATTTTCCACATGCAAATATTTTGTGTGGAGAGCACATTCTCTTTTGGCGTGTGTGGCAGTAAATGGTGCCTGGGTAACATGTCCACCTCTGTCATGAGCACCGCCTGGCCCGGAAACCTCACGTGGCTCTCTGGATGGCAGCAGGCGGGAGGAAGAGCTCTGACCCGGAGAGTCAGAGAGCGGTCCCTGGAGCTGTTTCCTGTCCAGCTCCCTGGGGTCCCCGAACCCACCCTTCAGGAAGGATGATGGTTCTGCCCCAGGAGTCCCCGGGCCGGTGCTGTCCGCACGCCTGCGGAGGCCTGCGGCTCCCTAGTCCCCAGAGTGTTCTGCGCACCTGCACTTCGTGGATTTGCTTAGCTGTTTCACCTGGGAAGTCGTGGTGTGTTTCCTGTGCAATTTCTTCCAAAAAGCCAACATTGTTGGTTGTGTGTCCCGTGAGCAGCCTGCACCGCACTTGGTGGTGTGAGGTTTAGGCTGGGACTCGCTCTCCCACTGCAGAGCCAGCCGGGGAGGAAGAGCACTCCCGCCTCTCGCTTGTGGGCAAAGCTGGCTTCGTTTTCTCTTCCTTCTGTGTTGTAGCCGCGGCCTCTGGAGTTCCTTGGCCCTGAGACCCGGTACGCACACGTGTCCCATCCTCCGACTGGAGAATTCTCCCCGTTTTATTTGGATAGAAATGTTCCTAGGAGTATACTTCAGGACAGTCTCCCCCTCTTCCGGGAGGTTCTCCTATTGCAAACATTTCTGAACTGTCTTGTGTCTTTTTCTTACGTCTGCTCATTCTTCAGGCCCTTGTCTTCTCCTAGAAGTTGCCTTAGCTGAAGGTTTTTATCTTACCAGACCAATCCGACTTGCTTTACACCTGGAAATGTCTGTTGTCGGCTATGGAATTCTCTCCTGGTTTCCAATGACTTTTAAAGTTTTTTTCTTTGGAAAAAAAATACATGTTTGTTGCTATTTGTAATGATTTGGGGTAGGAGGGGAAGCAGGTTGATGGCTTCCTATCTTGATTTAAATTTCTTGGGCTAGTTCTTTGGTTATATGTATTTCTTGAATGAAAAGATTTCTGTTCACCTCATAAAGGAGTTTATACCATCTGTAGAAAATTGAGAAAATGTGGTCAAGCAAGATGAAAGACCATAATTTTTCAAAGACAAACTATCAAATGTTTACATAAATATTATATATTCAATTTTGCAATAAATTTCCTTTAGTAATGAAAAACATATTCATGCCTTAATTTCAGTAGAGTCATTATACATGACAGCAAAAAAGAAAAAAGCAAATTCTCTTTCTACAATCTGTTTTATGAGTGGAAAAAGAAAACAACCTGGTACCATGCCCACTGAATTCTGGTCCCCCCGCCCAAAAGAAATCTTGCCATAAAATACACAAACAAGCAGTGAGACAAGACCGCTTAGGTTTGCACCTGGCTGCATGTAGTCAAAAAGTAGGAGTTGTTTACTCTGCTAGAGATGCATAATGCAGGAGGCCTGGGTCTGACGGGCACGGACAGAACCAGGGCTGATCTGAGGACTCTGCCGTCCTCCACCGTCCCTGTGAGCCCTGTGAACCCTGTGTGGAAGAGATGCTGGTGGCTGTAGGCTGCCAGCTGAGGTTCTGTCCTGAGCATGCCTCTGCCAACCCTCCCGTAGGGCAGGAAAGCCTCTTGGTAAGGTGACGTTTCCACCCTGTGTAACACATTTGTCCCGGGTCCCCTCCTCGCTGCCAATGGGCCTGGAAAGCCAGGCTTTCAACTTAGCACCTAGCTCCCTGGAGCTAACCCAAGGTGGCGGTGAGGCGGGGGGAGTTTGTGGCAGGTCAGTATGAGGCCACAGGGATGGCAGGATGCTCCATGCCACATCGCCAGATGTGTGTCAGCATGTGACGGATGTGGTGGGGTGCACAAACGCACTGGAAAGATCACCCCAAACGAGAATGCGCTCTTGTCTCTCCCTGTAGCCGGAGGAGGCGTCTCTCGACAGCCCTGCGCTATGCAATGGGTCCCCGGAGGAGGAAGGGAGCTTCGCAGAGCCCGGGCACAGTTCCGTGGTAAGTCACTGCGCGTGGGCACAGTCTCCTGTCAAGGGACACCTGCAAGTCGGACCCCCGATGTGGGAGGATGTGAGGAAGTGACCTCTTAAACAGAAATGGAAGCAAAATTTGAGCGAGGGTCGCACTGAAACAGGGCTGCCTGGCCCCCTGGCCTCTGAATAATCGGGAAAGCAGAGACTTTGGACTCCGTCTAAAACTCCTGTCAGCCTTGAGAATCCCCACCTGCCCAGTGTCGCTGAGGTGGGCCCCGGCAGGGGACAGGGTGGAGCTCGCCCCAGCAGACAGGCGGGGAGTGCCTCTCTGCAGGCACGGGGGCCACAGACCTCTGCATGGAGGTGGCACTTGGGGTGTCGCTGGGACAGCGGTTTCTCTGTCCTTGCCTGTCCTGCAGCGCGGGTCCGGCCCTCACGTGCCTGGCCCACTCACAGGGTGCCGAGTCATCCAGGGGAGTACCACCGTGCACCCCATCTAAGTTAGCTTTCTCGTGGTGCTTCTGGGCTTTTGGTTCTGGGTTGTGTGTTATGTGATTAGTGTATAAAATGAGTGGGGGACTGACCAGTGAGTAATTCCTTAGTAACTCTGTGGGTTGTGGCATAGATGGGCTGAGGGGGCCAGCTGGGTCTGACTCCCAGCTTCAAATCCAGATTTTATTTCCCCCCCGTAAGACCATGCATTGAAAGAAAATGAGTAAGAGAGTCTCTGTGTAGACCTCCTTTCAAATCCACCTCTTCATTAATGAAAATGAGTCATTCACAGACTCTGGTATAGTTATTGGAAGAAACAGTTCTCCGCATTAGCTGGGCGTGTTGGCACACACTTGTCATCCCAGCACTAGGGAGGCTGAGACAGGAGAATTACCATGAGGTTGAGGCAGGCCTGGGCTAACGGTGAGGTCAGGACCAGTCTAAACTACCTAGCGAGACGCTGTCTCCACCCTCCCCACAAAGGCGTTCCCTGCACCAGAGCCCACACAGCTCTATGTGTCCCTCTGATGAAGGACTCCTGCTCTGAGCCCTTGTCCGGGACCCTTTATTTCCTGCTGCAGCTGGCAGCACGCACACACCTAAGCCTCACCCGCTTGCCTCGGCCTGAGCTCCGCCTCCCTTCCCTCTCTTCATGACCGGCTCTGGGACCTGTGGGTTGTTCACATGCAACCAGTAGCAGAGTATTCCTGCTCCTTCCTTGCAGCCATGTTTGTGGAGCAGAATCTCACGTCCTCAGTCATTGTGAAGTAGCGTCAGCCTCAGCCCCTCTGTCCAGTCCTTGCCCAAGCCACAGGACGTGGACCCAAAATGCAGGTCTTGCCTCAAAGCTGCAGTAGTTCCAGGCCTGTCCTACAGCTCCTGCTGGGGCAGGAGTTCACACACAAGCTCCTTGCTCCTCTTGACGCATCTCAAGTATTCTCTTTTTTTTGTTTTTTTTGTTTTTTTTTGAGACAGGGTCTCGCTATGCAGTTCAGGCTGGCCTTGAGCTCACTTTGTAGCCCATGCTGGCCTCGAACTCGCAGTGATCCTCCTGCCTCAGCCTCCCGAGGGCTGGGATACAGGCATGCACCATCACACCCAGCTTCAAGTATTCTCATGGGGCCAATAGCACGGGACCGGGCCGGGCTCCTGTGTGCCCCAGCAGGAGCTGTAGGACAGTTGATACCAGGCTACGAAGAAAAGGGGGTAGGCGTGTGGGCCTCACTTGTGACTTTCTCCATGGCATTCCCTGTGATCAGTGTCTTATTTCTAATGATCCTGCTGCTGGCTGTGTTTTTTCCATTGATTCATTTTTTGCTGCTAACTTTTCCACACTATCGGCTCGTTCTGCCGTTCATTGAACGAATCCTTATTGAGAACAGATTGTCAACAAATAGGATTGTTGAAAGTTTGAGGGTGTAAAACAGAGAAGGTGATCATGACCGCACTTCCCCTGAGAGCCATGTTGGGTGCGTTTGTTACGCGGAATTCTGTGTTATTTTCCTAGAAACAAGGCCAGCTAATGACATGCAGAGCACTAGAGGGGCCACCTTACGGTGCCAGTCTCAAGCTGGACTCACTTTGGACTCTTTGAGACTCAGAACCCTTTCGTTAGAGATGGTAAACACTTAGCTTCATTGCCACAGCAGCCCACAGGTGCTGGCTTGATCCCTGCTGTACTTGTTCTGAAGCTCTGTGGGCTTCTTACCATGGGCGTGTCTGCCTGAGACCCAGGCTTCCGAGCTCCTCGAGGTGCCAGGTTTCCACAGTTGTAGTGTCCAGGACTGCGACCCCTTGGCCTTCCCACTTGTAAATGTCTCCTGCCAGGATGAATTCCCAGGGATACCTTTGTGTCATGGCTGGGGTTTCCTGTGCCTCAACTACTTGCCCTGTTGGATCTGGTGTCATGGGTGCTGGAAAGTAGACAGCCTAGCTTGTTCTTTCCCAGAAGGGAAAAGTCAAGGCTAGACTTGCCCCGCAGTTATTTTTCCACCTTTAAGCTTTTTTACTTGTTTGAATGCCCACTTCATGATAAGTAAAACCCCCACATGGGCAGGGCCTGTCTCCAGGACTTGTTTTTGAAATCTGTCGGAATCAGCTTACGCCCATCAAAATGGGCATCAGTTTCGCTTCTCTCTTCTTAAAAATGATTTCTTCCAGATGAACTTAGGAAGGGGTTACAGCTACCCCTCATAAACATCTCGTTAGGACTTTTCTTCTAATGTTTCACCATGAAGTAGGATAATTGCTCTAGGATTCCACACTTTGTAATTGCTTTAATCTGGAATGGAGGTTGCAGTCTATCAAATGATCGCCCAGCATCTACTAAAGTGAGTGGGTTCAGCTGCAGACCTCACCCTCTGCAGATCAAAAATATTTTTAACTTGTATCTTCGCTCCATAGATACAAACTTTTCTTTTTGTCCTTACTCCGTAAATGATGCAGTAGAGCAGCTGCTGGTGGAGCGCTTACGTTGTAAGCTGAGTCCTCTGGAGATGCTGTGAAGTATCTTGAGGATGCGTGTAGGTTATACACGAATGCAACGGCATTTTCTAGAAGGACCAGACTTGTGGTGTACGTGTCGTTCCTGGAGCCCCTGCCCCGCGGATGCTGGGGCGATTTGTGAACCTCAGCATCGGGCCTTCCTGCCTCAGAGGCCAAGGACCCCGTGTGGGCAGCCGGGTTTCCCCTCTTCATTTCCTGCGTGCAGTTTCCTGCTCTGACAGGAGAGGGCGCCTTTGTTTTACTCTGTTGCTGCTACCCCTGATGACTCCAAGCCTCAGTGCCTCCGCCTGACTTTCAGCCCCTTTGTAACGCGAACGCACCTCTCGATTAATTTAATTCTTATGTTTTCTAATCCTACACTGAACGCCTAGCGCTCCAGTGTCCTCACAGTTTTTGTGCTGGAGTGCTTCAGATATACCCATACCTGAAATGTCTATGGTATTCCCAGCCCTAGCCTGAGTGCTTCCGCCCGGGCCCTGTGCCCTTGTAAATCCTTGCTGTGGTCCTGGAGGTCCGGACCAAGTTCACGCACCTCACCTGTAACAGCCTTTGGGTAGCCCTTCTGCGTCTCCTTCGTTTTCCCTCAGCACAGCTTGTGTTATGGAAATTAGCTCTGAATGCTGGGCTGTGTGTCTTTTAATAATGTGCCATAAATGCTCCTCTGTTCTCCTCTCTGGAAGTAGCTCGAGAGCAGGGATTCGGGCGATGTCCCACAGTCACTTCTGTTACACGGCGCTGCTCATCCACAGAGTCGGCCAGCTACAGGCCAGTGACGCAACTGAGTCGATGCACACTTTTCCACTGACAGAGTAAGAAATTCTCCGTCCGTGGGTTTTTGCATCCCAAACCTTCGAATCCCAAATCTTCTCAGTCAGTGGGATTTCTGTCGATGTGCTAAATCAGTTAAGTGTCTCTGGATTCTCAGAGGAGTCTTCTCTTGCACAGTAAATGCCTCGGAAGTCTGACGAAGCATGTCTTTGTGGGTATTATGGTTTGTGTCTTCATGTCCCCACAGAGCCTCTTGCGGTCATAGAGTGTTTTTTGGAAGTGGCTGAATCTACAGTGTGTGATTGATTCACAATGCAGTACTGGGATTAAGGGTGCTGGGTTTAGGGTCGGTGATTGCTGGATGAGTCCACTGTTGGGATTGGCACCACCCTAATCCCGAGACTGGATACAATATAAGGGACAGAAAGAGGCTCTCTCTCTCTCATTGCTTTTGCTGTCTTCTGCCGCCATGAACTGTTGCCCTCTGCCATGTGCCACTTTGCCTTGGAGCCAGCTGATCATGGACTGAAACCTCTGTAGACTGTGAGCTAAAGAAATCTTTCCCCCTTTAACTTTTTAAATTTATTTATTTATTTATTTATTTATTTTAGGTCTTTATTTATTTATTTATTTTATTTATCATAGGGTCTCGCTATGTAGTTCAGGCTGGCCTTGAGCTCACTTTGTAGCCCAGGCTGGCCTCGAACTCGCAATGATCCTCCTGCCTCAGCCTCCCGAGTGCTGGGATTACAGGCATGCGCCACCACCGCCCCCCCTTTAACTTTGAGTATCAAGTATTATGTCTCAGCAATGAGGGAAAAGCAACTAAGACAGTGAGAAAGCTTAAGAGAACCACTGAAAAATTGTCCACATCTTTTGAAGAATTTTAATGCCTGGTTGTGTTTGTTGCTGTAACAAAATCCTGAGATGGGAAGTGTATAGGAGGGTACGATTACTTTGGCTCACAGTTTAGGAGGTTTGGGGCCCCTGTGGAACGGCCGTGTTGCTCCAGGGCCTGCGGTGGACCAGAACATCATGGTGGAATGCAAGACGGGACAGGCTGCTCACCCCAGGGCAGCCAGAAGCAAAGGCAGTACGAATAAGGGGGGCTGGGGTCCCAGTGTTCCCTCCAAGGGCACAGCGCAGTGACCCACACCTCCCACAGGCCCCTGTGCTTAAGGGTTCCACCACCCCACCAGCACCAAGCCTAGCCCCAAGCCTGCACACAGGGGCCTGGGGCCATTCCAGATCTGGACGACAGCTGTGGGGAGTCTTCCTCCTGTAGGGTCAGGAGAGCTATGACCGGTCCCACTGACATGAGCGGCATGGCCGCAGACGGTGTTCGTTTCTTCTTCCACTTACTGCAGTATCCGGGTATCCATGTTTTAATCATTGGCCGTCTATTTGCATGCTGTTTACACGGTTAAAAGTGTATCATCTCCTTTGAAATAAAATAGGAATAAAAAGAGAACACAAGGCTCTGAATGTGAGACTCCCTCCTGCAATTTGTAGCGCAAGATAAAAGATCTGTCATGAAGCAGGTGTTCGGTTACTGCTAAATAAACATCAGGCACTGGAGGGAAAATGAACAGATTTTATATGTGAACAGCACACAAAGGATTCTTCGTGGGATAGTGGATTTCATCATCACACCTATTCACAGATAAGCCCCACATTAAAATGGATAGGTCTTACCTATAAAAATTTTGATAGAATTTCTGTGTAATTTTTTTTACTGGTATCCATCCAGAGTCACCATGCAGGACTCTCCAGAGAGACACTTAGCTTCCAGTACAACTGCAGAGTGTTCAATACGTGGGCAGGAGTCCACGGAGGAGACTTGCAAAGTAATTAAGAGGGGGAACTAAAGTAGGAAAGATTATTTTTGTTAGTTGTTATCACCCCACATTTCGTACCAAGGGAATGGTAACATTGATATAATGAAGACAGCATACATCAAGCTTAACAGATCATTTAGTTATCGAATTATATGATATCAAGCATTGTAATTAGTGCAACTTAGCAAATGTATACCAAGAAATATTTAAGCACTAACAGGACTCAACTGCACTGCCTCTGATGTAGCTCCCTTTTGAGAACCCTGGGTGAGCTGCCTGTGTCTAAACTGAATGCAGAAACAAAGGAAATCAACGCAGGCCATGTATGAAATTGAGAAATGGGTTTTCTTGGGAATGGAATTCATGTATACTGCATTAGAAGTCAGATTGCAACGAAGGGCGGAGTGCATTTTGGTAAACTGCTGTGTGCTCGTCTCCCCTTGCTTGGCAGTCTATACTCGAGGCCGTCCCAGATATACCGGTCCACGCCAACGGCGCCGCAGAGTCCGGGCAGACGGATCCAAGTGTGCTGAGTGGTGAGTGCCGTGACCTCTGCTTGTGACTGACCTGTCATCTGGTTGTTCTGACACCCAGCACGGTGTCTCTTGTAGTTTATTTTAGTGTATTTTAAGCTGATACATAAAAACATCAACATGCACATATCCATGGGGTACACGTGTGGTTATGGCACAGGCAGATACTGTGTGGTCTCACGTCGGGTTAGACCTCTGCCCTGTGCATCATTTGTCCGTGGTGAGGCCTGTCAAGTCTTCCCCCACCTTTCCGAATTGTATTGTGCGTTATCATTGCCATGGAAACCCGCCTGTGCCGTAGGACCCTGGACCTCCTTCATCCTAACTGGGATTTAGCAGCCCCGATCCACTACCCGTGACGACCCTCCTTCTTCCTGGGAGTCAGCTTCTAAAAGCTCGAATGTAGGTGTTTCTCTCCCCATTATGACTCTGGCGTCCAGCACTCATTCTTCTCACTGCCCCAGACACCCTGTTCTGTCCCACCGACAGCCCAGCCCAACGGGAAGTGGCCCTTTCCTCCTTCCCTGCCCTCACGAAGGGGAGAAGCTGCTCAGCTGCTGGCTCGACCCCAGCTGCTCGTGACAGCAAGGGGCGGGGCCAGCTTGTGTCCAGCCCCTCCACGGCTCAGGCGGGCCCCTCGGGTGGGCCCAGAGTGGGACTGTGCCCTTTCTGTGAGAGAGTGAAACCCTGAACGCCACACTTCTGCGGTGGCTGAGAGTTTCCCTGACGTCTGTGCACTCTCCTCGTGCACGTATTTTTCGATGTCTGTACATTCGTCAGCTATCAGAAGGTGAGGTCATAAAAAGCTTCTGGAATCCACTATTGGTGTGGTTGCCCGACTCAAATAAACCAAAACACCGATTTGTACACCTTAGATTAAGTGCCAGTTGCCTAGTGTGTGACTTGTATCGCAGTACAGTTGACAGCAGGAGAAAGGGAAGCAGAGAGGGGGCTCACAGAAATTCGCCACATCGGATACCTGCTGCTCTGCTGCGATGCAGTTCAAGTCGTGCTGTTGAAGGACAGACATCTCGGTGTGGTGGCCCTGTGGCTCGCAGTACCACCGGTTTGATCTCTGCCCTCGAAAGAATCCTTCTGTAGGTCCTTGGGAAGCTAGAATACTCTTTAATAATGTCCCTTCATCTGTTCTGAGGGCAGACCTCCATGCAACAAGTAAAAAATTACCTCTGCTTTTGCCATTTTGTGAATTCTTACTGTAACCTCTTATGGCATTTTCAGTTAGTTCAGACCTCTTAAATCTGTTGTCTTCTCAATTTGTTCACTCAGCTTTTTATGTAAGGTGAATTAAATCTTTACATTTTTCTATTTGTTCCTTTTTTCCTATTTCATCACATAATGTCCATAGGAGAGACAAAGAGAAGGAGTTCTTTCTGTAATCAAATATGCGTACTTTTTAGTTTTTTGAGGAATAAAGAAAATATGATGTATATACACAATGGAGTACTACTCAGCCATAAAGAAGGGTATATTTGAGTCATTTGTGGGAAAATGGATGCACCTTGAGACGAGAATGTTAAGCGAAATAAATCAGACACATATCAAACCGAAATATATCTTTCCTCTTTTCAGACTGCCTTATCTCAGGAGTTTTTTGAAGCGATGGAAACCTGGGTTAAAACTTAAATATTGAATGGTTTCTCTAATATAGGAAACCTAACACATACATAATTTAAAGAGCAAAATGAAAGCTAGATAATAAAAAATAAGGAGATAGAGCTTTTGCCAAGGGGGAGGGGAGAGAAAGGAAACGTAAAGAGAATAGATGTGTCCTGGACCAGCACGAGCTGAATGTAATCAAGTGCTGCAAACATGTGCTAATAAAAATCGAAAATATGAGTGATAATTTTAATATTTTAATTATTTAATTACTCACGTAGTTATTTGCATGAGCACTTTTGCCACACAGCAGAGCAAAACGCCAAGCCAAAGTCAGAAGTCAGAGAGTCGGGCTGCTCTGATATTTTATGGGTTCCTTTGGTTTTGGTCCAGGGTGTTCGTCATCTGTGTTAACTTTCGGACTAGCTGGAGAGAAGCGCTCCTCCAGGCACGACGGGCACCGTCAGCTTCTCAGGGTGTGCAGCAAGCAAGGCTGGCTGACGGATGTCAGAGCACAGCACTGCCCATTAATTCACCTGGACAAACCTCGCAGGGGAGTCTAGGCTGAATTTAAATGAATCTTAAGAGGCAAATGTTCTACAGTTTGGGGGAGAAACACAATGGAATAAAAGTAGAGAGGAGCAACAGTGGGAACCTCCCCTTCCTTCCGCTTGGTCCCCATGGGCAATAGCTCCAAATCTAATGGAGTTTAATTACTAATGTAAGAATATATAGAAGTACCCTGTTTAGGGTCTTTGGCTGTAAATAATCCTCAGCAGCAAATTTTCTGAGGCATAAAAAGCTAACGTTTAAAAACTCAGACTGAATGGAAAGTTTGGGTAATGATAGAAATGCCTTCACATGAAGTTGGATTTCACTGCGCCCTTGCTTCGATGAACGCCTGGGGGCGCTGGTGCTTTTCTTCAGAAATTAACATGCTCCTGTGCTCCTGGGTCACCTTGTGAGTCTTGTGGCTGTTTTATGGTAAATGGTGCTGGTTGGGTGGCATATTAGATATCCTGTGTCTTTGTTTTTTGAGACGATGACTATCTGGAAAAGAACATTTCAACAGAGGCTGAAGAGCTGTCCTTTGAAGTGTCGTACTCAGAAATGGTTACAGAGGCCCCAAAGAGAAATAAATTGAAGAAATCAGAAATTAAGAAAGAAGACTATACTTTAACTGTAAGTAAAAACCTTTGTGATTATCCCGGTAACTTTCTGGAACTTCCCCATGGGCCAAACTGAGGACTTAAAAAAGAAAAACGAAAGACCATCAGCACCCAGGGCCCTGGGTGGCTGGGCATGAGCATTGTGCACCACCATTGTGGGTGTTGTGGCGGGAGACCATTCTTGTGCAGTGCCCGGCCCACTTAGCTGCACCTAGCAGACCTGTGCTGAGGAGAAGTTGTGAACTTAATTCCTTGATTCACAGACTAGGTTAGTCAGCTTACCATTGCTTTGAAAAACTCCTGCGATAAAGCAGCCTGAAAAGAGGAAAGGTCTATTTTGGTTCGATTAGCGAGGTTTCAGCATCGTCAGTTGACTGCAGTGTTTGGGCAGGAGCGTCTCACAGCAGAGCACATGTGGAGGAAGCTGCTCACTTCCTGGTGGGCAGGAAGTGAGATGAGAAACAGGAAAGGGTCCCAGCATCCTCGGCAAGGCCACGCCTCCAATAACCTCACTTCCTTCCACTAGGCCCGCCTCCTAGGGGGTCCCACCAGCTCCCTATAGCTCCACAGCCTAGGGAGCAAGACTTCAAGACATGTAGATCCTAACCGTAGCACAGAAGAAGAGGGATTTCAGCCTGTTTGTGAGTGTTCCAACACTTCACTTGTCAGTCAGTGCAGACACTGACTACATGTATCTCATACCAAGAAGCAAGCGTTCAGAGGACAGATGCTAAAAACTCAGGAGAACCAAGAACTGGTGTCACCAAAAGACAAGTTTGCTATTATCCTCAAAGCCTCTTTCTGTGTCTGGAACATTGTGTCCTAGAAGCATGACCTAGAGCGAGGTCACACTCATCATCTATTTGCTGTTTGTTAAATAGACACACATTTGCAGAATTCCTGACTTGGAGACCCGCATGTTCTCTGCTAATCAGAGCAACAGGTTCCATGCACAGGGCTTGGGCTGTGTCAGAGCTAAAGTAGTAAGTCCTCAGGAACAGGCCCATTGCACCAGGCAGCCTGGACCATTCCCAGACAACCACTCTGAGATGGAGGAGATAGAGGACGAGGAAGATCACCAAGCACTGTCCCCTTAGCACGTGGAACCGTGGGCTCTAGCTGCAGGGTGGACCCTGGTGATTACTCCCTTTTACAGATGAGAACACTGAGGCCCAGAGAGGCTAAAATCATGTGTCCAAAGCCCCAGAGGAGTAGGATTTCAAAAAGTCCCAACCCTTCCTGGTCCCCAAGAAGTCCCCACATTGGAGGGCAGAATGGTGTTCCAGGACAGAGAGGGAAGCCCTAGAGATTCTGGTGTCAGGGACAGCCCCTCTTTATAGGTCTCTTTAGAGAGTCATGCAAGAGATGTCTCCTCATCAGAGCTGGCTCGTCCTGAGTCGTAATCGCCGGAGTGCAGGTCACCTCCTGGGAAGGACTCAGCGGGCTTAGCATCAGTACTTGCACAATGGGTGAAACGGTTTCTGTGGGTTATTGCAGGGTGATGTTGGTCTCAGGAAGAATGGAAGATAATGAAGAGTATTTAACAGCACAAGCTATATTCTGCATTTTGCTGTCTTACTTTTGAGTACTTGGGGTTATGATGCATTGGTAGATGGTGTAGTATCCCCAAGTTATCTCTGACTTAGGGAACCCTTGTGGAAGGTGTGTTTTAAAGCTTAGTAGTTTGAAAAAGTATGAGATTTTTATTGTTTTAGCATATTTTTCAGTGTCCAGTTCTCCAAGAAGAAATAGCCTTCTGGGTATTACATAAGACCATCTTTTACTGGCCCCTTAGATGTCCACAGTGTTCTAGATCCTTTTCATGGATCTTTTAGTGCATTTTATTTCTTTGTGTGGGAATGGAACAGTATTGTTGTCTTCAAGAGGTTAGTAACATGATTCGTGCGTTGAGTGCATTTTGCTCTTTAAAGAAGTTGGAATCAGCTAAATCTAGCTTTTAAGGTAGAGTAACTGCTATCTCAGTGAGCCTGGGTAATCTGGACAATGGGGAGGTTACTGAAAGTCTTAAAGTATGCAGTTGTGGGATATGCAAAGCCTGATTTAAGGAGAGGGACTGTCTGCACTGAGACCACCTACAGCAATCTTGGGCTAGACCTAGGCGTACCATCTCATAGGGGTACCCCATGTGTCACCCAGATTGAGAGCTTGTATTGTGCAGAGTCCCTGTGGTGCTTGGCTCCTCCCCACTTTGACAGAGTAGGATATCCCTTATGGGGAAACAGTTTTCACAATTGTGATGGCAAAGTCATCAGGTGCTTCAGACACACTCATAGTCTCTCTGTGACCCAACATGCTCCCCAGAGTGTTGTTTTTTGTTTTTTTTTTTCCCCCCCAGAATGTTTTTTGCAAATACCATGTTTTGCTGTTGTCTTAATTACTTTCTTCATTGCTGGGACAGTTTGCCTGACACTGACAAATTAAAGGAGGGAAAGTTTATTTTGGCTCACAGTTTGTAAAGGTTCCAATCAATAGTCAGCTGGATCCAAGGCAGGGCAGCATGGCAGAGGAGAAACAGTCTGTTGCAGGGCAGCAGAGAGAGATCAAGGGAGGAGGAGGGAGATAGACCCGTCCAGGCCATGGCTCCAGTGCCCCACCTCCTCCCACCATGCTTCACTTCCCAACATCACAGTTAGCTATGAACTCATCAGTGGACTAATCCGCTGTAAGTGTCACACCCCCATGATCCAATTCCTTCCCAAAAGCCCCATCCAAGTGCACATGAGGCTTCGGGCAGGTGTGTATCTAGACATAAACTGTAACAGCTGTGTAGCGGTGGAATGTCCAGGTAGCACTGAATGAAGCTATGATAATTTCCCTTAGCCATAAAAACCCAGTATCTTCCCTATGTATCTTAGAAATTTATTGTTCAGAAGACCAGATTTGGGCTCACTGAAGCAGGCGACCTGTCAGCGGAAGACATGAAGAAGATCCGCCATCTCTCTCTGATCGAGTTGACCGCCTTTTTTGATGCCTTCGGAATTCAACTGAAAAGAAACAAAACAGAGAAAGTAAAAGGACGAGGTAACTCAGAGGACTGATTGCTTCGGGCTTTGGCCCTAGCGCCCTGGAGTAAAAGAGTGCTTTTCTGATTCCTTTTTCTTTCTCCCTGGACTTTCCCACAATGAAGATAACGGGATCTTTGGAGTTCCACTTACTGTGCTCCTGGACAATGACCACAAGAAAGACCCTGCGGTGAAAGTCCCGCTTGTATTACAGAAAGTAAGTAGACCACAAACAAACGGGGAGCCCCTCCAGCCTCTGCTTGGGTTTGGTGCCTTGTAAGCCCACAGATAATGTGCCTTTCAAAATGAATGCACCGTGGTCCTGTTCAGATCCGGGCCAGTGGTGAGCCTCCGCTTCCCTGCATGCGTCCACATAATGGCTGCGAGTACTTGGGCCGCTTGGCCTTGCTCACAGTCCGCCGTTCGCTGCTGCAACAGAATCCCTGAGGCTGACTTTGTACAAGAAAACAAATTTACTTCACCCACAATTTAGGAGGCCGAACGTGCACAAAACACGGCACCAGCTCTGGTAAAGTCACCCTTGGCTGGGTCGCCCTGTGGCAGTGACATTGCCGATGGGCAAATGTGCCAGAGGGAGAGATCGCATGGTCAGACAGGAAGCTAGAGAGCTGGAGAGCCCAGAGTGACGTCCCACTAAGGGCCCGCCACCTCCACACAGCCCACTGGAGACCAAGCTGCCCAGCTGTCCACCCCAGGGGCGACACACCGGGCAGGCACAGCAGTTCTGTCTTGGCTTGCTTTTTCTCTAATACTTTTTCAGGTGTCGTTTGTGCATGAGTTTGTGTTTATTCATGTGTTTCCTCATTTATCTGGCTAAAGATGGACCTTAACTATTAACAACGTACTTATGGATCGTGTAGTATTTGTTGACTCATCTCCTAGGCTGAATATTTTTAAACATGGATGTGCAATTATTTCCTGAATTTTCCAAATAAAGGTGAATAAATCAGCTGGTTCTGGTAATCTTTCAGGTGTGATGTGCAGATAGTAGTTAGAAATAGAACTTTGTTTTTTGGTTTTTTGGTACTGGGAATCAAACGCACAACCTTGCCCTTGCCAGGCAGGTGCTGTGCCTCTGAGCTATATCCTTGGCCTAGAAATAGTAGTTTGGTGGAACAACATAATTTAAATAGTGGTCTGAACTGTCTCCTGTGATTATCTCTGTGACCCTCAGGGCCGAGCGGCGGGCTCACTGTTAGGTTGTCTTTTCATAATGTCTGGCCCAGGCAGTGTGCACTTGCTCAGCAGTGACATCTGGTGGCTCGAGTAACAACCCAAGTCCTCAACAGTAACCTCGCTGAAATTTAACAAGAGCCTTTAAATGTTTTACAGAAAGACAAATGGAGAAAACGTACAGTGACTGTATTCACACCAGCATTCTGCACCCTCATGCTGTCTTCCTGTACTTTGCTAGCAGTACTTCGAGTTAAGCTGGTCCTTCAAGACTGGTGACTGACTGGCTGGTGACAGGAACAGCAGGGGGGCAACCAGACAGCCAGAGGATGCAGGTGGCACCTCTGTGCCCAGGGCCACCCAACCCCCTCCAGCAGGGCTGCGCTGGTGCCCTGGTCACATAAGAAATGTCCCATCTCTTCAGACAGGGCAGCCCAGGTCAGGGCCACCCTCCACCTTCTACCGAGGAACCAGTAGAGGCAGAGGAGGCTGGGTGCCTGTCCAGGTCGAAAGCCTGAAATTTAACAACTCCAAGACTTTCTTCCCTTCTTTAAATTAAAACCAGAATTATGCCCCTTTGTCCTCCATGTAAAGTCAGTTTGAAGAAAATCTATAAAAATCTAAGGAGATTCAACACATGGATAGAAGTTGTTTTGCAGGTGTAGGAATCTGGCAGAGAACTTAGCCAGGGGGAGCAGACAGAAGGTGCTCAGTGAGCACTTAAGTAAATCTGGGTCTGTGTCACACAGGTCACTCACGGGTGTGAGCTGTTGTCGCAGCTGGTGTGCGTGCTCCCTAGGGTCATAGAGACGCAGGGGCTTCCTCTCACTGTGGAAGCCAAGCCAGTCGTCTAGCCTTCCAATTCCTCAGTTTGCTGGGCAGTAGAGTGGGGATAATAATAGGACCTATTTGTAGGATTATCACCAGGGTTAAATGAGGTCGCTGGTCAGTACCATCCAGAGCGGTTGTAACTCATGGCATTAGATTCAGACTCTTCCTTACAGGTCAGTCTGCACAAAGAGATGTTGCCACTGAAATTTAACATGGTTAAGAGGCAGTGTGTTAACACGGCACGGGGTGAATCTTGGGAAGTTGAGTCCCCATGTGCTCGCTGGCAGATTGGAGGATAACGCTGACCTTGTCGGGAGGCTGTGAGCATTTAACGAGGCGTCCGAATGCTAGACAGATCCGCGAGCTTGGGATCTCCCCCATCCTTGTCATCCTCATTGCTATTTCAGGTGTCTGTGATCACATGGAGGTACTTATTTTGTAATATCTCCTTGCTTTGCAGTTTTTTGAGAAAGTTGAGGAGTCGGGTCTGGAATCCGAAGGAATTTTTCGACTCTCAGGATGCACTGCCAAAGTCAAGGTACCCCGTGTTTTCTCTCTTCCTTGTTAGAGATCTAAGCGGCCTAGACCCAGCTCACGTGAGACCTGGAATCTAGTCTTTGTTGTTGACATTGCTTAGGTATTTGACACTATCACTGGTCTCTATCTAGTATTCTGTGTTTCTTCCACGAGCTTTTTAAATTAGAACAATTAATAAGCAGCCTACAGCAAAACAAGGAGCCAGCGCACTGCCAAGAGCTGCCACTCGTCTCCAGTCTCGAGGTGCCCGTCGTGCTCTGGGGTCGAGTGTCTCAGTTCTTTGTGTCACGGAAGCCACTGAGCCTGTAGCGTACGAGCCCTTGTTCCCATTTCCCGTTGCTTTAAGCCTGGAAACATTCTTCGGCTTTCCTTTTCCCTGAAGTGTGTGTAAGGCTTGGTCGCGGTGGTTGTGGCCACAGGGGCTCTCACTCAGCAGTTCTAAATCCCAACTCCATTTATGGTATTGCTCGTGTCCACGTCGGAAACCCCGTCCCTGAGCCCCAGGAACCCTGTGCCTTTGCCTTCTTCCTTCCACACGGCAGTGCACTCCACAGAATGGTAAGGGAAGAAGCTCGGGAGAGAAGAGCGCTCCTCCTCAGCCTCCAGTGGGAAATCTCACTGTTAGGTGGTAAACCCCGAGGGGCAAGCACAAAGGGAAGGGGAACGAGTGTGGTTGTCTTTAGAACTATTCAGAAATTCAGGGGCCACGCACAGCGGCAGAAAGGCGCCTCTTCGTCTGTTGCTGTGGTGTGTATGTTGGGAAATTCTGTTTGTGTCAGAAGTCTCAGGGCTTTAATACAGAAGTGTGACTAGATGTTTCTGAAGTGGAAATGGAGAATAAGTAGGCCATGACTTCTCCTCCAGAGGCCTACCACTGAGGCAGATTGGCCACGGAAGAGAGCCCTGGGGGCAGGCAGGAAGGGCCCGTGGTGCAGGCTGGCTCAGTCATCCCCAGGCGGCCCTGTGCACTGCTCAGCTCTGCCTTGCCTGGGCTTCCTTCGATGGACATGGCTGAGGCAGAGCCAGAGGGCCAGAAGCTGCAGAGATCAAGTCAGCAGCCGGAACCTTTGCAGATGAGTACAGCAAGTTCCCTTTACGGAGCGAAGAGTGGGGAACCGGGGTATCACCAGTAAACCACTTGGGCAGCTGAGACAGGAGGATCACTGTGACTTCAGGGCCAGCCTGGGCTCTAGATGAGTTCAAGGCCAGCCTGAACTACACAGTGAGACCGCGTCTCAAAAAGAAAAAGAAAGAAAAGAAAAGAAAAGAAAAGAAAAGAAAAGAAAAGAAAAGAAAGCCAATTCAATTCCTAACGGTCCTAAAGTTCACAGTTCCTACGCTGTCTCCTTGGCTCAGTTTCTCCTGTGTTTGTTTCTTAGATGTTCTTCTGAGCGAATGTGCCCAAAGTGGGAGGTGGAAAGCTGTTGCTAGTGGTGGTCCAGTCTTTGGCTTATCAAGAGCATCAAAGACCCAAAAGAAAGTCAAAAAATATATTTCCCAAAACAGACCCAGACCCCATCCCTTCGTCCCACCCTCTGTAATTGAAGGCTGCATTTACACAAATTCTTGCTGGTTTCCATATTTGTGTGTGTGTGAGAAAAGAATGCTGGATATGACGTAAATTACCCTGTACTAAATAATCAACTTGAAAACACAGTAGGATGTTTCTTGCGTGTACAGGTTCACATGCTAGCAGACATTACTTTTCTCGAGCTACTCTTGGACTGAAAAGTGCTTACCCAGCGTGAATCATGCCTGCCAGGACTCCTCAGAGGCTCCGGCATTCCTGAACCACGATGAGCTCAAAGTCCCTCTACTCCCCCGCTCGGTTTTGTGTAGTGTCAGCCTATTTATCCCACTGCCTGTTCGTCTGAGAAATTCCATCCAGATGTTCTCATGCCTCAGGTCCAAAACAGCCCATGTGCAAGAAACCCGGGCCAGTGAAGAGGGACAGGGACCGAGAGGCGGGAGGGCCTGAAGTGCAGTGTTAAAGGGGTCTGCTCTGCTTTCCTCTTCTCAAACCTGAGGCTTTTCCTTTTAAAACCTCCTCTGCCAGACTACTTTTCGTGGGAGCGTCCCTGCAGAAGACAGTGTCTTTTTTGAGCTCCATTACAACCATCCCCACTTATGCCAGGTACATGACACCATTTGGGACTCCGCTGTGGAACATCCAGCCGAGCTTTGTGCCTGGAACACGCAGTGAGACCCGTGGAGAAGCGGCTCCGAGAAGAAGCTGCTAGGCTGTAGCCAAACTGGGACCTGACTGTAGAGCTGGTCCCATACTGGAGGCCTCGGATCATTTGGAACTCATTTGATGCTTTGGGTGTTCAGTGATTTGCTTTGCGAGCCATGGCAGAAATGCCAGCTCTGGGGAGACGTCACGAGGAAGGCCGACTGTTCTCTGTGTTGCCTCATGTCCTCTGCAGGACAGTTACACGGCCTGGCATGCTGGTCCCCGCTCGGAGCTGGTGGCCACAGGCTTCCCACAGCGTTGGGATGAAGCTGCCTCAAACTGGTTGATTTGTGCTCGCTTCACTCTGCTGATTTCCCTCTTTTGCTGAGCGGGAGCTTTTTAGTTTACTAGAATTCCATTTGTCTATTTTTGCTTCTGTTTCCTGTGCTTTGGGGGATTTTGTCCAAAAATCCGTGTCCCTTCCAATGTCCCAAAGCATTTCCCCTCTGCTTTGTTGTAGCAGTTTCATGGTTTCAGGTCTCACCTTTTGAATCTTTAATCCATTTTGAATTGAACTTTTCTTCTGGTGAGAGACAGGGGTCCAACTTAGTTCCTGTGCAATTTTCCCAGTACCATTTGCTGAAAACACTGCCCTGTCTCCAGCAGGCACTCCTAGCTCCTTTGTCGAGCGCCATTTGGCTGTAGATGTGTGGTTTACTTCCAGGCTCTCTGTTCTGTTCCACTGGTCTAAATGTCTGTTCTCAGCCAGCACCACGTGTTTTATTACTATACCTTTGGAGGATGTTTTGAAGTCAGTGTGATGCCTCCTGCTTTACTCCTTTTGCTCAGGATGGTTTTGGCTATCCAAGGTGGAAATGTTTTTAACATCCCTGTTGTACCGGGAGAATTTTGAGGCACAGGCCAGGCAGCCCCGTGAGTTGTGGAGTTGGGATTAAAGCCTCAACAACCTGGCTATAACACCAGTCCCGGCCTGGTACCGTGCTGTCTCTCGGTAACGACACCACTCTCAGAGCAGCAGAGTCACAGTCATGATTCAGATGGTTCCTTTGGCCGAGGTGTGTGAGAAATAAACTTGAATTCTTCTGCTCTTGCAGATTCCTGCCCCCTTGAAGAACAGTTTCTCCTTTGCTTTACAGTGACGGGGCAGGCAGCTGTGTGCATGACTCAGCCCTCCTCCTGTGTTTTCTATGAGCAGCACCTGCACCAGCCCATCCCGGCCGGGAAATCGTCCTGGGCCACATTCAGCTCATCACCGGTCCGCGGGCTCGGTCCCCCTTAGCAATTCTTAAACACCCCTGCTTTCCGCTCCACAGCTGCGCATCTGGGTCAGTCCTTCATTGTCCACCACCAGACGTGGTGTCATAGCCAGTGACCGGGCTCTGGGCCCCTTCCCTGTCCCCAGCCCACACCAAGCTCCACACTCCCCCAGTCATCTTTCCATCCTGCTGTCAGATAGGGTGACCCCGACCTCGCCAGCGCCTGGCTTAGAAATGGTCCGAGCTGCCTCACTGCCCGCAGGACGCAGCCCTGTCCCCTGGGAGCTGGGAGCCGAGTGACACTGGACCTCCGTGCGCTGCGTTCACGCGTGCGGCTCCTCCTCATGGCCAGGGTGCCTTCCCGCACCCTCTCCCCACGAGATGCCCAGCAGGACTCAGACTTGGCCCAGCAGCCCCGATCCCAGCTCTCAGGGTTGCTCAGCGGCGACGTGGGGCCTCTGCCACGGCATCTGCAGTGTGAGCTGGCACCGTCCACTCCTGAAAAGGCTCCGCTGCTGGACTACAAGGCACCTGCAGACACCAAGCAGGTCTCAGGCAGCGCTCTCTTCCCGAGCCCAGTTTGGGGCCCGATCTCTTTCGCTCCGGGATGAACCTAACGTGTGTGTGGAAGGCTTTATCAAGTGCCCGTCAACCTTCTACCTGCAGAGCGCTGCTTGATTAGCTGTAGTATTCCTACTCGATTGCAGGACAAGAAGAAAACCCTTAAGTTCATCAGCGGAGCCAGGCAGTGGAGCTGAATTAGGGGTGTCTCTGTAGAAACTGGTGTGCAGAGGGTCTCCCTCCTGCAGGCTCTGGGAGCGAGGGCTCTGGTGCCTGCCTGTTAAGGAGCTGGTCTAGGTAGGAAAAGGTAGAATGATCGAGCTGACTGGCTGTGCGTGCTGAAGGCCAGAAGAATCGGATTCTCCTGAGAATAAAACAGAAGGTTGAAAACTGAGAGAGTGGAATAGTTACTTCCTAGCGCCAAAGGTGAATCTTGTAGTTAAAGGGAGCGCTTAAAAAAATTAGTTTTGCTTTGGAAAAGAAACATGGAGAAGGGTGGTATTGGTAGTCAAATTGGTAATGTAAAATGTGAAAAACAGACTTCAGGAGGTTTCTTTTAAAAAGCAACTGCGTGGCGCTCCCAGCCTTACAAAGCCAAAACTTTATGTGTAGAAGCCACGTGTGCGCTGTCACTGCTCCAGGCCAAGGTTGTTGGTCTGCTTGCTACAGCGAGGTCAGAGTGGCTCTACTGGGACCCCTCTGGCTCTGTACGTGGCCCTGAGAGAGCTGCACCATCTTGGTCCTATTTAGAAATAGAAGCGAGTGTGACAGAGGGATTGCAAAAAAGAAGAGGACAGAGACTTCTTCAGGAGCCAGCTGTGCATGTCTCTTGCGGGGTAGCGGGATCTGCCAAAGCCGCACAGATGACACCAGGAGCTAAGTAAAGAACTTCTATACTTGTGTGGATTCAGCTAATTACTTCAAGGTTAACATGGTGATGCACGTCTGTCATCCCAGCACTCTGGAAGGCTGAGGAGGGAACATCGAAAATTCGAGGTCAGCCCGGGCAAGTTAGTGCCTCAGCGAGACTCTGACTCAAAATAAAAAATAAAAAAGGGCTGAGGGTGTAGCTCAGTGTGAAGGTCTTGGATTCAAACCCTGATATCATAAAAAACTTTTTTTTCAGAAACTATTTTTAAAAATTCATTTGCAAATACCTATTTCCATTCTCTGATCATGTTGAGAAACAGGCTTAGACAAAATTGCCTTATCAATGTCCTTGCACAAGCAGCTTATTAAGTTCATAAAGTACTAAGTTTGTAAAAGTAGCTGATTAACCTCTGTGTGGTTTGCAGAGGGATGAAAATGGCTGTGGTAAGAGCTCATGGGACGCTGACCACCTCTCTTGATTTGCAGCAATACCGTGAGGAGCTGGATGCCAAGTTCAACGCCGATAAATTTAAATGGGACAAAATGTGCCACAGAGAAGCCGCTGTGATGTTGAAAGCGTTTTTCCGAGAGCTGCCCACCTCCCTCTTCCCTGTGGAATACATACCTGCCTTCGTCGCTCTGATGGAAAGTAGGTGGAGGACGCCACAGGTGCATGGCTCAGATACAAACGAGGTCAATAAGAGGGGCAGCAGAGGCTGGGGATTTAGCTCAGCGGCACAGCGCCTGCCTGGCAAGCGCAAGGTCGTGAGTTCAGTTCCCGGTACCGGAGAAAAACCAAAAAAAAAAAAAAAGAATGGGGGCAGCAGAAAAGAGGCTCAGATGAAGTGCGAGGCTGGTGGAGAGAAGTGCAGTTTCCTGGCACTGCGTGGGTAAAATGCTGAGTGTGACAGTAAACACTCACTTACTTCCAACCCAGTGCCCTGAAGCCTGCTAGACAGGATGGGCGGGGCCCTATCTTCATTCAAAGACGGAGCTGTTGAGATTGGATTCCTGTGTGATCGGTTAGCAGTGCAGCCAAGGTTTTTACCTTCCACTGCTGCCCCTGTAATGACAGACAACAGGGACCCATCAGGGCTGTCATGGGTGCTGAATGAAGCCATCTAGAGTAGCGCCTTGTGTGTCACAGTCCACTGAAGACTGTGAGATCCCTCCCATCCCTCCCTCTGAGTTCCGGGGGCTGGACAAGCCACCTGCCGTACACGCTGCACGTTTTGTCTCAGAATCACAGCGTGGCATCATTTTTCTAAAAAGTCACCAGATCTACCATTTGGGTCTTCGCTGACATCTTTGAAAGCACAGATGTGGGAGCTTGTGCTGCCCTTGACAGGGACTGATCTGACTGACGAGGTTGGCTGCAGAGGCTGAATAGTATACAGGATATGACAAAAGAACAAGTGTAGGGAGCTGGGGATGTAGCATCCTGCCTGGCAAGCGTGAGGTCATGAGTTCGATTCCCGGTATGAAAAAAAAAAGAAAAAGAAAGTGTAGAGAACAGCGGGGGCTTAGGTCAGGACTCCCGAGCCCGGCGTGGGCAGGCGTGTTAAGTAGGTGGCAACGCCACGTGGACAGAAAAGGGCTGTGGCCAGCCTGGCAGGGTGACCCTGGCCGCACACCGCTCTAGGTGAGGGTTGCGTGCAGGACAGAGAATGGAGTACAGGCTTGCGAGGAAAGACTTAATTTTAAAATGTCAGCCTTAATTTCACATTTTTGAGCGCTGTGTGAGCAGACATCTGTGGAGTCAGTCTGCAGCCTTCTGCGGGTAGACTAGAGCTGCAAGATCATCAAAACCCTAATGAAAGAAAAGAACAGTCGATCCCAAGCTGCATGACCAAACCTGTCCTTAGAATGAGTAGCTCCTAATCTTTAAAAGTTTTTACTAAACCAGATGCACAAAATAATTTTTTTTCCTTCAATAAGAGACCGTGAGCCGGGCATGGTGGCGCACACCTGCAATGCCAGTACTCAGGAGACTGAGGCAGGAGGATCGCTGCAAGTTCAAGGCCAGCCTGGGCTACAAAGTGAGCTCAAGCCCAGCCTGAACTGAGAAGTGAAACCCTGTTTTAAAAAGACCAAAAAATAAAAAGAGAGAGACTGTGATAGGGAAGCAGTCTTTGTCTGAGCTTTAATTCCCATGCCATCGGGGACAGGTATCTCTTTTCTTTGTAAGATCTCATGTTTTTATTCTCTGAGAAAAATTTGCTGACAAACACACAAAAGCTTGACCCCTTCTTTGATTTTGATTTCAGCTATTATATTTTTTTCAGTTCTAGAGTTTCCAGTTAATGCTGTATGAATGTTTTTATTTACTGCAAGGCCCTATCTTTTTCGTTCCTTGTTTTTTATTCCTTAAGCATGTTTTTTTCACATCCTTGAGGATAGTTTGATAACTGACTTCAAAACCCTCGTCGGTAGTGAGAGTTCCAGAGTCCTCTCCGGGCTGGTCTCCGTCCTGGAGGATGGACCCCGCCTTCCTGTTGCTTTGTGAGTCGGGGAATTGTAAATTCTACGTGAGGCTTGTTATTTGTTGCTGTTTTAAGCCGGTCATCTGCCTGGCTGGACTCAAGTTGCCAGTGGTCTTCGGCCTGCAGCTCAGCGGGTCTCAGAGCTGAGTTCATCCTTTGCTGCCCCCTCGTGGCCACACTGGGGCTCTGCGAGAGATTCCCCGGATTGCGGATTTTTCCCGGGATTGCGTTTTTCCTGGGATTACTGCTTTCCACCTCGAAGTCTCTCCTTTCTGGGACTGCACCATGACTTTCCGGTGGTTGTGGCCTCCTTGAACTCTGGTTCAGGCCATAAGGACCGGGATTTTTTGGTAACGTATTACTGAGCCTTGGCCACCCTGGGCAGCCCTGACCGCGGCGGGATCTCAAACTGAAGGCCAGGAGAAAAGAGCGCCGCCCTGTGCCAGCCCCGTCCCGGGTGCCCAGGCCTCTCCCGGACCCATCTGCCTGCGCACTCTGCACGGCCCCAGGTAGTTGTGGGGACTTTGCCCAGAAAGGGTTAGTGCCTGTGAGACCGTGATCTGGTAGGAGCTCACTCAGCTACTCCAAGAGCAGAATCCCTTACTTTTCAGAAAACACACACACACCGCACACCCGAAAGAACAGGATTTCCGTGATATCTGCCCTCCCGGGACATAGGCTGTCGGATTATGAATTTTACCTTGCTCTGGGGTTTGTAGGCTAAACAATGCATCAAAACAATCTAGTGCCACCGAGGAATTTGGAGTTTGGTTTGGTGTTGTGAGTCATCCCAGGAGGCCCCACCCTCCGATGCCAGAGCCGCCCGGAGAAGCACTTTAAGAAAGACAGGCGACTCTGGGTTCCCCGCGCTCTGTCCCCTCTCCGAGTGCGGCCAGCGCACTTCCCTGAAGGGGACAGTCTGACGCTCTCCTGGAAGCATCCTCAGAGGAACCCGCTTCAGTGTAGGATTTTCTAAGTGAAAAATACTAGATTGCAGGTGACTGATTTGATACCAGCCGACCCTGCAGGAAGCCCAGAGATATGGCTTGTGGCTCCCAGGAAATAACAGGCTTTTTGTCACCTGAAGCCAAGCAGAGATATTCCTAAAAGGAGCGCTGCGGAGGGACGTGTGGGAGCTGCACTTCAGATACCCAAATCCCTTCCCCATTCCGTTAATTACTTTCCTTTTTCAAGCTTGGCTTCCAAACTGCCTGCACCATTAATGAGCTAATAGTTCATGAATCAAGCCTCAGCTACTTTCGGGAAAAGCTAATCACTCTGGGAGAACAATGGCCTCATGATAACTCAAGCTTTCTACCAGGATGCTTGAATAAATTAATTACAAAAGTATTCACCACAAAACTGGGGAAGGCTAGGTTCCCTAAGTAAAATGAAGACGGGTTCTGTGCCAGGTTAGATTTTAATTACAAAGCGAGCTTCCCCTTTCTGTAAGAGCGGCAGAAATGGGGAGCCCGAGGCTAGGCTGCACCTATAGGGCTTCCCCTCCCCCGTGGGGTGCTGGGATCGCGCCGGGAGATGGAGGGCGGCTGCACCGGCAGCGCGCGCCTACAGGACCGTCTTCTCTGTCCCGAGGTGCCCTCTCCTGAGACAGCCCCTGACAGGTCCTGTTCATCTGGCAGACTCACACCAACATGCATTTGCCCTCTGCAGTGAGATCTGGCCCTGCGCCGGGTTTTGTTTACACATTTGACACAAACGTCCACCATCCCCACAAGGGTGGTGCCAGGACAGCATGACGGGCTCTTCCCACTTTTCCGTGTGTCATGGCCGCAGACACTTGGGTGTTCCTCCCCGCTCTGACCACCCTCCCCGTCCTCACCCTGGCTGACCGTGTCCTGGGAGCGCAGGACCCCTCGGGTAACTGCCAACCCTCTGGCGCCACCTTGTGTCACGAAGAAGTGAAGCGCTCAACAGTCATCGCAGATAAAGGACAGCCACCACCTCTCAGTATCCCAGGAAGACCCCGAATCGGCAGCCTTGATCCTAACAGCAGGAGCACACACGCCTAGGCACGACCGTGATTTGGGCGCTGTCCCCGGTAACTCCTTTACTCCTCAGCTCAGCCCTGTGCGGGAGACACAAGACCACTCCCACTTCACAGAGGGTAACATGGACACGACAGGGTTCAGGGACCTGACCGGGCTCACCCAGTGACGGGTAGGAGATGCAGGATTCGAATCTAGTTCCTAATAATTGTGCGTTGCTGCCTCTGTGTGTGAAAGCAAGGTTTATCTCCTCTTGAATGGAGCAGCGAACCTTCTGTTCATGGTACCAAAGCAAAACAAGGTCTGTGAGAATGCCTTGGCGAGGGCATTTTCCCGAGGCTCCCCGCCATCTGTCTCCACAGGGGCGCTGCGGGTGAGAAGGGACTTGACAGAGTGGGGCTCCAGTCCGAGTGGGCACAGCCACGGTGCCAGGCACCAAACCCGAGTCTGCACCGGCCGGGGCTGTCAGGAGCCCTGCTGTGCCCCCAGCTGTTCGCGTGCGGGCGCACACACGGTCTGCTCGTCATTTCACTCCTGCGCTGTCTTTGTTTTCTTGCAGGCGGGTCCCACGTCAGAGTGCAGCTTCAAGCCTTGCACCTCATGGTCATGGCGCTGCCGGATGCCAACAGGGACACAGCCCAGGTGTGTCCTCTCACCCTCTCAGTGGGCGCCTGCTGCCTGGGGGTGGGCTGTGTGTGGAGATGGAGGCCGTGGTGACAGCTCACAGGGCGGTCTGCACAGAGCAAGACGGCAAGGACGGAGGTCTTTGGGCACTGACGCTTCCCACGTTCAGCTCACTCAGGGGATACTGAGGGTCCAGCCACGTGCCCAGCACTTGGAAATAGGAGAAGAGGAGAAAGCAGGGCGTGGTGGTGCACACCTGTAATCCCAGCACTCTGAGAGGCTGAGGCAGGAGAATCACATGATCAAGTCCCACCTTGGAAACTAACCAACTTAGTGAGGCCTTGTCACAAAATTTAAAAATTAAAAAAAAAGGCTTGGTATGTGGCTCAGTCCAAAGGCCCGGGTTCTCTCTCTTGTACTGTCCCTCCCCACAAAGTGGGCTGCTTCAATGCAGCAGTGTCAGAAGCCCGTGAGGCTGTGCTGTGACTTGGAAAGTATGAGAAGCTGCGGTTGTGGAGCCTCGCTGTAGTGCCTCTGAAGCTGCAGTAAGTGAAATTCGTACAATTTTTGAGTTTTTAAAATTTTTCATGTTGTATAAAGATAATACAATTTAACCTTGGTCATTACCTGGTAAAATCTGGTCATTTTACCATTAGGAAAAGGAGCTCCGAGACGTGATTTGACAGTTAGTGTAAAATATCTGATAGAATCAGGTTCCGCAGTTCTTCCTCCCAAAAGTCTCCCTTTTCGTTTCAAATTCGTTTCTGTGCCGCATGTTGGCTAAGTTTCCCTTGCCGTTTCAACAATGAGTCTATGTAAAGTAGGAAATTTAAGTACAACAAGTATTTGGAATCTGTGAAATGAAACTGAGATGAGGATGGGCTGGAAATAACTGTCTTAGTTATTTTTCTCATCGCTGAGACAAAATACCCTACACTCAAAGTTAAAGGAGGGAAGGTGTGTTTAGTTCACAGTTTGTAGAGGCTTCGGGCAAAGCTGGCTGGCTCCAAGGCAGGGTGGCACGGCAGAGGGACATCACAGAGGAGAAATAGTCCATGGTGGGCAGAAGGCAGCAAAGCACTGAAGCAGCAAGCGGCAAGCACCAGCAGCAGCCCTCTTTGTATATTCTGTGGGGTACATGCTGTCAGGGCGGTAGCACTCACACCCAGGGTGAGCCTCCCCATTGTCCACTCCCGGAACTATGCCAGACCAGTCAGTGCGCTAATGTAGTCATCACACACTCACTCACAGCATCACACACCCGAGGTCCAGCCACTTCTGAAAAGCCGCACCTGTGACTGCATGAGGCTTTGGGGGACATCTAGACACAAGCCATAACAGTAACCCATAATTTTGAGACCAGTAAACTTAACGTTGAGAACAAAATGATTCATGGTGCTACCCCTTATCAGACATCTCAGTGTTGTGAGGATCTTCCTCCTCACAATGGAAATCTTCACGTCACTTCTATGTGCCATTTACACTATGTCCTCAGCATCAGGGTGGGATTAGCAAGGCCTTAAAATATTTGTTTCTGATGTAATTTGGTAATTTTTCAAAAGCTAGAGACTGATGAGCTTGGTCTTCTTGGCTTTATCAAAACAATGTTGTTTTATTTTCAAAAAATCCACCTGACATCAGTGGGTCAAAGTGTCATCTACTCTTTCATAGACCAGAGGGTGCAGCAATTGTCAAATAATTCAATACATTTCTTTTAAAAAAGCACCAGGGACTAGTGAAGATCACACACACACACACACACACACACACACCCCTGCACGTGATGTCTGTTTCCACACCAGCCTGCACCTGGGACTAAGACTGGAGCAGGTGTGGTGTACACATCCAGAACACCAGCTCAGGAACTGTTTTCTTGGTTCCAGTCCCGGCTCTGCCAATACTGGGCAGAGCTGCTCCAGTCTCTCTGCCTCGGTTTCCTCTTTGTACAGTAGTACGGTGATGGTCCTGATCTCCGAGGGCTTGGGAGGGGGACGCTGAGTGAGGATATGAGCCTCACTCAGACTAACGCGTGCCCCATAATAAACTCTTAAATCGCAACTGCTGTTACCGCTATGAGCTACGCACTTTCCCGTCAGGAGTTCTGTGGTGGAATTCAACCTGGAAAAACCAAGAGCACTCCTATTGGGACTTTTGTCCTCCTCATAAATTTCCAAAACTTCAGATAAATATCTCTACTCTGGTGGCTTGGTAAACTTTTAAGCTTTCTTAATTTTTTTTTTTTTTATGTTTAGAACAGCTTCACATAAGCATTTGCCTGTGACCAGTTGAAAATCTCAAAATTGAAAAACAAAATAGAAGAATGTCACCCAAAAGTAATTTTGACATTTCCCAACTGCATTTTATATTTTGGGCTGAAGAATGAGAGACTCGTGTTGTTTAAGTGAGCTCTTTCTCTCAGGGAAACGGTAAATCATTTTCAACAGTAATGTGCAGAGTTAAAGGTGTTTTTTAAGATTTCTTTCTTCATAACAAAACTTCATGTTTATTTCAGCAGCAGTGTTTTCTCTCTCTCGCTTATGTTTAATTTTAATATTTGTCAAACTTGCTTAGGATAAAAGGAAATAAGAAAACGTAAACTATTGTTTATAGCAACTGCGATATAATATACTCCATCAAAACAGAGTTATTCTGTGATGCAGACGGTCGAAACTGCGCGCCTTTCTTCCTAGTGCTTTTTAAGCAATTAGAGGGGGATCTCTCTGCGTCCCACAGCTTCCAGCAGGCTGGGAGCGGGGACAGAGACGAACCGAGGCAGTGTCGGAGCCTCTGGCCGCGTACAGCAGTGTGACCCCACGCTCTTTTCCTGTCAGGCCCTCATGACGTTCTTCAATAAAGTGATTGCCAATGAATCCAAAAACCGCATGAGTGTGTGGAACATCTCCACCGTGATGGCGCCCAACCTCTTCTTCAGCAGGGGCAAGCACTCCGACTGCGAGGAGCTGCTGTTAGCCAACACCGCAGCCCACATCCTCCGCCTCATGCTGAAGTACCAGAAAATCTTGTGGAAGGTGAGTGGTGGTGTGGTGACTGTCAGGGCACCCTCTGAAGTCCACCAGCTCCAGGAAATGCAAAGACACCACCATCAAGAGGTTCCCCTAGGAGTGAGGAGACCCGCCGAGGCCCAACCAGGCCCTGGTGGCTTGTGACCTCCTCCCACAGAGGCCTCACCTCGGCAGTTTCCTCTCCAGCGTTGCCAACCACAGGTGGAAAATGGTCCTCAGCACTATCTCATCTGAACTGAAATGTACAAACCTCCTGCTCTTGCTGTTACTGCCTAAACAATATAGTCTCCTCCTTGCACAGCATTCACACGGGTGGGAATTGTGAGTCACCCAGAGGTGACTCCGAATGGGAGGACCTGTGTGGGTTGTGTCCAGCGCTCCGCCATTTTATTTTCTAAGAGACTTGGGCATCTTGGAAGCCAGTCCCACTTGGGTACCATGACGTGGCTGGACATTCTCTAAGAGATCTCGTTAACATGCTTTCCCCATTAAACAGAAGTTCCCTCAGTTTTCTAACCTTTACAAGGGTAAATGCCCCTGGTGCTGCGTGGCCAGGAGAAGTGAGCACACTGGCAGACACAGCCTCCCGAGGAGGTCTTAGTCAAGCGTTTTCCCTCCAGTGCAGCTGTTTTTCTTCCCCAGGTTCCATCTTTCCTAATCACCCAAGTCCGCAGGATGAATGAGGCCACGATGTTGTTGAAGAAGCAGCTCCCGAGTGTGAAGAAGCTGCTCAGGAGGAAGACCATGGAGCGGGAGGTGAGCGCGGAGGGGCTGCCTGCCCGTCTGCCTGCCTCCAAGGCAGGCGCCAGCAGCTTAGCTTGCAGTTTAGAGCCAAGTATCCCACCCTGTGTGTCCTTTCACACACTGCGAAAAGTGTGTCCATGACAGTGTTTTTTTCATGTTGCTGAACTATGTGCTTCTTGGTTAAAGTTCTTAGTATCATTATCTCATGGAGATTGTTTAGGGCTCTGTAGAGGACTCAGTGGAACAGCTGAAAGCGTTGCCACAAAGGCTGAAAGCCAACATTTTCATTCTTGTGAACTAGACTTCAGGGCAATCTAGCTCTAGGTGTATCAAATACACAGGGAGGGAGAATTCTTTACTCACTTGTGATAGAAGGTAGTAATCCTCACAGTGTTCTGTGTAAATTCACTACACTCCCAAGAACGTTTGCTTCGGCACAGGCGTTTGTGTGCAGGCGGACAGAGAAAGCAGGCTTTAGAAGAACCATCTTTAGTGCTTTAACACTCATGAGTACCGAGCGCTGGTTGCGCCCAGCCTTGAGGATGGGGCAGACCCTCCAAGCGCACGTCGCCTTTAGGAGAGCTTACAGCTGACTTGGGAGACAGAGGTCGCTCAGGGTCGCAACGCCGGCAGGCTGGGTGGGCATAGACCAGCTGTGCAGATACGGCTCCACCCCGGAGGATGCAGATGTCTGCCCTGGCATGGGGAACTGTGGGTGACTGCTTGGAGGAAGTCTCATTTGAGCTACACAGTTTTATAGGGAGGGAGACAGGAGGGGACGTTCATCCAGTGAGGGGACGGTAAGCACCGTGGCAGGGAGGAGAGTCAGGTAACTGACTTGTCATGCTCATGAGAAGTCCATGATCACGGACCCCATCCTGTATTCGTCACAGAAAAGTGACTTCACATCCAGGAGAACCAACACTGACATTCGGGGGGAAAAGTTGTTTTAATTTAGGAAAATCTTACATAATATAAAACTCACCTTTGCGAGCCATTGAAACGCACAGCCCCGTGGTTTTAAGCCTGTACACAGTGCGGATGACTCCCTGGAAGGGTTTTTATAGCACATCCTCCATCTGGACTTCGTAGGGACACTATCCAAACTGCCCTTTGGTAGTTTCATGTTGTCTGGGTTATTTATGTTTCTTACTTTTTTGGACACATAACTTCATGACAAGTGGACCTTTGGGAATCAGAGTCCTCCCTTCCTCGGAGAGTCTCACAGTTCATACTGTGCCTCTGTTTAGTGGCTTTGGGCTGGCCTGAGTCTGTAGAGTCTGTATTCTTCCGTGTGACTGCTGAGGTCTGCTCTATTCCCTTAATGGCTAGCTGGTGACCGCACAGCCGCGCTCTTCAGTGCCTGGAGCCAAGACGTCTCCCATCCTTGGCGACGAGCTCTGGGTGTGTGCTGGGCCTGCCTGCCGAGGGCTCCGTGCCTCCTGCTCACCAGAGGCTGGAAATCAGGTGCAAGGGAGAGTTCTCACTCTCTCAAGTCTGTTCTGTGCTCAACCCTGGCCGTGCTGCGGCCCTCTGGATTCTGACAACCCTGGCACAAGCTTTAGAAGCACTCACCACTCAGTGCCCCTCGGCCTCCAGCCTTGTCTCCCAACTCACCACGCCGACCCACCTGGCAGGCACCGGGGACCGCAGCCCTTGCCTGTGAGTGTTTCCACCGCACACGCGGAGCGCCGGCCACGTCCAAGTGGGGAGCTCGTGCAGGGAACCCCAGCATCCGTTGTAAGTGAGCCACTTCCGCTTCTCCCGCACCTGCCCAACACAGCTGGCAGCAGGGTGCCAGGAGCCGAGGGAAACGCAGGCAAAGCTCGCCGCTCGCCCAGCCTCTCCCGGCCTGGCTCCCTCCCGGCCACCTTTCCTGAAGAGGGCGATGCTGCTGGTCTTTACCACTGCTTTTGTGGAGAGACTGACTTTTGCTTTCTTCCCACTCCACCGTGTCCATTCTGGAAAGTTTTTTCTTTAATTTTAGAGATAAAAAAATAAAATTTCAAAACAAGGTAATAGGAGGGTAACAAAAGGTAATACACTGCGTTCTAATATTTCATTGTTGCTTTTTTGTCTAACTGATCTGTCTTTTGTGACAATGGGTATTGAAATCCCCCAATACAATTGTATTAGTGCTTATTTGATTGTTCATGTCCGTTAATATGTGTCTTATATAGTTGGGTGTACTGGAACTTGTTGCATATATATATATATTTATGATTGTTATCTTTTCCTCTTGGATTATTCTCTTTACAATGATGTAGTCACCTTCTTTGTCTCTCTTAATCAGTCTTGGCTTGAAATTCACTTTGTCTGAAAATAGAATAGCTACCCCTGCTTTTTTCTGGGTTCCTGTGACATGGAGTATTATTTTCCATCCTTTGATTTTCAGTCTATGAATTTCTTTTTGAATTAAATGTGTTTCTTGTATGCAGCATATTTGGATATTTCTTCATCCATCCTGCCAGTCTGTGTCTTTTGATTAGTGAATTGAGACCATTAACACTGATGTTATAACTGATATGTACTGACTTATCCTTGTCATGTTATTTTCCTGTTGTTGGCTCCCCCTCTTTTTTGCCCTCCCTCTGTTTAATGGTTTGCCTTGCCTGGTGGGTTCTTTCTGTTGTGGTTCATGGAGCTATAGTCCTTGCTATCTCTTTGTAGAATGTCCTTCAAAATATTTTGGAGTGCTGGTTTAGTGGTCGTGAATTTCTTCAGATGTTCTTTGTCATGTAAGTACATTATTTCTCCGTCAGTTTTGAAAGATAGTTTTGCAGGGTACATTAGTGTGGGTTGAAAGTTGTTTTCATTTAGAGCTTGAAATACTTCACTCCAAGCTTTCCTTGACTTGAGGGTTTGTGCTGAGAAGTCAACTGTGATTCTGATGGGCTTTGCTTTATAGGTGATTTGTTTCTTTTCCCTAACAGCTTTAAAATTCTACTGTGGTATTGAATTTCTGGAATCTTGACTATGGTATGCCTGGCTGTAGGTTTTTTGTGATTGTGGCTAATTGGAGTTCTGTATGCCTCACATAGGTGTATGTCAAATTATTTTCCCCACCAAGGAAGTTTTCTGCCATGACATCTGTGAATAGTTTTTTTATATCATTTGTGCTATCTCCTGCTTTTTCACCTCAATCTTAAGTTATTCTTCTTTGCCTCATCTAGCAGCTGCTATATTGACTTCTCATGGTCCTTTGGTATTTTTAAGAAATCTTGCTTTTCATGTTTGCTAACCACAAGCCTGTCTTTTATATCTGATATCCTGTCCTCACATTGACTTATCCTGCTGGAATTTTTATTCTCCTCGATATCTGCTTGAATCTGCCTTATGGATTCCATTTCTTTCTTATGCTGAACATTCATGGTGTCTATAATTTTCTAAAGCTCCTCTATTTTTTATCGGTATCTGCTCCAAAGTTACTAAGCATGGTTTTATTGTGGACACCATCTCTGCAGTTATCTGAGAAACTATTTCTGATTTGACTTTTTCTAGAGTCTCATTCAATTGCTTTCTTGTTACCACTTCAGAGAGGTCAGGTGTGTGGCTTTCAGATTGTCCCACTTTATTGCTCCCTGGGTTTGCCTTTGGTGAACAGGATGTGTGGGCTTGAGTTTTGTGTAAGTGTCTTCTCATTTTGTCTGTCTGTCTGTCTTTCTTTCTTTCTTTCTTTCTTTCTTTCTTTCTTTCTTTCTTTCTTCTTAGTTTTATTCCAGGGATGATGCTTATAAATTGCCTATGGTGGTTGCTTTATTTCTCATATTTAGAATGCTTGGTAGATGACTACTTCTCTGAGGTATCTTCCAGGTACTGTGGTTTTGGGGTTGCTAGTCTGTTGCAAGATCCTACCTCTTCAATTTGTTGAGAATGAGAAGTTGTTGCCTGCTTGGCTCAGCCCCTGGTTCTTTGGCACTGTGCCACAGTATTTTTGATGACACTTAGTCAATCTCAGTCTTAAAATACTAGGAAGAATAGCTGTTTAGACCAGTTATGTCACTTTTAGGTACTGTGGTACCCTCTGCAATAACAATAGCATCAAATACAGCCTCGGTAAACAGCCTAGGACAAATTGAGGTAACTATTAATTTGCCACTTTTAACCATATGAACTAGATTTGTGGTTATATAATAAAATCTAAAGTAAACCAGAAAATTATATGCAATATATAAGTCCTTAATATGTCAATTTTACCCTTAGTAGTTAAAACTTAAAAGGGATTAGGGATAAAACAGAGAAGTAGAAGAGGAAGAGATTAGAAGTAAGGCTATTGGACAAAGGGTGATCACACTAATGTTGGGAAGGTAATGCAGACGACTGGAAGAAAAGTGAGAAAGAAGAGATAAAAATGAGAACAGAACAACAAACACAGAGAGACTAGAAACCATGTTCATGCTTATATAAGAACAAGAACAAATAATAAAGAAAAAAATAACAACAAAACCACAATGAAAAACAAATGAGAGAGAGAGAGAGCAAGAAAGGAAAAAGAAGTCCACTTCCAGGTTTGTCTCTGCTGTCACTGGTAGACAATGTGTAGAGACAGTCCAGAGAGGTATTGATTTATCCCAGCAAGCCAGTAGTAGCTTTTGGGAGGGGTAGTGGATAATCTGCAATCCTGTACCTTGTGGCTGAGACCAGACTCATTTGGTCTGCATCTGTCAGTGCGCCTTCCATGGTCCTGTGCCCAGCTGGGAACCACAAGATGGAGTCAGCTGCCGCTCTGCGTTCTGAGCTCAGTCAGCCCCTCTCCAAGTTGGCTTCCAGCCAGTGGCTCCCTTGTGTGGGACGACTGAGCCCTCAGCACTTACCACCAGCTGGTGCAGTCTTTCACATGCACTGCTCCCTGCACTGCTGCATCTCTCCCTGGAGGCCTCTGGGTTGCCAGCAGTCACTGTGTGTCCTCAGGTTTGCATCGCTCCTCCCGTGCAGTGAGTCCCATCTCAGGGAGAAGGTGCCACCAGTTACCTCCTTCTTCTTTGTTGAAGTTTCTCTCTTCACTCTCTCTGTGGGCTTCAGTTTGTGCTTCAGATCCCTCCTGGGTCCCAGGGACCCAACTTCCCGCCTTCTTGTCTTCCTCACATTGGTATATTCCAGCGTCTGGACAGCAACTCTCAGAGAGGCTCTTTCTCTGCTGCTTACCACTCCACCATCTTCGTGCCTCTCCCATTCTGGGAAGTTTTAATGACACAAGTGCAGTATGTGTGAAGACCAAGAAAGATCGGGTTGTCAATTGCCAGTCCTGTGAGCCATACAAACTCAGTTCATTCTTTGAGCCTCAGTGTTCTCTTACAAATTGGAAGAAAAGCCGTGATACTTTTGTTACCAAGCCGTCACTAGGATGGACTCACATAATGGGTAACAGGCATGAATGTCAGCCTTTTTAATGTTTTGATTGTAAGTGGAACCAATGATTCCACTTACAGGTTATGAACACCATAGGGAGCAAACACAAAATAATGTTCTTCCTTTAGTTGTATCTTATGCTGTTTTTTAATTCTTCATTTTTCTTGGAAAAGATCATTCAGTAAGAAGTTACAAATTTTAAAACCTGGAAAGACTATAGGATAAAAAATAGCCCTGATTTCCCCTCTTCAACAACAGGTTATGTGACACGGGACATACAGGTATGAGTCCCTCCAGAGGTGCTCTATACACAGAAGGAAATAGGAATAGGAAATAGGAATACAGTCAACCTCTGTATCAACAGTCCACACTATGGATTGAAAATATATACCAAAAGAAAAAGAAAAAAAAGATTACATCAGTACTGAACATGTACAAACATTCTTTCTTGTTACTATTTCCTAAAATATACACTGTAATATTTATGTAGCACTTACAGTGTAATAAGTTTCATAAGTAATCTAGAAATGATGTAAAGTATTCCAGAGGATGTGCATGTCATATGCAAGTATGGTGTCATCTTGTGTGAGAGAATTGAGCCTCTGTGGGTTTTGGCACCTGTGGCAGCTTTGACATGTCTGCTGTGTATTCCTAGGAACCATTGCACGTGTCCTTCCCTGTTTTACACAGGAAATACTGCCCTATATCTTGCTTTACTGACTGAAGCAATCGTGGCAGTGACTCCATATCAGTTCACAAAGCGTCCTCTTTGCACTTTCACATCATTTCCATAGACACACAGCAGTTTGTTTAATCAGCTCCAGGTTGCCGAACAGTTAGATGGCATCTCCTCTTCTGCTTTTACAATTTTTGCTGCAGAGAATAAACAATTATATGCATCATTTTTCACAGATGAAGTACATTTGTAGGATGAGCTTATAGATATGGGACTGTGGAGTCAATGTGCATACATGCATTTTGTAGTTTATGAATACTGCCAAAATGTTTTCCATGAAGACTTACGAGATTAGCTTTGCTTTCCCAACATGCATCCTAAAGACAACACGTGTTTTCTTTAGGCTACCAGCCCCAAGGCCTCAAAGGTACTACAAAAATCACCTTCCGCGAGAAGAATGGTAAGTGAACGACTCCCTTTGCCGCTGGGTAGTAACTTCCCACATAGTGAGGCAGGCCTTAACTAAACTAACAGTTAACACATTCAGTTAACTAGCAGTTAAGGCTAGTTAACTAACAGTTAACTAGCAGTTAAGGCTAGTTAACTAACAGTTAACTAGCAGTTAAGGCCTTAACTAACAGTTAACACATTCAGAGTTAACTGAGCCATAGCATGGGTCACCATCGGCCCTTGCAGCCCTAAGTGTGGACCACAAGGCACTCTTACAGGGCTTCACTAACAATTCCAAGTGTGTGGTCAGGCATCCTGCAGACAGGTGTGACAACCACCTTCAGGAGCAGGGAGGTGGGATTGTCATCCTTGTAGCCCCAAAAACGTAAACATAGGATTCATCTTACCGAGGTGTCTGGGGAGCTCTGAGGAAGAGGCCAGGAGAGGCTTAAGGAATATTCTAGGGGTACAGTCTGGGCTGTATAAGCCAGGGACTCTTCCCCCACCCACATTCAAATCCCTCAACAGCCATTCCCTGGCACACTCCCTTCACTCCTGCTGGGAATATTAGAGAAATACCTGGTTAAACATAGTTTGGCTTAATCTCCTAGCACTGCCATAAAAAGGTACCACAAACAGGGTGGCTAAAGGCAATAGAAATTCATGCCCTGCGTGGTGAGCTCGGCACCCACACAGAGTCCCCTGGGGCTGGCCACACCTGGCTGCCCCTGAAGAAGAGCAGTGTTCAAGCAGCTGCATTTCTACCTCATCCCTAAAGTTTTCAAAAGGTGTTCTTAAAATTTACTTAAAATTTTGATTAAAGCGGGTTTATTCATGGCACTGTTTAATAAAGACATTGATGGAAGCATTGGATTTTTATGAGAGCCCAGTTGTATACCTCTCATGATTTTAAGGCATTTTAAAGCTTCAATGTATAGTGAAAGTAAAACCCCCAGGTTAACTTTAGCCACTGGTCAGTCTCCTAGTAAAGAGGGAGGCAGCGTGCCAAGGTGGGTAGATGCTGGTGCTGTGGACACTGTCCTAGCTCTGTGCCGCTGACGTCACACTGCTCTCGTGCGCTCGCCGAGCGGCTGTCACTCTAGCTTGACCACGTGTCCTGATTCTTCTCCCGTCGGCAGTCTGATGTGCCAGAAGGAGTCATAAGGGTCCACGCTCCGCTTTTCTCCAAGGTGTCCATGGCCATTCAACTGAACAGTCACACCAGAGCCAAAGACATACTGGCCAAGTTCCAGTTTGAGAACAGGTGAGTACGCGCGAGGGAAGGTGGCCGCCTAAGGAGGTGGACTTTCATCAGACGAGTAACTTCCCAGGCACTGGCCAGGCTGCCTTCTGAAAAAGACAGATCTGTTACTTCGGGAACCTCACCAGTGGACGACAAGACTTAACAATAAAGTTAGACAACAAAGCTGTGGATAACAAAAGCTGCTTCTTTAAAGGAGTGTCTACCAATGGGCTTCTTCATAGGTTTTATCTCGGTAGCTTCACTTGATGAGTTTTAGATTGAAAAATACAACAAAGTTAGTTTTGTAGTTATCTTAATAGATTCTCAGGAACATCACTAGTCTGGGCTCCTCTGTGAGCACTGTAGCTGTAATTTCCTTAAAATATGCTGTCAGTAATCCTTAGGATCAGAATGATACAGTTCTTTTTGCACAGCTGCTGTAAGTGACCATAAAAAGCAAAGATCACAATGCTTTTTATCTAGAAATGCTTACTCAAGAATAAACATTTGCGCTAGGGACTTTAAGTGTTGAGAAATGCTCATTTATATCTATCAGTTGAAAAGCAGGTAGAGTTTGATGGTCTGTAGTAAAACTCATGGATATCCCTAAAAAGCATTCCAGTCATGTTAAAAGCAGTAACCTTGTTGAGCAAAAAGAGACCATTACTAAAGTATGTGTACTGTATGATTCCATTTATACAATACTCATGTATGGTTGCCAGAGGTGGAGGGGGAATGATTGCAGGAGTGCAGGGCTTAGTTATAAGAGGGCAAGATACGGGATGTGCGTGGCTGGGGATCATGCTGTAGCCCTCTGTAGAACTCCCTCTGTAAGATCATGTTGAACTCGATGCACACACCAGTGAGTACAAGTAAAACTAGGAAAGTTGAGAAACTGGAGTAAGATTGGTGGATCTGACCAATGTCAGTATCTTGACTGTGCCATTGTACTATGGGTCTGCAACAAGGTGCTATCGGTGAATGTAATTCACAACGTGAAATATTAGAGGTCAGAATGGTGTTTCAGGTTAGTGAAAGAAGTTCTTTAGATATGGGAATCAACCGCAGAGGGTGTACACTTTAGTAATGCATGGGGTCCTATACTTGAGATTTATGTGCTCTGTGTATGCAAATATATGCAGATGCATGTAAATATATTTACATTTAAAAGGAAAAGAAGATTAGCTAGAGTTGACAGGACCCCTGAACCTGAGCATTTACTCCTCTCTGCTACTGGCCAGATACATAAAATACTGCAAAGAGGTATAGTGAGGCAGGGCTGGGAAAAACCATTCCGGGGGCCTGGGTGTCCAGTGTAGCCTAGTTTCATATGTTACCAAAGTAAATGTAATCCCAAGTAGACCTTCTGTAGAAAGCAAATGTTTCCAATAAAAATAAATTAGAACCATTGACCACTTACTCATCCTTTGAAGCAGCTTCTTCCAAAGAAACTGAAAAGGAGCCCTTCCTCTGATTAAAATGCTGGCTATCTCAGTTTAAACATTTGCCTGTTTTGACAAAGCTTGTTTTCTGGCTGTCAACTCATTGTACCTTGGTTTAAGTCACAGAAGTGGGGACGAGCCCTGGTCACACCAGGTTCTGACTCTTGGGCCTAACCCAGCACAAGCAGAGGAGCGCTCTGGAGGCTGGAAAGAAGCCGCTGGAGCAGCACCACAGTGGGTTCCGGAAGCTTCCTTGCTGCCTCCTGTGCTTCACATCGGGCACACATGAAAAGAGGCTCCAACGTAAGCCTGTGCCCCAGAAAGGGCTGGCCTGGCCACAGAGAACCTGCCGCTTCCAAGCAGGCACTGGGAGAAGAGACACACCCCTGTGACGTGGCGCTGTGATGTGACGGGGACACCCAACAGAACCAGGAGAGGGTCTGCGTCCCAGTCCTGGTGGCATCCCCAGCACACTGAGCCTCATCTCCCCGCAGTAGGCACCACCCTAGAAAAGGCCAAGTAGTGAGGTATACAGGCAGGTGATAAGAGGTGACCCTAAAATACAGAGACTAAATTTTTAAAAATGTATTGCAGTAAAGATGCACTGTGATTTATCCCTCTCAAAACGACTCCCCTCACTTTGAACACACTCATCCCATCATTCTTGCCACTTTCTGAAGCAGTTCTGGAAGCCCTCTTTCCTGAGGGTCTTTAGCTGTGCTGTCATAGCTGTCTTGATGTCCTGAATCGATTCATAGTGTTTCCTTTTCATGGTCATTTTGACTTTGGGAAGAGCCGGAAGTCACACAGTTCCAGATCCAGTGACTAAGGTGGATGAAGACACACCTTATGTTTCTCTGAGCCTACCTTTCGTCTGGATGGCACTCAGTAGCCACATTCTTTCAAAAGAGAACTCCAGAACTGCTCCAGAAAGTGGCAAGGAGGATAAGAGCAGTGTGTTCAAAGTGAGGGGGAGGATGTTGAGAGTTAGTGACAATGTCTTTTACTGTGATTTTATTTTACTTAAATATACTCTATGTTGTGACCTGCCCAAGGCTCTGCTCCCTCCCTCCGTGTCGGGAAGGGCCTGTGGGGAGCTGGGCTTCCATCCTCACCCCATCCTGGAAGTGGAGCTGGGCAGGTTGAATCACAGCCAGTCAGCGTCCTGTTCCCAGGGCCCCACTGACACCGGCCAGGTCTCGGGAAGCGGAGTCTCCACACCAGCCCTTTTGGAGGAGGTGGCAAGAAGCAGGAAAAGCTGGCACTGTGCTTGCCTTCCTCCCTGTCGGGGTCTTGGGCCCAGCGAGGGCTCAGCAAGAAGCTGAGCTCCAGCCTCTGCCGCAGCACCCGAGAGTGTGACTTAGCCTCTGTCTCCTCTCAGCGTAGTTCTGCAGAGCCTGGCAGGCAGTGAATCTCGTGCCCCCAACTGCAAGCATCGAGGCAGTGCCAGCTGGGGCGCAGCAAGCAGCCGAACACACTTGTCCACCTCGCTTCGTGCTACAGGAAAAATGATGACTAAATAAGATCTGGAGTCTCACGATGTCATATCCAGAATGTCCACAGTACAATACCATTGATTCATTCCAAACAAATCACAACATGCAGAAGAAAAGATAATCAACACACACTAATATTAATAAATCATGCATCATTGCCTGGCAAGCCTTTCACATCCACTGCCATCATTTAACACTTCAGCACACCATTAGGAATTCTCTTGAAACAAATGAGAAAATAGAAAATGTAATCAGGTGTAGTGTTGCACACCTGTAATACACTCTGGGAGGCTGAGGCAGGAGGACTAAAAGCCCTAGCACGGCCTGGGAAACTTAACAAGATTGTTTCAAACTGAAAAAGGACTGGAGTTTTTAAAAAGCATAAAGGCCATGGATTAAAAAAAAATTCTCAGCAAAGACATAGATGTTATAAAAGAGAACCATGTGGAAATTATAGAATGGAAAAATGCAATAACTGAAATTTTTTTTTAAACTTGCTGAATGGGCTCGGTAGTATAGTGAAGCCAACAGGAAGGCATTAGAGTAGGGGCATCAAGAAAGTATGTTTGTTTTGAACAACAGAGAAAAGTATCTGGAGAAAGGACACGAGCACAGCATCAGGGCTGCAGGGCTGTGATGAGAGTTACATTCCCATCCACAGGCCCCCAGGGGTGAGGACGCAGAGTAAGACTGAAAAGGGATTTGAGCAAATGATGCCTGGAAGCTTCTTCAGTTTAGTGACAGACATACATCTCCATGTTCACGAAGTTCCCAAACAGGTGACCGCGGAAGTCCAGGCCAAGAGCAGAATTAAACCTGTGAAAATGAAAGGCAAAGCCGACACCTTGAAAGGAGCCGGGGAGAATGGGTGCGTTTCTTACAGGAAGACACCGCGAGCTTCTCATCTGGAATCCCAGAGACCAGAAGAGAGCGGTGGTAACATTTTTCGAGGGCTGAAAGAAAAGAACCATCAACCATGAATTCTGTGTTCAGCATAACTGTTCTTCAAGAAATAAAGACTTGCTTGGGTGAAGGAAAACTAAGACTTTGTTGCTGAAGTTCTCTAAAGAGAAAGAAGGTGAGGCCGGGAATTTAGCTCAGGGGCATAAGTGCCTGCCTGGCAAGCACGAGGGCCTGAGTTTGATTCCCAGTACCATACCTGCCCCCCGCCAAAAGGAAAGGAGGTGAAACAAGGCTTGGAACATGAGAACGAATACAAATACAGTCAGACAGAGTAAGATATGCCACTTCTCACGCATTTCTTAAACTACCTTTGATAGAAGCAAACAAGCCTGTGACATGGTGCTCAGTGGATGTGGAAAATGAACTTAATTATACCTTTAAATAGTGTTGGGGGTCCCCCCCTCGAATGGTCGGTATAATGACTTTCTTCAAGGAATACAGTACATAAAAAGGGAAAAATAATTTTACAGTTGAGAAATCTGACCGCCTGAACCAGGACGTGCCATGTTACAATCTTTAACTCATTACATCTTCAAATACCCAATTTCCAAATAAGACTGTTATGGGGGACCTGGCCAAGATCCCCAACTGCTTGTGTGAGGGGTACAGTGAAAAGAAGAAATAAGAGAGAGACAAATTTAGTAATGCATGAAGTGGGACTGGGAGGTCAGTGCCTCAGGACAGGCAGAGACAGACACCCCGAGCCAGCCACTATCCACTGGGTGTGTCCGAGGATAGCAGGGGCTGGCAGAAGATTCAAGGTCAGCAGAAGATTCGAGGTCGATGACTCAGTGGCAACGGATAATCCTGGGATGACTCGAGAGGATGGAGATGCTCCCATGCTAAGGAGGAGCTTGCCCTGGCGTGGTTCCCCCCCCTCCCCCCGCCAAGTGGTTTTAATCTCAGTGGTCTTAGTTTAGTCTTCGTGGGTGGGAGAGGATGGCCCATACCTAAAAGGTCAATGGGAAATCTCAAACAGGTAATACCATAATCCCAAGCCTCCATTTATCCCTTCGGGAAGTGTGCAGAATGAGCCATTGTGAATTTGTGGTCCCCAACAGACTGTGTTCTGGACATCCTGGTGGGCAGGAATTTTCAGGGAGCACCGTTAACCCTCTGCCCTTATTAAAGTGAAACCATAGAACAAAAAGCAGACATTAGGGAAAAATGAAGATGATGTGAATAAAATGTTGCCCTTAATTAATACAAATGTGGCCTTGTTTGGTGGCACATGTCTGTAAATCCCAGCACCTGAGAGGTTGAGGTAGGAGGATCTCCATGAGTTCAAGGCCAGCCTGGGCTACAAAGTGGGACTCTCTCAGAAAACAGCAAAAATTAATATGAATGCATTGGTATTGGTTTATTAATTGTGACAAATGTATCATTAATATTGGATGTTGGTATTATCAGGAACAGGATGTGGGCCATACCAAAACTACCTGTACTACGTAATGTTTCTGTAAATTTAAAAGACTCCTAAAATTAAAACTTCACTTAACATTTTCTAGTATCCTACCAATTTAAAAAAAAAAAAACACTATACTTTTTAATGGTAAAGTAACAATTTCAGAATAAAATAAATGAATCTTTCTTATGCTAAAATACCAGAATTACCTGTTTTTAACATGAAATTTGTCCATGTGTCAGTGTTCCTCCTTCATTTACTAATTCAAAGAACTAAGAGTAAATAAAATTGTCACACCTGTTGGGATAGCTGCTGTTAAAAAAAAAAAAAACAAACATATCCAATGTTGGTGAAGATGTGGAGAAATCAGAACCCTATTGGATACTGATGGAATTAGGAAATGGTACTGTCACTGTGGAAAATAGTACAGAGGTCCCTTACAAAATTAAAACTAGAATTACTATGTGATCCATCAGTGTTACTCCTGGGTACATTGAAAGCAGGGTCTCACATGGATGTTTGTACGTCTAAGCACTTTATTCTCAGTAACTAAAACAGAAGCAACTTAAGTCGCTAGCAGCTGATGAGTGGATAAGCAAAGTATGTTCTATCCATATAACAGGGTGCTATCTCACCTGAAAAGGGACGGAAGTTTTGACACACGCTACAACATGAGTGAACACTGAGGACAGTACACTAAGTTTAATGAGTCAGTCACAAAAAGACAAATGGCATCTAATTCCACTTTTATAAATAGAGTTCAGCAGTGATACAGACAGAAAACATAGTGGTTTCCAAGTAATGGGAGAGGGGAAATTGGGAAGATACTGTTTAGTGGGCATAGATCTCCAGTTCTGCAGGTAAAATAAATTCTGGAGATGGTGCGGGTGATTGCTGCACATAATGAATGTATTTAATACCACAGAACTATTTGTTTAACCATTGTTAAGATACATTTTGTGTTACGTATATTTTATCAAAATAAAAATTATTCATAGAATAAATAGGATTATGTTTTACTACACTTGATCTTAGCCAAAAGGTCAAGAAGCGATAGAATTATATTTTTAAGTGTTAACATAAAGATAATTAATGGAAGTAAGGTTTCTACCCATAATGCAGTGATGAAACATCAATACCAGTAAACTTTGACATATAAATACTGCAGAGCCCATAAAGACCACAAAGAAAACATGCAAAGAAATGTATTCAGAAACACTGTGGGTAAATCAAGGTAACATCCTAAAAGACAAGCCGTATCCTGGGTCAGCAAATAAACCTCAAAGAATCTAAGATACCTGAAATCACTCTGACTTTAAAGGAGTCAAACTGGATGTCAATAACAGGAAGACAACATGAAGATCTCCAGAAATTCTAGAAGTAAACCAGACACCTTTAAATAACCCACAGGACAAAGAGGAAGGCTTAAAGGAAACTTTTTAAGATGTACATAGAAGGAAAATACAACTATAGCATACCAAATTATATTCAAATAAAGTAGTACTGAGACAAAAAAATTATAGCAGTAAATGGTCATGCTAGAAAAGAAAGATCTCATTTATCTAAGTTCTTACCTTTTGAAACAAAATTAATGCAAAGTAAGCCGAAGGGAAGCAGAGAAATGAGTAAAGATAAGCAGAGATCAATAGATTTGGGGAAAGGAAAATCATATAGAAGATGAGTGAAACAAGAAGCTTATTTTTTTAAAAAGACAATAAAATGCTTTGATTTTTAAAAACCTGATGAAAATAAAGATTAAAAAAACTACCAGTATCAAAAAATTAAACAAGATTATTAGTGTTTCCTTTAAATGGGTAGTGAGGAAGTACTATGAGCAATTTTATGACCATAAATTCAACTACTTAAGACAAAAGGTACCAACTCCTCAAAAGCCATTAATTACCAAAATACAACCAAGATGAAATTGAGAACCTGAGTAGTTGTATAGCTACTAGAGGAACTGAATCTGTCATTCTAAGGTCTCTAAACAACTCGCTATGCCAATATGATTTCACTGCAGGACTCTAACAAGCATTTAAAGAACTAACAGTAAATTAGCATAATCTTTTCCAGGAAATAAAAGAAGAAAGACTATCCCAACTAATTTTATGAAGTTGGTGTCATTACCCTCTACCAAATCACACAAAGAAAATACAAAAATAAAATAGAATGAAAAATTTAAAAACCGACATCACCCCTGATATTCAATGCAAAAATCCTCAACAAAATAGTAAATCTAATCCAGCATGTATTATTAAAAGAATTATGCAAAATGATGAAGTAGGATTTATTGTAGGTGTTTAAGGCTGACTTAGTGCTGGGAAAAAATATATATATATATATGTATATTTCAGCAACAGGAAAAAAAATGCATATCAGTTCATACCGAAACAAAAGCCTTTAGTAAAATCCAATGCAAACTCATGGACCAAGCTTTCAGCAAACTGGAAAAAAGAGGAGACCTTCCGCCATTAGACAAAGATTATCTGCCAGCATGTGCAGCTAATATCATATTTAGTGGTGAGAGATTGAAAATTTTCCACTATAAGATCAAGAACAAAGATAACCACTTTCATCACTCTTATTAACTATACTGCTGGAAGATTAAGCCACTGCAATATGCAAAGAATAAGAAATAAAAGGTATAAAGATTGTTAATGAAAAAATGAAACAGTCTATTTGCAGATAGCTTGATTTTTTTTTTTTTTTTTGTCTTTTTGAGACAGGTTCTTCTATACAGTTCAGACTGTCCTTGAGCTCACTCTTTAGCGCAGGCTGGTCTCAAACTTGCAACGATCCTCCTGCCTCAGCCTCCTGAGTTCTGGGATTACAGGCATACCCTACCATGCCCAGCTCCAGATAGCTTGATTGACTACATACAAAATTTCATAAAGGAAAAGAAAAAGATTTAGAAATAATAAGTTAGCTCAGCAGGCCACAATCTTATAATATTAGCACACAAAAATCAATCAAATTGGAACATTTGAAAACTGAATTTAAAACCAACAGTAAAAATATGGTACTGTATATAGTCAGTGTAAAAAGATATAAATTTAAGTAAACAGAGGATCTGTGTGCTAAAAATAACAATGTACTGATGAAAGAAATCAAAGAAGCCCTAAAGAAATGGATAGATACACCATTTTCATGGATTGGAAGACAACATAGTTGAGTTAATGATTATCGCCGAACTGATATATAATTTTAACAGAATTCCTATTAAAATCCTAGCAAGATAATTTGCAAACATACACACATTTATCCTAAGAATTTTTTTATGGAAAAGTACAGGCTATTGAGTAACTAAAACAACCTTGAAGAAGAAGGTGGAAGGAATTGCTTTATTATCTGAAAGCAACTATATACTTTCTCTAGTAAAAACAATGTAATATTAGTGATATTCCTCGCTGCAGTTTTATAAAATTGATACTGTAAATTATACATACCATAAAGCCTTAACATTTTAAGGGCACAATTCAGTGGCATTAGGTACATCCACACTGTTGTGTAGTGGTCAGCATCCTTTTCCTCCAGGGTATTTTTATCATCCCATGCTGAGCCTGCCTGTTCTTCCCTGCCAGGACCACTGGTTACTATTCCGCTATGCTTTGTCCCTGTGAATCTGACTATTCTAGGAACTAATCTTTCATAGAAGTACAAAAATAATCCCATAGAGGAAGGATGGCCTTTTCAACAAATGGTGCTACAACAACTGGACATTCATAGGTCAAAAAAGGAAAAACAAACAAAAAACTAAGAGGTGAAACTTAGTGTAAAACTCACACTTTATACAAAAGTTAACTCAAAAAGGGTCACACATTTTTAAATGTGTAACACAAAACTATGGAACTTTTTGAGAGTAACCCTGGAGAACATCTTTGTGGACTAGTACTTGTGAAGAGTACTAGTTTTGACACCAAAAGCGTGATACAGAGGAAATGAAACTGATATATCAAAGTAGACTTTGTCAAAATTGAAAATACATTCTCTGAAAGACCCTATGAGTAGAATGAACAGACTGAGGCAAAGTATTTGTAAACTACATATTCCATAATTACTTATATCTAGGATATATGAACAAAACACTCAAACAGTAAAAAAGAAACTCCAATTTGAAAATTGACAAGGGACATGAGCAGATGTTTAATGAAACGGACTGTGTAAGTCAGCTTTCTGTCACTGTAACAAATACCTAAGACAATCAACTTAAAAAGGGGAAAGATTTCTTTTGGCTCATCATTTTGGAGGCTCCAGTCCCACATTGTGATGGGCATGTGGCTGAACAGGACTGCTCCCTGCTTGGCCTGGGAGTGAAAAGAGGAGAAGGAAGATGAGGTTGTCATCATCCCTTCGAGGAGCACCGCAGTGACCTGAAGCTCGCCTGCCAGGCCTCGTGTTTAAACACTCCATCACCTCCCAAAAGTGTCAAGAGCCAAACCATAGCAGAAACGTGCAGATGACATCTCACCAAAGAGATCCACAGATGCAGACACACATAAAAAGATGCATAACGTCTGCCAGTAAGGACACGCAAATTAAGACCTTGATGACAGAGCATCACACGCCTGTGAGGATGCTAAAGTAAAATATAGTGACAACACCAAACACAAAGTCAGAAAAACCAAGCCATTCATACATTGGTGGGAATACAAAATATTTCAGTAACTCTGTGAAACGGTTCAACAGTTTCTTATAAAACTAGGTATCCAACTGCCATCTAATCCAGCTTTCCTATCCCAGAGCACTTATCTCAAAGAAAGGAAGATGCTGCCCACACAAAAACCTTTACACAAACTTACAACAGCTTTATTTAAACAATCGAAACTGGATAAAACCTAGCTGTCCCTCAACAAGTGAATGACTGAACAAGCTGTGATACGTGTAAGCCAGAACACAGCACTCAGCAGCGCAAACAACTTAGGGCGTCACCAAGGGTGGACACTGAGTGAGTGGGGAAGCAATGCAGAAGATTCCACACCATGTTTGCATTCGCAGAACATCTGTGCAACCACACAAGCACGGAAGTGCAGGCTGGGGCGGTGGCTGCCAGAGGTCAGGCTGGGGCGGGTGGGGGAAGGAGGCGAATATGGCCACGAAAAGGCCACCAGGGGGTCCCTTGGTCCTTATGGTAGGAATCTTAAGTGGCTTTACTGAATCAAGGTTAGCGTTCTGGCCTGGTCATCGCACGGGAGTTTCTGCAAGCTTTTCCTATGGGGAGAAACTTGGTAAAATGTGTGTGGACCCTGTACGTATTGTCTTACTACTACATGCAAATCTACCATTGTCTAAGATGGTTGATTAAACAAGCAAACACAACAGAGCATGCAGCCTACTTCCACACAACCAAAAGGCCAGGAGAGTCTGTCTGAGGTAACCAAGCTCAAAGTCCTACCCAAAGTAGCATGGAGACTAGCACTGTCTCTCACATCCTTCTACCTTGACATTCTAGTTTTGGGTGGGGAAAATGAACGGGGCAGTTACTGTCTCTGAGTTGCTTGCTTTTTTTTTTTTTAAGAAGGCAGAGTGGGGGGCTGGGGATTTAGCTCAGCGGCAAAGCGCCTGCCTGGCAAGCACAAGGTCGTGAGTTCGGTTCCCGGTACCGGAGAAAAACCAAAAAAAAAAAGAAGGCAGAGTGTTGCATAGGTGTCAGCCCTAGACAGCTTGCAAAGCAAAGCACTAGGCAGCCTTGGAAATCTGCGGGCTGGGGAGAGGCTGCCATTCAGCGTTTGGCAAGTGCAGCAGTGAAGCCTGACTTCTCCTGAATGCGGAGAACCGGACCCAGGGACTAGGCAGCTGCTTGCTGGCCAGGCTTGATGTGAGGCACCCGCTGCCTACCAAGTGCCCCAGTGGGCACAGCTGGAGCGGGCTGCCTGCTCCGGGCTCCGCAGCACTGGTCTTGGCCAGAATCTTCCCACCCTCCCTGGGTTTCAGCTTCTTGTCCAAGTCAAACAGGAAAAATAAAAGTTGTTAACTGCAGTCAAGGTAGAGTCTTGTGGCATGTATTTCATCGGGGCAGAATGGCTTGTTTGCCGCTGTGTGGCTGAGTGCACAGCTTTCCCTTAGATCATGAAATGAGATTAAAATTGCACTGTGTTCTTGTCTTTCTAGTCATGGTTCATCGGAGTGTATTAAGATTCAGAACCAAAGGTTATATGAAATTGGAGGCAATATAGGTAAGCATTTATTAATGATTTCTACTTCTAAAGTTTCGGATTAGTCTAAGAGAAATATGTTGCTAATGTTATAAGGGTATATTTTACAAGTTTCTTAGATTAAAAGTCACGAGGATATTTCTGGGTTGTTTTCAACCTTGTGGAAAAGAAGTTTCAGGACTTGTCTGCCAGTTCTCCCAAGTGAGGCTCTCAGTGTGGAGATGGAGGACACTTTCGGATCTTTCCAGTAGGACACTAGGTTGGAAAGTCTCTTCCTGAAGACTCATAGGAAAAGAAAAAAAGGGAAGCAAACGGGGTTTTCCAGAGCTGGACCTCCTTTTTTTTTTTTTTTTTTGTTTTTGTTTTTGTTTTTGTTTTGTTTTTCTCCAGTACCGGGAACAGAATTCACGACCTTGTGCTTGCCAGGCAGGCGCTTTGCCGTTGAGCTAAATCCCAGCCCCTGGACCTCCTTTTTTTGTGACATCTCTGTTTTAGCTCACAGCCCAGGATCTCTCTTCCAATTTCCCTGGTGGGGGTGGAGGGTGGGAAGAGACCTGGGCTTGGTCCACCCCTGCCCTTCATCCTCCCAGCCCTTCCCGCCGGCGTCACATTCATCTGTATGAAAGGTGCTGCTCACCCTGTCCTCACGAGCTCTCCGACCCCCAACCCCTCCCATTCCTCTGCGCCTCAGTAGACTCCTGCCCACAGCAGCTGCCGGAATAGCTGTCTCCATCCCTCCTGCCGAAGGCCCCGAGGTCACAGGAGGCCTCAGGCTGTGCCACCCAACCCTTCCTCTGTCTTCATAGCTGCTTGGCTGGTGTCTGTCTTCTTTGAAAATGCTTTCTTCACCCTACCTTGCTGACTTGGAGGTTGACCTCAGCTGCTGCCTTTTCTCCGACTTACCTGAGCCCCTCGCCTGTCACTCATCCTCTTAGCCTCTCCAGTCCTCAGAAGTTGGGGTGTTTGAACTTCCTGGGAAGCTCAATCCATTGCTTTGCTTTCAGTACACCTGCATGGGGCGCATCTCCAGCTGGTGTTCCGGGCTGCTCCTGAGACCCGAGCTTCTGCTGGTCCCCACAACCACCTGTTGTCTGGAGCTTCGCGCATGCTTGGCCGGCCTTCTGGCCCCCTCACCTCTGTCATTTCTTTGCCTGGCCATTGCCTTGCCAGTGAGCCATTCCTGGCTCACACATGATCCCAAGCCTCCTCTACTGTCTTTCTTTGATGTTCTTCTCACTGTCAGTCTTGCTTTGTATTTCACCTGTTTATTTGCTATTTGGGCACCTTCGAGCATGTTCCTGGCTGACAGCTGTGATACCCGGGTCCTAGAACAGTGCCCAGTGCATCTGGATAGCTGTCCTGCTGACAGGTGTCACCCATAGTCAAGCAACAACATGAACATTCCTAAAATACACTAGAGTCTGCTCCAGCCCTGCTCTAGTTACTACCTGTAAAGCCGCTACACGACATGTGTCGGCATATAAATCAGTTCACACCAGAAACAAACTCTTATCATATTTCTCTATTTGATGTGGCAAAGCCAGGGAGCAGCAGCAAGCAGAAACACCAAAACGACACCGAGGATTTGGAGGCAGATTTATTTACGCCCATAGGCCCTGGTGGGAATCGCTCCCAGAATATCAGGCCCCAACTGCTGGTGCTTATATGGGATAAGCAAGCAGGAAGTGCAGAAGCAGAATGGCTTGAAAACTGGGGATTGGTTTACGCAATGTGTGCGTCACAGTGACCAGCCATTTCTAAGAGACAGGAACAACAGGAACTAGAACAGGAGCTATTTTTATTACCTGGGCAACCAAGAAACTGAAGTGTACTGGCGGGGACGCCATTTTCTGTTACCAGAGAATAATTTTCCTGTGATTGGTGTGTCTGTTTTTATCCACAATTTCTTTTTTTTTTTTTTTTTTTAAGACAGGGTCTCACTCTATAGCCCAGGCTGTTGCCTCAGCCTCCCGAGTGCTGGGGTTACAGGCGTGTACCGCCATGTGCTTCTGTTTTTTCCACAATTTCATACGACATTTATTTGAATTACTCACAGTAAGAAAGCCAGAGAGGCTTTGTTAAGAAACTTGCAAATGTATACACTTCCTCAGGGTGGGGAGAACTGTTGGCCTCATTGGAACCTCATGCTCATGAACCATGCATGGTGCATACCAGAAAGGGGTGAAGTCTTGAAAACATTCTGTGATTCTTCTCTTTCTTTTAGGACAGCATTGCTTGGATCCAGATGCATATGTATTGGATGTATATCATGTAAATCCTCATGCAGAATGGGTGATTAAGCCACAACCAAGCCCTTGAAGTACCCCAAAGTGGCTGTTACCACGTATTATAGTCCAAGAAGATCCTACTTGTGGTGGGGAAAGCAGAACTGCCTGGACATGCCTGTCCCTGTCACCCTGTGGGTGTCCCCTGTCCCGAGGGGAGTATCTCCAGCTTTGTCAGTGTAAACTGTGGAGAAGGAGATGGTTCAGCACTTGAGCTGAGCTTTCTCCGCATTTCCTTGGTAAAGGAAAGAAGACAGGATGCTTCCGGAAGGCAGGCCCTGGAATACGAAACTCGGTCGCTTCTTGTGTCTGATTCTGCAGCAGACGTGAGTGTGACCTTGTACGTGGGGACAAACAGCTCTTCCTTTCGTAGCCAATGCTACCAACAAGTGAAAGACACTCTTTTTTTTAATACTTATGTTATATACATATATTGACTTTTTTTTTTTTACCAAGAATGCCAGAAACAGCCTTAATTTTTACCCTACAAAATATTCCACATCTACTTTCCAAAAGGAATCAGTTTCTAAAGTGGAGCAGACAATATTTATGCCCCGCGTGGCTCCTGGATTGGAGGAGGGACTTCCGCCTAAAGAAAGCTGTCGTTACAAATGTCACGCTGAGCGATGACTGTCATCATTGTGCAATGAGCGTTTCTGTGTCACTGAGTATTGAAAACGACGTTTTGTAGCTTAGCGTCTTACGAGCTCGCTGCCTGTGGGGGACGAGTGCAACGCAGCGTCTAACCCTTCCAGACCCTGCGCTCGGCAGTCACAGTCTCTGTTTCCCCTTCATGGTCGTGCCTAGTGAATATGCTTCCCTGTGCTAGCCAGATTTCCTTCCCTGACCACACACACTTTTTGTTTTGTTATTGTTTACATTCACGAATGTAGGTAGTGATTTCTTTCTGCAGCCCCAACCTGAAAACAGAGAACTGCTTTTATCCAAGCATGCTGACAAACACCCTTCCCTCGGGGTGGTACAAGCCGCACAGATTTTGCTTTTGTTTCTCAGTGTGGGCATGGCCGAGTCCTGTGGAGGAATGGCAGGCTGCAGGGGGCTCATGCGCGTTGGGAAGCTACAGCTGTCTCACCGCCAAGTATCTGCTATTGGCCACTACACAGCCCTCATGTTTCTGATTTAGAGCAAATCTAGAGCAGCTAAGGGTGGGCAGCTTTGCCTTCCCTCTCAGGGTCACAGATACTGTCTGTCTAGGGCCAGCCCCAAATGGGGACAGAGCTCTCACTCCCCCCCCCGCCCCCGGCAGATGCTTCAGTGTGGAATCCAGACTGAGATTTTCATGGGTTCAGATCAGTTTTAATAAGAGTTATGGCCCACAGGACTCTCACTTGTCCTTCAATGTGGAATGACAAACCCAGCAGACATTTTTTACTTTACCAAGTGTCACTGTACAGTGATAATACCTTTAAGTGCATTTAGAGAAGAAATCATGTACGAGCTACCTTATGCTTTGATGTCTTACAAAACATTATTTATATTCCACATGCAGACAACTGTGTTTCTGGCCTTTGGAATTTTGTTGTACTTTTATAAGAAACGCAAAGATACGTTCATTGAATTTGTTTAAGAATCTTTATTTCCTTTGCCAGATAACCAGTGAAAAAGGAAACATGCATGCTATCGGTTTATATTTCTACACACATTTCATCAGTTTTCAAAGTATGCTAATGAGATGGCATGTGACTTTACATAGTGAATTTCCAGAGTGTGAAAAAGAAACTCTCACTTTGGCGACAACAGTAAACACGTCCTTCTGTGGTTGCCGAGTCCTGGGACGTTACATGGCAGTGACCTAGGCCCAGGTGTGGAAGACAGTTTTCAAGTAGTGGCCTTACACTTCTATCTCTGTCTGAACCTGATATTTCTCACCGTATCTCACTAAAGAGTTAAAGTTCTGTTGTGATTATACATAAAGTTCACAGATGTATTCGTTCATTATTTTTATTTCAGAGTTCCGTTTCTTTTGACTGACAACACATTAGAACCTATCTTAAGTTCTAAAGATTTTCCGATTTACACCTCTTATCACCAGTCTTATTAAATAGGGACCTCAGAGATGAAAGGTAAAGTACAACATTTTGTGTGGTTTTAGATGGCAAAGACTTTATACTAATCGCTTCCGTTTGTCCAAGCCATGTGGCAGCTTTCAGATAACTGTACAATATGAAGAGTCATGCCAATATCAAAATCATTGGAGGTAACTTTTATTCTTGAGAAAAGGTTAACTAATTGATTAGAGAAAAAAATTTTATAGACATACAACAACTAATACTTGTGTGGTTAAAGAAGTTCTTTTCCTCCTGTTATTCTTAAAGAATAAACAAACTCCTACAATTAAACCCCAAACTGCCTGCCACCTAAGAATTGAAAGGATTAAAAAACAGCCAAGAGTTGTTTTTTCAAAACTTCAGTAACCAGAAAGTGAATGATACATTTGCAAACAAGAGGAAGATCATATACCCAGCTCATAAATACTATTTTTTTTTAGTTTTTTTATCTTTTGGTTGTTTGAGACAGGGTCTCACTATGTAGTTCAGGCTGGCCTTGAACTCACTATGTAGCCCAAGCTGACCTCAAATGTGCAGTGCTCCTCCTGCCTCCTCCGAGGGCTGGGATGACAGGTGTGCGCCACCACACCCAGCTATGAACACTCTTCCTAGTGGCTTCTCCTTCTCAACCCCTCTGAAGTGCTCTTGGTACATATTTAGGACCATGGTATCCTCCAGGAAAGTCTCAGAGGACATTATTAACATTTTAAGAATATTATACAAGAAAATTCCAAGAACTGGCTCGTTTTTTCCTCCATTCTGCAGAAGAGGATCCCTTTGTTAAGCTCCCCTGGGAGTACCACATGCTTCTCAGAATCAGTGACGTTGGAACAAACTGGAATGCCTATCCTTTATGATCACCGGCAGTGTAAACTACCTCATGTGCCTTGCTTGGAAGAGAACTAAAGGACTTCAGCAGTGTCTATTGCAGCCTCTCCCTGACTCGTATTTAAGTCGCCTCGGTTCACTTTCAGTGTATGTTTGGTAATAGACATTTAATGGTGTAAAATATTTCTAGCAAAAGCCATAGAGTACTCTGTCACATGACCAGGGGTGGATGCCCCGCGCCTCAGGGCCGGGGGTGCTTGTCTCAGTTTCCGGCTGTGTGGAAAAATGGTTTTCAAAGGTGGGAATTACTGTTCCTCTCTCCTTTCAGGCCTTTTCAACTGCTGTCCATGCATTTCATGACTGAACAATAATACAGAAGTTAAATCAAAATGCAGAAATTAAAATACAGAAGTCCAACAAGCATATTTCACTTGTTTTTCATATATGTGTTACTTGCCTGAAAAGATTATATACGATGGGATTGAATAATTCCCCTGATTCGCATTTATCAACTTTTTCATAAATATGTCACTTAATAAAAAATAATAGGGCATGGAATTAAAATGCTCCTTGGAAGCATTGCAACAGTTTTTACACACATGCCTAAATTTAAAATGACATCTTTTCTTTCAGTCATTTTCAAGTATTTCTTAAAACTCTAATTTGTAAATCCTGTGTCACTGGAAGATGCCAGTGCTGTCCATTTTCTCCTTTCTCAAGAGTTAATGTTGACTCTTGTCCTGTCAGCTTTCGTTGTTAAGCAGAATGTGTATGTTGCATTTTATCCAAAGAAATAAAGAGAAAAGCTAAAAAAACTGTTGCAAGAATTGTTATGTTGGACAGGTCTGAGGTGACAGTGGTACTGGTGAACGAACTGGAGTCTGCGCTCACTGTGTCTGAGCCCATCTCTGTCACTTAGGAGCCGGGTGGCGGCCAGACAAAGCCACTTGGTAGTGGTGGGTGATTGGCGGTGGAGGAGAGGTTGAGTAAGCAACCACTGTTTCCTAAACTAGTTTGAGTTACTGCCTTGTCTAGATGGGTCCTTAGTATGTGATTTAAATATATATAGGCGTATGTATGTCCATGATCTTTACAATGAATACAGAAAAGATATTTCATTCATTTTTTAAAAATTGAACATTTTATTATGTATTCTGTACAAAAGGCAAATAATGGAAATAGAACACATAAAAATTAGAAAAGAAGTAACGTGGTCTTACTTGAGTTTGGTGGTACACATTTGTAATCCCAGCCTCTCAGAAGACAACTTATTTTGCAATGTGTTTAAAAGCAAGATAATTGGATAATTGCATAGAAGGATGGGTAAATATAGAGTAGAGAGCAGTCAATTGAGAAATATAGATAGATAGATAGATAGATAGATAGATAGATAGATAGCTATAGATAGATAGATAGATAGATAGATGATAGATAGATAGACAGACAGATAATGTACCAGGCTGGATCTAGTCAAACATTTGTGGTTTGTGTTGGTGGATATGCCAGTGTATTATTCCCTATGCTTGAAATTTTCCATAATAGAACTTTGCCTTCTTAACTAGCAAGCACATGCATGCTTTTATAGTTTATGAACTTGTACCTGAAAATAATTCATTCCAAGTAATTGCCCTGTCACCTGGCAACATTTTCTAGTTCCTGGAGCATAAGGGCCATCCTCGGATAACAGGGGCCTGTAATGTCATCAGTGAGCCTTTGTCACTCTGTGTCACTCCACACTACCCTAGGGCCTTCAGCCAATCACAAAGTAGCATGTGCTTGCATAAGTCCAAACCCAGTGAGACCATGCCCATTATCAGTAGCGAATTCAGCGACCTAAAAGTCGATTGACAAACTGTGCTGTGGATGCTATTTTCTAGTTTTAGGAATTTTCCAATGCTTTGTTTTAGAGGAATAACATTATCAGTTCTAAAACAGAGCTTAGAAATCATTACACTGTGCTTCAGTTCTCACTAGTAACCCAGTTCTTCTATTTTCAATTCTATGTCAGTTACATTGTCTCTAGTCCTACAGCTTTTCATTCAGCAATCAAATAGTTCAAAAAGTGTGGTAACAAATACACTATCATAAAAGTTAACATTCTATGCAACATTAGCAAGTTAATGTCCACCGCAGCCCACTTCATTCGTCGTTGAAGGCAGAGGAGTTCCGAGACTTCTCAGCCACCTCTCTTTGACAGAGTGCAGGAACTCACCAGTCCCAAGTGTTCCCTGCTTGTAACACCACAGGCCATTTGCTCATCTTCAGCCACAGGTCATGGTGCACAGATGCCAGAGCGCGCATTCAGGAGAGAAGCAGAGCTGCAGGAAATCATCAAGAGTAGGGAGAGTAGATGAGACCAACCTCAGCAGGTCACCCAGAGGGGCGAACCTCAGAATGGTCCTCATATTTCCTTCGGTGCCTGCCAGAGCCAGAACCCCGTGTCAGTGTGCTGCACTGCGCACACTGAGGGAAAGATTTTCTCTCTCTTGGTTGTAAAAGTACACATATGCATCATCAGATCCACCAAGGTAGTCTCCAGCCAAGCAGGTCCCCAGGAGAACAGAGCTAGAGCATTATCCGAAAGTCAAATCCCACGCAGAGGAGGAAGGGTCTGCGAATCCTTTGCTTCTGTCCTTCCTTCACTTGATGGGTCTGCAACCCACTTACCACGTCTATATATGTATGTAAAGTAGCTTACACCTGAGCACAAAGACTTGACTTTTTCAGTGGGATAATTGTCTGCCTTTCATCTCTAGACCTACCTAATTAAATATGTCCAGTTAATTCCAATAATACTCCCACATCTTTATCCTGGGAATTATAGGCACATTTACACTAAATAACAGTACATGACAGTACTGTTAATGTTGATGTTTAACATCAAGCCATAGTGCAGCATACTTTTTATCCAGTTTGACAAAAATGTCCCACTGTCAACATTATAAACTTAGCACAGTGGAAAAAAAGAAACTCCATTATCATTAGCAACTTTGACTTTATGCTTCCTCAAGCCCAAAATCTTTCATTTATTTACTTTTTCCAGTGCTGGGGATTGAACCCAGGGCCTTCACACTGAGCCACATCCCAGCTCTTTTATTTTTTATTTCAAGGTAATAACTAAGTCACTAGGTCACTCAGGCTGGGCTCGAACTTGCACTCCTTCTGCCTCAGATTCCCACAGTGCTGAGGTTACAGTGTGCGCCACCATTTCTGAACCTCAAGCCCCAAATCCTGGAATCTTGGACCACTTCTCTTGCCCACATCAGCCCACTGGCAAACCTCAGAGTCATCAAGATTGAAAGCACAGGCGCAGCCATTCCCCAAAGGACACGGGAATGCCTGGGTTCCCAGGCTCACACCTTTTTGGATTTCCTTTTATTCTTGATTGACACATAATAAAGGCACATGTTCATGAGCTGCAACAGGATGTCTCAGTGCATACGTGCATCGGCTGTTGATCAAATCAGGGTCATTAGAATGTCCATTGCTTTTGATATTTATCATTTCTCCTTAGTACTTCAAACCTGCTCTTCAAGTGATTTTGAAATATACAGTACATAACTGTTAATTGAAATCAGCCTGTGTAGAGTAATAAACAGACCTTATCCCTCTTATCCAACTCTAGCTTAGTTCCTGTAACCAGCTCCCCGACCCACCGCCCCGTGACCACGATCCTGCCCTCGAGTTCTAAAAGATCCAGCCTCATAGATTTCACCATGAATGAGATCACACACCTTTAAACATGTAGACTCTGTCACCCTCTGTCTGATCTTTAACAACGCGATCTTTCAGTCCCACACGTGATTATTCCACCTTCCCGGTATTTTTCATTAGACTGTGCTTTTGATTTGATGCCAGACCCTGTAAAGGCCCGCAGAGCCTTACAGGGGTGGCTGTGGCTGTGCCCTGCAGGCCTGGCTGTGTCCTGAACGTTCCTCAGGACTGCCGTGCAGCCCTGGGCCCACTCTCTCTCAGCCTCCAGTATGCTGTGTGCCAGCCTCACCTCCTAAACTGCCCTACCGAGGGCTCTGAGGCTTCCGGGTCACCTCCATCCCCTACAGCCCTCAGGTCCTTCTGGGCCTCATCAGTGCTTCGCACAGGATTCAGGGGTCAGCACCCCAAGCAAATCTGTCTTTGCGGCATATGCCCCTGGATGTGCTCCTGGCCTTTGGCTCAGAGGATGGCACAGAGTCCTTCTGGGCGTCCATTGGAAGGGTAATGAAAGTCGTCCCAGTGATACAGTTCCTGCCCATTCCTAGGGTTTTCTTGCTCCGGAAAGTTTCTTACCCAGGCACCAGTTATCTGATGACTTCAAGGCGTTTGAAGTTTATTTGTCCCTATGTTCTCAGCTAAGGATTGCAGGCCCTGCCTTCTAGCCAGCCTGGGAGGTTCTGACCTTGAGCCCAGTCAGAGTCTCTTCCAGATTGTCAAGTTGGGAGCTGGTTTGCTGTCTCTATGGACAGGACATTGTCTCCATTCCAAAGACCTCTGCAAAACGTGCTTTGGCAGCGAAGCAGCAAACTGGCCAAAATAAGGCGATCTGGGGGGGCTGGGTCCCCCTGCCCAAGCAAGTGGGTCTTTTCTCATCAGTAGGTGACACCTCCCTGACCTTCCAGATAGAAGCTAGAAAGGGTTGGGACCAGCATATTCCTAGAGATGTCTTCTTATTTACAAACTTTTCTGTGTTAAAAAAAAAAAATGTGCTCAGTAGCTGTATGCGCATCTGACATTTTTCTCACTGCAGAGCCACAGGTTGGCTTTTATTCCTTAGCTCCAGGTCCTTGGATGATGGATGAATCAGACTTTCCCACCACACAGCCGTCAGTGTGTCACACCACAAGATGGCTGAGCCTTACCTACGGAAGGGAATCATTGATAAACTGCATCTATACAATGTGTGCTCACCATGTGTGCTCTTCAGGAAAAGCCAAGCTACAGATTGGCTGAAAAAAATGTCTATGGACATATGTGCTACCCAGAATAAGTAGAGAACTTCAAGCAGCTCAATAAGACAACTCATTTTTCAAATAGGTAGAGAAGACTTAAACAGGTCATAAAAATATAGTATTTGTAGAAATGCACTCAAGATCATCAGCTTCACAAATGCTAATGAAACCAAAAGAATCCTCAAAATTAAGAAGAGACATAGTACCAAGTATGAGCAAGGACAGGAGGAACCGCCACCCTCCTCCAGAGCTGGTGGGACCATGAAACATTAGCACTACTTTGGGAAACTGCAAAATAGTTAAAAAAAAAAAAAATTGTATATATGCTAGATAATAGTGTATATGCTAGAAATTGAACCCCTAGATATTTACCCAAAAGAAATTAAAGCTCACATACCCACATACTTGTTCATTGTTTCACTGGTAATATACAAAACTTGGAAGTAGGATTAGACACATGCAATTTGTGGAGGACCACCTAGGCGACTTTCCTTAAGGGAGGAGCAAATGCCTCCATTTTGCCTGAGGTGACCCTATTTCCATGTATTGATATGCACAGAGCTGGCTAGGACTTTTCCTTATCCCTTCAATTGGCTTTAAGCATGTGTATAGGTCTGCCTGAGGTGCTGATGGTGGTCTTTGAAGACAGCAGGCGTGTCTCCCTGGACCTCCCTTGTTCCCACGTGTGAGCCAGGATGAGGCGGGATGTGTGAGCCCGTGCTCCACGCTGTTGGCTGGGATCGAGCGGCTGGATAGAGGCTACGACTTCCTGGGGCTTGAAAGATTACACATCAGAGCTAAACACCCCAAAATGTTAGATACTATCTCAATTGTGTTGTGCAGGTTACTCTTTCTGCAGATCCTTCTCTCTGCATTTGCAGAGGTGATTTCAGACCTCCTACCTAGCCCAGTTCACGGCACTCACATACTTCCCACCATTCTCACAGTCACTCATCCTCAAGCCACTCCCTTCTTCACAAATGAATAAAATCTGGTTTTGGTCCTGAGTATAGGCCTTTGTTCCAGATGGCTATCACTGTGGCTGGACTTAGGACCCCTTGACTCCCCATAACTACAGATATGCCCTGGTGTCCTTATTCTCGCCATGGGTTGTACCGGAAGTGGTAGGTTGGAATTGACTCACTAGGATTCCAATAACTTTTCATGGGATTGCAAATACAAACTTCCTGGGCCGAGGTGAGGACTGGGAAGGGCTCTCTACAGGGGCTAATTCATTTAAAAGTACTACTCAATAATGAGAAGGGATTGGCTTGAAATACACGCAACAGTCTGGATTTCCTCTCAGTACCTCTCGTCCAGGGACACCCCTCTGCTTCGTGTCAGTGCTCAGAGTTCAGCTCTCTTGTGCCCCACTGTGAGCCCCAGTGATGGTTACCCCCAAGTAAAGCCAACCTTGCCATCTCCTGCTGGTACGAGTAATTTTTAACAGTGCAGGATTCCACTTAAGTGACGTTCCACACAGGAAAAATGACTCTATGAAGACAGACCTCTGAAACGTGCTACTTTCTACAGCAGCTCCAGAAGTCCTCTATTGTGAGGGTCATGGCCCCTGTGTCATGAATCGATTCAAGACTTTTCCCTTTCATGATCATTTTGAGTTTGGGAAGAGCCAGAAGCTGCACAGTGCCAGATCTGGTGAATAATGTGGACAAAGGCACAGCGTCATGTGTTGGTAAGCCTGCCTTCCCGTCGGATGATGCTCAGAGCAGCATCCACATGCTTGATCACAAGTACACACTCATGAAAGGGAACTTTCAGAACTGCTTCAGAAGCAGCAGGAGCAACTCGACAAGTGTATTTGGAGCAAGAGGGAGTATTTTGAGAGGGATTAATGGCAATGTGTCTTCTATTGTAATAATTTTTAAAAATTATAATTCACTGTAAATTTTGAACACCCTTGCATTGCAGCTTGGTCCTCAGTGTGGTGGTGTGAGGTGGTAAGACCTTCTTTGACATAGGCCACTGAACCACATTTTGGGCCTCTTTAAAGAGAATAAGGAATTTCTGGAGCAAGCCCTTGATAGATCCCATAGGAGAGTTATAAAGCCTCAGCCTGGCCCTTGTGGTTCTCTGGCTTCCTGTTTGGGAAGTGCTTGCTCCTGGGCAATGCATCTCTCCCTGTGCAGGTGCCCTGCTGCAGAACAGCTGACAGGGCCTAGGTGGAGCTGGGCCAGCAGGCACTGGGCCCCAGAGCTCCTGAACCATGAGCTAAATGTGCTACTTCTCTTCCTAAGTCGTCTACCCCAGGTGCCCCTTTACAATGACGACTAAGTGACCAGTACACTTCCCGTCACTGCACAGCACGTCCTCTGCTTACATGGTGCGACCCCACCACCCACTCTGTCCCCAGCAATGCCATCCTCACAGTGGAAGCACTTTGCTCAGGTGGCTGTTATTCCCAGGGGGCCTGTCACATGTCACACCACGCCTCGTTGTAGCACAAGTCTCTCATGGTGTTCTGTTACCCGGCTTTTGGATGAAAGCCCCAGCACCTGTGCTCCCCAAAGATCAGCGTGGGCGTGGAGGAAGAGCACAATGAGGGCAGGAAAGGCGCTGTGTGTGGCCACAGGGAGGAAAGGGTGAGGTCTCAGCTCTGTCTTCAAGGGGCTGACAGGCTCTCGGGGATTTCATAGCGAAGGGAACAAGGGCAGGGTCTGGGAGCTCGGGTGCTTAGCAGGGCAGGCGTGGTCTAGCTGATCGATGGCCCTGGACTGGACTCTGGCGGCTCTGGGAAAGCCATTCTCTGGAGAGGGCCATTTGGTTCCCTCTGTAAGATGACTTGAGTAGCGGTTCCCACTCTGGGTAACTGCTTTGAGCATGGTCTCATCATGAGGTAATGTTCCCTGGGGCTTGCAATTGCTTGGGTAATTTTGGTCCCTGATATTATCAGACCTACCATTCAGTAGAAGAGGCAAAGGGGATCAGAGGGATACAAGACAGGGCACATCAGGTCAGTCATGGGGCCTCCCTTCAGTGCTTCAGTTTCAGATCTTAAGAGTGTTTGAAAGTGAACACACATATGCTCCTTGACCGATCCACTTTAATTCACCGTTTTGTGTTTTAACTTCAATACGCAATTCAGGTGTGAAGTTGGCACCTAAGTGACAGGTACTTGACAAACGGATGCGCCACATGTACTCAGGGACTATTCCTAAATCTCACGCACTGTGTTTGGGTCAGTGGCCTGGCCTGGCGGGGAGGCGAGCTCAGAGCTCAGCGCGCCCGCACAGCGTGTCAGCCCTGTCCTCCAGGCCGCGCTGTGCCTTCCCGGTCAGCTTTGGCACCGGGTGAGTCACAGGTCTCCAGGTTTCCCATGCTACTGCTCTGAGCCCATCCTAAGGGCCTGGAAAACGGTGAGTGAAGGCCACTTTTGCTTTGAAATGTGTTGCCTGCCACCTGCTAGCACCTTTTCTTTATCTAGAGCATATCTTTCCTCAGGAACTCAAGAGCAAACAGCCTGCTTGCAATGCCAGGAGAAAATGAGAAAATCAACCAAATTTAAGGCTGCAGGGAAACTGGAAAGAAAAACTGGACAAAGACAGAGAAAAAAAAAAAATCACACTTTGGAGAACGAGAGTCTACAGGCAGGAGATGCCCCCAGCCAGCACATTTCAGTTGCCCGTGTCACAGTTCCTGTTGCTTCTGTTCCTTCTCTTAGAAACAGCTGGGCACTGTGATCACGATGTATAGACCAATCCCCAATGACAAGCCCTTCTGCCTCGGTGCCTCCTGCTTGTTCATCCCATATAAGCCGAGACCACCAGAGGTCAGGGCCTGGTATTCTGGGGGTGATCCCAATCGATGCCCGTCGATGTAAATCTGCCTCTGAATCCTGGGTGTCATTTTGGTGTTTCTGCTTGCCGTAGCAGTTATACATTTTCATCTGTCTTTTGCGTAACTGCTGAATTAACCAGTATTTTACCGACACCCATCTCGGTCTAAAAGGAAAGTCGCTCTAATTGTCTGAGGGTCATGGTCACACACCATCTGCGTTACGTGGCTGGGGTGCCTTTTGACTTTCGTCTGTTTTGGGTCCAGTGTGTTAGCGGTGTGAAGAGTGGAAGGGAAGAGATGCAGAAGGCCAGGAGAACATTTCATGAGGACAGGTAGGCTCATGGTCTGACTGAGGTGACGGCAGCAGGAGGTATGCACACACGCAACACGTTAGTGTGTGCAGTTAGACACGCAGCTTATCGAAGGCCAATTACACCTCAATAAAGCTGTTTTTCCAAAGCCCACAGCCTGTGCCTAGGCTCTACATTCATTGGCAGTGCCCTGGGCTCCCACGCTGACTATACCCTGAGGAGACCATCAAGTGCCACCATTCTGTCATCTTGGAATCCCAGAAAGGAAGACATGGAAAAACAGGAAGCTCCGTGGTCTGCCAAAGAGGACAATCAAGAATACCTCTTGCAAACCTCCTGGAGAAGCGTGCGTGGGAGGAGCCTGGCTCTTCCTGAGCCCAAAGTTTCCCTCACTGGAGACCTCAGAGTTACTCGTTTCCGTTTGAAAGGGAAGCTGGTGTCTGGCCCAGCTCTCCCACAGGCAGCATGACGGCTGCTGGGTTAGCAGTGCTACCTTACAATTCCACTAGACAGCACTGGCCAGGGAAATTATTTCGGGGGCTCCCAGGTCCCTAGGACTCTGAGCACAAAATCCATTAGGATATTCGGGGGTACAGGGAGGGCATTACTTCAGCCATCCATCCCCAGGGATCCAGATTCCTATTTTATTTTGGCCAGTGCTCCTCTTATGACCTCAACTGAGATATGAAATCACACCTTCAGGGAGGAACTAAGAAAGCCCACCCTCAATCATTTAAGGAGGGAATGAAACTTGAAGCAATAGAAGGACCCTTATCTGATTTACCCTGCAGCTAGAGACAGGCAAAGGGCAGGAAGTTCCTACTACATTTGCCAGCTAGGCAGACGATCTGGACTATTGCTGCAAGTGTCATTCTCGTTTTCCCAGTGGTTACTGTCACTGCACAGCTGCCCTGCAATCCTAGGAACTACTGTTCCCATTACAAGTATAACAGAGAAAGCACAGTGGACTCCTTCCCACAGAACATGGTGCTGGGTTCCACAGCAGCGCTCCACACCACCACAGCGCAGGAAATCAGGCTGGGCGGCACCGCCTCACAGACTCTACTTCCCAAAAGGAGAAGTCTTGAAAATGCATTCCTGGGGGGAAAACACAAAAGAAACCAGCTTTTATACTTTAAAAAGCTACAGCATTAGGCGTAAAGGAAGGGTTTTCCAGTTTTGTGATCTCCTACATCTTTGCTGGGGCAGGGCTGCTACAAAGAGTCCCTGGCCTTCACTTGGTAATCACCAGTGCTGCCAAGACGGCTCGGTGACCTCTGCACTCCATGAAGTGTGCAGGCTGAGTCCCTGCAAACCACAGAGGCCCCAGGAGTGCTCACCTGCATCATAAGACAGCCCAGGGTTCCCTAGCTCTGTCGGCCTGGACGGGTGAGGACTGCGCCTCCCAGCTGGACGGATCTTCGAATTCTCCACAGAGGAAGACGTGGTCGCTGCCTCCTCTCGTGGGGAAAGTTCTATCCACCACCTCAGCATAAAAATGATTTTAAAAAGTCAGCAGAAGCAGACACAGCAGACACAAAAGTGCAGAGCCAAGCTCTCAGGAGCCCACTGTAACCGGCTCCTCCCTCACCGAAGGGTCCCACCCGACGCGTGCCTCCCGCACAAGCCAGCTGACTTCTGGGGGCCGTGGTCTCTTTGGTACCTTACAAAAGCCCACGTGGGACCCAGTGAGACTGCATACGAAAGCCCCTTGCTAGCACCGGGACAGGAGGAACTGCTCGCGGTTACTTCTTATCATCAACACTGCCCAAAGCACTTTCATTTGTCCTCACATCCAGCCTCCTCCTCAATTTCTGAGATAGCAGGGACAATATATGTATTTTAAAAATGACATCAGGCTCGGGGAATTCAACGACGGCCCCAAGCCCTCGGGAGAGAGACCTACCTCCGAATCTGTGCTCTCTCCAGCTCACCTCCCCGGCGGACGGATGGCTGCCCAGTCCTGCGCACGGAGTGGGGCGCACTACCGTTCCGGTAGCTGGGATCTTTTGCTCTGGTCAGTCCTCCTTCGGCCTCCCCTTGCAGGCCCAAGCCTCTCGCGTGTCAGCCATACTCTGAAGCACGACAGTAAGAAAGGCGGGTGAAATCCTCAAACCCAGAAACCGGGAGGGTCCCCAGGGCCACAGCCCCGAGCTGAGCCCCCACCATTAGGAACGGCCCCATCTGAAAATCCTGGACCTCACTCTCCTTCTTGCGCACCTTCCCGGAGCTCAGAGCAGCCGCAGCACAGCTCCACCACTCCTGCCCGGCAGGTCCCTCTCCAGAAGCCCCGCCCAGTCCAGGTGACCCCGCCCTCTCCAGAAGCCCCGCCCGCTCCCGAAGGCCACACCCAGCCAGCGTAGGCCCGCCCTCCCGCGCACGGCCCCCTCTCGGGGGTCCTCCCCACGGCTTCCCCCATCCAGGCTCTCCCCCCGCCCACGGACCCCCCATGGGTCCGGGCTCTCTTCAGGCTTCCCTTCTCGAGGGTCCCCGCGTCCTCAGGAGTCACCCCCGTCGCTCCTGCCTCTTTCCGGGGTGCCCTTCTCCGTCTCCTGCTCCTCCTGGGGTCGCGCCCCGCCCTCCCCCGGTCCCCGCCCCGCCCCGCCGTACCCTGCTCGCCGCGTCCCGGAGCTGAGTTGGCCGAGGCCCGCCCGCACCCGCTCCCTGCGCCCGCTCCTGCCCCGCAGAGGCCGCCTTTCCCGGTAAGGAAGAGCCTCGCGGAGCAGCCGCTTACCTGGCTGCGGACTGCGGCTACCCTGCCACCGCTGCCGACGCAGCCTCTGAACTGCGGGTGGCCCAGCGCGAGGCCACGCCCAACGGCCCTGCCCAAGGCCACGCCCAAGCGCCCAGCGCGAGGCCTCGCCCAACCGCCCAACGGCCCTGCCCAAGGCCACGCCCAACCGCCCAACGGCCCTGCCCAAGGCCACGCCCAAGCGCCCAGCGCGAGGCCACGCCCAACCGCCCAACGGCCCTGCCCAAGGCCACGCCCAAGCGCCCAGCGCGAGGCCACGCCCAACCGCCCAACCGACCAGAGTGAGGCCACGCCCACCGCGGGCACCCAGACAGTCGCTCTCCTCTGCAAAGCCCCGCCCACCTCCAGGCCCGCCCAGACCCCGCCCTCTCTGGGACCGCAGGTTTCTGCTGCTTCTACACCCCACGCCCCTCACCTTAGCCACGCCCACCAGCAAGCGGACTGAGACCCACCGAGTCCTCTTCCGGATCCACCCTTCCGTTGCAGGCCGACTCTACCAACCCTATCAATCGCCACGCCCCGTCCTGTAGGACCCGCCCCTCGCGGACTCGAACCTGCCCGCAGCACCGCGTGGGTCTTGGCTCCCAGGATGCCTGCCCAGCCGCGGGGGTGCTACCTCTTGGTAGCTGGGAAGAAGAGAGAAAGGAGGAGAAAGCGGCTGGCGACCCGATTGGGTCTCCGGGTCCAGGATTCACTGACTTCCACGAGGTCTCACCTCTCGTTTCCATGACCTCCCAATGACGCCATCAAATTATGATCTCACGGTCCCCAGTGAGTTGGGGGTATCTTTCAAAGCCAAGCCACAGCAGCAGTTATGTCTGGGGGCGGGAGAGATGATGCCTCCAATTCTGGACTTTTTGTTCCAGACTGCTTTGGCTCCTTGGGGTGTTTTGTGCTTCCACATAGATTTTAGGGTTATTTTCTCCAGTTCTGTGAGGACTGTCATGGGCATTTTGATGGGGATTGCATTGAATCTGTAAGTTGCTTTGGGTAGTTTGGAATTTTAACAGTACTAATCCTTTCAATCCATGAACATGGAGATCTTTTCCATGTATGTGCATATGTGTCTCCAAATTATTTCATCAGTGTTTCATAATTTTCATTGTATTTTAGGCGTTTCACTTCCTTGGTTATATTTGTTCCTATGGGGCTTTTTTTTTTTTTTTTTTTTTTTTTTAAAGAGTAAAAGAAGGATAACATAGCAATAGGGGGGCTTACCGAATTACAGACAAAGTGGTAGGAAATTATCAATGGTTGTTGTTTTACATATTGTTATCTTCAAAGTGGTTTCTAAAGAAAATAAATAGAGTTATAGATGAGTGACCAACTGAATATTCATTGACTGTTCTCAATGGTTGTTGTAGGAAACACATAGTAATAAACATACATCCATTTACGAAATAGCATAGGAACAATAGGGGCTTTGGTTTTTGTAATGCTTGAATGGCATTACTTTTATTATTTATTTCTTAGTAATCTTAATAGTGCATAAAATGCTACTGATTTTTGCATGTTGATTTTGTATTCTGCAACATTACTGACTTTATCTCTCAGTTCTAACACTCTTTTGGTGGAGTCCTTCAATTTTCTTCATATAGAATCATAGAATCTCCAAACAGGGATAACTTGACTTTCTCCCTTCCTCTTTGTACGCCTTTTATTTCTTTCTCTTGCCTGATTGCTCTGGCTAAAACTTTCAGTATTATATTGAATAAGAGCAGTTTAAGAGTGGACACCTTGGTCTTGTTCCTGATTTAAGAGTAAATGCTTCCAGCTCTTCCCTTGTTTTGTACGATGCTGGCTGTGTTTTTGTCAGACATACCCTTTCTCTACTGAGTTATGGCTGTTTTGGTCGCATGTCTGTTTGTAGACCGGATAATTTTCCTCACTGTATCTTCATGTTACTGACCCTTCACCACCTCCATTCTGCTACTAACTCCATCTGGTGACTTTTTCACCTTAGATGATGTATTTTCAGTTCAGTAATTTTTGTTTGACTTCTTTATATTTCATTTTTCTGTTGAGAATTTCTATCATTTCATTCACTCGAATATTTTAGATTTTTTCTTGATCTTACTATACGTAGATAAAACAGTTTCTATAAGGAGGTTAATAACTGCCTGTTGAGATTGGCATTTGTTAACCTTTTTCTCCACTTTGAGAACTGGTCCCATTTTCCTAGCTGTTTGAACTGTATCCCTGAATATTATCTGTTCTATATTAACTGTTCTAATATTAACTGAATATTATCTGTTCTAGGCTCTGGTTTCAATAACAGCTGTCTGAAGACAGTTGATATTTTCTGTTCTAGAAAATCAGCTAAGCTATGTTCAGACCATGAGCCATGAGTTCTCTCCCACCTTCTGTGGTTATATCAGTGTAAACACACACACGCACACCCCTTCCTGATTAATTTGGAGAATTTCTGTAAGAACTAGTAGTAATTCATAGATTTACCTAGTCATTTATCAGATTAGGAGTCCTTTATTCTTCCAGTGTAACATGTAATAAAAGGAGGAAGATACTCTTTTAGTTTTGCCTGCTCGGATATGCTTTTGTCAGTTCATACCTGACCACCATAGTTCAAAAACTTTCCAGGCTTGCTCATGTTTTTAATTAAATTCCATGTTTAATTTAATCATTCCTCAAGGACACAGAACTGTGTTTCAATCACCAGTGTGAATCACATTCACTAACTTCCTCTCCCTGCCTACATTCTGCTCACCTTTCTGTCTGGGCAGCAAATCACAGACAGAGCATGTTCTTCAGCCTCCCCTACCTGCTCCTCCAGGTGACATTCTTTCCCTCATTGTTCCTTCTGACCACCTAACAGGGACACAACTTAGCAGTTTTTAGTTTTTATCAAAGCTTTTACTGTTTTTTTAATAACAGACAATCTCATGTGGATTTTGAACA
>NW_004955402.1:4339972-4400348 GCF_000276665.1 Chinchilla lanigera | reverse complement strand
CTCGCTATGCAGTTCAGGCTGGCCTTGAGCTCACTTTGTAGCCCAGGCTGGTCTCAAACTCTCAACGATCCTCCTGCCTCAGCCTCCCCAGTGCTGGGATTACAGGCGCGCACCACCACACCTGGCTTGAACGCCTGTTAAAAATTAAATTATTGATGAAATTATTGATGATGTGCTTGTTGCACAGAGCAATTTTGAGTGAAATGAATTGCCATAACTTTTTCATGGCTATGATCATCAAATTATGCAAACAGAGCCCACAGCTCTTTGATTTTTACACTGAAATTTGTGTCTTAATACTATATAACTAAGCATTACACATTACATATACTATGAGAAAATAATATTTTAAGATTGTGCCGGAAAAAATGATTCTCATTATGTTTTCATTTATGCCCTTGTTTCAGACAGCTGCTGTGGGTCTATTGCTGAAATTTTATAACAGTATAAGCTATGCCCTTGGCATCCTTTGAAAAATATCCTGATCATATTGAAATTTCAGATATTAACCTGAGGTTTTACCGCATATTATGAAAACTGTTAGGCTGATAGAACTTCTTTTGGGAATATCTTGCAAAATTGGCTTATTCTACATTTGTTTTATGACAGCTGCTATTAGATGACTCAGAGGGATTGCATTTTGAAGCAACTTGTCATATTTATAGGAAGAACTACAGTGATGAAGTATTTTTAGGGAAAAAAATGATAAAGTAATAATAATCAATTCAACAATTACTAATAACCTCCCTCAGGTCCTCATTATGTTAGTTCTGGGAGAAATGCCAAAGAAATATTCAATATGAAGCAGACCTTCAGTGAGCTATGAAAGAAGTAGAGGATCTTTGAGAAGAATGTCCCACCCAGGGGGAACCCAAAATGAACACAGAGCCATCAAGGACTGTGATGGGACCCCTGGCAGAGCAGTCACGGTGGCATGCAGTGTCCATGCAGGAAGGATATATGACCACAGCAAAACAGAGTTATGAGCCAAACATACTGACAGTTATGTGGTGTTTTTGAATACTTGGCAGTTATATATGCTGTAGCTGGAATATGGTTTTTCTCCTCTGAAACTTACATTGGGATTTGTTTGCTATTGTCGAGGTTCTAGAAGGGGACCTTGAGGGAGGGTTTTATTAGATTGGCTTACAGGACCAGACGCTGGGTAATTCCAGCAGCCGTCTGTGGGCTGAAGGTCCAGAGGATGCAGTAGCTTCTCAGAATGAGAGGGACCAAGGAGGCAGACCCAGTCCAAGGCGGAAGGCCTGCAAGCTCCCTGGAGAGTCACTGCTGTGAGTCTGAGTCAAAAGACTGAAGAATGCTGGAGGTGGTTGTGCCCAGCTATACTCCCAGCACTGAGGAGGCGGAGGCAGGACCACCCTTAGATCTGAGGGCAGACTGGGCTACATAGTGAATTCAAAGTCAGTCTGAATACATAGGAAGATCCTGTCTCAAAAAAAAAAAAAAAGGATAAACGTAACGAAATGAAAAAAAAAAAAAAGGGCTGATGAAGCTGGAGTCTGGTGTCCATGAGCGATGGCAGCAAAGCTGTCCCTGCTCAAGCAGAGTCAAGTTTGCACGTGCAGACTGGCTTCCTCCTGCTTTCCCTTTTCATACCATCTGGGCTGCCTACGGAATAGCATCACCTGTAGTCAGGGCAGGTCTCCCCCTCACTTGGTAGGCCCACCAGCCAATGGTCTTTGGAAATGTTCCCAAAAGCACACACAGAGGTCTGCTTTACTAATCCGCTAGGCCTCCCTCACTCAGTCCAATCAAGGTAACAGTCAGGATTAACCAGCACAGTAACAGAGGTCATTTGCAGAATGCAGAAAAAGGTGTTGATTGATGTCTTTTGTGACCATACAAACTAGGGCGTGCTTAGGAAACACTGGAATCCCTCACTGCCCGGTGAGCTTTTGTACCAGCTTGGCTTCAGCTGTGGTTCTAAGGGCTATCTCTCTGTGTCCTCAAGCAGGCTCGGTGTGACCCTGCCACACAGTGGAGAGACAGCAGCGCCTGCAGAGGATATTTCCATGAGTATGAGAAAATTTGTGCATTTTCTGGAGTTCCACGCAAACTTAGGTGACTTATGCACTTTTCCAGGGAAGAGGGTTTAGAAGTTCCCCCCCAGCCCTGAACACTGAGTCAAGTGATAGGATGAAGACGGCTGTGTCTTTCATAGCTGTGTGCTCCTGGTCTGGTCTCATTTGTTCTCAGTCTTCTTTTCCCAGGTTTATTGAAGCAATAATTGAGAAATAAAAATTGTGTACATTTAAGGTGACAACAGGATGATCTGACAGCTGTATCCACTGTGAAACAAGCACCACAATCAAGCTAATTAACAGCCTAGCCGTGAGCAGATCGAACAGAACCACAGTACACCTGGGAGGCACCAAACAGGACTTCAAGAATCTGGGTTGACAGCTGCTAGTCCGTTTGGAATTGCCCTGTCAGATTACACACATTCTCTCAGAAAAAGTAGTATATCTCAGCAAACTGTCACTGACCATGAAGGAAGAGCTAATTTGTTGTGACCCACTTTTATTTTTTCCTGTCTTGAAGAGACACTGTGAGGTCAGATCTTCCGTGAACAAGGACGTGGCAGAAGGGGCTTCAGATCCCTCAAAAAAAGAACGAGAAGTCCTACTGGACCTAGCTGTTCCCTTCTAGGTGTCCTGCTGAAGGAGTAAAAGGCACATTGTCACAGTGATCCATGCACACCCATGTTCATAGCAGCACAATTCTACTAGCTACATCTTAAACCAGCCTGTATGTCCACCAACAGACGAATAGGTAAGGAAACTATAGAATTTATACACCATGGAGTACTACTCTGTCATAAAGGATAAACTTGTTATTTATAAGAAAATGGTTATATCTTGTGACTATAATGCAAAATGAATTAATCAGACACACAGCTTAAATATCCCATTCTCTCTTATATGAGAAATCAAAAATATAAATGAAAGAGCAAAATATGAAAAAGATAATGGGGAACAGGGAATAAAACCTTTTTGCGAAGGAGGACCAAGAGATAGAGAAGGGGCCAAGGGACATAAAGAGAATTATATGTGTGCTGTCCACATATGAATTCCCAATGACGAATGTAATCATTACATACTGCAAACATGTACCAATAAAAATGTTTAAAAATTCGTAAAGAAATGAAAACATCCATACTCTGCTCCAATGTTTTCCAGTGAGTGGTAACATTTTATTAAGAGCTCAGAATACAAAAACATAATACTGTAAAGTACTAAAAAGAACATTCAATGTTCACAAAAATTCATTAAAAAAAAAAAAAAACTTTTAAAAAAGGCCAGTGAAGACCATGTACATTTAAGAGGTATTCGTTGTAGACGTGGTTTGAGTTTCTCATGAACACTTTTCCGGAAACACTCAACCTGAGTTGGAAACGAGATGGGAACGGAAGAGAGTTCAATCCACAGGAGCAGTTCTCAACCTAGTAGCCACAATGCCCACCAAGGCCACGTCTGGGGCTCAGGGCGCCGGCCCGACCCCGGGGCAGGAGTGTGGGGAGACCCCGCGCAGCTCGAAGGCCTGGCTGAAGTCCAGGGTCTGCACGTGGGGGCTCCTGGCCAGGGTGAGCCCCCTCAGGCAGCCCCGGAACGGGGTCCGGCTACTCAGGCAGTTCTGCTTGACGTCCGCTGCGGGCGAGAGGGGAACAGAGCATGTCAAGTGCCTGGGGATGGACAGGGAGCCAAATCGTCTCAGGCAGGTTGTCCATCCAAAGTGAGTATTTGCACGTCCTTTAATAGGTTAATGCTGGGGACTTACACAGGTGCCTGCATTTGAATAACTTCTTGGAACCCCCAAAATGCACATTCTAGTCCAAACCTGAGGGGACAGCTCACAGGTGTCCCCTGTGATTCTCAGCTGGGGGGCCCCTGGGGTGAGCGAGCTCCTCGGCATCCTCCAGCTCAAAGCACCACGCCCAGGGCTGCCAGACCTCGCCTCGGGATTCACCTCAGCATGGACCTTACCTTAGCTCTCCTAAGTTTTTAGGACAACTCTGTCCGATCTCCACTCCTCACCCCTGAACCGAGCCTGCTCTCGGGGAGGATGGGCCACGCAGGGTCCCCACGTACCTGGGAAGCCCCCGATGTAGATGGGGTCGTTGGTGTCGGCTGAGGTGGACTGCGGGTGCGGACTCTCTGCCCCGACCGTGCGGCCGTCCACGCTGAGTGCCAGGCGGTGCTTGCTTTTGCTAGCGTGGAGCGTGTGCCACTGTCCGTCGCAGAGCCTGCTGCTGCCCGCGGGCTGGTACGTGGCCGTTATCCGGCCTGCACCGTTGTTGACGTGGAACAGGAGCTGGGCAGAGCAGAGCGCAGTGAGGAGCCGCCCTCTCACCAGGGTGAGTCACGGTGCTGAGGGGACCAGGGGGACCCAGGACTGCCCTCGCCCCGCACCCAGAAAGGACGTGTGGGGCCCCTCGTGGTTCTCTGACTGGGTCTAATTTTCGGGGCATCTGGGGAAGTAACAGGGCCACTGCGACTGCAGGGGCTGCCAAGCGGCGACACCTACACGGGAGCAACCCCGCTGCACCAACCCCTCCGACAATGGGAGCAGCTCTACCACTGAGGGCAGCAGCGGCAGCAACCTGCGTTCTGCAAGGATCAGTGTCCTGGGCTGAGGAGCGCCCTCCGCTGTGCCTCTCGGCAGGACAGGAGCCCGAGGTGGAACCGAGAACCTGGGCCACGCCCAGCACCGGCTGCCTGAGCCACGCCCCCAACCACCTCCAAAGCGCACCCAGTCAGGGGTGTAAAAAAGATTAAGATGTATTATGCACCCACACCGACTCTCCCTGGTGAGTGTGACCACCATGTACCGCAATTGTGCGATCGTGTACTAATGCCAGTGAAACACACTGCGAGAGCCTTCCCTTGACTCCATTCACGAGGGGCAAGCCTGGGTCTAGGAGCAGCTGCTGTGTTTCCACTGCTGGACCTGAATCAGGGGACCCCGGGAGCCTGCACCTACCTGGCCATGGACAATCTCCAGGCCAATGGCGTCCACCTTGGCACTGCTGATGCCCAGGAGGACACCACTCTCTGCAGAGGTACGGAACTCCAGCGTGATGTTTAAGTCTGATCGAACTCTGTAGCCTTCTCGGACTGAAAAACACAAGGACAGGGATGGGGGTGAGCCCTACGGAGTGGTGTGGCTGGGGGTGACACCTGGCCGCGGGCAGCACCTGCTGCAGCTCTGCCCCCACAGCACACCATGCCCCATGGGGTTTTCCATGTGCAGACTGCATGGGTGATTTCTTTATTCGGGAGATAGAAACTCTGAGATGCCCGACTGGATCTGAGCAACAGCAGGCAGCTCCTGTGTCCAGGGCTGGGGACAAATCGGGGGAGGTGGTGTCTTGGAACCTTGCCCAGGGCAAGCTGAGACCCTGGAGTGGACAGAAGCACAGGGCAAAGGGGACAGGTCCACGTGGCCCCCTGTCCCTCCTGTTTCTGACCACAGCCCCTTTGTGGCCGCCTGCTCTAGGGTTCATACTGCCAACTGTAATGCAGACTTTGAAGGTATGGTCTAGATCTACATGTCCCCAATGGCCTTGTGCACACAGGCCGGGCTTTTAGAGGTGCCAGGTCATGGCTTAGCACTGACTTGCTGTAGGAGAGGGGGTCTGGCCAGAAGAGACTTCCCAGGGCTTGGCCTGGAAGGGGTACTCTCCCTTCTGGCTTCCTGTGCACCATGCTCTGAGCAGCTCTCCTCTGCCAGCCCCTTGGCATGGAGCCTGGCAACCATGAGCCCAGTTAAACCTGTCGTTTAAGCTACAGCTATCCAGTATTTCATCCCAGCAATGAGAAGGTGACTAAGACGTTTGATTAACTTGGATGGTAAAGTGTCTTACATACATCTGGGGAAATACAGGTAAAGCCAGAACCTGTCCCCCTTCTGTCTGGGTCACACCAGCCCCGGCAGGAGAAGCCATCCAATCAGATCACCTGGAGAGCACAGGACTAGGAAAGGCTTTCATACCTTGTGACCGTACTGGAAATCAGGAACAAACCAGAACCCTGGACTCCATCCATCCCCCATGTGGCCCTGTCCATCTGGGTCCTGTCTTTTGGTCCACTTCCTGGATCCATGTCATCTCAGAGCCACGAGGAGCCCAAGAGTTCTTGGCGCCGGGGTAATACATACCCAGAGCTGCATAGCCACTTCCGTCGAAGAACGTGCCTTCCTCAGCCACTGCGTAGCATCTGTCCACGGCCAAGGCAGACGCCGGACTGCCCATGTCCAGTGACCTGCTGTTCACCGTCACCTCCCCAATGCAGGCGGGAATGCTGTGTGTGACCTAGAGCAAGGAGGTCGTAACCACACCGCCATACCAGTGTCCCTACACTTCATCAGGTCTGTTCCAGCAAAGCATGTCACAGCAGTACCTTCTGGTTTTTAAAATGTAATTATTACAATGCCTCACACGACGGTCTGACTTGGGGAGTTTTGCTGAATATCCATGTGGTGACACTGTTTTCTATTATTTTAGTGAAATCTCAAACGCATTGAGAATCTGCATTCTCTAAGGTGCAGACATAAATCCACCGGAGTTCCCTGAAGCTGCAGAGCTACTGGGGGAGGAGGTGAAATGCTCTTTTGCTGACCAGCAAGAGGCGCTGGCCAGACTCTGGGGGCAGCCAGAGCACTGGACACTGAACCTGCTTTGAAAGCTCCGCCTCCCACAGGTGAGTGGCAAGGTCATGATAGGCGAGGAGCGGTGTCCCCTACGAGATAGATTCCATCACCACCAAGGCCACGCGGCCTGTTCAGAGAACCCACTTACATTGCCGATGCTCCGGGGCCGGTAGTCTGGGGGAAGGCCCCCGAGGTACAGCTTTCCCTCCACATCCAGTGAGGTTCCGTCGCCCACTGTGGTCACCGCGGGGGCTTCTTGGCCGTCAACAGTCACAGAGCCTTTTCTTTTAAAGTACTCCGCCTTCACCTACAGGGAGGAAAACATCCATAATGTTTCTTTGTCCCAGGGCCCCACATCCTGTGGGCGGATGCCACACACAGGGCGGCTGGACGTAGGCAGGATTCCCTTCAGGGAGATGGAGCTGGACCAGGCGACCGCATCCTCCTCGGGGATGTACCATGTGCCAGCGGCCGTCACTAATCAGCGCAGGGTGAGAGACGCGGGTCCGGCCCTTGCCGAGGTCAAATGTGAAGACGAGGTAGCCGCCGTGGAGCTGCAGTGTGGCGTGGTCCACCTGGTTCTGATGGGCTGTGTAGAAGATGAGGCCGCTGGAGGCGAACGTCCGGATGCTGAGCTGGACCAGGAGCCTGGAGGAGAAAGAGGGCTCGGTACCACAAAGAACAGGTCGCGCTTGCAGGATGTAACACAGCCTCTGAGATCTGGGCGTGGAGGTGCATGCCTGTGATTCCAGCTCGCCAGGAGGGTGAGGCAGGAGGATTGCAAGTTCAGACCCAGACTGGGAATGTAGTGAGATGCTCTCTCAAAATAATGAATAAAAAAAAGGGTGGCTACTGTTTCCCTGTCTGTGGGATCTGTTCTAGGATGGAGTGTGAGCTTGCAAGGAAGAGGGTCCCTTCTGCGAAGGTAACACCAGGAAGACAGCAGAGCCGCAGCGGGGTCTCAGGAAGCCACCAGGTAGGCACTCTGCCCTGTGAAGGCAGCATTTCCACTGAGCTCTAAGTGTAATGACCCCAAGGAGCCAGGCCCCACACAGGCTAATGGGAAAATCCTTCATGTGTTCAGGATGGGGGTGAGGAGCTCAGAAGAAGGGTGTGGTTTAAAGTGGCCGCCAGGCAGGAGCCCGGACACGGCGGGTGTGGCGGAGGTTTGCATCTGACAGGCAGCTGTAGGGGAACTCGGCATCCACAGCCCTTCCTGAGCCCCCAGCCAATGACGCGCGCTTAGGGACTTGCAGGCAGCACCTACCTCTTCCTGACCTCCGACTGGTCAAAAGGCAGCACCATGTGGCTGTTCTTCGAGAGGCCGAACTGGTGGGCACCGGGAACAAACTGTGGAACTGTGTCCACTGCACACCGGCCCTGCGAGAGACCACACGGGGATCCTCCGCTGCTGCCCAGGACCCAAGAAGAGCACCAGGCAGACCCGTCCCGTGACAGCCAGCCCCAAGGGGGTCTGCGCTCTGGCAGCCTTGATTGAAAGGATGCGCTCGGATGCGCTTTCTCTCTGAGCACGGGTAGGGAGGCTGTGTCTTCCACCCCAGCCTGCTGCAAGTCTCTGACCTTCCTGAGGACACAGGCGTCCCAGGGTCTTTGCCAGGTTGTCCCTGTACCTACCCCAGGAGCCTGGAGACATAGCTAGAGCCTGGGAATGGTGAGAGAGCTCAGCACGGTCCCTGGGGGGTGCTGGCTGTCCCATGGGGCTCCACACCCTGAGACCTCAGGCTGTGCAGCTGCCACAAAGAAAGCCATCCTGGACTCCTGAGACCGGCCCGGTAGGGAAGGGAGTGCTTGGGGACGAGGGGCCTCCTGCGGTGTCAAAGTGGCCCACTTCTGGCCCTGACAGCGTCAGAGGCGGGAAGTGAAAGAGAACAAAGCCTCGCTTCTCTGAATATCAAACCTTTCTCTCAAGCAACAATTGTGTGCCCAAGAGCTGACGTCTAAGTGCTTATTGTGTTTCCCCAGCTAAATCTGTAATTTTTGTTTGTTTGTTTGTTTTTTCCAGTACCAGGAATTGAACTCACGACCTCGCACTTGCCAGGCAGGTGCTGTGCCTCTGAACTAAATCCCCAGCCCTCCCCAGCTAAATCTAAGGCAGGAATGAGGCCCACATTATAGACAGCCAGGGTGTCTGTGGGCGACTGGCCTGTCCCTGCAGCTTGGCAGGCAGAGCCTTGACCCCGGTCCTCCTCCTCTCTGGCCCACCTCGGCTCCTGGGTGCCCGGCCTTGGCCCCGGATACCACCACCTTGCCAGGCCTCACACTGGCTCCAGGCCCAGCTTCCCTGGGCTGGGAGCTGCGCCCCATCACCTGCTGCAGCACACGCTGTCCCTCTAACCTCCCGGCTGGAAGCCCTGCAAAAGCTGCACTCACTGGCCGCGGGACAGCCCGGTGCTGAGGCAGCAGCTTGACCTCCTCCTCCTCCTCCTCTCGAGGGGCTGGCTGGAGCCTTTCCACCAGCAGGCAGCTGTCCAGGTCCACTTGCTCCGAGGCCATTGCACCGGTGAAATCCAGAAGCCTACGTGCAAACCAGAAAGTGTCTTCAAGGTGAAGGATGCACAGTTCTTACACCACCTAGCGTGCCATTTCCCCAGTCGCACGTGCGCTCCAGGGCACAGCCTGCCTGCTTTTAATAAAAAGGAAGACAAAAAGTGAAAAAAAATATGAAATTTACATGGAAGAAATAGCTCCATCCCTTGGCATTGTTTGGAAGGAGAGGAATCGATACTTTTATGTAAAGATTTTCTTACACTACGGGAGGTTTGATCCTAGTACTTGGAACTGCAGGTGACAGATACAGTGGTGCCTCGGCTCACAAATGTAATCCCTCAATTCTGGTCACAAACCGAGCTGAACGAGAACTGAATGTGATCACTGAGCAATTTAATACCCTTGAAAAGCCACTCCTGGAGTCCTGCGACTGACCATCTTTCTCTGCAATCAAGAGTCCCGTGGGCAGCGCACCCGCCCTGCTGTCCTCACAGTGGTGACCAGGGTGCAGCAGCCCAGCGCTGTCCCTCAGTTGTCTCGGGTTGCAGAGCAGCCCTCACTGACTTCCAGCTGACAGGGTTCCCCTCGCCAGGTCCTGGACTCTACCTGTCCTGCGTCCCTTCCTCTCCTGCGTCCCTTCCTCTGCAGCTCCAGCAGGATGTTGTGGGCCTGCGGGTGCTGCTGGGGCTCCCTTGGGCCCGGCTCCGGGCAGCACAGCCTCATGGCCTTTAGGAGTGGAAGGTGCCCAGTGAGTGGATGAACGTGGGGCCTCACAGCCAGCAGGGGGGACCAGCTCCACACCCTACTCATACCCAACCTGGGGCGCCCACATTGTAACTGGGTTGAGACCAGTGGTACGGTGTGTTCTTGCCAATTCTAGAAACTCCAAAACTTTCACAGAGAAAGACAGTGTGACCCTGGAAGACCCAGGCTGCAAACAGGTCAGCAGCCCAGCCAGGTGGGGCCTCTGTTTCCTGGGCTCCACACACTTTCCTGGCCTGCAGGGTGGAGCCCCGATTTCTCTCCAAGCACTGAACAAGGCACAAGGAGGGGAGGGACAAATAGCCACAGGCATGGGGCAGTCCTCTGCTCATCGAGTTCCGCTGGGGTGATGCAGACCGCCGGTTCTTAGTTATGTGGTGACTGCTTTTGCAGAAGCATTAGTCATCTGACATTGCCAGCAGCTCTGTTATAAAAGTATTCTCCAGCCAGGTGTGGGGGCGCACACCTGTAATCCCAGCACTCGGGAGCCTGAGGCACAAACGAGGATTGCTGCAAGTTCAAGACCCGCTTGGGCTACAAAGTGAATTGAAGGCCAGCCTGAACTGCGTAGTGAGACCTTGTCTCAAAAATACAAAAAAAAACAAAAAAAAAAGTTCTCAGCGCCACAGTGCCTGCCTGACATGCGCAAGGTCGTGAGTCCATTTCCTGGTACAAAACAAACCAAACCAAAACAAAACAAGAAATAAAGAAAAAAGAAATGCTCCTTGCAAAACACTAAAGACAGCAAGAAAGCAGCCTCATGCAATCTCTATTCTCTTAAATCACTGGCAGTGAACCTATGGCCTGCAAGTCATAGTAGCTATGCCGAGCCCTCTGTCGGCGTGTGACCCAAATCACCGCAGCAGCCAAGCATCGAACGTTCAGGTTTAACTACAGTGCTGGCATTTTGCCATAAATAAGTAGGTTTTGGGTTGCAGTTTGGGCACTTGGTCTCTCAAAGGTTCGCCATTGCTGTCATAAGTGCATATCAGAAATATATTTTAACCTCAACAGTGAGTGCATCGACAAACCCACGGTGTTCAATGACTTTTAAGTACACAGTATGATGACCGGGTCTATCTGTCACTGTCATCTAATAAAGTCCACTTGGGGGACTTTCACGATGGAACAGCGAGGATCGTCTGCCCTTCCGTTCAGGAGTCACAGCAATGTGAGGGGGACAGCAGCGAGGGGAAAACACCCAGAGCCCGGGACACTCACTCCATGTTGAAGACGAGGTTTTTGATGCAGCCGTGGAACGATCTCCTCATCTTGAGCATCGATGTCCTCTCCCCCTCGGGGACGCCCCCTATGTACAGGGCGGTCGTGTTGATCGTCCTGCTTTCTGCTAAGGGGCCCAGCCTCACCTCCACAGGATTCGTCTCATCCAGCTGCACAGTGAGAATTCTACAAGGAGAACATAACATCATCTCAGGGTAACGAGACCCCAGCCCCATTTCAATGCGTAATTCCAGCCAGCTCTTTTCTAATCAGTATTTTAAATTTTTATTCGCGCATGTTTACCATACATAAAGACATTCATTCCTTCTAAGGAGCTGGTACAGAAACAACACACCCTTCCCTCCAGTGTCTGTCTCCCCTCCCTCTACCTCCCGATCCCCTTCCCGTGTGAACAAAATCTATCTTCTTACCTCTGACTATCTATCTTTTATTTTGCTCTTTATTTATATTTTGGGTTTCTCATATAACAGAAACCAAACAGTACTTAAGCCTGTGTGCCGCCTGGGATATAGCTCAGTGGCACAAGCCCCTGCCTGAGTTTGTGCGCAAGGTCCTGAGTTTGATTCCCGGTACTGAAGGGAAAAAGCCTGTGTGTCTGACTGATCTCATTTAACATAAAGAAGGATAAACGTGAGTCATTTCCAGGAAGTTCTTAATAATAAATTTCCTTGAAGGTAAAATTTATTCTTTTTTTTTTTTTTTTTTTGGTTTTTCTCCGGTACCGGGAACCGAACTCACGACCTTGCGCTTGCCAGGCAGGCGCTTTTGCCGCTGAGCTAAATCCCCAGCCCCTGAAGGTAAAATTTAACAAAACATGATGTGTGAATGAAAAGGTGCACCTTGAACGCTAAAACTTACAATGGAGCGTTCTCCAGAAATGAATGAAATGCTGTGAAATCCCACTGAAACTGCTTTTAACCTCTACCTACAATAAAAACTTCTGTGCTTTTAAAACATGGGGTCTGTGATATTGAAGGACAACATATGGGAATGTTGAAAATATACTGTTTCTTATTCACCATCAGTACTGTATATTACTGTCCAGCAGCTGGTACTCTCATTCTATGTATTTGCCAGTTATTCCAGTGTAAAGACGGTTTATATCGATCCCAGCAAAGGGCAGGGTCAAGGCTGTTCACCTACGAAAAGTTTACAACCACCCTGTGATGAACAGAGGAAACTGACCCCAAGGAAGCATTCTGGCATGTTTCTAGAAGTGTTTTAGAAATGATAAAAACTCAGATTGCTAACGATGCCACCCTCGGGTCATCCCGGTCACTGAGGGGCACACTATGCCTCGTCAAGGGCCCACTGAAAACCTCTGGCACAAGCACCTTCCCTCCCGCCTTGCCGGCCACCGTACCTCCGAGTCCTCACCACGGAGATGGAATGCTCCTGCCCGTCGCTGTAGGTGCCCGAGGGCCCGTGCACCAGGGCCTTCCGCAGGCTGGTCCCGTCCCCAAGACTGACGTGCACTTCCACATGGCCGTCAACCAGCAAGATGGCGAAGAAGGGCTGCAGAGAGCAGGGAGAGTTCCCACACTTTCGTTTTATTTTATTCCCTTTTTTTGAGACAGGGCCTCGCTATGGAATGCAGGCTGGTCTGGACTCACTCTGTAGCCCAGGCTGGCCTCAAACTCGTGGTGATCCTCCTGCCTCAGCCTCCCAATTGCTGAGATTACATGCATGTGCCACTACTTCCGGCTGAAATGACTTTTAAAACCTTCATCTTCCATAGATAATGAAGGAACATGAACACAAAGTGAGCCGTTACTTAAGAATTTCACCACTACAGCTGTTTCAAATATATATTATTTTCTGATGTCTTTCCTATCATTTATATTGCACATGCAGTATTTATTCTCACTGACCATCTCACAGATTCCCATGTTTACCAAGCCCCACATTTACTTTTTACTGCTACATGATGGACCAACAAGTGAATGTAATTTGTCTTTTTACTAATGACATTTTAAATGGTTTCTAACTTTTTATTATCACACAGTAGGACATTTAATTAAGTCTTACACTGGCCTGTGGAATTTTTCCCACATTTCTAAAAGTGACATTAAGAACCTATGGATTTGAAAATGTCTGAAGGTCTTTAAAGTTTGTGCTGCACTGCTGAAAAGCGTAACAGTATATAACGCCACAAGAAATGGATTGCTAGCACTGATTAATACCACTCCTGTCTGCTGCCTTAGTAAGACACTGTGTACAAGTGACCCTGTCTAGACTGGTGCCTCATGCCTGGAATCTCAGGTACTCAGGAGGCTGAGGCAGGGGTTTGTTAAGTTTGAGGGCAGCATGAGAAACTTATTGGGAGCCTGTTTGAAACTAAAAATAAAAGGGTCTGAGGATGCAGTTCAGGGGTACTTTCCCTGGGTTGCATCCCCTGTATCTCTCTCTCTCTCTTTCACACACACACACACACACACACACACACACACACACACAACTGGCAGAGGGAAAGAGTTTGGCAGTTTAACAGTTAACGGTTAAACATAGTTACCGCATGAGCAGCAACTCTACTCCTAGGAATTGGTCCAGAAGAGCTGAAAACAGAGACTCAAACAAATATTCGCAGCAGTGCTGCTCACAACAGCTTAAACAGCAGGGATAACCTGGGTATCTAAGGGCAGCTGATGAAGTGTGCGGTATGGGCAAGGGGCACGATTCAGGCACTGACAAGCAATAGCGCTAAGACAGGTGGCCCTGTGGTCAGACACCGAACACATGTTACGTCCGACACAATGAGGTCACAGCCTGTGTGAGCTGATCTATGTGAAATGTCTGGGATAGGTTAAATCCAGCCACAGACACCGAGGGCAACCTGCTGACTGTCCGGGTGGGAAGGGGAGGTGGCCAGTGAGCCCCTACTTCCTGGGGCACAGGCGGTGCAAATATTTGGAACTAGATGGCAAGGGCGCCTTCATAACATTGTGAGTGCACTAAACGCTACTGAAATGTTTGTTTTAAAATGGTTTAGAGCCAGGTGTGGTGACTCAGGACTAGAATCCCAGCACTAGGGAGGCTAAGGTCGGAGAATAGCTGTGAATTTAAGGCCAGCTTGTCTCAAAGCAAGCGCGAGCGCGCACACACACACACACACACACACACACACACACACACACGTCAATTAGGGTCTGTGGTGCTTCAGGACCAGCTCTGCCCCTACAGCTGTGTGACCCTGGCTTCTCTGAATCCATCTCTTGCTCAGCAGTAGAACAGAAGAGGCTGCATCTGCTTTGCAGTGTGGTAACAGCTATGCAGCAGTGTCTCTGTGTCCTGCTGCATAAACTGCAGGTGCACCAGCCACTCTCAGGAGGACAGTTAGTACCCTCTTATCCCGACCAACCAGGAGGGAGACGTCGGCTGCCAACGCGCTCACTGTGGTCACACTCCTGTCTGCCTCTTTCAAATTTCAAATTTAAACAGAGAGAGGCAGCCGTGACCTGAGCAGAACGGAAGGACCTGCTGTTTGGGCTTTAGAGTGAAGAGTAACGAACACGGTGCACAGTGCACAACATACAGCTCATCTGCAGCCGCTTTCGTGGTGGCAGAGACCTTTGTTGCAGTTGCAGACACAGGAGGCTGATGATGCCGCACAAGAAACCACTGACTCCTAGGGGCAGCCGCGCAGCAGCAATCACTCCCACTGCTTAAAATGCACTCACCGTGGGCTTGGGGCGCCGGCCCTGCCTCTCCACATCCTGGCCAATGGCAGCCAGAATGACACCACTGCTGTTGTTGGTGGCAAATGTGGCCAGCAGTTCCGATTCCGGCGACAGAGGCTTGGGTGGCAGTTCCAGGTAGCCGCCTCTCAGGAAGCTGACACTGCGGATGGGCTGGGACAGGGCAGGGAGGTGAGCCTGCTGTAGGTGGGGGGGCGCCCGCTCTGTCCGCATCTTCCCCCACCCACCCCGCTGCTGGCTGCCTTCAGCTGCCCCGATATTAAGGTAAGCAGTCCCACCTCCAGGACGCAGCCCTTGCCCACGCCGTAGGAGTTCCGGAGCAAATCGAAGGTGGACCTAGATATTTCCAGGTTCTTGATGCAGCCCACATAGCTTTTGCTGGTGATGCCTTTCCTGCAGAGAAGGACAGGAGAACAACTGCAATGAAGTGTGGAGTCACAGTTCCGCTTTCGGAAAACCTGTGTCCACGTGTCGCTCTGCGGAAGTGCTAGCGACACCCTGTGAGAGGTTCATGATGGGGAGCCCTGCAGGTGGAACGAATATCTCCTCAGGACCGGGCTGCTTGATGACTGCCCCCATGAAAGAGGTCTCTTAGTCAGGAGCGCTGGCACACGCCCAGCTCCTCAGGGGGCCGAGGCAGGAGGATCACGAGCTCAAGGCTAGTCTGGATGACACAGCGAGACACTGTCTCAAAATACAAGAAGTGTGAATAGAGCTCAGCACACCAAGCTCAACCCTCAGTACTGCCGAAAAGTTAAATGGGAAAATAAGTGTACTTAAGGTGAATTTTGAAATATAGGCTTAAAGCACAGGCCAGTTATAAGAAAGGCAGTGCACTGTCAGGAGGCCATGGAAGCAGAGACAACGATGCAGTCTCCATGTGGCGCGGAACACTCGCTCCCACAGGGGCAGTGTGAGTGTGCTGCTCCCCGGGACGGAGGGCGAGAGGGCCTGCTGGCTGTTGTCTGGATTGCGCATTCATAAACATGGCCCAAAGGGCAAAGCACACCTGGAGGGGAGGACTCTGTACCTCAGTCTCGATCAGTACCCTGTCCTTCTTACCAGAAGCTGGTGTTCCTACAGGGGAGGCTGCAGGTGGCCAAGGTCTCACATGCTATACTCAGGGCCTCCCACGTGTCCCTGAGCTGCACCCCATGTGTCAGCTGTCACAGGAGCAGCAGGCAGACACATGTTCTGCAGCAGCCGACCCTCGCTGTGTTCCCTGTGTTGAGCTAGGCACTGGGACCATCCAGCAGCCACAGGATTTGGGACCATTTCAGTCCTTTTCAGCTTCTTCCAATATGAACAAAGAAGTCTGCCCCTCTGGTCTAGTGTCTGCACTGTGTGTAGATAAACTACGACACAGTTGTGACCCTAGGAAAGCTCCTGGTCCCTCACAGCCGGGAAGGCCACCCAGAGTGGGCACAAGGAGACAGCTTCCAGCCCTGGCTCTGTCTGGGCAGCGAGGTAAGATGACTCAGCGGTGATCTACATGCATTCATTTCAAGGGCCAGGCAGGGGCTGTGGGTGCAATCTGTGTTCCTTGGAGAATGTAGGGATTGGGGGCCCAGAGGGAAGGGGAGTGGAGAAGTGGATGCAGGCGACTCACCTGCTGCAGCCAGGATGGCCACACTCCAGAGCCACACATTAGGGTTCTGTAAAAAAACCTGAGCCTACAAACAGGTGATGCGATTTGGATCTGAAATGCCCTCAAAAGGTCCCCAGCCTGAAGCACTCCTGGGAGATGGTGGAAACTTTGGAGGTGGGGCCTAGTAGAGGAAGTGAGGTCACTGGAGGTGTGGTCTTGCAGGGGGTACGGGGACCCAGGCCATTTCCTATTTCTCATTTTACTTCCTGGCTACCATGAAGTGAGCAGCTTGCGCCACCTGTGCTCTGCATGAGGGCACTGCTTCACCACAGGTCCAAACACAGCAGCCCAAAAGACCACAGACTGACACCTCCCAAACTCTGAGCCAACAGAAGCCTTTCCTCCTCTGCAGTCAGTTATGTCAGGGTTTTACTTAGGTGACAGAGAGCTGACAGAGATTTGGCTATACACATCCACCAAGCTGGTCACATTTGGTGACCTCTTTGCCTGGAGCTATCTTGTCTGCCCTGCTGGTCTTTCACACATGGTATTTTTTTTTAATAGTGTACCAACATCTTAGAGCTTCATTTGTCCAATCCAAAATTACAAAAGCAGGGCCAGGGACATAGCTCAGTGGTACAAGCACCTGCCTGGCAAGTGCAAGGTCCCAAGTTTGAGTCCCGGTACCAAAAAAAAAAAAAAATTACAAAAGCAAAGACAATGAAACCCAAAAAGTTTATGTAAATCATTAACATCAGAAAGTGAAGCATGGGTCAGTATTGTAAAAGGATCCCATGGTCTCCAGCTCTGTCAGCTGTCAACCAGCTTCCTGGGGCTGGACTTTGGGTTATCACATGCACTGCACACTAACTACACAAAGGAGAATCCAGAGAAGTCTGCAGAAAGTGCAACGTCTACAGAGAGGGTGAAGTACGAAAGAAAGTCGTGGGTGGGCCTCTACGTACAATAAAAATGTTTAGATGTTCTAAAGGCAATAAATACAAAATCTGCTGAAGTTTTGCTTTATTTCCCAATTAATGTGGCATATAATACTCTGAATAAACACTGACGTTTTGGGTTCAATTGTGTTCCCCCAAAATGTTGCAGTCTTAATTCTTAGTACCCAGGGGCTGGGGATTTAGCTCAGTGGCAAAGCGCCTGCCTGGCAAGCGCAAGGTCATGAGTTCCGTTCCGGGTACCGGAGAAAAACAAAAACAAAAACAAACAAACAAAAAATTCTTAGTCCCCATGAGTATGACCTTATTTTGAATAGGGTCTCTGCAGAAGTCAAGATGAGGTCATTGGGGGGTGGGTCCTAACTGCAAGTGACTAGTGTCCTTATCCACAGAGGAACTGGACAGAGAGACAGGAACAGAAGGAGAACCAGGGAAGCCAAGGAGAGACACCACCTATGAGCACCAGCGTACCTGAGAGTGTGGGAGGCAACCTGTTCCCACCTCGGACTGCATACTTCATGCTGTTTGTGGTGTTTTGTTATAGCGGCTCTAGGAAACTAATACTCATGAGTGACCCGCCCTACCTGGGAATTCTCCACCGAGGCAGTCCACCCACATATATTGGATCCTTATCCAACCGGTTGAGGTCGGAGGAGGCCCCTGGCGTTTCGCCTTGCTTGGTCTCTTTGTCACTGGTGTTGTAGACATCAATAACAGCCAGGAGCCCTGCAAAGAGCCAGAGAGGAAGAGAGAAAGTAACAGTTGCTTTCTACACTAGCGGAAACACAAGCTTCTGCCAATAAAGTTTGTTTTACTCGGCCACATTATTTAGTTCCTGACTATCTTATAAAACTCAATAAATTCAGAATGCACATTGCTAAGAGAGGGCAGCAGATGTGTGGAAGAAAACAAAATATTTGCTTTCTTAACTCCAATCTGATGGTAATATGAACTCACACAGAGCTGTAGTACTCCTCCAGCAAAATGCGTTCCAAAGCCAACAGTGGTTATGATTGCTATGTCACCTGAGTGTTGCTGTGGCCCGCTGGTTAGGGCGATGAACTAGAATGTCACTCGAGCACACCAGGAAGCTAATGTAGGATGAAACTGCTGATTTGGGAAAGACATCTATCCTTACAAGGGCAACCGGCACTGGGAGCCCACCTGTGCCCCTACCTTGCTTCCGGTTTCGCTGGAAGGCGATTTTGTACCAGCTTCCGTTGTTATACCGCCTGTCCGTAGTAAGAGTGAGAGGTCCAGAACCCAGGTCGACCATCACTCTAACTCTGCCGTGGACCAGCTCGATGGACAAGAAGTCTTTCTGTAAAGAAGAGATCAGTTTCCCATCACTGCGTCTTTGCCCCAAGGCTCCCTCACCCTTTCAGTCAGGGATGGCAGAAACCTGAAGTCAAACTAGGGAAACAGCCCTGGGCTGCATAACTAGTGATCTATGCTATGATGCTAAAAATGTCCACTGTGGCTTTGAAGAACACTCCCCACACATGGATGAAACTCTGCTCCTTGACACCAAACCTGTGCTTCAGGCAGACAACTAAAATCTCTTCTGTCTCGTTCACTTAGCCCAACACATGGATAAATCCTAAAAATGAAGCTTGCAGACTGAGAGACAGGGTCAGCCAGCCAGTGCATGGGAAGTCATGGGAATGCGGGGCTTCTGGGTGTGGGGTCTGACATGGCCACCATGGTCACAGTGAGCCCAGGTGAAGGAAGACGTGTTGTCCAACTAAAATTTAACACTGACTGCTTAACTGCTACCCGTGACTGGGAGGCCTGGTTCTACTGCTGCTCTTCCACATTTCCCAAAGGTTCTTCATAAATTCATTAGGAGAGTAAACATTTTCACATGGAGAAGCTGGACGGCATACATATGTACACTATATTGCACAGGCTCATCAAACGGCATAGCATAAATATGCACACGTAATATTAGCAAATTCTCCCTCCTCAAACATAAATAACCTGGCTGCCGCACACAGTCCTCACAGAGGGCCCAGTGCCCCACCGTCTCTTACAGTGCCATTTGAAGCCAGGTAGAGGAGCAGTCCGTTAGGGGAGAAGGTGTTAAAGAGCATGATGATCTGAGTCACCGTGGCCCGCATGGTCTTCTCCACGACAGAATACCCACTCCCATCGAAGTGGAAGGACGAGTCTTCATTCTGGGGGCTGCAAAGCAGAAGAAATGAAATCCCATCCCCTCTTGGGAGGCTAAGAAGCACAAGTGGTACGTTTACTGGGTTCTTCTTCACCAAAATTACGGGTGAGCCATTGTTTCCATCATTTGACAGCAAGTGTAAACCACAGCACACGTCCACTCACCACAGTCTGAAAATCCAAAACCCAACACACTCCAAAATTTAAAATGATTTGAGCACCGACATGCTGCCTCAAGTGGAAAATTCCATACCATGACACTGTTTTATGCACAAAATTATTAAAAATAGTGTATAAAATTACCTTGGGCTGTGTGGATGACAGCTACCTGAAACATAACTGAATCCCATGGTTAGACCTAGGTACTCTCTGCAATATAGCTCATTATATATATGCAAACATCCCACCCTGCCCAACAAAATCCAAATCTGAAATAATTCTGGCCCCAGGCATTTCAAATAAGGGATATCAACCTACATTTGAAAATATACTTGTCACGAGATTATGCAAGACAAATGCCCAGCTGCTCCATTAAGAAAAGAAAGTTAATGTGGGCAGAGTTCACTGTGATAAAAAGAAGTTCTTCACAGGAAGCTAGCTGCTGAGGATGCTTCCCCCACAGCCTCGATGCCATGTCAACTGGCTCTGCTCTCTTTCAATGTAACTGCGCTTTCTTGCTTGCAGTGCCCTCAGAACAACATGCTGGCATTCATGACTCACTGCAGGCCTTAACTGTGCTGCAGGAAAAGGAGTTAGGATGAGAAGGTGTGCCCACGAACGCGGAGAACCACTGTTCCCAACAGGTAAGTCAGGGCCATGTCCCATATTAGAAACACTCCATTGCTCTTAAGATGCTTTGCCTCATAGAGTCTGAATGCACAGCTTGCTCTACATGACGTCCAGAGCAGCAGCATGAATTCCCAAGATCACAGCATTTCTGATACTCGCCTGTGACAAAAACTGGTTGCACCAATTTACTGTTGAGAAAGTAACCCCGAGACATTTATCTAGAAAGCAACATCCTATCACTACCAGAAAACCAGCAAAGAACGGGGCTGTGTATCAGATTCAACCACATGAACCTATTTTCAAGAACACCATGTCGTGTGTTCATCACGATTGTTCTGAGAGGCGGGTAAGACAAAGGCAATCATTTCCTTTTCTGGAGGAAGAAAGCAAACCTCAGTGAGGTGAAGAGACATGCATTACCCAGAGTCCCAGAGAGAAATCTGGTGGAAACCAGTTAAGAGCTTGAGCAGCTCGTGCTCTAAGCCCAACACTCTTCCTACTCCTCAGGCTGCAGTTAAGCAAGATGCTGTGCATAAACTTTTAAGCAAGTTAAGCGGGGAGAGCAAATAAAAGCTTAAACGCCAAAATCCCAAGCTTTGAGCCATGTGACAAAGCAGGCTAAACAATGAAATCCCACCCTGACTTTCTCTACATAACACAAGCTGCCTCTAACTCATCCCGTCACCACTCACTGTTAGTAAGGGACACCGATCTGACAGGAGTCCTACCAGATGTACGCTTCTCTCCTGCAAAGGTGCCGGTGTGCTGGAACCCAGTCTTAGATACTTTAGATGCAGTGATTTTGTTACAATGAGCGGTGTTGAACTTGGTAAGACCATTATTAAATACATTCTTTTATGTCAATACATGCGAAAGGATACTAGCTGTTCCGCATTTCCAAATGTATTTTATCACCAGGATCATAGAATTTAGATAGGAATAATAAAGAAAGCACTTATCTATAAAAATCAACTGCACACATACACATAAAATTCAAGCAATTTTAGAATAAAAATCTTTTCTGTTTTATTTTGAGATACAGTCTCTCTTTGTAGCCTTGAACTCACTATGTACCCTAGGCTGGCCTTAACCTCTTGGTGATCTTCCTGCCTTAGCTTTCACAGTGCTGGGATTCAAGGTGTGCAAACACCATACCCAGCAAGAATAAAAATCTACAGTGCTCAAAAAATCCCAAGGGTCAGCTGTGGCTTTCGGAAATAGAAAGTTGTTTGAGAAGATAGCCGAAGTTTCTGGATAGCGTGGTCTCTGATCAGAACATATACGATAAGGCAGAAAGAGGTTAACACTAAAAATAACTCCCCTGGTACCATTAGCATGACTCCCCTTGCAGTAAGGTGACTAATACGGTAAGCTCTGTCACTCCTGGATGCACATGTAAATTCCTCCCGCAGACCTCAGGGGCCAGCAGAAGGACACATTCTGCGTGACATCATGGGACGTCTTACCTTCCAAAGCAGCCTCGGCACCTGCCCTCCCGCTCGATGTAGTTCCACAGGCCGACGGATCGGCCGTTCACAAAGGCCTCCCCCATGCAGCCTTTGAAGTGGGTGACCTTCACAGCAGGAGATTTCTAAGGCAGACAAACAAATAGAAGCCAAGGAAGACATTCTCTCAGTACCTCAAACATCTCCCTGGGACCTCATCTCCACGGGTCCCAGTTTTGAATGGCTCCTGAAGGGAGTGACGCCTAGGCAGGATGTTAGAGACCGTCCCAGTTGCCAGGGTCACTGGAGAGAGAGACCCACACGGGTAGAGCTGAGACCCTCACCCACGAGAACCAAGTCCTTGTCACTCCACTTGATTGGTGACAGGATCACTGACACTGTAGAGTAACCCCAACACACTCTTGGCGCTCTTCCAAGTGTTTGCCTAACGCTACAGTTATAACAGAGACACATGATGTCACAGAAATTAATACAGAGCATTGAATTCTCCATTCGTCACTGTAAAAGAAAGCCAGACAGTAAAAGGAACATTGGCTTTTGCCCATTTATACCGGTGACTAAGCCTGACGCCCCCCCATACCAGCCCAGTGCCACATGCGAGCTGCCACAAAAGAAAGCAAGAGCTGTGGAGGACACGTGCCCATAACACATCAGCCCTCAGCGTCTCAAACCCAGCGAAAGCAGCCCGCCCCGGGGTTCACACAGACTTCAGAATGTCACCTTGATCTGTCCTCCGAGTCCTCCAACGAACACACGCGTGGAGTTATTTATGTCCAGCACCTTCGCTGTCCCCGGGGATTTGCTTGTTTTTGTCTGTGGCTCTTGAGTTGAGCTCGTTTCCTTTACACTCAACGAACCAGTGTTCCCAAACCTGAGAGCCAAGAGGCATCACAGAGGCACCTTTCAGAAGCTCACACACACACACACACAAAGGCCCAGCTGCTTCTCCCTGGGGATCTCTGCTTCCCAGGACGCCGCCCTGCCTCCAGGTGACTCCCCCACACCCTCACACCCTGCAGAGCAGTTCTGGGGAACACACCTGCTCTGCGCTACCTCCCTGCACACAACAGTTAGGGTGCCTCACAACAATGTCTGAAGACAGTCCGTTGCCTTCAACGTGATATCACTTTTTATAGATGCAGGAAAAAATTCCTAGTAACACCTCCTCCAAACCCAGCATTGCAGAAAACAAAAAAGCCAGCCAGCCAGACCTACAGTTACTTACAGCTGCTTTAAAGTGGTTACTTCTGGAGGGCAGCTTTAAAAGGAACTCTGCTTTGTCTGGATTCTAGTAAAGTTCAGCCCCACAGGCCCCACCTCCTCTCCTGCTCTGCATGCCTCTGCTGGCCACATAACATTTTTGTTTGTTTTGGAAGCAAGAGCTCACTAAGTAGTCCAGGTTGGCCTTGAACTCATGGCGGTCTCTTGCTTCAGCCTGTCAAATTCTGAGGTCATGGGTATGCACTACCACACCTGGCAAGAAGCCACTGCTACACTTTGTTTGAGAACAGTCTCACTCCATATCTCAGGCTGGCCTTGAACTCATAGAGATCCTCCTGACTCAGCCTCCAGAGTGCTGAGATTGCAGGTATGTGGCCCACAAAATTCCTACCAGGCTTCAGTGAACTTCCCTTCACTAGGGAAGAATAAACATGTTACTAAGTTGGCTACCTCAGATTTAGACTGTCTAAAAATAACATTAACATTATAAAGAGAATCTAAACTTTAATATTTTCCTTCTTTTGATCACTGGTTTTGGTAAAGAAGTGTATTTCTTCTGCAGAAGAAGAAAACCAAATCCTTACATGTTTAGCTACTCTAGTTCTTTGATTATGACCTGACTGGAGGAATTCCGAACCTATTTATTACCGGAGGTCACAACACTTAGTCTAAAAGAGAGACACTGCAGGAGCTTTGCACTACCTGGTGGCGTGGATGCTGTACCATCTGTCGTCATCGACACGCAGGTCTGGGAGCTCCAGTCGCGCGGACCCGGAGCCCAAGTCCCAGAGGAAGGCCACCTTCCCCCGCCGCGTCTCTACTGCCAGGAAGTCAGCCTGGGGACAGGTGAGTGAGCGTGAGTTGACACTGCTGTCTCCCTGACCCTCTGGGCCCTCCCTCCTTCCGTCCCTCGGTTCATACAGAGGACAACTCAGGCCTTGAGCACTGAGCTACATCCTCGCCTTTTATTTTTCCTTGTGTTGTGAGATAGGGTCTTGCTAAACTGCTAAGTTACCCAGGATGGGCTCAAACTTTCCCCTCCTCCTCCCTCAGCCTGCCAGAGTGTGGGTTCACAGGTGTGCACCAACATGCTTGGCTCAAGACACTTTAAAGGTGGAGTCTACATAGCATTTTCTCTGTCCTTAAAAAAAGTAAGAGCCCAAAGGTTTTGCTCTCCCCTTTCTGATGGGGATGGGGATCACACCAAAGGCCTCATGAGTTTATCCTCAGCCCTAAAAGACTCCTCTTGGTCTGTAAATTCCCCTCCCTAGGGTGGAGAACAAGTCAGAGCACTGGGGACTCTTGAACATTAGTGTCTGCCCTGGCCTGGGCCATCCAATGTCTGCCATCACGTTCCCGAGAAAACTCAGCAGGAGCCAGGGCAGTCAGGGGACCCCTCTGAGGGAGACAGGGCTGCCAGCCTCTGGTCCCGTGTCCCCTAGGGTGCTGGCCTCTCCCCCTGCTGCAGCCGAGCATAGTGGTCCTCTCCGGGGAACCCCGGGATGCTGTGGGCAGGAGGGGCCTGGAGGCACTGGCAACTCGATGCCCCTGACCCTGGGGTCCCAGAGGGTGACCCACGGTGGAGCTCTAGGCCCCTGACTTGGATTAGATGGCAGAGGATGCCACGGATCTGAAGCGCCATGCTCCGCCTCTCGGGCCTCCGTGTCCGCAAGGTTATTTTACAGCTAAAGCTACCATCTGAGCAAAGCTTGCTCCCTGCAGAAGCACAAGGGATTTCACAACGGCTGCATTTTCTCTTTTTCACCAGAAAAGTGTCTGCGGAAACACACGCTCTCTGTGGGCTCACTGACCCCGGTGCTGCTGCCCAGGTAGAAAAGGAGGTTGTCCGGCTCCCGGGTCTTCATGTTCAGAGCCAGGGTGTTGTAGTTGGTGGAGGAGAGCTGGGGCTGGTAGGCCCGGACGCAGTCTCGGTCTGCCGCCACAGCCACTTTAATCTGTGGAAGGAAGGGCAAAGTGTTCCCATCCTCTAGTGACACACAGGGTGGCTCCCCGACTGGTTCAAGGGGGAGCTACTCCCATTTCCACTGCAGGACCAGTTTCCTCTCTTGAAATACAGAATGCTTTGGGTTTCATAAAGCGAGAAATCAGACCATGGTGGAGATAATTGCCTTTAGTGACACGTTTAGATAGGGGAAAGTTGGTTCAGCTGGTCTGTGAGAGGGTATTTTATATAGGAAACGGTCTGACTACATGAGACTGATTTATGTCCTCAAAGACAAGGGACTTATCGCCCTGGACTCTTCCTACCTGACAAGAGAGGGCATCTGATGACTGTCAAAGCTCTTCCCTGAATGCAGCCAGTGCCCTGAGCGATGGGATGCTGTCTATCAAACATTTTCTTAACCTGAAACTTCTCCAGGGGTCAATGTTCTCTGCATCTGGTGACAGGAATCTGGGTGGCACTGGTGTGGATACAAACTGTTTCCTCACTCCCGAAGGATGAGGCCCACACTGCCAAGCTTTCTGAAGAGTACTTGCTTATTAAAATTAAACTGGGGGGAGAGAAGAAAGGTCGCCATATGCAACCATCGAAACCTAGAATGACAGCAACAGAGACCAGTGCTGTCCACATCCCTGGGTCAGCAGCCATGAAGCTAGGGTGAAATTCGGCACATGTGGGACCAAGGCATGACTCTCTTGGACACGGCTAGCTAGAGGTGGCTTCCTGAGCTGTGCTCCACAGAGGGCAGTGTCCAGCTGCACAGTGGGGCGTCATTTAGCCAGGGGACACTCACCGAGGCAGCCTGTTTCCGGGCCTGGCTGATGAGAAGCTTGATTTCTGATAAGTTTCTGCTCAGGTTCTCTTCTAATGTCCTCAGAGGCTTCAGCTGATCAAATAAAAGGTTGGCTTGGGTCTCCGCATCTCTAACTTTCTTTCCAGCCAACAGAGCTAACAAATACAAGGGGGGAGGGGCACAAGGGAGTTGGGAGGAGGAAAAGAAGGGAAGTAAATTGTTCATTAGTGATGCACTAGATGAGAGAGATGAGCCCTAGAATCTAATCCTTGCAGTTTGGAAATGGTATGAAAAATGCACCAGCGTTCTCCAAATCTTTCTCTGCCTCCTTCAGTACTAATCTGAGTGGCAGCGCGTTTCCATTTATGTTTTAGGAATGCAACCGCGAACCAGCCCCATGGGGCACTGTGTCACCCTGCTCTACAGCCCTTGAGACCGCTACGTACTGGTCACCGTGGACTCATGCAGCAGCCCCTGCGTCTCCTGCAGAGTGGCGTTTACTCCGGCCAGGCCAGCTGATGTCTCAAACAGCTTCTGGGTCAGTTCCACGGCCTTCTGCACCACTCTCGCCGCACTCTGGCCGGTAGAATCCGCCAGTTCTTTGGTCCTGGTGGCTTGGTCTCTCACACCTACAACAAATGTGTGCACAAGCATGCACTCGGGTGGAAAACTGCAAGCAACGCGCTTTTACACAGAAACATTCAAGGGTGATTTTCCTGGTTGCTGAACACAAACTAGCGCTTCTTGTTCATGGCAAATATTCAGGCTGCATATGCTATGCTCCACTGCCCCCAATTAGGGACAAAGGAAATATTATGGATAACAATTCTTTACAAAGTGATTTCAAAGCACAATGTCATCCCAAAGCAAAGACTAGTGGCCATGTGCTCAGTCAACTATATAATAATAAACAGAGCTTCTTTATTTGGGCCCTTTTCTACCACACTGTCTCATCTTGTGTGCTTTTTCTTGTTTTGTTTTCAGGTCTTTGGAGGGGGCGCTTACTGGGGATTGAATCCAGGATCTCAGCATGGATCCACGTCCTCAGGCTGCCCTTATTTATTATTTATTTGGAGATGGGGTCTTGTTGTGTTGTGACGTTGCCCAGGCTGGGCCTGAACTTGAGATCCTCCCCTGTCACCTCCCAGAGCACTGGGACTGCAGGCGTGCAGCGCCACGCCCCACTTCCTTGTCAAGAAACCCCCAGCCACAACATCCCATGTCTGGGCAAGAAGATGCTGCGACTGAAGTCTTGGTGGACAGGGAAGCCCCCCACATTAGAGAGAGCACTACTTGCTCCCAGCATGGCCTGACTGCTAGAAATAACAACAGAATAGAGACTAAATGGTCACAAAAGGTAAACTGGAACTCAGTTATGCAAGAAAAATCTGGGTGAGGCTTTTTTTCCCAGTACTAAGAAATCCAAGGCCTTCAGCCTGAGCTATATCCGCCCCCAGCATCCTTACCCTTTTTATTTTGAGATAGGGTCTCACAGAGTTGCACTCTCCCACTTTAGCTTCCAGAGTTTCTTGGGTCACAGATGTGTGGTACCAGATCTGACAAGGACTTTTTCCCTGCTTTTACTATTTGTTCTTTAAATTGGTAGACGTTTGTATAATGCTTATACTCCGGGAGGAGAGACTGTATATAACACAGCCTGGCTCCTTCTTCAGCCCCTCTTTTCCTCTTCTCTCCTCCCTCCATCTCTCGGTCCCCCTTCCTTTTGTAAGAGATCTATCTCCCTATTTCCAATTATCCATCTTTTATTTCGCTCTTTATTTATACTTTGGATTTCTCATGTAAGAAAAAACATGTGATATATAATCTGTGAGTCTGATTTATCTCACTTAACATTGTGTCCTCAAGGTGCATCCATCTTCCTACAAATGCCTCAAGTCTATCCTTCTTTAAGGCACAGTAGTGCTCCAGTGTGCATAAATGTCACATTTTGGATCCTTTCCTCTAAACTGATGGACATATAGGTTGTTTCCAAGATTTAGATATGATGAATTGTGCTGCTATAAACATGGGTGTGCGTGGATCACTGTAATATCTTCAACCCTTAGGAAGATATCTAGAAGGGAAAGAGCTTGGATCAAACAGAACTTCTAGTTTTAGTTTTTTGAGGAATCTCCAAACTGATTTCTGTGATGGTTGAACTAGTTTATATCCCTACCACCAAAATGTTTTTTTGCAAAGGTAGTAATGTTTTTTTTTCCCCCGGTACCGGGAATCGAACTCATAACCTCACGCTTGCCAGGCAGGCACTGTGCTGCTCAACTAAACCCCCAGCCCCAAAGGTAGTACTATTCATTGAAAAAAAAAGAAGTTTACACACACAGGGAGCAAATCATTAACACTGGAAAAAGCTGGCTAAAGTGTACAGGTGTTCTTTTCACTCTCTTGCAACTTTTCTGTAAGGTCGAAATTGCTTCCAAATAAAAAGTTGTGTGTACTCAAAATATACTATACAGTATAACCTTTGTGGTGATGGTGGTGGTGGTAGCAGGGAGGATAGTAAACTTCCACAGTATAAAATGCCCCACGGTGAAGGAAGGAAGCCCAGGGCACCCCAGGCACAGCTTCCCTGGGAATGTCCCCCGGCTGGCTCTCGGCACCTGAGCACACAGGAGGCTTAAACAGCACAGAGAATCAGGGTGGAAGGGGAGGGATCAAGATGTGGGGAGGGTGATGGAGGGAAGGAAGAATGAAGATGTCCTGTCCCGGAACAAACTCCCCAGCCCAGGGTGAGCACAAACACCACACATTGCAAACGTGGACCAAAATAATAAGAGACGTCCCAGGTAACGTCACCAGCTCACAGCACCACAATTCATTTGTGTTACACTCTAAAAAAATTATCCTTGCAATTTTAACGAAGACTGCATTTTCAAACCCTCAATATTAAAGTGGTCAGTAGACCTCTCTGAACATGGCTTCTTGCTTCCGGAAGGAAGGTTACTAAGCAAGAATTCTTTAATTTCCTTCCTCTATAAAGACTGGCACCTTCCCTGAAGACACATCTGTTTTATCTTCTTGACCTGTTGACCTCTTTGAATGACCCTCTGCCATCTCAGCCTAGAGCCCATTTTGAAAGACATTAGGACAGCAGTGTAAATCTCCAAGGTATTTGTTTCTAAGAGTACGACCCTAGTATTTCCATGCAGGTGTTCGGAAGTTATTTTAAAAACATCAGTGATCTTCATTTCAAAATCATGTCTCTTTGCAAGTAAAACCTTGATCAACCTTGGTCTCATTTTCCAGGGAGGGCTCCAAATCAGACTTAAGCAGGAGTTCCTCAGGAGGAAGAGACATTCACTAAATCATGAGGTTCCTTTCGACTTACCTTTAGGGGCCGCTCTCAGGATCAAGAGAGATTCATTGGTCTGCCGAGCAATTCTTCCTGCTCTCTCCTGAAAACTGTTTGCTGTATTTTTCAATTCACTCAGCTTCAGTGTAAGACCTGTTTAAAGAGAAGAAAAAAGCTCCCTTTTAGGTTAACTTGCTAAAATGTTGCCTAGCAACAGCAGATCCTTCCTAACCGGCCTTCAGAATCAGTAGCTTCTGCAGACCCCCAGTACCAAAAGGTCTTCCAGGAAGCCAGCACTGTTCATAACAGGGATCACAGTGCACCTCTGACCCCCTTGATCTTGCACTTTGCTTGTCTTGCTCACTGGTATTTCTTCCTCAATTTCATGTGCAAGATTTTCAGAGCTCAGGGTGAAGCGCTGTTCGAAACATGCAGTCCCTGGTGGTCGCTGTGACTCCGCGTTTGCACCTGGTCTGGGCCACTTCCTCCTCTGGGCTGTGAAGCCCCTGTGTGGAGTGGGCTCCTCCTTGGGAATCCATCCCTCTGGTCCCTTCCTGCCCCTGGGGAGCCCTCGGACCCCCATTCCCTTTGACCACCGGGACTGAGCTGCCATCCCCTTGAATCAGTGCCATTTGATCCAAGCTTCTGTCCCTAGTACTCAATCACGTTTGAATTTTGAACTAAAATGTGAATTTTAATTGTCAGGAGGGTCACCCTGGGAGATCCAGCTTGGGACTTGGAACTGGTCCGAAATGGCAGAAGCTGTGTGCACGGCTCCCTGTTCACCCCTGTAGCGGAAGTCCTGCTGCCTCCGGCGCAGTAGAACACAGGAAGGCAGAAAGCACAGTGTGTGGCGGGAAACTGCACGCCCCTGTCCTTGCTCTCATACAACGGGATTTTGCTGCCATTTTGTGTCACGTGCACTGGATGGCTCTCACACATGGCAAGTAGTTGCTTCTTGAAACTTAAGACAAACTAAACGGCATGGCCATTTTTGAAGTGCACAGACAAATTAGGACTTAACCCAGTAATAACATGACTATACCAACGGTCTTTCTCACTCATTACCAGTGAGAAGGGCAGCTGCAGTACCCAACATGACACACCCTTCAAGGAAACAGGAAATAATTAGGGCTGAGCAGAGAGGTGTCTGTGATCAGAGGTCACTCAACAAACATAGGAGGAACAGAGGGAGGCCCAAACTCAGGCAAGGAGAGGACTTGGTCACCCAAAAAGGTGTAGAGATGGGTGTGCACCTCCCGATCAGTGTGTGCTGCCGTTACACAAGGCTCAGAGGGTGAAACTGGAAAGTCTGTGGGACAAAGGGAAGCGAGGCTTCGACCTGCTCTGGGGGAGGAGCGAGGTGCTGGAGGCTCAGAGACGCGCTGCCCCCCGCTGCCCACGGCGTGGCACTGACCTTGCTGCTTCCTGCTCAGGCTGCTGCTGTTGCTGAGGAACCCGGAACTGCGCTGCTCAGCCGCCTCTGCGCTGGCCACCAGGGACTCTGAGGACTGAGAAAGAGAAGGACATGAACAGGGTGACCGTGAGACTCTGGAATCCTTCGGGGACAGACAGAGCAGCCCTGAGAGGGGCCACGAGCCCAGCTCCAGGAAGAACGCCCACAGGGGACAGGCAGGGAAGGCTCCCTACCAGGGAGGAGCCAGGACGCAAAGATCGGTGTGCGTCAACGAAGAAAGAACCCAGCCATCATAAAAAGATTTTCACAAGGAAAGGAACAAACATATCCCAAGTGGAGTTCAGGCAGCACTATCATTCTTCATCGTAACAAATGGTGACATTTCCTCATCTCTTCAAAAATAGTTTTTAGTCTTTTTTTTTTGGTTTTTCTCCGGTACTGGGAACCAAACTCATGACCTTGTGCTTGCCAGGCATGCGCTTTGCCAGTGAGCTAAATCCCCAGCCCTAGTTTTTACTCTTCATAGAGCATATTTATGACTTAAAAAATTCAAAGGACTGGGCACGATTGTGTGTGCCTGTAGCCTCAGCTACCAGCAAGGCTGAGGCAGGAGGATCACTTCAACTCAGAGTTTCAAGGCCGTCCTAGGCAACACAAGGAGATCATGTGTTTTAAAAAAATAAAATTAAAAGGTATATCACATGATGACAGATGCCACGAGCAGATTCCACTGGAGAAGAACACGGAGGAGTGCATATTCAGGGTGCAGAGTCAAGGCCCCAGCTCCAGTGGGGCGCCTTCCCGCAGTGTGGGAGCGGGGCGCGCAGCTGGGGCCACACTTACCAGCTTCGCCTTCCTTGCGGTCTCCAGTGCAGCTCCAGCCAGGCTCTGGGATTCTCCCATCAGGCTCTGGATGTTGGAGTGGACATGCACAGCGCTGGTCGCATTCAGGGACACATGTCTGACGCTTTCCAGGCCGCTATCAAATCAGCATATGTAGAAACGCTATGATAAACTGAATTGAAAATTCACTCTTCCACATTGCAAGCACCTGCTAGTGAAATCCCCCTAGTTCAGCAGCAAAGAATACCAAACTGGATTTCCTGCTAAAGCCAAAAGTTGCAGTGTCGCAGGAACAGGCAGAATAGCTCTTTAATTCCTGAAGGGAGAGACTATCACTGTCTCCCTTTTTATCACCTTCTGAGGTCGCTGGCTGTGTTCCCTGAGCCGTCTCACTGCCTGCACAGGCTGGGGGACCCCGGTGCATCTGCTCCGGTTCTGAGCTCCGCTGAAACACACCCGCTGATTTCCCAAAAGTTTTCCTACACTCACACCAGAGAAGCCCTGACCAGCTGGACTTCATCCTAACCCGTGGCCAAGGCCCCGATTGTCAACTGGTACCGGCACGATGCCATCACGCTGTCCCTGTCTGTAGAATGAAATCAAGATCAGTAGAATTTCAGGTGCTGCGCAACTCACTCCATTTTCTTTCCAAAGTTATCGAGTGGGACAACCCCCACCGCCACTACTGTCTGTTGCAATTTACTGGCAAGATTTGATGATTCACAAATAAAAGATAATCATCTCATCTAACTTCACATAGCCTGTCAAATTGCCGGCACCATCCCTATACTAGGTGATAAAGATTTTCTTCTAGCTACGGAGTCCAAACCTTTTCCTCTTTTCAGAAGTAAAGAAAGGTGATTAACAAGAGAGAAGCTAGGTGTCTATTCCATTTGCTGTCACGGCTTCCTGCAGCATGGTAGGGAGTAGCGTTCAATTCAACACGCAAGTTACAAAGTAGGCTGCCCTGTACCACTGTTAATTTCTTTTGTGGCAGGAGCTAATTTTTAATGGCAGCATTTCTCAGGAGGGGAGACGGTTTCCCCATGGACAGAGTATACCCCCACACAAAAATGCGCACATTTCATTTTCCAGTGTATATGGACTTTTTGCATTCACTATTTGGACCAGATTGTAAAGAACTAAATTTACCAATAAATACCCTAGGTTGTATAAATCACTGGTGAGACCTACAACACTGATTCCCACAGCTGCTGTATACTAAAGTCACCTGGACATCTTTAGAAAAGTGACAAAGCCCAGGTCACATCCTGGAGCACTTATGTCACACCCTTGGAGGACAGAGGAAAAGGGACAAAAGGATAAATACTTCATGAAGTGCACCTGGTCAGTCTCCTGAGCATATGAGTTTCTCCACCACTGGCCTGAAACCATGCTCCATATTTAAAGGCATTTGGGACACATTTAACAGATGTCCAAAATGAGAAGTTAAAATAACTGTACTAGTTACTTTGGTAAACCTTCAGACAGGAGAGAATAACTGGGGGCTCAGAAAAGAGGCCAACACTTCTGTAAGCAGACAGTGGGCAGCAAATCTTTCACTGTAATGAGCAGCTCCTCGGGGGCAAGATCTGAACCCCCATCCCACCCAGCACGCACCGGGCACTCAGTAGATGTTCGCTGAAGCACGGACAGCTTGGTAGTATACCATACGATGTGATTTTGACCCTATCCAGGTCAGTCTGCATTTTTCCACAGTATATTTACACCAGGGGGAAACTAGGTTAACAGACACGGGAGGAAAAGATGTGCCGAGTGAATGAAATGGGAGCTATCATCTTTGCACAAGTGTGTGGCCTCACCTGTCCAGGACGCCTGCTAACCCCTGGAGCTCGGTGGCGTGATCCTCAGCTCTGTAGACCAGGTCCACCATTCTCCTCTTGGACATCTGCATGACCAGGTGGTCCACGTGGCTCCTGATCTTGGCCGCCCACAAGAGCAGCTGGTCGCGGTGCTGCTCTACCTGCTGCACAGGGAATTAATTCTGTGACACACGAGCACCAACCCAACAGGTACGTGTGCACAGGGTCCCTAGGAGTCCACCAGAGCCGTCCCAGCAGGAACTTACTGCCAGAGTGTTTTGAAAACTGTCTGCCTGGGCCATGGCCGCATCCATCAGTCCTCTTGCTTCAGCGACCAGCTCAGAGGTCACGTTCTGTTGTTCTTGAAGATGCAGCTTTTGATCCTGCAGTGAACAATCACTTTTTAAGGCTGCCTTGTGAAAGCAAGCCAGAGTCTCCAGCCACCTGCCGCAGCTTGGACTTGGAGCTGACTTTGTGAGAAGCTAAAAGTGATCCCATTGGCTCAGGAGCAGTGGGTGGCCACTTCTACCGAGAAGGGGGCGAATGGGACTCACACTGAGATCGCTCAGGTTGGCCTCGCTGAGGAGCAGCAGCCGGGCGCTCTCCTGGGTCCTGGCCTCGGCCTCACGCAGCAGCTCCTGCGCGGCCTGCAGCTCTGCGGTGTGCTTTGAAAGGAGGCGCCTGGCTGCTTCCTTCAATCCTTCCAGCTCTTCCTGTGGCTGCTGGAAATTCTTCTGGACCGCAGAGAGTACGTCTTCAGCAGCCCTGAGAAACAAACGCTTCACATCGTCAGTCAGTGCCCAAAAGACCTCCCACCTCTGAAACGGGAGGGGAAGGGAATCTGTAAAAGATACTCAGCCACAGGAAGGGCAGGTTTACACTATAAACTATCTTCGTTCACAAGCTCATCTGCACTCAAAAACTTGGGACCATATTCTGTGTGAGTGATGGGAACTGCAATCTTTCATTATAACGTGGCGAGAAATTGAAAAAGAAAGCCATTCAGTGTTTCCTACGAGTTTACCGATTTCTTTATATGACAAAGGGTTTTCTGTAGTTGGTTAGGAAATGGGTTTCATAAAAGCTTTCAAGATCAAACTTGCTTAAAAGATGTATTAGTGCCATTAACAAATACAAGCTTTAGCAAATCAAAAGATTTTTTCACATTCCTTTATATAATCAAGTCATTAAATTTCTTCTTTAAATCCATTTTGAACGTATAACTGCACAAAATAATGAAATTTCACATCAGAAATCCTCACAGTGCTTAAATCTACCCCTCTGATTCTCTGCTTCAGGGAGTCAGGTAACCTTTGAAAGAGCCCTGACAAATGCCCCGTAAAACACCCCCACTTCCACAGGCACCAGGGCTCCGGGCTGAAATGCAGCAGAGCGCAGGTATTGCCCGTGGGCAGCGTCAGAATAGCATCCGAAGTTACTTCCACTCTTACCACTTCTCACTCCAGTGAGGATGCTGGGTCATGAAGCAAGTGACAAAAGCTAAAGCAGAGTTCATGGGAAACACAAATCTGAGTTCTTATTTTTTTTTTAAATAAAAGGTTTCTTTCTCTCTCTGTTTTTTTATGCTCAGTGGTACTAGGGATTGAACCAAAGGCTTTTTACATTGAAGCACATCATCAATCCCTTTTCATTTTTTATCTTTAGACAGGACCTCACCAAGTTGTTAAGGTGACCCAGCTGGGCTCAAACTTGCGATCCTCTGGCCCCAGCTTCCCAGATGCTGGCATTACAGGCCTGTGTCACCATGCCCAGGTGTAAGGTTCTTTTAGGTAGAGTTCCACTTATGACTGAACAGAGAAATCAGCGATCTGATCAGTAACTACTCCAAAGAGAGACGAAAGAGCAGCGATACTGAGCAAGAAGTCCAAGTGCCTGGCCCTGGAGGAGGGGGAGGGCACCCTTCCTCCCGCTTCCTCTCGAATCTACTTTTCCCAAATGCACCAGGAGCTTCCAGCTGGCAAAAGGGCTCTGTTATCCTCCTCTGTGTCCCCACTGCCTGGGGCCATGTGTCCACTCTATAAGTGACCACATGCACTGTCCAGGGGTAGGGGACGGTGGGAGGGGACAGCCCACAGGTCACTCCTGAGGGCCTGCAGAGAGGGCTGCCTGGGGACTGCCATCCTTACAAGCTTCTCAGCAGGTGCGATTCCACCCCTCCAGGACAGGAGCTCGGACAACACTGATCCAGTGTGAGGAGAAGGTCAGGCGCTCCCTCCAGGTGCACAGGAGGCGCTCTGGGGGACCCTTTCTGCCAGACCAGACCCTCCCCACCCCACGCCCGCACTCTTAGCCACCTCGGGCCACACTGAGGCTGTGGGCTCTGTCTCCAACTCTCCAGCTGCAGCCCCTCCTCCTGGGCCACCCTAGCAAAGCACAGCAATACAGAAAGATGCCCAGTGACCAGAGAGACACATGCCTAACGCCAGTGTGCTGCCGGGGGGAGTGCACACTGCTTTCAAAAATAAATTGTAGAAGCTGGGTGTGGTGGTGCATGCCTGTCATCCCCGTACTTGGGAGCCTCAGGCAAGTTTGAGGGCAGCTTGGGCTACAAAGTGAGTTCAAGGCCAACCTGAACTGCATAGCAAGACCATGTCTCAAAAAGGCAAAACAAACAAATAAATAAATAAATAAATAGTAGAAAATAATTTGCAGATGCATATCAGGAATCCTCAAAAGGCAATTTGACTAAATGGTTCTACTTCATCATATCTACCTTGATAAGATAATGACTTGAAACAGGAAAATTTATATATATATATGTATATATATGTGTGTGTGTGTGTGTATGGATTTCTATGGAGAAAATTCACTGATTCTTTAGTGAATATATTTATATATATAGTATAAATATGTAATTATTTGGTACTTAAATACAGAGACATATAGAAAAAAATAGAAAAAATTGCATGAGATGTCCACGCTTAAAACAGCACACAACTGACAGTGTAAATAGGTCACTAGAAAGAACAGAAGTTTAACTAAGTATCATTTGGCTCAAACAGCCCTTGGTCGACACTCACCACCACCTGCACAAGGACAACTCTTGCTATTGTATCACATAACAAGCCTGATAGAAACGCCTAGCTCCCTGCAGCTGGGGAGCCAGGGCTTTGGGGTCTGTGTGTGCTCACACAGTTAGGGTTTGTGCATCTGAGCACCGTCCATCCAATCTTGTGCCTGTCTGTCCTCAAGCTCACAGCCTGAGTATGGGCAGACTGTATCTTCATCTCTGAGGGACTGGCTTGTACTTGAGCTATGATACACAGTGCCACAGAGCTCTGTAGAGTCACAGAAAAACCCTGACCAAACAGCACAAAGATAGGCTGTACCACCTGTACTCATGAGCAGGGGCCAGTTCCGTCTCCCGGTTTACCCTGGTGCCCTCTCAACTCCTACAATGCCCACCCGCCACAAGCACCTTCTTTCCATTGCTCCTCCTCCCCGTAGCACCCATCACCCTGCCTCCACCCGCAGCGAGTGAATGGTCCCTGGGAACTTACTCGAGCTCCAGGGAGGCGTTGCGGAGCAGCTCTGCGAACTGCCTTTTGTGCATCATTGCCAGCAAAGAGTCAATGTTTTGTCGCATGTTCTGAAGAGTAGAACTGGGCAGCTGGACATCTTCGTCTAGAGTCTGATTCAAATTTGTGGCCTTTTCAAGGATTTCTATGGAGAAAATTCCCGATTCTTTAGTAAGTCCCTGCAAAGGGGCCAGTGCTCAGGACTTTCTCTGGCGAGGACCACTCTGTCACCAATGTGCCAGCACTGGACATCCCCTAACACAATCCCATGCACTCGGATTGCCAGTTGACTTAGCTCAGTATTCCACAGCACCCACAGGGGCAGGGACGGTGTGCATCCTTTTCCCCACGACATCTGTACGCAAAGCTCCTCACTAAATATTCTCTGCATGAATAAACTACTCTTTTTATTTAATACTTTTAGTTCAAATACTTTGCTCCATTTTTGCCCCACAAAGCCTGATCTGCCCTGGATTGTGCACCCTTTAAGCCCTAACACTATAATCCCCCCAAAAGGCAAGAGCACGTTTCTGATAGCTAAGAAATGAGCAATCGCTTGCTGCAAGCTGGAGAGACCCAGCTGAGGAGCGCATGAATACACACACACTAATGGGACGTGCTCAGGCACTGCACCGCAGCCCCAAATCCTGTGAGCTCCCACTTGGGGGACTGGTGGGAGGGACCGATCAACTTCACCATAACCGGAACTGGAGAATTAGGGTCCAAACGCTAGGCTTAACAGAGAAAATAGGAAAGAAACTGCATACTGTTTAAAGAGAAAGCTTTCACCTAAGGATGACAGCCTGGACCTACCGGGTGCGCTGAACTCAGGAATATTCCATCCTTTAGCTGTAGCACACCCAGCACCAGACACACACATCTATTCACGCGTTTAATCCGGGGACCACGGCTCTTCCCACCACAGGAGCACAGAGTCCGCCGCCCCAGGCCCTCCCACTCTACCTCTGATGTTCCTCTGCAGCCACTCCACAAACGCAGCCAGGTCTTGACTGCCCTGGAGGATCTTCTCTGTGGCCCTGCCCAGCTGCTGGCTTCGCGGGAGCACGCTGGCAAGCTGGCGGAAAGAGGGCTCGGTCAGTCGGCCTCAAATGATTCGCACGCTTGAGTCTGCAGCTGCTTCGTCTCTTAGGAAGCATAATCGAGGCTGGGAGAGGAGCTCCGTGGCAAAGCCCCGGGCCCTGAGTCCCAGCCTCAGTGCCGCCGAAGATACACATTCCAAAACATACAGGAATGACACACGTGCGTCGTCTTGGGAACAAAGATGAGTATTTCTGGGTTGGAGACCGTCTGAGAGGTTAAAGAGCTAACTTACTCCTCATTCGACCCACGGAAGATACGGCACTTTCATAAGCAGCCTAACTGATCATCACGGCACAGACTCTCCCCAGGTCTACACCGGAAGACCCTGGAACCCAGGGACGGTCACACATCACTCAAGTGGCAGGGACGCACCCTGAGAACACCGTCACTGTGCGAACATCACGGTGTGCTCACACACGTCTGTACAGACCGCTATACACCTAGGCTGTGCGCATGCGTTCATGTTGTGTCTATGCATGTGCGCATGCCCGACCACACGGACACACAGGGCATCTCCTGCTGCTTCTAGGGAACAATGAAGACAATTGCTTGAGATGAAATCAAGCACAGGAGAAAGCAGCACGCTCTGTGTACTCCGCGGACAAGAGACGTAAGAAGCCGAGGGTACAGGAGGAGGGCTCCGCCCAACAGTGGGAGAAGTTTAGTGCTGCGCTGACCGGCACAGGGCCTTTATGGCCATTTCCAAACAATTCTGTATGACTCGCAGCAGGGTGGGACCTTTACCCAACATCACCACAAACACGAGGAGAGCCCTGAGCTACAACCCAAGGACAGCCAGGATATCAGCAGGCAGCGGGAACTCCTCCGCTTGCTATTAGCCTGTGGGGTTACTGGCAGGCACGCTGTGCATCGATGACTGAAAAAACCAGCAGCGCCCGACCGCACAGCATGCAGCGCCCGACCGCACAGCATGCAGCGCCCAACCTCGGCATCTGCATGGCGAAGAGGACAGGGACCCCAGGGCTAAGAACAGGGGCCAGGCACGCAGCTGTGCACCTGGCTCCACCAGGCAGTGCCGCAGGGGTCGGGGAACACAGGGTCCTTAGGAAGGTGACTGTGAGCTGCTGCCCAAAGCCTGCAGCCCAGAGGTGGAGACCTAGCTCCTCTCGGCTGGTATTTTCATTGGGAATTTTGTAATAGGTAAAGGGAGGATACTTTATCTTTCCAAAAATGTAAAACAGCTCAGACCAGGTCTAAAGGTGTTTTCTACTCAAGATCAAAGAGATCTTTCCTGCATACAGAGAATTTATTCTAATCAGCTTCTCACTTCACACCCAATGCTTGCTTCAAGAGGCGTGCAAAGCTCCACCTAAGCCCTTAAACTCTTTTCAAACCTTTGTGAATTCTAAATCCCCCGGAGCCAGCTAATACTTGTCTTCAGGGGACTGTGCATGTGTGCTGAGAGATCTGTACGTGAGGACCGTAAATCTGACTGTGGGACTCCCACATCCGCGCGTGGGGAGCCTCCCCGGCCATCACTGAACGCCATTCGTCTGGCACGAGCCAAACAGAACAAATTATTCACTGCTGTCAGGACTCCCTTCCTTGCCAGTGCAGGTGCTGAGATCAGAACTGCCTGGCCCAAAGCCTGAGTGTGGCAGACACCACACACGCGGAGGCCTGGGGGCGCTCATCTGCCTGCTAAGTCTGGGAGCATCACCGACCTCCGCACATCCCACCAGCCCTGGGGCTCAGAGAGGACCATGGGAGTCAGGCTCCAAAGTGACTGTCCCGTTCTGTCCTCAGAAGAGACGCACACAGAATTAAGTCACAGCTTTTCCTACCAAACCGCGGAAACCAACACGGTTAGATGACAAAGAGGCTGCCCCAGGCAGACCGGCAGCTGGCTCTTCACCTGGTTTTGCAGGTCGTCCACTTGCTTTGCAACACTGTCAAGTTGAATTTCTGCCAAATTCTTTTGGGAATTTTCTTTTAATAGAGATTCCTAAGAAGAACAAAGGAAACAGTACAATGCTACAAAATAAAATGTTCTTTTTCGTATCAAAGAATCACCTGTTATTTCTTTTTTTTTCACAGAAATTCTACTTTCCTTGAAGCTGTCATTTAAAAATAAAGCAAATCACCTTACCTAAGCTTCATTTATACCATCATGATTCCATACCACCACCTTCTGCACGGTTCTTAATAAACAGGTATAAATTTAAAGTGATTTAAGCACAGTGGGAGAATACCATCATTCTTAGATAAAAGTCTGGCTTTATTTCAATATCAAAGTCACGCATTTTAACTATGCCAAAAATTTTTAAATGCTTACTAAGCTAAAAGTTAAGGGAATGCTCAATAAAGAGCTTTTATCATTATTAATAATTAAAGTGCTTAATGTATGTCACCGTTCTATTTATCCATGTGACTTTACTTAACCCTTACAACAACCTGCTGCAGCAGTTATGTTACTGCCTCAGGGATGTGTCCCTCGTCAAGCTCATCAGATTGCAAATACTGAGATAACACTGGGACTTTATATAAACCTCACAAGTCACGTGAAGGATGGCCGATAGTTTAAATTAGAGAAAGTCATTCAAAATCAGTTAACTTTGAAATCATCCACGATTTCACTTGATAAATTTAAAGAAGTTCTATAACCTTGGGCCCAAATTAGCAGAAAGTACAATTCTTTACATCTCTTTCCTATTAGAATTTTAATGGAGGTAGAAGTTATTCCCTTTCAAAAACGTGTTTTGCTATTTAAGGAAAAATAGCATAAAAACAGTTTTTAACAGTTCCCTATCCTAGCCAGGCTTAGAAGCATAAACGTGTAATCCCACCATTTGGGAAGCTGAGATAGGAGGATTGCCACGAGTTCAAGGCCAGCTTAGGCTACATAGTGAGACCTTGTCTCAAAAAACAAAAAAACAAAATACATCCAAAATAACCCACACAAAAAAGAGTTCTCCATCCTTTTTTACTACTGTTACAGAGAAAGGGCCATTCTAAAGAATGGACCACCAAACCAGGCCCATCGCAGATGCCTATGGAAATAGTAAGTCTAACAAAGGTTTTTATCTAACAGTGGTCATTTAGGACCCCTCTTCCTGTTTATTACTGCTCAGCACAGTGAATAGATGATCTCAAACCCTAAGGTACAGGTACAAAGCACAACTGAAGAATGATAACTTTTCCCCATTAGCATTAAAAGTGCCCAGAGAGGATGCTATCCACTATTTCAGTCTCTTATCCGCCCTTTGATTTTCACCATGCCTTGTTAACGCGGTGTAAAGCTAGGCTTTACTAGGAGAGTTTCATAATTTCCTGGAGAAGGAGGACTCTTGGGCCCTGGGGCTACAGGGGGGACTAGTACACGGAACAACAAGTGGCTTCGTCTGAAACACCAAAGGGGATGCTGCCGGAGGAGCTGCGCTCGTGTCAGGACAGCTGCCTTCCCAGCACCCGAAGCTTCACCTAGAGAGGAGCCCATGGGTGCTCCTGGCCCTCGGGATCCAAGGTGAATGGAGGTCTCCAGGGAGCTACTCTCCAACCACACAGCCAGCCCACAGGGACCCGGCTGCGTGAGACCATGAGGTCGCCTTCACCTCCCCCTCAAGGCAATGCTGGACACTCCTCGAGGCGCAGGGTAGGAGGGTGGCGGCTCCCACCCTGAGTGACTCCCAGTGCCCCAGGACTCTGTCTCTCTCTTCCTGTACCTACCCGGAGATATCTCGTTGTATTTTCCAGGTTTGACAAAACTCCATAGGGGGCAGGGAAAATCCCGGTGAGGTTCACAGACAGAATGGCGTTGCCAGCACGGTCCAGGTCCCCCAGCAGCACACCCACACACTCATCGTCGCACGCTAGGGGAGAAGAAGGGGGAGTTAGCACTGCCGAGGGGCGGCCCTGTGTCCCCTGGCCTCGGGAGCCACTGCACTGCGCTGACCTAGGTGGCAGAGGACCCGCCTGTCCCCTGGTACCATCTGGTCTCAGTCGCACTCGGCTGCAGGAGGGTGGTCTGGCAGGTAGTGCCGAGCGCCCCTTCCCATAGGGGGGACACTGAGGCTCAGGTCAAAGCAGGGACATCCAGAGGTCACGCAGGAAGGGGCAGCTGAGCCCACGAGTGGCCTCAGTGTGGCATGGCCCGTTCTGCACTGACTGTCATGGTGCCCTTGCTCGTCTTTAACTCAGACCCACCACAAAGAATTCCAGCTGAAGCCCAGCCGGCCCTTCCCAGAGCGACCGCAGCAAGGTCAAGGGAAGGACACGGAGAAAGCACAGGGAGGCTTTGCTCACAACAAACACAAAAAAGTGAAAAAGCTCTCCGCACCATGGTCCTCACCCCTTCCTGACCCAGAGCCACCTGTGACTCGAAGGTGCCGACGTCTTGCATTTGCTGGCAAGGTGAACCAGCGTTGGAAAACCCAACAAGAAAGCCTGCAGCTGCAGTGAGACTGCGTGACACCAGTGACCCATCGGGGGTGCTGCCTCGCCTGTGCCGACCCTTCCTCGGCTCCCCTGAAGAACAACGAATGCGGCCGAGGTTGAAATTCCCGGGCTGCTCTGGCTGCCAGAGAAATAAGGGGGAGCAGCCTGGGACCTCCTGCCTCAGCGTGCAAATGCACTACTAAAGGTTGAATTACAGAGATGCAACCACAGCCTACGCTCAGTTAAGAAAGCAAGTGAAATATAAAATACAACAGGACAGTCGGGCACCACAGACTCAGCTCTCCTCGGCGAGGGAAGCATCCCAAACACTGCTGCAACCCTGGGGAGGAGAGACACCCACAAACACAGCTGCTGTGCACTAGCAGGTGCCTTGGCTGGCAGTCGTCACATCGGAGCCCCGCGGCCCCCGGCTTGCAGGCGCACCGCCCGGACAGCGGGTCACAGTTGCCGTGCACAGAGCCCTGAGGGCTACAAGCACACTTCTGGCAGCTGCCACCCAACATCCCAGGGTTCCCATAGTAGCCCACGGAGCACCTGCGGAAAGACACGAGGGACAGACGTTAGGACAGACGTTAGGACACACGTGTGCAGTCCACACCAGTCCCTGCCTCGGACCATCTCATCCCTGCAGGATGGAACAGAGCACACAGTGCCCGCTGGCGACCCTGCTTTGCAGCAGTCCTGAGGGCCGCATCAATCATGCACATACAAATTGAGACTGACGCCCCAGTCGCCACTGTAAATATGTCTAAGACGTTCCAAAAGGCGTGGTGTGGAGAAGAACATTCTTTACTCTTTTGTGTATTGCCTGAGGCCTGACCAAGCCATGATTGCTGGGTTCTGGAGGAAGTCTAGCATAAGCATTGTAAGCCCCAGGATCAATACTAGATGCTTTGCTGAGATATGGGCGAAGGCAGGCAACATGATGGCTTACTGGTCAGGTTGCATTCCTGTGATAATTGAGTTGTACTATCCTTGCTAAAACAGTTGATACTCTCAGATTCCTCTGCTGCCTCCTGGGTGGATTCTGAATAAAAGGTTACTGAAGAGGGTAATCAGGGGGCAGTCAGTCCTAGAGGCTGCTAGCGCCTGATCACAGGATTTTGGCTCTCTTGGTTTGATGTATTCTTACTTTTCTTATACATCTGCGGGCACCTAGTTCGGGGGATCTGTTCACCCTGGACAGAGTTGGATGAGAAGTCCTACAGCGTGGTGTCCCGAGAGGTCTCCTGTGACAGTCCCACAGCGTACCTTTCACAATACCGGCCTTCGTAGCCCACAGCACAGGCATTGCAGCGGAAGCCGCCCTCAACTTCCAAGACACAAGTGGGACTGAAACTGGAAGAAAAAGAGTTTTGCCCTTCAGTTTTGAGATATACAACTTCAAAACTTTCTTCAGATGCTTATCCATCGCTGTTCAGTGGTGCTAAAGTAAAGCGTGACACTGGATGTTTGGAGAAGCTTGTTAGAGTTAAAATCTGTTGGGCAAAACCAATGAACATCAACACACTGTCAATATAAATGTGAGTACAGCTTGTAGCCAAGATAGGCAGGAGGCTCTTTTTAGTGGCAGTCAAGGAGGGGCAGAGGAAAAGACCGATCTTAGGGATGATAACTAATTAGTCACCCAAGAAAGCTTTCTGGGTAGGCAAAGGTCTCACTCTGAGATTTAAGGCAACAATCAGAGGAAAGCAAAAAGCCAGCTGGAAATGAATGGACTGAGGTGGGAGGGCGTCATGTGCTGAGTTAGAGGAAGCAGAGGACAGAGTCTGGAAGGGTCATGACTCCCCCCACGTCGACCTCCTTAGGGACTCAGCCTTGGGTGCATTCCTTTCTTCGCCTGCACGTGCTAAGCTTCTCAGGCACCAGAGACGAACCCAGAACCTGTGAACATCTGACACCAAACCTGGCTGGAATCAAGCCTGGACCCTTGCTCACTGGTGAGATAAGAGTCCAGCGGGACTCATCAGCGCTATCCCAAGTCTGACTTCCTTATTCTCCTTAAATAACAAGAGGACAGACTTCAACGGAAACACAAATATGTAGATTCAGACAACACATGGAAGGTTCCCGTGTCACAGTCTCTTCTGAAGAGTATAACAATCTCCTCCTCCTGGTGCAACTTATAATGTGGGCTTGGGGGACCGCTAGCAACTTTTCTGAAAGAGTATTTGAACAGTATAGATGTGTGCAAAACAGAAATATAAACTATCCTTCCAAGCATTCCTCTGGACACGTACAGTCATGTGCCTATAGACACAGATATTCACATGGAAATGAGCTTTTTCTGAAATGGGGTCACACTGCGTATTCAGTTATAGACTTCCAGTGGGCACTGGCTAACCCTTGACTGTGGCCGGGACACCGAGTTCTCACATACGGCTCGACATTCGCTCTAGGACTGTGTCAGCATCCACGTGATCTGACCCGTGGAGGCAGGTCTGCCAGCTGCCTCCGAACTGCTCGTGAGCTCGGGCAATGTAACACACATCCACTTTACACACATGCCCAACCTCTGAAGCAGCGACCACAGGAATTGAGCCTACAAGTCAACATTTATATACACATTTAATTAAAAAAAAAAAACAAGTAAAAACCACAACAAATTTCAGGGTGCTTGGTAGTTTACAAGGCAAGTGGATGTAGTCCCTTTCACATTGTCCTCATGATCAAATGCTGTGTTTCTGGGGATGATAAAAGGAGCTTTACATAAATATTAAAAAGAAAGCTTCATTTTAGGCCACCAATATTTGGTATTTGCTCTGTGTTTGATTGTTGGAGACCACTACAAAATGGTACTGAGCAGGATTTAATACTAACCAACTGGCTTTCCACATTTACTTGTGAGTTTGCTGGAGGCCTAGGCCCTTGTCTGGAGATCGGCAGCGGACTCATAGCAAGTGAACCTCCTATGAGTTACTGGTCCCCACTGAGGTATGTGAAGCTGTGCACCTCAAAGGATGACATAAGACCACAGCTGAGGACTCTGGCTCCAAATCCAGTTAACTTAAAGGAGACTGTAGCTGCAGGCATCTCACTCCTGCTGTGAAGGCCTTCCTGGAGATAACATAGTTCTCCTAAATTAACATAATATATTACCTGGAGAAGTCCTTAAAGGGATTCTCAAGTCTTGCTCAGATTCGCTTTTCTTGAGTATCCCCCTCCTTTGTTTGAAAACCAAATAAATGTGGGCTGCCCAGAGCAGTCTTTGTCTAAACCCACAGAATATCAAATGCTATAAGAGTTAGACCCTCCTGGAGCTCTGAAATCATTTCAGTTGGCTCATTTATTTAAGCCTTTGCCGTCCACTTGCTTGGAAGGTTATTTAACCCAATATTTGATGCCTTTGCCATATACTCTAAGTGATAATACGTTCTTTATGAGTAATAATCTTCATTTGAACAACAGAGAACCCATTCATCCTTTACTTCCTGCTAAAAATCTCTGGCTCTTTTTTGCATTCCTCTAATTCTATGCAAGCATCCTGAGCAGGACATAGAAACCAGCCTGTCTTAGCACTAGGTCGCTCTTTGACACTATCGGGTACCATTCCATATAAATTATAGACCCATTCCCTTCAATTAAACAGAAACTGGGTTCTTTTGTATCATTAGTCACGAAGTTAGCAACACTTCATCTCTATGCAGGCTGGATACACAGCTGGGGACTAAACTGAATTTTTAGTTTGTTCCACACTAACACCCAAGAGCTTCATAGAGGCTTTGCTTATGAGCATGGAATGCTCTCCCCTGAAGCCAGCTGGGTCAGCACAGGAGGGGCTGACTAGCAGAGACCGAGGATTGAGACTGAGAAGGTCAGGCGGGGCAGCAGCTGCGAGCTCACCTGGCAGGGTGGCGATGGGGACAGGCGCAAGGGGTGCAGTCGTGGGCCGCGCCGGTCACCTTCCCGTAGTAGCCGGGAGCACACAGCTCGCAGTGCTCCCCAGCCGTGTTGTCCCTGCAGCTCTGCAGTTCGGAGTTTCGGAGAGGGAGAAAAACGGGACATGGTTAGAAGCCGCGCTTACGGGGTGACAGCCAAGCACGCCACGCCTCCTGTCACCGTGCGCGGCTTCCTCTTTCCTTTTTCCAGTTCTCAAGGAAGGAGCGGCATGTTTTCAACTTTTAATTCCTGGAAACCATTTCACCTCTGTGGCCTTTGTTCTTGCCAACACCGCACTCCTCCAACACAGCCTAGACAGGACCAGCGCATTCGTCCCAAGGAAAGCAGACGCAGGGCCCAAGGCACTCGGCTTTCAGGACCTCAAAATGTGGATCTAAAGTATGGGGTGACCCAAGAAACGACACGAGCTCTGCCTGGCTTTGGTGATCACACGCCCGGAGAGGGAGCAGCAGATTTAGGAAGTAGGGCGGGAAGAAAACACATGGGCTTAGAGCACCACCACCTGTTCTGCAATAACCAAGGAGATAGCCAGCAAGACAGCTCAGCAGCCCAGGGCCTGCCCGGCAAGTGCAAGAGTTGTGAGTTCAATTCCTGGTGCAATAACCAAGGAGAGTCCAGGGAGACCTGGTGGCTGCAGTTGGACCTGGGGTCTTGCTATGAGAAAAATACAGCAGTTTCTAAACTAGGAGACCACGAAACTGTCATCCGGTGTTGGTCCTGAATCTTCTCATGCTCTGCGTGTCTCGGTGCGTCCGAGTGATGGGCGGGATGCAGGCCACGGCCCCGAGTGAGTCCCCACTGCCCTCCTTTCCTCCTGGGCAGCGAGGATGATGGAGCGGTAAACCTTCAGGAATGTTTAAAAAGCTACGCTTAAAGTCCCTTTTATATTTAAAAAACAGCCCACTACTGTTCTGCTTCACCTTACACTCCTGTTTCAGCGGATCAAAAGTGGCCTCACAGGGATCCAGTTGGCCCCTCCAAGGGACATGGCTTCAGAAGTGACATGTGCAACCTCTTCCTTAAAACACTCCAGGATGCTTGCTTTACAACACAGCCCAGCGCTGACAGGGAACACATGCTGGGGCAGATGGAAGCAGAGTTCCAGGTTTTCCATGGCTGTCGTCCACTGTGCATGGAAAACTCCCCCTAGCGTATGATGCGTGGTGGGCGTCCTGGTTTCCCAGGTCCTAGAGGACTGAGGACCAGCTGCCCCAGTGAGCGGTGGAAGAGCAAGGATGGACAGAGGGTGGGATGCACTAGTTGCTGTGGGAGATGCACACAGCACGCCTGCCAATGTCTCTGCCACGTAAAAAGGCTCAGCTACATCTCTTGCAAATGAATGGCAGGGAACAGCCATGGCAGAAGGACTCTGGGATAGCTTCATGGTCTTTGGTCTTTCCCTTCCAGGTCTTATCAAAGCCAATGCCTTTTTTAATAACACCGAATGTCCAGTGATGCAAAGCAAGGGGACTATTTTATATACCTGATGACAGAATCAGACGCTTAGACATCGTGGTGCCCACCCCCATAATAGATAGCTGGAGACTGTATTAAAGGGAAGTGAACTGTTGCGCTGAACCACAAGAGGAATTTCTCAAGGAAAAGCCTCAGGAGGGAAGAGACAGTCTGATCTCAGACAACGAAGAAGAAGCGGTGAGAGGATGGACTGACGGGAAGAATGTAAGGTTTCCAAGCTCAGACGACACTCAAGCTGTTGTAGAGACAGAGCCCCTCGAGTTACAGAGGGCAACCCCCATGGGCTCCTTCACACTGTAAAGGTGTTGGGCTCTACAGATGAATGGCAACACGGACACCTCGGGCTGAAGGACAGAAGAACGAGCATTCTCCATGACCACCAGGCATGGACACAGGTGGCACAGCCTGCCCGGGCACAAGCCAGTCTCTTAGGACACAATGGAGACAGACTGGAGTACGTAGTTCTGCAAGTGAAGACGCTGCTGCTTCTCGTGAACAAATCCCAACTACTGCTTTATCTCAATGGCTCCACAGAAGAAAGCTGTAGCAAGAGGTGCATGATCCCAGGGACCTACGTCCAGGGATGATCAGAGCTGCCCAAAGGTGAGCTGCCTGGAGGAGAGCGCCCCACCATCGTGGGTATGTACGAGGCCATCGCCAGGGCTGGATGTTGTTGAAACTTAAGATGCAAAAGGGTTCTGACAAGGACTGAGAGACACTGCAACCCAGAGAGCCTGCGCTTTCAGCACAGACATGATCGTCTGTGCAAGGGGCACCGGTTATAGGGACTGATGATAAATGGTCACGGTGAGTGAGGAAGTCACTAGGGAAAAATGCAGGATGCAGACCTGTCAGGAGGAGAAGCAGGGATCAAAACGTGTTCTGCTCAACACTGTGAGCCTGGAAGAGAGCAGTCTCCACACAGCATCCGTGTCCAGCCCTCTGATGTGCGCGTGGCCTTTGTCAAGACTACCATATCAACTAAGGGGCCTGGGATGGGTCTCTGGGGGGTTCCTGGCATCCGGCAAACTGCTGCCCCAGAGCCCCAAGGATTTCTGCCTGTGTTTACCCCACGGAGACTTCTTGTGTGGTCTAAGGAGATTGCTCTCATGCCTTGGGTTGAGCAGGTTGTGTTACTTCTAGTGTACACATCAATAGATCGGTGGTCTGATAAGTTCCGTCTGGTAGACTTGGGCCAGGAAAGGTAAGGCGATGATTCAGTGTCCTAGGAATAACTCATCTTGTTAAAGCTACACCGAGGAAAAGGCGAAGCATGGAAGAACTGACAGGTGTGACCTCACGCCCAAGACTGGGTCAAGGCACCGTCCCAGCTAATTGCATCTAATTCCATCTCACTCTGGTTGCCTGAAATCCACTGCCCTTAAATCCTTATGTGAGAACTTCCGCTTCCTCTCTTAGGTCTTTGAATTTCCTGGAGTGTGAGCGATGAGAGTGAACAAAGGGTTTTTCCAGTGTCGCAGCCAGGTGCACTCACCCAGCCGGGGGCACCCTACCCTGCAGGACCAAGAGGCCTCTCACTGCTCGCAAGCAGCGGAGTCAGCAGAGCTTCCCTCGTGCCTTCATCACAGCGGAAGATGGAGCAGCGCTTCTGCCTCTGACTTCATCTGTGCGCGTCACCTCCGTGCACAATGGGCTGCCGATGGGGCCGAGTGTGGCTGGGGCCAGCAGGGACCCAATTCAGTCTGGTTCCCCGTGACAGGGCCCTACCCCAGCTCCAGGGCTCACGTAGGTCTCCCTCCTGATCTCTCTCATTTCCCTTCCATGACTTCTGCCAGAGTCGCGTGAGTCTCTGCGGAATTCACTCAATGACCAATGCTCCCATAAGTTACCGAGGAGGATGGGATGGTAGCAGTCTGGAGCATCTGCTTATTTCACCTCAGTCAGTGCTGGGAAACATAAGCAAAACCATGGGCACAAGAATTTGCCCTCAGTCATGGCCATGAAGCTTCTGTCTGAGTCACTCAGTCATTCCCAGAGCCTTCCCCATGTCTCCAGGACCAAACTTGGGTCTAGGCAGGGCACTGGGAAGAAATGTGAACTGTGACATGAATGACTCACTGTCATCGTCCAGTGGGTACTGTTTCAGAAATGCAAGGAGAGGGCGCTACTTTCCACAAAGAAGCAAACAATCTATGTTGCATGAACCTATTTCAAAATCTCTCCAGGAGTCTTCGGACTCTGACCTAAAGTTCTCATCTACTTTGACTCCAGTCCCCCGTGCAGCAAGTAGAAACCAGACCCGGTCAATTGACTCCCAGCCACGCCCACTAACAAATTCAGCGCAGCATAAAACTGATAAAAGCATCTTCCCTGACAACCTCAGACCATTTAGCTAAGTCCCTCTGAAGAAAATATACAAGGTGATCGAAATATATAGTGAATGTTTAAATTTTTAAAAAATATATTATAGTCAAGACATACTGCCACCAGTTCAATCCTTCCCCTAGCCTTGGACACACTACCTCATGCTTGCCACTTTCTGAAGCAGTTCTACAAATCCTTCTCTTACCTTTACGAGGTGTGATCAAAATAAAGCGAGGCCTGCGGCAAGCGCCGTCCAACAGAAAGGCAGGCTCACAGAACGTGACACTGTCCTCACCTGCCTTATTCACTGCCTTTGGTGCCGTGTAACCTTGGGCTCCCCAAGTTCAAGAGGATGGTGAAAGGTGAATGTGAATTCATTCAGAACATGCAGGCAGCCAGGACAGCGCGGCTAAAGACAGGAAAGAGGACGTGCAGAACCACTTCAGAAAGTCGCAAGCACCCTGGGGTACGTGTGCTTGAAGCAAGGGAGAGTGTATTGAGGGGACTCGTGGGAATGTGGCTCTTTCTGAAATAATTTTTTCACTTTAAGCAGTCCCCACAGTGCAGGCTCACATCTTCCACGGTATACTCAGGTACATCGCAGGTCTCGCTGTGCCAAGGACTGGTGACTACAGAGCAGAAACGGGGCGCTCAGTGTCTACACTGGCTGCAAGCCCAGGCCGGCACCCGCACGCTCACATACCAGGCACTTCCCAGTCTCGGGGTCACAGGCGTCACTGTGGTTGCTGCAGCTGCAGGGCACGCAGGGAGCGAGCAGGGCCCGGGATTCTCTGCCGCCGCCTCCTGGGAGCTTCTGTCTACGGAACCCAGGGGCACAGTCCTGCGGGGGCAAAGGGCACAAACAGTGAGCTCTCCGGCTAACCCAGGGGGGCCCTGAATCCACTCCTCTGGAGAAGACAGGCGAGCAGACGACAGGTGAGTGGGCGGCGGTCACCAGCCAAGGTCAACACTCCAATCTCCAGGGCAAGACTGGTCAAACCACAGCGAGGTGCTACCCACGCCCCCGGGGCACTTCCTGTGGAGGCAACAGGAAGTCACAAGCACTGCTGAAGGATGGGAGGACCAGAGCCCTTGGCACTGCGGGGAGGACACGAGATGCCACAGAAACTGCGGAAAACTAGATACCATACAGTCCAGCAATTCCACGTCTGGGTGCACATCCAGGAGAACGAATGCCGGCATGGGGAGAGGTATTTGCACACCTTGTTCATAGCATGTGACTCAGAACAGCTAAAAGATGGAAGCAACCCAGACGCCCACGGAAGGGGTCAACAAACCAAATGAACATGTCCATACGATGGAATGTTCTTCAACCTTCAGAAGGAAGGACAGTCCGTCACATGCTATGACCTGGGCCGGCCGTGAGAACATTACACTAAGAAAAATAAGCTAGTCACAGAAACACAAATGCTGAGGGGCTCTAGTCCTATGGGCAGCTAGGACAGAGAGAGCAAGACACTTGCTTTCAGGGTGGGAAGAGGCCGAGGGGTGTACTTTTAGTTCAGCAAGGCAGAAAGCGTTCTGCAGACCGGCTGCACACCAGCATAAACATACAGAGCACTCCAGCTCCATATTTATTTATTTATTTATTGAACATACAGAGCATGCCAGCTCCATATTTATTTATTTATTTATTTATTAAACACACAGAGCACTCCAGCTCCTTATTTATTTATTTATTAAACACACAGAGCACTCCAGCTCCTTATTTATTTATTTATTTATTTATTTATTTAGTCTTTTGGACCTAGGGTCTCACTATGCAGTTCAGGCTGGCCTTGCGCTCACTTTGTAGCCCAGGCTGGTCTTGAACTCACAATGATCGTCCTGCCTCTGCCTCCCGAGTGCAAGGAATACAGGTGTGTGCCACCACGCTTGGCTTAGCTCCATATTTAAAAAGACAGGTAGATGGTAAATGTGGTGTTAAGTAGATTAAACCAAAATTTTGCACTTTTTTTAACTGAGAAAGAGAAAATGACACAGAGGCCTATGCGTTCTGTTCTTCACACAGAGCGGCCAGCAACAAGCACAGCTCAACTCCAAACCCGGCCAGAGGGTTTCCCTGGAGATCCCTACCTGACAGGAGAAGCCAGCTGTGCCGGGAGGACAGACACACTGCTCGATCTGCGACGCTACCTCCCCCACGGGGTGCTGGCCCCCGGCCTCCGAGGCAACTTCCATCGAGATGTTGGAGATTCTGTGTACCACAGTGCGCCAGGGAAAGCGGAAAGGAATCATGAACACTTGAAGCATGTGACAGAAACGCGCCAGGCAACACACATTTGCGTATGTGTTACGCCAGAGATTCCCTCCCAGCTTGGAGCAGCAGCTACTCAAGACCATGAACAAAGCCGGGCATGGTGGTGCACACCTGTAATCCCAGCACTACGGGAGACTGAGGTAGGAGGACTGCAAGTTGTAAGTAACCCAGTCCAGGTTACTTGGCAACTTGCCCAGACTCTGTCACAAAACAAAATATAGAAGGGGTCCGGGGCATGGCTCAGTGTGAAGGCCCTGGGTTCAAGCTGCAGAACCCCCCAAAAAAGATTATAAATAAAGTTAGTTCAGTGAAGTGCATCAGTGATGGCACTTGGCCAACACTTAAGAACTTAAAAATGTTATGGAAATCATACCCGAAAGACTACTCCAGATCTTTCTCTGGCTTGTTGAAGACTTAATAGTTGTCCTTGCGTGGTGAAGTGTTAATTGGGTAGGAGAAACATTCTTTATACGTCATTACAAAGAACTGGGTATGCAGCTTTCAAGTGAAGAAAACAGCATTTTAAAAAATATTGGGCTGGGGTTGTAGCTCAGTGGCACAAGTGCCTGCCTGGCAAGTGCAAGGTCCTGGGTTTGATCCATGGTACCAAAAAAAAATAAAAATAAAAAATCTTCATCTAAGATCCCACCCTGGTGGACTTACATGGTCAGTGGCTAATTTCATATTCACACACTCCATTCCATAATGATATTAATATTTAACCAGGTTGGGATAAGGAGCTGTGGTGCACATATTAGTGAACATGCTCATAACAGCAGTTAAATGCACCAAATTCTCTCAGTTCTGGGTCAAACAAGGAAAACAGAGTTCTAGAAGCTTCTTTACCTGCTCTGCTGTAGGCCTTGGCCGTAGGATGCCTTTATGAGGATGTAATCAATATTGCTGAGAACAGACATGAAATCTGCGCGGGTAACAGGTTCTTCAGAGACAGAATTAAAGTATCTCCAGAAATCCTGTGGATGAGCAACACATTCTGTTACACCCAAAGCACAAATTATCACAGGCATAGGACCTGACAGAGGACATGTTTCTTTCACAATTTTCCCTAGAAATTGCCTGGTTCTGGGTGCGCCGTCGAAGGTAACTGTCAAACACCTCCTGTCAGGGCCCCAGGAGAAGCCACTGACCGAGACAGGTCGGCCACGCAGTACCTGGGGGCTGAGGAGAGGGAACCCTGATGCCAGGGGCACAGCGACTCTGCGGTCCTGTTTCCACAGGGCAAAGCCTTGGGAAAGGATGCAGGACAGGAGTAAATCAGTGGAAACCGACCAGTGACTGACACGGGCCTCAGGCAGAAGTCGCCCCTTACCCGGGGACCCATTCCGAGAGCGCAGTGTGTCTACAGCCTCAGAGAGGAGCACTCCCTGCACACACTGTGCTTCTTCCTGCACTCGCATGCCTACGATGATGCTGAATTGATGAACCGGCCACAATGAGAGACGGACAATAATCATACAATAGAGCAATTACAACATTGTATTAACAACTGCCAGCACCTTAACTTGGGCCATTATTAGGTAAAGCAAGAGAAACCCGGACGGTGCGGGTACTGAGATGCCAGGGAGAGCACCCAGCGCATGCACACCGGAGAGGGGGGGGAGCCAGGGCAGCGTGAGATTTCCTCACGCAGTCTACACCTATGAGCTGTTTGTTTCTGCAATTTTCCATTCATCTAGGGACCTCAGTTGGCCATGGGTATTTGCAACCTAGAAATCAAAACTGCGCGTGAAGAAGGCTATGAGATTCGACAGACTTTGGGAAATGCTGCTGGACCCAAGGAAATGCCATCCGAGGCCTTGCTGCTCGTGCTTTTTTGTAGCTCGGAGCTTCCACTCCATCCACAGCGAAGTCACGCCAGAGCGCCGTGCATGACAGGGTCCCTGCTCACCTCCTTCATGCCCACTTCCTGATGCTGCCACACCCCGTTCTCCGGCGCGGGTGCATCCGTGTAGATCACTTGCTTCCTGGTCCGGCCTCCTTTGATGAGAACTTGCGGCTCCAAGTTGAAGGTCCCAGCTCCGCCAGAGGCATAGAAGGCCACGCTGAACCTCAGCTTGCCACTGTAGGCCAGGAGCTAACAGATAGTAGACACTTGTTTACTTCCCTGGTGTGCTCTGGCTTTAAAACAGGTTATCGTCAGCCTATCAGAGAAATCTTGGATCTTAAAAATACATATCCACAGGCGAAATCTGCGCTCTGGATTTGCTTCCTTCAAACCACTCCCTTGTGAATTATTAAACCAATCAAAGCTGTAGTGCTTGATGATACCAACAATGGTGAGCTCCTATGTAAACCAGTGTAGTAACAATTCTAATTATTTTCAAGCTCCTTTGGAGTAACAATTATCCATCCATAGGAGCACTGGAGGTATATTTGCAAATATTAAAAATCAAGTTCAATTCACACATAGACTGTGATTCTATAGATAAACAGAAATGGAAACTGCACCTTCCGTGGTTCTTTCATAGTAGGGTTTCTCCCTCCTACCCAGCCCGGCCAAAATGAGCTGCCTTCTTGGGACGGGTTTCCCAGGACCTTGTATCTAGCCCTGTATCGAGTGTATACTTAAAAAAGCAATATATGTTTGTTGAATGACTGCTTTAAAAAGGAAGAAAATAATATGATTTAAACTTTCAAAGATTTAAAACAATGATGAAAAGATTTATAGCTCCAGAATTTGAGGGGAATTTTACGTGTTAAACATCGCCTTCCCCACCTAGAAGAGGGATTTAGTAACTTTGCATGCTAAGGGCCGGCCAGCACAGAACACCGAGGTTTTAAGCTAACATCGCCATCCTGGAGGAAGGCAGCCCCGTGTGCCCTCACCTGGTCTCCCTGGAACTGCTCCGGGAGCCGCCAGTAGAACGGCTCTGTGTGGATGTGCTGCCGGATGGTTGTGGCGTCCAGCAGGATGTCGGGGGCCTGGTGATACACACCCTCGGTCGTGCCGGTCACATTGCTCTGGGAAACCACGCGTAGGAGGGGCTGATGGGCGCCCAGGGTCACCTGGTCGTGGGGAAGACACACTTGAAACCTGGAGTTAAGCACCCGAGTCTGCTCGCCAGACTCCAACAGCGTTTCCCACACCAGCAGCTCTGTGATCAACACAGGCATAGTGAGGCTTCTCCTGAGAGTAAACAGCTGGGTTCAAATGAATGACAAGGGTCTCACACGACTGCATTTAAGGTCAGGGCTTTGGGGTACTGGGGCAAAACTTAGAACCAGAGATGGCTAGGGTGCTGTGGCTTTAGCTTGTCCCCACCCAGCCTCACAGACAGGCTGGTATGGGGCAAAGCTGAAGCTGCCTTGGTCCCCGCTGCAGTGGTTTCCCTGGAGAGCAGAGGCCCAGCTCCGCTTCCTGTAGGGAACCACTCTGAGGCCGTAAGGCAGCAGGGATGGACATGCTATGAGCAAAAAACACGGTGGATGTTTACTTTAAAAATGTACAATGGAAGACACATTATCAGGAATCCTCCTCAAACAACTCCCCGTCACTTTGCACACCCTCATCCCATGTCCCAGCCACTTTCCACAGCAGCTCTGCAGTCCTCTTTCCCGAGAGTCTAGCTGTGCTGTCCTGACTGCCTCAGTGTCCTGAATGGATTCAGAACGCTCCCCTTTCAGTCATTTTGACTTTGGGGAAGGGCCAGAAGTCACACGGTGCCAGATCCAGTGAATAAGGTGGATGAGGATTTGACAGAAGCTGTCGTAAACATTTGATCAATGGTGTTTGATGTTTAAATAAAACATGTGCTGGGGCTGGGGATTTAGCTCAGCGGCAAAAGCGCCTGCCTGGCAAGCGCAAGGTCGTGAGTTCGGTTCCCGGTACCGGAGAAAAACAAACAAACAAACAAACAAAAAATAAAAATAAAATAAATAAATAAATAAATAAATAAATAAATAAATAAATCATGTGTTACAGTAAAAAGACAAGTTGCCATTAGCCCCCTCAGGACACCCCCAGCACTTTGAACACACCGTATTGTTCCCAGCAATGTGTCTTTCATTGTGATAAGATTTTTAAACAATTTAAACATTAACTGTATTTTCCCATCACCCCTTCTAAGTACTCGGCATCTCCCCTCCCTGACCCAGTTCCCAGGGTGCCAGGGTTAAAATGCCTGACCCTTGTGCATGACTTACTGGGGTTCGCACGTAACCCTCCAGCTCCATGCAGATGTGCGACAGCCCAAAGCAGAAGCAGGGGGTGCAGCCCTGGGGGTCATCAGCATGCAGGGCGAAGGTGCCGACACGACACTCGCTGCACTGGAGGCCGATGACATTTTCCTGTGGGGAGTGAGGAATGGCTCATTAGGGGCCCGAAAAGACAGATGCGCTTTCTGTGTACAGAGAAGAGGTGGAACACAAACACCATCTGAGACCCCCAGACATCGGAGGTGAGGCCCCCTCGACCAACAGTGTTCTTGCAAAGACTCGGGCAGGGACTCCAAGTACGGTGCATGATCAGGATCATTCTAGGAGCTTTGGGAAATATAGATTCCCTTATGTTTTCTGAAGACAGTCTCCTGGGATGCCGGGAGATCTGCCTGGAGTCCTCCAGTGATTCCTCTGTGTGTGTGTGTGTGTGTGTGTGTGTGTGTGTGTGTGTGTGTGTGTTTGTGTGCATGGTTGTTGCCAGGGATGGAACCTGAGGCCTCACATACATGAAGCAAGCATTCTCCCACTGAGCTGTACCCCCAGCTATTTTGTTTTATTTTTAAAATTTATTTTATGACAGTTGTTGCTAAGTTGCCCGGGCTGGCCTTCAACTTGCAATCCTCCTGCCTCAGCCTCCAACTGCCTGGGATGACAGTGTGCACCAGTGGACCTGGCCCTCAGGTGATTCTGACCTTCTTTCAGCAGGGAGAGGTGATTACTAAGGCAGCACTGATCCTCTGAGACCACAACCGTTCATTGAGATGCAGCAAGAAAAACATGGGAAGGATGTCCCAAGACTCCCAGGCCCTAGAATCTCCGGGGCCTCCCCCTGCATCCCCCAGCCAAACGTCAACCCCAACCCACAAGCCTCCCTGCACAAAGGCCCAGAGAAGGTGGCCATGCCCTCCTGGTACCAAAGCCCTTCAGGAAAACCAGTGGATGCTCGTGAGATTAAGACGATGCCGGACTCTCACCTCCCAGAAAATCACACACAGCTCTTTCCCCTGCCCAGACAGGTGGGAGCATCGCTGCCTCCTGGCTCCGCAGTCACAGCCACCTCCAGCCCTGTGCTCTGTGTCCCTCAGTCGGGCTCTGGCCCAGGGGAGTGCACTGCGGAGCTCAGCATTTCCAGCAGTGCTGACAGCGAGGCTTGTAACAAAAGCTGGAGATTCCCCGCAGGGGTCGCTGCGGCACACGCAGAGTGAGGAGCGCGAGGCCGTAAGATCAGAGCGTTCACCCGGCTGTGCATGCAACAGCAGGAGCCCAGAGAGAGGGACAGAGGCAGACGGTGCGGGGAGCGGGTACCTTGCAGGAGCAGGCGCCGGATTCCTCCGCGCAGCTGCAGACACGCGGGTCCGGGCCGCAGGTGGAGGCCACCGCCCCCCTCGGGTCACAGGCACAGGGGGCACACTCCGGAAAGCCCCGGTATCCCGGGGAGCACCGGTCACAGCGCTGCCCGCCGAACGCGGCCTTGCAGGGGCACTGGCCAGACAGCAGGTCGCACTGAGAGCCCGAGGAGCCCTCGCGGCTGCAGCTGCAGGCCTGCGAGGGGAGGGAGAGAGCAGGGGCTGCGGATGCCGCCGCGCACGCGGGAGTCTCCGACAGCGGGTTGACGGGACCGAGCCCGTCCGTCCAGAGCACCTGCCCCGCCACCGCGGTTGTGAACACAGAGCCCAGACACGCTGGGCCAAAGCCAGGAGCCAAATGAAACACAGCCGGTCTGAACAGCCTAGAAAAATTACTGCAGGGGGCACGTAAACCTTCCATTGCTTCCAACACAAACCGCACCCAACCCAGTCTAACAAAGTTACCAAAAACCGGACGTCGCCCAGATTGGACGCAAGCCCCCAGTGAAATGGGGACAACTTCTCTTGGAAAATAGTCCATGTTGCAGGTATTCAGAGGCTTCTGCTATGGTGTATGTCCAGATGCCCGCCCTAAAACCTCCGGTGCTCGTGGGGGGCTTTCGGAAGGTGAGTGGGTGGGGCTCAGAGCTGACTTGCTGTAGGAGGCGGGGTCGGCCGGAAGGGGCTGCCACTGGGGAAGGGTGCGCCCGTCTCCCGGCTCCCCTGGGTCTCTCTGCCTCCTGTCCCCACGGCCTGAGCAGCTCTCTCTGCCAGCCCTCTCTGCCTTGGCGCCAGCTGGTGGACTGAAAGGTCCACCCACCGTGAGCCCAGACAAAGGATAAACCTCTCCCCTTTGAAGTTGCTGGGGTCAGGTATTCCGTCCCAGCAAGGAGAAGGAGTTTATTTACTGACCGATGGGTCGATTGATTGGTGATTGACTGAGACGAGGTCCCACTGTTACCCACACTGGTCTTGAGCTCCCGCCTCAGCCTCCCACGGAGCTGGGCCTACAGGAGAGTGCCGCTGTGCCCGCTGTACCGTGCTGTGGACGCAGCTGCGAAGCTCTCCCACAAGCTAAGCACAGCAACTGGACAGGGAAGCGGGGCCGAGCAGCGGGAGCTCCGGGCGAGAGGACGTGTGAGGCGCACCCACCTGGCACCCTCGCTCCGCGCCCCAGCCCCAGTGCTCCGCCTCGCACTCCTCGCACTTCGGGCCCCGCGTGTGAGGGGCGCAGATGCACTCTCCGGACTCGGGGTCGCAGCTGTTCTGAGTGTGGGCACAGCTGCAGGCTGGAACAGAGAGGGGTCCTCACAGGTGGGGTGTATGGCATCGCCGGGTGGCAGCACAGCTGCAGACAACCCAGACCGGGCCCTGCACCCTGAAGACTTCTCGCCACCCCGGGGCCCTTCTGGAAGGGAGGGAGCTGGGCCAGCGTGGGGACCTGGAGAGCAGACCTGATGGGGGAGGACACCCGGCCCCCCCCACGTCCCTGAGCATAACGACCTGCTGTCATTTCACAGACGAAACGAGAGCTAAGTGAAGGTAAGAGACAACCTCAGCTCACACGAGCAGGGGCTCAGGGCTGGGACCAGCGCTTACACCTGTGCCCAACGGCCACCGGAGAGAGGAGGTCCCAAGGGTGAAGAAAGGAGGTCCCCGAGGCTGGGCCAGGCCAAGGGAGGCCCCGGGGAGCCTGGGACAAGGAGCCGGTGAGGACGCGGGCTTACGTGTGCAGCCACCATCCTGGTACGCGTAGAAGCCGTGCGAACAGCGGTCGCACCTTCTCCCGGCGACGCCCGGCACACAGTGACACTGGCCTTGGTCCGTGCACTCGCCCGAGGTGGAGCCTGCCGCACTGCAGTTGCAGGCCAGGCAGCCGAGCCCAGAGTCCAGCCCGTAGTAGCCGGGCTGCAGCACGAGAGGGGAAGTGTCCCGTGAGCCGGGAAGTGAGCACGGGAGCAAGGACATCTCCCAGATGACACGAGGGTCACCCCTTAGAGCCTCCAGGGTTCGTGGTACCTCCAGGCCTCTGAAAGTGGAACTTGGGAGGCCACGCCCAGGGAGGACGTGTTTTCTCAGTTACGAGTTCAGTGACAGCAATCAAGTGGCACGCAGGGGGCAGGGAGCTTCTTACCAGGCACTGGTCACACCGCTGTCCCGTCACGTGTGGTCTGCAGTCGCAGCGTCCGCTCTCAGGATGACACACACCGGAGAGGGAGCCGGTCTCGTGGCAGCCGCAGGCTAGTGCACACACAAAGGACACGCTCACGGTCACGCGGGGCCAAGGACGGCAAGGTCGTTTCACGCCCAACAGCATCACCACAAGCACAAATATACAGAGAGAGGGAGGGAAAGACAGAGGCTGCCCAAAAAATGTGAGTATTTCAGAAAAAGAAAAATAGTACGATGTTTTCTCAATAGATGGTGTTATCCTTATATGGGGGGCCCTAGGGCATGCCATGTACTGCAGAAAACTCACTACACCGCCGGCCCTCGAGAAAAACTTGAAAATGCACAAGCAGCGATCTCACTGACTGCAGTTCCCGAACTTTGAGCACCCCTTGCAATTGTAGAGGTCAGAGGCAACTTGTATTAA
>NW_004955402.1:4301691-4339737 GCF_000276665.1 Chinchilla lanigera | reverse complement strand
CTTTGCAATGACTAAAATTTTAACATTTTTCTGAAGGGTAAGCCAAAATAGGGCTGACTGATGGAAGCAACCATCTGACAGAAAAATATTGAAGCTATTAAGATAATAATAGATAGCAATATTGAAGCTATTAAGACAATCACTAGCAAACTAGCTTGACGAATTTCATGCCTGCTGTGAAACTTTTAAATGGAGCTACTGCTGTGTACTAGCATATTTCTATTGAAAACATCAATGGTGATTTCAAAATCAATTTAGCTATTCATTTTCATTTCAAACGTGCACATGGTTACTCCTTTCATAACTGTTATAGCATAATCTAGATAATGTATGCATTCATATTTTATTTCATAACTTAATAAAGAATACTTCCCTATTCTGTTGTGAATGATTTGTGGTTTCAAGGAAGACATCGCAGATACAATATTAATATATAAAGGACAAAGCTCCCCACTGTTTCAAAATGAGGCAAGTTATCTGGTCCAAAAAATGTCAGACCGAAATTCAGGTAACTGTCCATTCGTGCTTTGTATTACTTAATTTTCATAATATCTGATACATTCACTGAAAAAATATGCCAGTGAATGCTTAGACTCAGACAATGTACCTCAGTCCATAGGATACAGGTCTAACCAGAAAGTCTGAAAGCTGCGGTGCTTTTGGAAATCCGAAATTTTCCGGGCACTGACAGGATGTCACAGTGGACACATGCGACCCATCACAGTGAAAATGCAAGGGTCCTGTAAGTATTGCAGCCGGTCACTGTCAGGCTGCCTGTAGGGAAACTCAGTGGGTCTCACGGTAGACTTGGGTCCTGCTTTCTCAAGAGATCTTGTTAGGTATGTGCCTATTCTTAAATCTGAAAAACACCTGAAATTCTGGACACTTCCAGCCCCGAGCATTTCAAAGAAATGACGCTCGGCCTAGGTAACCTTGCAGGAAGAGGACAGCGCTGTGGACTGGCTCAGTGGCCAGGCAGGGGCGCTGGAATCCAGCCGCCCTACGTGACCCAGGCCGGAGGGCCAGGTCACAGGGCCGCTCTCACCTTCTGGTTTATGGGGGTACGCAGGGCAGTGTCACCCCTTCGGCAGGAAATGCTGGGGCCCCTTCTCCGCAGCCTTCATCCTGCAGCCAGGCTGCGTGCACCACTACCAGCTCTCCGCGCTCAGCCGGCGCCCACCAAATGCAGCCGCGCGCACCACACAGGCGGTGCACCTCGCTGGCCCTGACACCCTCTCTCTCAGCAGGTCCGCCCACTCCACTCTTGCTCTGCGTGTGTTCCCCTGGCCCCGAACTCTAGGGCTGTGCGCGCTGCTAATTCCGTGAGCAGATTTCAGGCTGCATCTTACTGGCTCTGTGTTGAAAGCAACCCGATGAACTCCCTCTCCCTGGAACTCTAAAGCGGAGGGTGCAGCCGCAGAAGACCGGGGCAGGGCAGTAACCCGTTTTCAATCCTTTAAAGCCTGTCTAGATGTTTCTGTATCTCTAGCGCCCTCTTGCGTCTCCATGTTGTAATGTCAGAGGAAGACCTGCACGGACATCAAATACTCAAAACTCACAATGGAGTTTCCCCGAAAATAACAGCCAGCAGGAAAACTAGAGATGAAAACCACGAGCCCCACCCACCTATCCTCACTTGCCTGCTCTTGCTTGCTGGGTACTCTTTAAGGGGGGAGGTGACGGGGCTGGTGGGTTCGATCTCTAGTTTAAGGCTGATTATTTCCTGGCAGCTAGGTTTGATTTCTGGGTAAAGCGGGAATTCACGTTTTTTTATTCACTCACTCCTTGTGAAAACAATCCGAGGGCAGCATGGCCCTTAGGGCTCTCCTGTCGCCTGTGCATGGAAGCCTGCTTTTCTCAGTGAGTGGTTCTGCTCCACACATACTTTTAAGGCTCCACGGAGAATTCAGCAAAGCGACTCGGGGGTCACGAACAGACCCCCAAGGAGGGACCTACACCTCGCCTTAGTCATTTCGGGGTGGTAGTCGCCGTTTCCCGCTCTGCATCCTCAAACCCCTCCTGCAGCCGCGCCTCAAAGGCGGCGGCCGGAGCGCCAGCCCTTGCTGCAGCGCGGAAGAGTGAGACCCTGGGTCTGCACTTGGCCGAGCGGAGCCTCGGGGGGACCCCAGCCGCCTCCCCGGGACGGGGCCCACGGCGGAGCGCCGTGACCCGAGATGGACGAGACCCGCGGGCGGGAACGACCCTGACCCCATGCCCGCCCACTCACCGCGACAGTTCTTGGCGGTCACGGCGTCTCCGTAGAACCCGTCCGCACACCGCTCGCAGTGGGGGCCGGCTGCGTTCCCCACGCACTTCAAGCACTCCCCGGTGACCGAGTCACAGTGGCCGGGCTCGGAGGGGTCCACGTTGCCGCTGCAGTCGCACGGAACACAGGATCCCCCGGGTACTGTGGGGTTTCCATAGTAACCTTCTGCGCATCTGCATCCGGGAGGAGAAGCGGGCTGCCATCAATGCAGCTACCCAAGACATCAGCCCACTGGCGGGGACTCCCCAGGGGGTGGGTAAATCGAGCTGGCTCGTTCCCACAAGCTTCACTAGGGCAAGGGGGGCTCCAGGGTCCAGTAGCCACTGCTCCTCTGCCCGCGTGACCGACGTCCGTGCTTCCCACAGAGCACATGAACCCAGCACACGTGCAAGGGCTCCACCCCCGGCCACTCCGGACGTCACCAGCGCCCCACCCCGAGCCAGGGTCTGTTACTGAGACTCATGCACAGGAAAACAACACACTGCTTTCAGGCGCCAGAGGACTAATGCTAAATCAAGCCTCCTGTCACCTTCAGATCACGCAGAGCAGCAGGACATTCAAATGCCTGTGGCATAAATCCTGACTACTCCCTGCGGTTCTGGGCTGGCTCAAGCACTCCCGGAGGAGACGGGGCCCTGTTCCCCACACTTCCCCAGCAACGTTTAACATTCGCTTTTGACGGGGTACCTTGACTTTCCAATGCAACTCTATGCAATGGTAATCACACACCCAAGCTCCCAAACCACCCCGAACTACAGATTTAGAACTGATTGTGGACCTTTGCCTTCGCGTGCAGAACTGCACACTCATCCCCGTGCACATACGCAATAATTATGTGCTGGTTAAGAGTCGGAAGAAAGATCTTCACACATAAGCACTAGGAATGTACTGTGGACTGTAAAGCAGCGGCACCTCTCACACCAGGTTCCCGCGTAGCCCGGGGCGCACTGCTCGCAGACCAGGTCCTCCTCCTCGTCCAGGCGGCAGGTCGGGCTGAAGCTGCGGGCGGGGTGGAAATGAGGGAAACATCCGGGGAGGCTGTCAGGCTCCAAATGTAAACCTGTACTTTCCCTTGGTTCTGTGCTGGAGGCTGAACCCAAGGCCTCTGCCCGGAGCTGCACCCTCCTCTTTTTTATTTTGATGCAGGGTCTTGCAGAGTCATTCAATTGCCCAGGCTGGACCTGAACTTGCAGTCCTCCTGCCTCAGCCTCCCAGAGTGCTGGGATTACAACTGAGTACTTTCCACCTCACCTGTCCTTACAAATGAAGTTCCACAAGTCCTCAGTCCTTAGCCCAGGACTTAAGGAGTCCTTAGCCTCTGGCACCAGCCCCCACAGAGTCTGTTCTGTTCCCCATGCAGAGCTGTGGCCAAGAGCACTCCCTCGCTGCGCCCCGCCCCCCCGCCACTTCCGCTGGGGTAACTGGCTCCTGCCGTTGCCTGACCTCCTCCAGGAATCCAGCCAGGTTGCTCCTGGTGCCGCAAGCTCTTTCCTGTGAATCCCTGGCACTGATCGTAACAACTTCTTCAGAGTCCCAGCAAGCAGGGACTAGGGGGAGGTGCATGCCAGGCCCCGGAGGAGCAGTGGCCCTGAGAGCGCCCACTAGTGGCCGGACGTGGCTGAGAACGCTGCAGTTTCCGGGGCAGGAAGCTGGGTCCCCAGGTCCCAGGGTGGCGCTCTTCTATTCAGAAGCAGGGGGACCTCAAGAAGTGCAAACTCTGGGGGAGTCCAGGGAGCTGCCTGGGTAGAGCGAGCTGCCACACTAGAGCTAGCCCGGCCCGCAGCCCTCTCTGGTTCCAGTCCCACTTCGGTGAACCACGAGGTCCTCACCAGACGCGGCACTGCGCCCTGGCCTCAGAGCAGCGGACTGACCCACCTGGCTGTCAGCCCTGCTCAGGGATTTCACTGCAGCAACCAGAAGCAGACTAACAGCACCACTTTTACAGTGAAAGCTTCAGGGCACAAGCAGGTGGGGACCTTGCTGGGAGCGGCTGACAGGTTCTGGCACTGGTCTGCGGGACACACAGACCCCAGCTGACACACAGGGCCACCCGCACGTCCTCGGACGGGGAGTGCACCTTCACGTGGCCACCCCAGGGCAGCCTCTGCTCCTACTGCTGGTCACACTCCACCTCCTGGGAGTCCCGGAGCAGCCACTCAGCCACCCCAGCCCTGCCCGCGGGGTAGCACCACTCCCTGCACCCGACGTGTGGGGGACGGGTCTCCAGGACAGTCTGACCGCATAGGGTCCCTGGGGCCAGCAGCCCTGCTGGATGGCCTGCGACTCAGAGCAGCTCCCCGCTACCCTGCAGCCCTGGGTCCCCTGCAGGCGCTCAGTAAATACGCGCTGAATCACCACGTGGCTTCAGACTTTTCATTCAGTCCCTAATTTTCATAGTTTGGTCGTTAGATCAAAATGCAGCGGCCCAGGGCCAACGAGTTACTCATCTCTGCGTCCACTCCCCCCGGGACTGCTGGTCGGAGCGAATGTGCGCGTGACGGAATGCTGAGCAGCGTTAGGCCAGGACACATGCGCACGTGTGCGTCCTGGGGACCGCGCACCTCCCCTCGCATCACTCAACGCGCAAGCTTGCTAAAAAGAGGAGGTTCGCCACCTCCACGTCTGCGCCGTGCATCGGCACCGGCTCCGACCACACTCAGCCCAGAAAGGCCGGCTCGGTGGGGACCCGGCCAGCTGGCCCGGCCTGATGTGGGGGTGAGGCTTACTTGTTGGAGGGCGTGGTGAGGGGGCAGGCACAAGGCTGGCAGTCCCTGGGTGTCCCGCGGGAAGGCGCCCCGTAGAAGCCGGGCAGGCACTGCTCGCAGTGGTCTCCGGTGGTGTTGTGTGTGCAGCCCTAGAGCACAGGAGAGGAGTCAGGTGCAGGTGCTTTATGGATGTCCAGGTTCATCGACCGACAACTTGGAGCCCGAGGTTAAACACACAAACAGAGACAAAACGCTCAAACAACAGTCTAGCAGGATAGGAGGAAGGGTGACCCGTTTCCAGGTTAACTAACTTTTGAAATTGTAATTAGTGTAAAAAAGGAACCTGGGATTTTCTGCTCTGACCACATTAGAGCAAGCGGTGCCAGGTTTGTCCACCTGGAGGAAACAACAAGAGGCCGCAGCAAAGCGCGTCCAGCGGTGGTTTTAGACAACTGCACAGCAAGGAACCCAGTCAGGAGGAGAGGCCACCCTCAGAAGCAACTGGAGGTGGCAGATGGGGAACGAACTGCATTTTAAACCTAGCCGCAGGACACCAAGTTGTGCAAAAGCAGCCGGGCATCAGGGCGCCAGCGCTCAGCCTCCCCACTGTGGAAGTGAGACGTCCCCTTCGCAGCAGAGGACCAGGAAGGGGAGGGCGGTGGCGGTTAGACCCCGGCGACCAGAGTCCAGCTCAAGGGGAGGAAGAGCCTGACTGTGTGCAGCACAGCACTGGTCGTCTACAGCGATCCACGACTGACCACAGAGCAAGCCGGAGAGTCCGCAGGCTCCCGGCGTACAGAGACGATAAATGCGTGGGTGGACGGACGCGCTGCCTCCGCGATTTGATCGCTCCACGTTATACACGTGCATGAAATGACCACACTGTGCGCCGTAAGAGTGTACAGATACTATGCCGAAATATTTGGCGGCTGTCATGGGCATGCTCAGAGTGAAGAGAGGCGTAGACATGCTGACGCGAGAAGGGCTATTCAGGTACACTGAATGTGTGCCGCTCGTTAACGTGCACATATGTAGCATCTACTTATGTTTCACGTACACTGCGAACAGTAGTGCATATTTAATACATGTAGTATGTGCTCCCGTGCACACGTATTTACAGAAGCATGAGAAATGCACAAGTACACACCGGCTGTCACAGAAGCCACGGTGGCGTGTGCAGGACACACTGATCATGGGGCAGGTGTGTGGGGGCAGTGCAGATCCAAACAGCAGGGGGAGAAGTGTAAGAAGCAGCAGCGCCCCCGGTGGCCAGTGGGAGCCCTGCACCCTGGGAAAGCATCCTAGAGCCACTGCAAACCCCGGGTTCCTACAGACCCTTTACAACCTGAAACAACCAGAGGGTCGGCTGGCTTCCAGGCCTGCACGCTCCTCATTGCAGCTGGAAAACAAGCCCCGTCCTGTGCCTGCCCGAGATTAGCTGCATGCGTGTAAAGCCGTGTTCTGACACACATTGTTCATGAGAGGTTCTTTCATCCAAACTAATTGTACAGATACACGGTGCAGATGAGCATGCTGGTTAGAAGTTTTACTACTACTCCTGCGGTGTGCTGTGCCGCAGAAGGACAAAAGCCATGCCCTTCCACTGAAAAGACCTGACCCTCTGCATTTAATCAGTGGACAATGTTGCTGCCTTCATACTGCTTTATAATTTTGCCATCAGTAATTACTTTGCATTGTTTTACTAATAAAAAAAAAATGGGAATGATACACATCCCCTTTCCTGCAGCAGGTAGAGTGTCCCTTGGGATCTGAAGCAGTTTTGGATCTGGAATCTTTTGGGGGAAGAAGGAAATATTTTATTCACATAATACAATCTCTAGGGGTTGGGGCCCAACTCTAAGCATGAAATTTTTGGTTTCAGATTCACCTACACACGCGGCCGGAAGGGAGCATCGTGTCCACCTCCCCCTCTGATGCTCCTCCCAAGGTCAGGTGAGGAGGTGTCATGTTACCCTTCAAAAGCTCTCAGGTTCTGAGCACTGCACAGAGTATATGCTCAGATTAGGGATGTTCAGCCTCTTTCACTAAGAACCCCCACAAAGAAAAACCTTATCAAAAAGCAGGAAAAGTTTCAAGGTATGGGTTTGAATCTCCTAATTCCTCTTGAAGTCTCCAAAGTCCAGACCATCCTGTGTAGGAAGCAGTTTGTAAAAAATCACTTCTCTACAACCCCCAGCTCAGGGCTGAGGGGCCCAGGAGCACCCCGAGCCTCCGCAACAAACTCACAGAGCAAACGCCATGAACATCGCAGTCCTGCGCATGACCGTGGCATTCGCAGGGCTGACAGATCCCGCCGAAGAGTATCCCGTCCACGCGGTAGTAGCCGGGCTGGCAGGACTGCAAGAGAGGGGGCGACCGTGCGTGTGAATGCAACTCCTCACATCATCCCCTCTCCCACCCTTTGAAAAAGACACCGCTGAACTCGCCGGGAGCAGAGAAGTATATATCTTCATCAAGATCTCCTTTACATGCTGTAAACTTCACCAATTTCAAGGGTACAATTCAGTGACTTCTGTTAAATTTACTGAGCTCAGGAACCAGCTCAGAAATCTAGTCCCTTGTTGCATGAGAACGGCAGAAACAGTTACCCAAAAGCCTAGTTCTGTGCTGTGGGCAGCAGGCACCGCCAAGGTGTCCACCACGGTGGCCCCGAGCTAGATGTGAGGGCATGCTCACTCACTAGCTGGCATTTTCTTGAGAGGACTGTTTCTCTCAGCTTTGTATTCTGCTTATGTTTACTGCTCATTAAGGTCCCCACCCCACAACGAGCACACTCTTGTGCAGGTCTGGGCCACACGCATCACTGTAATCGAGCAAACACCACGGTGCCCTGTGTGTGGACAGGCAAGGCCACTCTTCCCTGTCACCCCACACGGGAGTGTCTTCACTGTCATCACAACATGAAGAGCAGCAGCGGCTGCCTCACAGACGCAGAAGTGGGACGTGGACAGCACAGCAGGGCAGTGTCTGTCCAGGGGATGCTCCAAGGCCAGGTGCGCACACCTCCAAGGCCAGGTGCGTAACCAGCTACCCAAAGCCCACAAGCACAAACGCCCTGAGACTTGGGGCTAACTGGATTCAGGATTAAAAGTCAGTGTATTCCCCTGGGGAGGTGATATTTTTTAAAAGAATTCTTAAAGAGTTTTTTAAGTATACAAAGGACGTAAGCACACGCATCTGCACAGACTCTGTGGAAGCCCCCAAACGTGTCCACGCCACTGGGCTCTTCTGGGCAGCCGCTGCACCAGCCCCAGGCCTGTGGGGACACAGGGACCTCATGGGTCTGCAGAGAGTCCCATGTCCTGCCTGCAGCTGCCCGCCTCGCTCAGCCAGGGGGGAAATAGTGGGTTCTTCTGCTGAGCAACGTCACTTGCCCAGCCGTAAGGTCGGCCTCCACATCCACAGCACCCTCACCCGCGGTTTCAAGCTACCATGGAACAAACCTATGCAGGGAAGGGGATATAGCTCAGTGGCACAAGCACCAGCCTAGCAAGTGCGAAGATCCTGAGTTCGATTCCCAATACCAAAAAAAAAAAAAAAATCTATGCAGGGAAAAAGTTGCACCTGTGCTGAACGCACATGGTCTTTTTGTTGGCATCGTCCCCTAAACAATGCAGGAGAACAATGATGTGGACAGCGTTTGATTGGACTGTGTATTACAAGGCATCTGGAGGTGATATGAAGCAGACCTAGGTTATAAAATACTCTGCCGTTTTATATAAGGGACACAGCAGCATGCACACCAAGGCACAACTGTATCAAGCTTCTCACGCCCAAAGGAGTCCGTCGTCCTGCACAGCAGCCCCTCTTCGCCCTCCAGCGGCCTTGGAGGGATCCGGCAGCAGCTGCTCCCCGCCCCTCCCCCAGTCTTGCTGGCCTGGCTTCTAGGTCCAGGTGTCCTTCCTCCAGGTGGCTTATGTCCTGCTTCACAGCCCAGGAGGGGGCAGGCACGGTCCATTCGCCAGTCACACGTTATGCACACAATGCTGAGAACCTACAAACTTTGCTGGACTTAAATACCCACAGTCACAACCTCAGAAGAGTTGTTGGTTCCAAAATAGGAAGCATAACAACAACAACAAAAAAGTTAAAATAAATAATCTCAAAGGCCAGGGATATAGCTCAGCGGCACAAGTGCCTGCCTGGCAAGTGCAAGGACTCAAGTTCGATTTCCGGTACAAAAAAAAAGTCAAAATAGGAAGCAAATAAATCAATAAACTGCAAGATATTTAAAATGGGATTATTCACCAATGGTTGTTACAACCACTGGCGAATTCCTACCATCTTGGCTAGTAAAACTGTATCATTTCTAATTTTTTTGTTTTTATTTTTATTCTCTTTAATGGTTTAATCAGTCTTGCATTCTTACATCTGGTAATCTGAGCAACTTTGTTGAAGATAAAATGTGTGATACAACAGCCATTGTTAATTCCTATCATTTTGTTCTGAAACCCTGTAGCATTTGTACTGTTGTTGTTTTGTTTTGTTTTTGTCTATGGTTGGTATTTTGGTATTGTTCTTTTTCTATTATTTTATTTATTTATTTATTTATTTATTTATTTATTTATTTATTTATTTATTTATTTTTGGTACCAGGAATTGAACTCAGGACCTTGTGCTTGCCAGCCAGGCACTTATACCACTAAGCTACATCCCCGGCCCTTATTATTCTCTTTAAAATAAAAAAATGGGATTATTCAATTAAATATCTACACCATGAGGTAGTAGGCCAACTTTTACTAACTACAAATCTAACGACAGGTAATGGTTCATAAAGGCAAATTCTAGATTAAATTGTCTCGCTTTGTAAAAATGAATGCCAAGAAATGACATCAATGACAAATGCTCATCATCACTGTCCGTCAGGGACGCATGGGAGGTTGGATTGCCCAGTGCCCCACAGCCAGATGGAGGTCACGTCCCAACACGATCACTTCCCAGCTGCAGCAGCAAGACCAAGGTACTGAGCCTCGCTGTGCCTCACTTGGCTGATCTTTGGAGGAGAAAGTGTCGGCACTGGGCAGCCACCACTGTCGTCAGGACTCGCCTGGTGAACGCACGGAAGGAGTGTAGAGTGCTGTCACACACACAGGACTTGCTCAGTAGGAGAGGGCTATTTCCAGTCTTACGTCCAAATAATTTCAGCACTTTCATTAATGGTTGCAAGTCCATTTTTCAGCATCCATGCATGATGGGTTCCAGGACCCCCAGGGACATGAAAACCCTTGACATTCAAGAAAGTCCCATATATAAAATGACATCGTATAGCAATGTAATCGAGTGTATATAGCCTACGCAATTCTACTGTGCACCTTACATCTTCTCTAGAAGACCTATAATACCTAATGCAATGTCAAGGCTTGGTAGATTGGCTGTTAAACTACACTATTCAGAGAATAATGAGGAGGAAAATGTCGGTAAATTTGCACAGGTGCAGTATTTTCTCTTCTGGAAGATATTTGATCTGAGTTGGTATAATGCACAGATGCAAAACCTGTACTTCCTGCCGGGTGTGGTAGCGCACGCCTGTAATCTCAGCACTCGGGAGGCTGAGGCAGGAGGATCATTGTGAGTTTGAGACCAGCCTGGGCTACAAAGTGAGTGCAAGGCCAGCCTGAACTGCACAGTGAGACCCTGTCTCAAAAAGACAAAAAAAAACCCACAAAAACTGTACTTCCTATGTGAGGTAGAGTCCACCATCCCAAAAAGGTAAAACAGCCAGGGGATGTAGCGGTCTCAGAATGGGCCTGGTCCGACACAAGTAACTGTAAGTGTTCAAAGGGTTGAGTTCAATTCTGCTTGGAAATGAGGCGTCTGCCATGGGTATTGTATACTTCTTGCCAGCAGGGCCAAGAGAGCTCCATGAAGTCAAGGCAACTTCCCAGGGCCTCAGCCCCTGCTGGCACAAGAATCCAGCTTTTTTAAACAGCATGATTTCTAGCTCTTACAACCCAATGAAGCCTCAACCAAACACTGGGTTTTAAAGTTAAAATTCAAATACTCATCATTACACCAGATTCAGTGCACCCTTTTCCCTCATAAAAGAACAGAGCAGGAAGACAGAGACGCAGGCGGTACCTCACAGGAGGTCCCCAAGTAGCCCTGGGGACATTCACAGTGTTCCACGTCAGTGGCGACTGTCAGGTCTATAGCATTGGGGCTTGCTACGTCCAGAGAGACAGAATCCAACCTACAAAGAGAGAATAGTTTGTGACTTCAGATGACACTTCTCACCTCAATGCAGATGGTTTCCAAAAGGATTTCAATCAAGCAAAATGGTCATGTGATATTTGTAAGTAACTGAAGACTTCCCCAACAAAAACTCTCAGGGAGCCAGCAATCATTATTCCCTGAAATTTCTCTGGTGTTTGTTGCAAAGATGTCTTATTAACTATAGATTGCCTATCTGGAATTGAAGCACTCCACAAAAATCCATCCACTGAGTCATCTTCCCGAAAATGCAGAGATGGTCCTTAAGTAGACTATGTTTACTGTAGTAGCATCCAATGTTTATGCTCAGCTGGGCAGTGCAGAAATGGGCCTCTTCCAAGTAATAAAATGACCAAGGATGGACACGTTACCTCAGATAACTTTGTAAAACTAAGTCTATTAATATCTAGACTGAGAACTAGATCCACATGGTCCAGGCCATTGCAAACTCTTCAAACTTATCTTAGAGATACTCAAGAGTGTGAACTAGAGGTCAAGACTGCCTCCTACTGGACACATTTTGTAGTGAACAACTAATCTTCCATCTCCAGGAGACCCACACTTACACCAATGACTTTTATGAGAGCTAGTTGCTTTAACTGTGTCCTTAGTACAACAGCTGTGAAACATACCATGGCTGAAATACACAATAACACTGCAGTCCCTTCACCGGAAGTACGCCTCCCTTTGATCAGGCACCTGTAAAGAGCCGTCTTCGCAGAATTGTAGTTGGCTCTGATGAGGAGGTGGGTCAGGTTGGCGAGCACGGTCATCAGCCGGTCTCGGTCAATCTCCCTTCTGGAGCTGTGATCCTGGAAGTTCTCCGGCAGGAGCCTCACCACGTTGTAGTACTCCTCATAGGGTTGCAAAGAGAGACCCTCCGCCTGCGTGCTTAGCGTGAGCCCGTTTCCCTAGCATTCAAAACAAGAAGGAAGGCACTTGTCACCACTGAACGATCAAAACAGCCACTGAACTGTGCACCAAGCAGCACGGCTTCCAGCTGTGCCAGCGTCCTGCGGCTAACTTGCACCGGTCTGTAAAGCGCTGGGTCCAGGATGTCTGGAGAAGAGCTGTGTCTGGGCTCCTTGCAGAGGGCTCTAAGAGCGAATCAATGCTGCAAGCTTGGCTGCTCGTGGAAAAGGTATGCACCTGCCCAGTTTTCATGAGCTGCCTATCTGACACTTTTAATATCCCCTTTTTTCTTTTTCAGCATGGGATATTGAACCCAGAGCCTTAGCACTGAGCTACATCCTCAGCACTTTTTAATTTTTATTTTGAGACAGGTTTTCTCTAAATTGCCAAGTTGCCCAGGGTAGGCTCAAACTTGCTATCCTCCTGCCTCAGCCTCCCAGAAGGCTGGGATTATAGGTGTGCACCACAACATCTGGCTTGACATCCCTAATCTTTAAAGAATAAAAGTGCAAAAAGTAGGGACACTAATGATACCTCCAACTCTTCCCGGAATCCTCCTTAACAAATGTGGGCACAGAGGTACTTAAAGTGGAAGGACACTAGAGAGAAGAACCCAAATGTGCCTCAAACCCTGAATGAGGCTGAGCTGGGGCTTTTCCCCACAAAAAGGGAGGGTTCACGGGCAGAAAGGTAGAGACAGAAGTGGGAGTGCACCTCCTGCCCCCTTGTTGTTGTCTGCCGAATGCATCCATGCATCCATTGGAGGAGGAGGCAGAAGGAAAGGGAGGGATGGCAAAGGCTCAAGCAGTTTCAAGGCCACAGCCCGAGCACCAGGGTTGCAGGGCGAACCACACGCGCGTGCTGTCTCTCTTCGGCCAACTCCAATGGGGCCCAAGACAGATTCCAGCACCCACAGAGTCCAGGCGGTGTCAGGAAGTCACTGCAGAATGGGCACTGGGCCATTTCTGAACACTAGGCTATCACCCCCACAGACCCTCAGCTCTACAGCCAAAGCAACGCAAAGACAGCAGTCACCTTGATGATGACGTCAGCATGAGACGTGAGGTCACTGTCCGCTGTCTCCACCAGAACATCGTAGGACACTGTGTATTTCAGGAACCCACCAAACGCAGTCAGCTGAAAAAGATACGTGAAAGTGAGAATGAGAGAGGTGCTTCTGACCCTAAGCGAACAGAAGGGGCTGCTAGAGCCCACTTAAAAATACCAGGCCCCAAGAAATGCACCGTGAAGCCAGGGAACAGCATATGACACAAGTGGTTTGTTGAATCTGAAATGCAGACTATCCCTGAAGATTATGCATGGAAGAAACACACACACTTTCTGAGGAACCCCAGTGAAAATGACTCTGAACTTGTTAATTACACACTGACTTTTCCTCAGTGATTTTGAGGAAGAGAAGTCTGATCCACAACTATAACTGCAGCACACTGACTTCCCCGCCCTGCTTAATAGAAAGCATCACTCCAGAGCTGCCAGTTAAAGGAAGGATCTCATTCGTCCTTCAGCGTAAAAGAGAGATTCTGTCCCTGATGGCTGGATCACGATGTAACACTCGGAACACAAACCTGCAATCCTACAATTGGACAGAAGATGTCAGGAGAAAAATAATTCATTGAACTTTGTTGATAAAATCACATTATAGAGTGTATGGTCTGCAATTATAATTTCATGGGAAAATCACCTTGAAAATAAGCACAGCTTCAGGGCCTGCACTCCTTAGAAAACAGTTACCACCATAACTGGAAACTTACCAAGCTACACAATCTCATTACCACCAAGGCACATGGTCACCTTAAAGCACACTAAACTAGCAAGTGAGTAGGGAGTTACGGGTACTGAGATGGTTCCTTCAAATATATTTTCTGACCAATCAGAATGGAGGAAGGGGCCTAAGTAAGTAATTGGGAGGGGGAATAAGAATTTGTCAGCAAAGAAAACAGCTTTCTGGGGCCAGGGAGAAAGCTCAGAGGCACAGTGCCTACTTGGCAAGTACAAGGTCCTGAGTTTGATTCCCAGGACCAAAAAAAGGAAAAAAATGAATAAAATGAAACAGCTTTCTGTGTTGTAGGTCACCCTTTGGCATTTTCTTAAAATTGAAACAGTAGCTGTCCTACCAGCTCCTGACTGCAAACATGAGCGACGGGCTCTCCTGATACCGAGAGCATCTCAGACCCATGCTGGGACCTAGGCTGTGTGTCTTCCCTCCACAGAGACTCTACCACTAAGTTCCCCAAGTGGGAATGGGATAGACACATCACAGAGGTCCACATGACCCAGGGACCCAGGAAAGGGAAGTACAAGGGTTAGGACTTCACATCTTAGACTATTCGGGAACTGGACGCAGAACCAAAGCCCATGTTAGGATGTGATCAAAAGCCAAACAAGAACTGCATAGTGCCGGGCGTGGTGGCGCAAGCATGTAATCCCAGCACTTGAGAGGCTGAGGCAGGAGAATTGTAGTGAGTTCAAGACGGGCCCAGGCTACAAAGTGAGCTCAAGGCCAGCCTGAACTGCATAGTGAGACTCAGTCTCAAAAAGACAAGACAAACACACACATAAAAAAAAAGGATCTGCATAGTGATGGAGACCACGACGAAATGGTGCTAATCAGGCTTTAATCAACTGACTTTCTATATTACGAGTCTGTTGCAGGCATATATGATTTTCCCAAAAAACTGGTGATTGGCGTACAGTAAATATAACTCTCCATGTCAGTGGTCACAGTAGAGGTCAGTACTGGTTCATGACACAGTGACACCTCTGAGGGCAAGATAAGGCTGGAGCTGAGGACATGTGACTCTCATTCCAACTCCAAGGCAATAAACTGCCAACCTAAGAGATAAGACAGTTCTCCCAGTTAGCGAGACTTACTGCTTGGAATGTCTTCGTTCTGATTTCTCAAGGCGTTGGTCAGTTTCTCACCTTTACCTCAGCTACTCCCTTCACTGCCTTACACGACCCTGAATTTCTTGAAAGTGCAATAAATACTAGCAGTCCAGAGAAGTTTCTGTCTTAGCTCCGAGAGAGTTTTGACCTGTCTGACTCCAAAACCACACTACCTGTCTGTTTTATTTAAGCCTTTTCTATAGTACACTCGTTTTAACAGATCAGGGGCCCCGTCAAGCTTCCAGTGACATAAACTCCGTGTGGCACATCTAAGTTAAAGGCTGTGAGATGCTCTACTCCTGGCCACACACAGCTTCAAACGCACAAATAGAAATTCTTCCCAAGCACTCTGTGACCTCGTCCTCAAATCTCAACCCCAACGTGCACATACCTTGTTTCCCAGGTAGGCCTCGGGGGCTGACCAGTAATACCTGGCGCCCAGCCTCTGAGTCACCTCCGCGTGGCTGATGCTGATCCGGCGGCGTCCGCCCACCACCTCCTGCTGGGACTTGATCTTCCTGCCACTGACCAAGTCTGTGACCAGCCAACCAGACATGTCATTCACCTTTGAGAGAATTCAAGAATTTTACAGCATGAGATTGAGATAGCCTTGGGTTTCATTCAGTCTTGTGCAAATATCTTCACAATGAAAAGGCAGACTCACTAAGCTTCGCTAGGAAGGAAGTTAAAATAATTATTGCCATCAAGACACAGAACACATGACCCTTCTAAGAAAGCTTGGGAACAAGACACATATGCCAAATCAGCTAAGCACAGATTAAAAAAAGCAAAACCATAAATGTTGTAGAAAATTTTATATATATATATATGTGTATATATATATATATAAACATCTGTGTGTGTGTGTGTGTGTGTATATAAAACACTTGGATATATATATATATATCCATATATATCCAAGTGTTCCAAAACTCAAAGCTTTTTGGGCACCAACACAACACCTCAAGTGGAAAATTCCACATCTGACCTCATGTGATAAGTTTAGGTCAAAATGCAGGTGCACAAAAAATACTATATAAAATTACCCTCAGGCTGTGTGGGTGAGGTGCGTGTGGAATGTCAATGAATGTGGTATGCGGACTTGGGCTCCACCCCTGAGCTATCTCATGTATATGCACATAGCCCAACATCTGAAAAAAATCTGAAGCCAAAACTACTTCTGGTCCCCAGCATCTCAACGTGTACATGCAGTGAACCAAATGCTTTTACAAACTCTGACTCCCCCTTCCCGTTTTCTACCCAAACGCTAAAAAATCTGTAACCTTCAGATGCAGAGCTCTTAACCCCTCCCCACACACACAGTGTGGTGCTCACAGTGGTCACCAGAGGGTCAGCCTGTGCCCAGCATTCCTCCCTTGGCGCCACTGGCCACCTCTGGAACTTAGGTCCCAGCACTTCCCCTCCCCAGAGTGGCCTTACTGCCCTGAACACCAAGCCACCAGTTGCTGCCCCGCCCCTCCCAACCCCAGCTTCTTACACCCCTGAGATTCTCAGGTCCTGCGGGCTCCTGCTGGAGAGGAGGGCCAAGTGAGTGGGAGCCGATCACTCCACTTGAAAGATACAGGACGCGTCCTGTGAGCCCACATCCGCCTGCCCGACTGGTGGGAAATGTGTATGGGAACAAACATGCAACTCAAAAAGTTTAGGGAGACTTTCAGGGGTGGACTGAGTCTGTCTGACCCTGGCAGATATGAGTTCTTTTTCTTTTTCTTTTTTTTTTTAATTTAAAGAGTAAAAGAAGGATAACATAGTAATAGGGAGACTTACAGAATTACAGACAAAGTGGTAGGAAGTTATCAAGCATTTTTTTTTTTTTTTTTTGGTACTGGGAATCAAACTCAGGACCTCGCGCTTGCCAGGCAGGGGCTTATGCCACTGAGCTGTCTCCCTGGGCCCAGACATGATTTCAAAGGGATGAGAGCGGTGTTTCAGGCTCAGGAGCCTCATCACCTGGAATCAGCAGAGAGCTCTGGAGCGGCACTATCCCCCAGACCCAGTGAGCATGAAAGGCCACCCACCTGCCCAAGGGGCCAAGAAAGGCTGTCGCAGACGCCGGAGACACCGAAGCAGAAGCATTCGGAGCAGCCCTGGGGGTTCTTCTCCTGCAGGTTGTAGAACCCGGGCTTGCAGTGATTGCAGGCTTCCCCCTCAACGTTGTCCTGCAAGTTACCAGACAGGATCAGCGGGGAAGCCGGACAGAAGACTGGTGTGACATGAACAGTAAGGGGAACCGGCAAGCCACACACGCGGTACGGTACATAGGGAAAAGTCAGTGTTCCCAGAATAGATAGACTGAAAAAATTATTTCTCTCTTTTTTTTTTTTTTCTTTTTGAGACAGGGTCTCACTGACCTTGAGCTCACTTCGTAGCCCAGGCTGGCCTCAAACTCAGAACGATCTTCCTGCCTCAGCCTCCTGAGTGCTGGGATTACAGGCGTGCGCCACCACGCCCGGCTTATTTCATTTTTATAGCCAAGAACAAGACCAAGAATTTTAGAGCTTGGTCACTAGGTTTAAAATGATTGTTTCATTTTGCCTTAAGCCTTCCATTCTTGCTAATCACAGAAGCATTGGAAAATCTCTAGCGGGTTATATAGGTGTGTTTATTCATTACAAATATGCAAGATTATTTTCAGTCATGAAACATGTGCCCAAGGCTCTGCGTGTGTGGGAGTAACACACAGGTACAGTGAGAAATCCCAAGAAATCAGGGAATTCATTATTAATATCATCTGGCCAAATAAGACCCTCCCTGTGCCAGAGGAATGCATTTTGTTAAGCTTGTTGCTCCATTCTTTTTAACAGAGATCCCAGATAACAGCCCCGTACTGAATTAGTGCCCCTGGAAACCGAGTACTGACCCGGTCCCACTCCAGAGGCCATGCTGGAGAAAAATGTCAGGGAAGAGCTAAGCCAAATCAGAGACATGGCATGCAGTATTGGCTTTCACCTAAGAAGTCACAGAAAGGCACCTGGAACAGATGGCCCTTGCCCAGAAATACCAAAGTACAAAGCCAGGTGGCCTCGAGGTCCAAGGACTCATCACAGGGCCAGCTGGCTGGGACGCCATGCTTGCTGGGACCGGCACCGCTAACCCTCACCGCAAGGACAAGGGTCTGTGCCAGCGAGCGCGTCCCAGTTCTAGAGAGGCCCAGAGGAAAGCAGCGCATGTCTGCCTCACACTGACCTTGCAGAGACACGGCTCAGCACACGGGTCGTCGTTCACGCTGCCCGCCAGGCTGCAGTCACAGCGCACGCAGTTCGGGAAACCCTTGTAGCCAAACTGGCAGCGGTCGCACCTCTCTCCTCCGTAACCTTCTTTACAGGGACACTGCCCTGGCCAGAGCCCTGGGGACAGACACCCGGCACCAGGTGAGAGAGGCCAAAAGCAAACAAAGGCCAACTTTCCTGTCAAGGGCCAGAGCGCATATTCTAGGCTCTGGGCAAGTCCCTGCTGTCACCATTCAGCTCAGCCATTCCTGCTCAAACACAGCGCCCCAGTCACAGCTCGGTTATGCACAAAGGGAGGAAGTATGTGGCAATGGCCCGTGGACCACACAAATGACCAGGTCTTGGTTTAAAGAAAAAAAAAAAATCCAAGAGAAGAACCTCACAGAGACAGGTGGGAATGTGGCATGGTGCAAAAACCTCAGAAAGTGAGCTAGCACTTCTTCTAAATGGTATGTGTGGGAGGCTGAGGCAGGAGACTGGCAGTGAGTTTGAGGCCAGCCTGAGCTACACAGTGACTTCAAGGCCAGTCTGAACGACATAGTGAGACCCTGTCCCAGAGAAAGAAAAACATTATATATACAGTTGCCACATGATTTGAACGTTTTACTCCCAAGTAAATGCCCACAAAAAAGAAAATATATTCCACAAAAACTCCTACACAAACGTTCACTGCAGCATTATTGAAGACCACCATGTATTCATCAGCTGAGGACCGGAGAGCTAAGACATGACAGAGGCTTCCTACAGAATACGCTTCAACCATAGAAAGAGATGAAACACTGGGACACACTGCAATGTGCAGGACACTTGAAAACACTGCAGTACGAGAGAAGCCAGTCACAAGGGAATGTCATAATAGACAGCTCCCCTTACATGAACCGTCCAGAATAGCAAGGTTGTGCAGACAACGTAGATTGTTCACTGCCTGGGCCTCAGATGTGGGATGCAGGGTGCAGCCAGATGGGGACTGACTGCTCAAGGCTACCAGTTTCTTCATGGGGTGATGAACTGTTAGACTGTGGTGGTAAAGACCCAAATTGTAATGCGAGAACAGCAGTCAGTTATAAAACAAACTGGGCATAGCCGCAGGCCCCTGTAATCCCAGCATTCTGGAAGGCCGAAGCGAGAAGATTGCAAGTTGTAGCCCAGCCTGGACAACTTGCAACTTACTCAGGCCCTGTCTCAACATAAAAACTGAAAAAAAAAAAAAAAAGAACTGGGAGTATTGTATAAGTTGTAAAACAGTTTTCAAATAAAGCACAGAGGCAAATAAACTGTGCAGAGCCACAGCACCACTTTTGCTTGGAAAATCAACTCGGAATCTTACCAGCTGTGTGATCCCCGTGCACTTTCTTCGCTGCTCTGAGCTACACCTCGCTTGCCTACAAGATGGGTTAAAAACTCCTATCTGCTATGGCTGAAAAGCTTGGGTGGTGTTTTTTAAGTGAACGCAGTTCAGGATCACTGTCAGCAGCAGCAGCAGCAGCAGCAACCTCGTCCTGTGTCAGTGCACAGGTGGGAGGCTCAGAGCCGAGGGTCCTTCTCCCTCCCTGCCTGGCGCCCAGTCGCACACCCGCCCCTGCTGGCCCACAGCCGCTTCACTGACACTGGCTGGGCTCACAGAAGTGTTTTAACAGATGTGATTTATTCAGGAAACAAATAGAAAGGACGCTGGCATTTCCAGAGTTACGTGGAAGATCCGCTTGCTTGGTGGGGCGGCAGACGCAAAAGCCCTCACCTCAGAAGAGCGACACGGAGCAACTGCTGTTTACTGTGTTCCACACACGGCTTACACTGAACCCCGTTTCCTATGCCCTCAGATGTGCAGTGATGACCTCCCCACACGTCATCTCATCACCCAACACTGTCACCTTCACACCCACCTCCCTTCCACCATGATTGCTAATCTTCCTCCATGCCTGCAGCATTATGCTTCCCAGAATTCTACTCGTGCACCTGTTCCTTCACATTTCCAGTGGGCAAGATCTGACCACGCCACTCACATATACCTCCTGGGTTCCAGAAAACACCCCGACACAGTGCAAGGTGCCTGCCAAAGTTTTGCCGAGCAAAAGAGTCAGACCACCCAATTGCCATACAATGGTAATAATTCCAGCAGGCACAAATCTTCCGGTGAAAGAGGGAAATCAGAAGTACTAAACTGAATCAGGTGCGTACCGTTGTGCAAGTTTGACTGGAGGTCATCCTTAACGCAGACGGAGCTGAGCGACCCCACGGGGTCACAGTCGCAGGGACGGCAAGGCTCATCCTCGTAAGGAGAAACCTGAGGCAGATGTTGTCCTGGTTAGCTTATGAGCATAACAGTGATTCTAGCAACAACAATGTTGATGGTATTAGGATTTACCTAGGACATCATCACAGTGACTTTGCGTAGTGAGCAGGACGGGTCTCGGGAGGTGAAAGTCCCCAACATATTTTGATGGTGACAGCAGTCTGTATCATGAGCACGGTGCTGCCCTTCCTTACGGCCCCCTGGCCCTGCTATCTCTCAGAGCCATTTTCCTTGAGGCCACCCCAAGGACTCATGGAGCAGCTACAAATGAAGTCAGCTGAGGGCTCACTGAAGGGATCCCAAGGGGAAGGTACAGCTGCTTTGGTCGTTGGCTCATTCTCCACGTTTATAGTGAGTATCAGCCATGACTACATGGTGGCTCGTGGGCTCATGAGTCCAGGTCGGACACTGCATGAACACCCCACTTGGAGCAGAAAATAGGACGAGGAAAGACAGAAATCGGAAGGACACCACCAGCACATCAAGAGCCCACATGGAGTTCCACAAAGGGAAGTCAGTCTCTAAGCAAGGGGCTGGGACTCGGCAAAGTCCCTTTCCCTCCGTGGGAGTCGAGGACGCCCAGTTCGGGGAGGGCCTACTTACTTTGTGTGGCCGGTAGTAGCCGCTGATGCAGGTTTCGCAGTTGATCCCCATGGTGTTCTGCTGGCAGTCGATGCACACCCCGCCTCCCTGGAACTGCCCCGCAGCATTCAGACTCTTCTTCTGATTCGCAACATTTTCATCGTAGTAGCAGTCTTTGGCTTTATTGTGACAGTTACACTCTGGAAGAGCATTTCGGCATCTCAATTAGCACTCACAGTGTGTCCTGTGCAAAGCGACCCTCATCTCCCTAAGCTCCTGTGACTATGAATTAAACTGAAACTCCAGAATTAAAAATTGTCTTAAGATAGAGGCAATGACCTGAAGGACAAAAGGAAAGGCTGTCAAAAAATACGTCTGCATGTCCACCTGACCCAGCAATCCATCTTCTGGGCTTATACTTTGAAAATACCTGGCAGTTAGCAATGACCATACCGGGCTAACAGCACCATGGACCGGGTCAGCAACAGACTGGCGACCACCAAAACATCCACCCAGGCAGCTGTTTAAATAATTGCATTACATCCACGTAATGGAATTCTGTGTAACTGCTTCTACAAACAGCATTTCAAATTGCCAGCACGGAAAGAATTTAAAGATATATTGTTAAGACAGGCATGGTGGCACATGCCTGTAATCCCAGCACTCAGGAGGCTGAGGCAGGAGAATCACCCAGAGTTCAAGGCCAGCATGAATTGCATAGTCAAGCTCTGTCTCAAAAACAACAACAACAAAAAGATGTGCTGTTAAGTATTAAAAAACAATGTGCACAGGCAACATAGTTCAGCAGCACAAGTGCCTGCTTCACAAGTGCAAGGTCCTGAGTTTGATTCCCAGAACAAAAACAACACAAAAAAGTAAATAAATAAAAAGCAATGTGTGCTCATATTACAGTGATACATGCATACCCATGTTTATACTGGAGCAGCACAATTCACAATAGCTAAATCTTGGAAGTGGTCTACATGTCCACAACCGATGAAGAGATAGAGAAAATGTAGTATTCATACATAAGGGAGTACTCTTCTGCCATAAAGAAGGATGCACTTGAGTCATTCATAGGAAAATGAGACAATAAAGTGAGGTCAGACACACAGGCTTAAAAACTACATGGCTTCTCTTCTATGAAAAATTCAACATATCAAATTAAGAGCAAAATAAAAGATAATAGAGAACGTGGAGATAGAAGGTGACCAAGAGATGGGGGCAGTTTACAAGGAACTAGAATGTGGGGCTGGGGATTTAGCTCAGCGGCAAAAGCGCCTGCCTGGCAAGCGCAAGGTCGTGAGTTCGGTTCCCGGTACCGGAGAAAAACCAAAGGAACTAGAATGTGTTACGCACGTGTACCAGCCCTGTGCCATGCATACAATCATTATCAAACACGTACTAATAAAAATAAAATAAATAGCACTGTGTGGGGCTCGGGAGTTAGCTCAGTGGCAGAGAGCACACTTATCCTAGACGAGACCTGGGGTCTAATTCCCATCAGCAAGGAAAAAGTCTAAAAAGCGGTAACTGGCAGAACTACCCAGGAAGTAGCACTATGCTAATGAGCCTCATCTGCATGCCATTTTAGGAAGAACACACTAGAAGATCATAAAGGTAGGAAGGGTGGAGGTGAGTGACACTTTCTGTCCTATACTTCTATGTGTTATCAGATGTTGGAATGCTGCCACTACGTTGCATATCTAAAAATTAAATACAAAGGAATAAAGAATACATGAACAAATGGGAAAGGGATCTTAGACGAAAGGCAAATCGATGAAGACCACTCAGCCCTCAGTGCTTTAGAGTTTACTGAAGTCACCTGCAGCTCTGGGAACCCTTCAAAGTTGTGAGAAAACGAGTTACCTACTATTACAAATGCCCTTAGGACCCCAGAGCCCTCAACACATGGACAAGAAGAAACCATATCTCCCCAGGTGTAAGGGCACCGACCTTCACAGGTGTTGCCGGAGGAGACGGTGCCCGGCCTCCAGGGCTGCTGGTGGTAGCCGGGGCAGCACCTGTCGCAGCTGTCCCCGCAGGTGTTGTGCTCACACTGGCACTGCAGTTGCTGAGCGAGAAGGGGAGTAAAATGCTGTCAGAAAACTGTGCCTGCAGAGTTTCCTTCGTTGTACTTAAGAACAGAGCCTATCACATCAGACAGACAGCAAGGCCTCACAGGAGAGGCTGGGTGGCTGCAGCAGACCGGCATTTCAGCTTTCGAGAGGAATATATGCAAACCTGGTTACAAACGGAAGTTATGAGGAACCCGGCAAAGGTAAACATGGGCTAACTAACAAGAAGTTTATAAAAAGATGCATTGACTTTAATGGGTTGGAAGCTCTTAATAATTCTTTTAACTATTAGGAGATTTTTCCCATCTTTTTCTCATGGATAGTTTTCAGATGTGTACTTATAGGCTTTTCTATTAAAAAAAATAGAACAATGTGGCACTGTAGCTCAGTGGTGGAGCATTTTCCCAGCATGCACAAGGCCCTGGGTTCAGCCTCCGAAAAAGGGGAAAAAGAAGATAATCCTATTCTAGAATACAAAACTACTAAGGTTAGAGGAGAAAAAGTATCCTCATGTGTTATGAAAAGGGAAGACCTATTATTTACTTACTATTGTGCTAAAATACATGAACTTTACCTTGGTTTAGTATCACAAAAATGGAAAGGGAGAAAAAGGGAAGAGAGGAACTCTTCTTTGAAAAATAAGTAAACATAATGGATAATTGTACATGGCTTCTGCTTGACTCTTCTATAGAGAGACGATCTTCAAAACTGAGAAGAGCACTGAATTATGATAAACGGTACATGATGGATGTCTGACCACAAAAAATCATGGTAAGGACTTAACTACAAATACCTCCTCCAAACAAAGCAAAATGAAACTATTTAAAAAAATAAGAGGGGGTTAAATCGTCTGCAAATGTTTCTCTTTCCTGTGGCAAGGCTTCCCACCTACAACATTTGCCTTGAAGGAAAAGAGAAATGAGGGTTCTACAGCTAAAGCTTCCAGATGGAGTTTCCCTGAGTCACCGGTCATGCACTCACCTTCGTGGTGTCATCCCACGGACAGCTGCGCGCGTGGCCGTAGCAAATACACATCCCTCCGACAGAAATGTCTTTGATGGAGTAGTAGTACTGTGGGAAAGGTCACAGCGAGAGTCAGACATCTTTATTTCAGGGAATAGAACATTTTGGTACTGCACAAATATCTGGGGTCGTGTGTAAGTCAGGAGTAATCTAAAATTATATGTACATTCTCAACGTGTATTTCATGTGCAAAGCATCTTAGTGCTCAATTAAAACCAATAATGCTCAAATTAGTCCATCAACAGAACCCAAAAGAATCTAAAACAATATTCCAACTTGGCTATAAAGCGAAGTAGTTGTCTCCAAAATCCATGTTGTTGAAAGCCCTAAAAATACTTTAAGTTGAATGCAGCAGCATCTATAAAGTATAATACATCACGGATGAGTAAGGTTTATTTCAGGACACAGTCTAACACAGTGGTGGCAAACCTATAATACACATGTTATTGTTTTTCTTTTAAGGCAAAAGATGTTGGTGTGCTTTTATGTAAACTAAGCTCTCAATATTCAGGTTTAATTGCATTTTGGCATTTTATGATAAATAAGTGGGTTTTGGGTTGCAGTTTGACACTCGGTCTCTAAAGGGTTCTATCTGGTCTAACATAAAAATCAGTCTATGTAAACTACCACAGTAACAGGGTAAAGTGATTTCCTCTTAAGATCTGCTATCACCACTTCTTTAATTTTTGCCTAAGTGCTAAATATAAGCGCTAAATATAAGCTAAATATAAATAATATTTTACTTATATTCATTCGACTTTGTCTACTGCAATATCGCAAAATTCACTTCTTTCTAGTATTATTTTATAGATTTTCTATATACACAACCATGTCATCTTGTTGGATTTCATCAGAACTGAAATCTCTGCTCATTAACAGTCCAAGTTATGAAGTGAATAAGCAAATTCCAGACAGATGGAAGATATTCATGATATATACACATCCGGGAAAGGATTTGTGCTTAAAGGGATGAAGATCTTTCATAACTCAGGAGTAGGAAGACTGGTAGGCCAACTTGAAAATGAACACAAAATGTGATCAAGTACTAATAATCAAATATTCAAAGTTAGCCATGAGAGAGATGCAGAGGGACATCACCGGGACCGGCCACCATGTGCGGTCACAGCTGTTGACATGAGAAGCATAGAGAGTGCCGGGCATCTGGAAGCACCTGACGGAACCAGAGCTCTCACACACTGCTGGTCGGACTCGAAAATGGTGCAACTGCTTTTGGCAAAAGTTTGCTCGTTCCTTAAAACGCTATTCCACACCCAGGCCTATGAAGGGCTATGGAAATATTTACTCACACAAGTCTGGTACACCTAGTGGCACAGTTAAAACCTGGACATTTTATTCAGTGTTTCTCAAGTTTTAAAATTTGAGATTAAAATAAAACGTAGCCTGACTTGTGTAAGGTGAGATGTGTGACCAGAGTAGGGTGTGAAGAACAGACGGCTTCACGCACCCACCAGGGCGCCGTGGGGACCGGATGGGTCCAGGGTACCTGAGAAGGCAACGTCATTGGTGCTATCACCTAAAGGTGGCACCTGTAGGGAGTGACAAACGCTCTTCAATGAAGGCAGGATGTGACAGCTTGGAAGAAAAAAGCCAACTTAGGAGGAGAACTGAAAGGTAAAGAAAAGACTATTTCCCTGAAACAAACTAAACTCTTCCCAGGGTCAGGGCATCCCCAGACTCACCCGTCTTGTAACAATAGGGTCGATGTCTCTGGGGTCCAGGTGGCTGAGGGTCATGAGATCGGCATTGAGCGTCCGGATGCGCTGCAGGCGGAGGCGGATATATCTCGCAGAGGTGAATTCCAGCAACTTGGGGGACAGGTCATCGGCGCTGGGTCTGCCGTTGATGAGTGACGTGTGAATCTGAACATGAAGATGCAACAGAAACGTCATCTTTACGTGTGCGAGGATACGGCCCTGGCTGTTTAACTTTAGGACATAAGCTGTAGAGATACTAAAGTGTCTACATTTCAGAATGTGTCCGTGTGAGTCAACCACTCGGGAGTCCCCAGGTCCTCACTCCTGTAACTGATGGAAGCTTTCCGTGCAGGGTCTCAGAGCTCGCTGGAGTCTCCTCCCAGAGTGAGGGGGCATCTTAGCATCTATCATCAGGCTATGGAGAAGCGACTCACGCATGCCGCACTCATGCTGCACAAAGACAGGAGACGGGGGCCGCCTGCCTTAAAGACACCTGCTTTCTTAACTAATGTCTGCTCTTGAACGAATGCAGGCTTTCTGCAGAACTCCTGTTGTGAAGAGCACTTTGGGGTGTTGCTTCATCGAGCCAGGTGTGCGGAAGCAAGGGCCGTTTTCATCACACTCGACTTCATGCAATGTGAGCAAGTGGGGTGGGCTGGGCCCTGAGCTGGGTTGCAGGTCGTCCTCGGTGCCCTCCAGAGAGAAGGAGGACACGGAGGAGACGGGGAGCTGTGTCACTTAGAGGAAAGCCTGGCTCTCTTTAACATTTCCCCAAATGCCCTTGACCTCAAGTTCTGGAAACACACTCTGCAGGAGAAACTGCGGGGGTCAGAGGGTCACAGCAGCAGAGACTCGGGGACCTCCAGGAAGCGGGGAAATCAGGAAGGGAAAATGAACCCGCGAGGACGCGGATCGTCACAGACACCACGCCAGGCTGCGCTGGGCGCCACAGCAAAGATCTGTGTTGACAGCAACCAGCTTTGGGCGGAGACACTGGCCCCCATGCCGGCTGCGTAACACTGGGGCAGGGGATCTGGGGCGACAGCCTTCTCGGATTACCTCTCCGTGCTCCAGGGGCACCAGTCTGGAGTAGTAGGAGGTGCAGATCACTTCGTCGTCAGCTCGGTAGGTGGGCGGCCCTCGCCTTGGGGTGATGTTGTAGCGTGTCAAGCACTCGGATTCGCTGATGGCGTAGTACTGCCAGGGGCTGAATGTGACACCGTCCAAAGAGCGCTCCAAGATCCAGTTTCCAGGTCTTGGGGCATTGGCTGCTTTGATGATGACATAGGCCACCTGGAAGACCTGAAAGAACGCACGGGCAAATCTGTCCAGAATCAGGACCTCAGACACAGACAGAGCAACGCTGTGTGAGCTCCGAATGGTCGGCCTCAGAGAAGCAGAGAGCGGGGTGCCAGTTCCCGGCTATGTGAGATGCGCCTGCGGGGTACTTGTGCACAGCAATGGGGTTACACTGACAGTGCTGCAGGAGGAGGGAGGGAGGGCGAGGAGCACAGGGAAAGAGGGGGGACACAGAAAGAACCCCTGTGATGAGCATAACCATTACATACCCCAACACATACTAATGAAGATTTTCTAAAGAAAGGCGTTATGTTGGAAACTTCCTGCATGGAACCAGGTGTGGTGGTGCACACCTGTAATCCCAGCACTTGGGAGGCTGAGGCAGGAAGATTGTTGCAGGTTCAAGACCAGCTTGGGCTACAAAGTAAGTTCAAGGCCAGTCTGAACTGCATAGCGAGACCCTGTCTCAAAAAGACAGAAAAAACAAATAAACAAACAAACAGGAAACTTCCTGCACGGGTAGATCTCAAGTGTTCCTGCCACACACACAAAGAAGGTAACTCTGGGAAATGATGGATAGGTTAGTGTTCATTATCTTGACAGTGTAGATTGTTCTACAGTGCACATTCATATCAAATCATCAAGTTGTGTGCTTTAAATGTAAAATTTTTAAAAATTAAAAAGAACAGTAGCAACTGCTCCAAGTGTTTACTGAGAAAAATATTGTGCAATGATCACCAGTGTCCTTTTATACTTGCATGTATCAGTTAATTACACATGTTAATTAGGACTATGTCTTATGAATATGCTCCAGGTGACATCTGTTTTCAAATTAAACTCAGAAAAGTACAAATAAACTTGCATCATTATTAACAGTATTACTATGAACATAGGAGCTGGCTGTACTGCTTCCAGCGTCTTCCTCTGTCTGGATTGTGACTGATACATTGCAATACACTGTTAAGTGTATTTTCTCCTAGTGACTTTAGGAGTCAAAGCATCTGAATATAAGAAAAGTCCGTTAACCACACGTGTATTATGATGACGAACGTCCAAAACCGACAACAAGTGCTGCTGAGGATGAGGAACAAGAGGTCCCACGCACTGCTGGAGGGAGAGCCGGATGGCACCTTCAGACAGCTTCTTAAAACAACTAATCATCTCTACCGCATGAGCCCGTGCTTCTTTGTATTTACCCATACGAATAGAAACGTCATAACACTTGCACAAAGATATTTATAGTAGCTTTATTCATAAATGCCCAAGTGAGGAGCAACTCAGAATCCCTTCAACAGGTGGGGAGGTGGCAGACCACAGGGCCTCCAGATAGAGGTGATAAAGCAAAGGAATTACACCAAGCCACCAGAGGGTGGGGCGGAATTCTCAAGGCTCACCATTACATGAAAGAAGCTACCTACTGCACGATTCTAACTGCACCGCATTCCGGAAAAGGCAGAACTTTGCATACAATGAGGTCCGTGGACGGAGAAGGACGGATGAACAGGGGCAGCGCAGGCCACTTCTGGGGGGTGAAGCGATGAGAGAAGGCAGTGCTGTACAACAGTGGGTAGACGACACCCACCTCTCAAAACCCACAGAATGTACAACACAAAGCCCTGATGTAAACTGGGGACCTAATAATACTGACGACGATGTAGCAACATGGGCTCAGCCCTAAAGCAAGATGTCACCGACCGACAGGAGAAAGTGAAGAAGAGGGGACGCTGTACACTTGCCGCCCCTTCGGCTGTAAACCTAAAACTGTGAAAGACAAGGGGGAAAGTCAGAGTAGGGAGGAAGGGAATGGAGAAAACGGATGGACGTGACTAGTAACAGGAAACCAGCCAGGCAAACCCTGCATTTGGAAGAGGCCTCTGTCCAGCACTGAAATGGATTCGTCTCTCCGGCCCTGTACAGCAGGGACAGGAAAGGCATTCAGCCCAGAGACAATCCTTCTGTTTTAGGACAACTCCCCAAGAGCATTGTTTTTGCGTTGATTCAAGGTCCTCCGTAAGTTTCTATAAACAAAACATGTTTGTTCCCACTTTTATGGAGCTATCTTTCAAGCCCTGGAGCGTATCTGTGGTAGATCACCACCAGAACCCAAAGTCTTTTCATTTTAGCTTTGACATCCTGGTTTCCTGGGGACATTCATCATTTCACATGACGTCAGCTCCTTGTCACGATGTTTCAAACACAACCATGTGTTAAAATGCAGTTCCCAGGAACCGGGTGCAAAACTCCAAGTGTTTTCCACACCGGAAGGAAACAGTAAAAGTGTCATGCCCTTTGTTTCGCTAACTTAGTTTTGAGAAAGAAGCATCCACTTTTCTGAGCAAACTGAGCTTTCTAACTCAGGCTGGGGCCTCGAGCAACAACGAAATGCCCTCATCCATGTGGACTGCTCACTCAGGGCTTCCTCTAACTCGGAGGGATTTCTTTCTAAAACCAAAGCCCAGTACGTTCTATTTTTTAAACCATACAGCCAGTCCACTCTATGGGTTCTGCCTCTAAGGACTCAAGCAACTCGGCTCGAAAATATTTTTTTAAAAATTGCTTCGGAATTGAACACAGGCAGGTTTTTTCTCGTCTTACTCCCTAAACACTACAGTATAGCAACTGTTATCAAGGGGTGGCTGAATCCATGGCACATGTGTGTGTTACACACATATATGTGCCAATAAGTATCCAAACATGCACGTGTGTGTGTACATACACCAACCCCCTGGGAAGGGAGCTGCTCTTTATTTACCCAGAGTCTTGCTGCTTCTGGGTTATTCTGATTTTCATTTTTCTGTTTTAGCTTATCCCCACTTTGGCACTCACCAATTCCAGGAACACAGGAGCTGTTTAAAATCAAGCAGCCACAGCCCGAGTGATGTTACACCCATCTCCTGACTCTAGGCGTGGGCAACCCTATCTCCTTGCGAAGCTCTGCTCATCTACAAGGTGTTCCCAGTGGAGCTGCGTGTGGGAGTGACCCTGGTCACCCCGTGCTGTTGTCCCCTGCAAGGCCACCACTGTCTCTAAGCACATCAGAAGCAACATGATGTCTTCAGGGTTTTAGAGAATGAGGACAAGAGAGAACACCCTCCTATTTACGCACTGCCGCCCAACGGTCTTGCAAACATCTTCCTCATAAAAGCAGAACCCTACAAGCAGGGCAACCACAGCCAGCTGGAGGGGACAGAGGTGAGGCCGTTTACAAAGGCTTCTAAGCTGGGACCTATTTGCCTTCTGCCCTCCAGTTTTCTGTTTGTAAATGGGAAGTACTAACCTACCACATTCATTCATCCCATGTAATCCCAAGCAAACCCATGATTGCTTCTGTGTCCCCTTTGCATATTTGAAAACTGATACAACAGAGTACAGGGAACAACCTGCTGAGCTATAGGTCCGATCAGAAACCAGGTGACCTTCCTTGGGTTATCTGCCCCACATACACTGTCTGCCAGAGCTCAAGTACTCTACCTCTGAGCAGCACCCAGTCCTGAACTGTAGCAGCAGCAGCAGCAGCAGCAGCAGCAGCAAAGGAGACTCCTGCCGTCACCTGGAAACCAGGTTCCTCACTAAAGATGCAGAAGGACAGCAGTCCCCATCAACTCTGCAGTTTGGGTCATGACAGCTTAGGACGAGTGAAGAGAAGGGATGGACACTGAGCAAGAAACAGCAATTAGTAACTATTAATTGAGTAATGGGTACTCAGTAATAAGTAGTAATTAATTTGAGTAATAAACTCAAACTCAAAATACAGAGCACTTACTGTGGTCAGTAGCAATGTAAAAATCTCCATTAGATCACTAACACTTTGAAACCGTACATTGACACTCTTCTTAGGAAGTCAGTACTGTTATCTATTGCATTTTACAGATGAGGAAACTGAGGCACAGAAAGTTCGATTTCATGAGTACAGAGAGATTCACCCTAGAGCTTGAAGCCAGGCAGCCTGCACTTGTGACCACTCTGCCGCACCACATCTACAAGTTGTAAGCAATCAGGGAGAAGGAAACCCTGGACTTAGGCAACTGAGGAGGAGTAACACCCAGCTTCTCCAACCTCCTGCTTATGCCGCAGGGCTTAATTCAGTTCCATGTTCCAGCGCCTTACCACACCCTTGGTGGCTTTCACACCGCGGGTTTATGTGCCGTGTGTACGGACAGGGTGCCAAACGCAAAGACAGGCAGAGTGGAAAGCCTCAGGACAAGGTCCCCCAGGAGGAACCGGCAACTCTTCTCTTGCGCAGTCTTCTGCTATGAAGCTGGTCATTGTCCTCACTACCCCTCAGTCCTCTTCCAGGTCCCCAAACTTGGGGCCAGGAAACAAATCAGGAGATTTTTACATTGCTACTGACCACAGTAAGTGCTCTTCCTCAGTCAGAGGAAGAGGAAAAGGATGCCACGACAATTCCAAATACAACTTGTCTTTACTGCTCATTGTTCTACAATTCTCTCTTCTTCAAGGTCCCCAAACTGGGGACCAGGAAATGAATTAAAAAGGGACTGTGAGTGGTTGGCCTGATAAAGAGGAAAAGGATGCTATGAAAACTCTAAATGCAACTTGTCTTATTGCTCTTTGTTCTCACAATTCTCTCCATAGTCTTCAAGGTCCCCAAAATGCGGACCAGGAAACGAATTAAAAAGGGAATGTGAGTGGTCGGCCTGATAAAGAGGAAAAGGATGCTACAAGGAATCTAAAAACAACTTGTCTTTACTTAAGCCCTGGGATGGGCGGAATCCTTGTCCTCCACCCTTATCCCACATGTTGCCATCCTCACCCCCAGAATCTCAGAATGCGACTGTGTCCAGAGATAAGGCTTCAAAGATGGGGTCAAGGGGTGACGAGGCTGACCCAGTGTGACGGGTGTCCTTCCAAGAAGCGGAGATTAGGACCCAGACACACACAGAAGGACAAACACGCGGAACCCAGGGAGATGATCACCATGGGTGAGCCAGAGAAAGAGACCACAGAAAAATTAACTCCACTAGCAGCTCGATCTCGAGCATCCCCAACCTTGAGAAGCGAAAGAAATTCCTTTGTTTCAGCCACCTGGTCTGGGGTATTTCTCAAGGCAGCCTGAGCTGATTAACACGGCCCTAAATCACCTGTGTTGACAAGCAGGTCTTCTGCATCAGGTAGAAAAGGCCAGGCATTCTCTGGCAGTAGATAGCAAATTCTGAACCTCTGTCTATATAAAATCCACAGCATTTCTGTCACCCTTGTTTGTTTTGGCACGGCCGGCTGAACTCACTGCCTGTTCTCTGGACGGAAGGCTGGCTGAGCACACACTGTTGATGTGGGAGTTTTCACCAGGCCCAGTGGGCATGGCCCTGCCCACCATGCAGCTGATGCAGCCACCTCGAAATCCACTCTCAGCGGTTTTCCACCCAGCGGCCTTGTTAGCGATCGCTGGAATGCCCATAAACCACGTCACATAAATAACGGAGGCGCACATCAAATGCCACCTCCACAGGGGAAACCAGATGGGAATTTTCATGGGGGCCTCAATCTTAACGTAAATACTGTAAACTCATCTCAGGCACAGATGTCCAAATAACACAGACAGCCCGGGTTTCCAAGGTCAGAGGTCCACGTCCCAAGCGCAGGGGGACAGGAGGACTCTGCCCTCCACAGAAAGGGTGCTGCACTCTGTGCAAATGGTTCTCACAGAATCCACAGGCCTGGGCCAGGCCTGAGGCCCTCTGGAAATTCTCCCCAGGACTCCCCTGTCGCCATGGCACCTCACAACCCCAAATAGCGTTTCCTGTCTTACCTAAAGGAAGCGAGTTTCTCAGACAGAACTTTAGGATGAGTGTGTATGACAAACAGTACTGCTTGATTATCCCAAGGAAAGCAACACAACTGTACTTTGTTTTATTGCTGATGAAATTATTAGAGAATGAAGTTCAAGATGAATATTTGATGGGGGAAACCAATTTATATCATGTACATTTATAAATTCTCTATGATGAATGTGATCATTATGTATATCTAAAATGTACCAATAAAAGCTAATGTAAAAACGAGATGAATGTTTGACATCACATCTATGAAGAGGAAAGAAGCAGGTTTTGCTGAGGGTGACGCTATGTAGTAGGGCTCTTGGTTCATGAGCGAGAAGCCCTGGGTTCCATCCCCAGCACTACAAAATAAAAAGGATAAAGAAACATTTATTTAATAAAAGGCTCACTAGTGAAGTATAAGAGTCACTTCTGGCTCTCAGAGCACACCCCACTACAGCAGCAGTCAGATGTAAAGCGAGGAAGAAGAGAAAAAACTAGGCAGAACACGGAAAGACAAGGAGCTTAGAAGCTTCTGCAATATGCATTTTAGATAAACTTCCCATGAGCAATGACCTTAATTACCTCATTTCTACTATATTTTAGTGGCCTGCATCATTACTGTTATCCCCTTATCTGAGACCGTTACACAAGGCTTGATTGAAACATCCTGTCTGTTTAAATTTGTTTTTAAATGTCTTATAGTAAAAGACACATTACCATTGCTCCCTCATAATACTCACTTCCAACATGCTTATCCCATCATTCTTGCCACTTTCTGAAGCAGTTCTGGAAGTTCTCTTTCATGAGAGTCTCTAATAGTAGCGTTATAGCAGCCTTGATGTCCTGAATCAATTCAAAATGTTTCCCTTTCATCATCATTTTTTACTTTGAGGGAGAGCCAGAAGTTGCACAGTACCAGATATGGTAAATACAGTGAATGAGGGCACAGCATCATACCTTTACAAGCCTGCCTCTGTTTGAAGATACTCAGCAGCAGCACGCACTATTTTTTATCACATTTCATTCACCAACCCCTTACAAAAGAGGACTTCCAGAACTGCTTCAGAAAGTGGCAGAAATTATGGGATAAATGTTCAAAGTGAGGGGGAGGGTTTAGAGAGGGATTGATGGAAATGTGTCTTTCACTGAATAAGATTTTTAAATTTGATACTATATATATTGGACACCCCTTGTACACAATTAAGATAGAGAAAAATAGCTCCATGAATAAGAAGAGAGTGTCAGAATTCATCTGGATTTACCTTTCTTTAATTTTGGTACTGACACTAGACATGCAAAACAAACGTGCTAGAGTCCAGTAACTTTCCCGCTTCCCTCCTTTCTTTTCCTTTTCCAGTTTCTTTTTATGGGGGGGAGGGAGGAGCTGGCCACCAGATCAAGTGGGTTTATTTCCTTAGAAGTTTTAAGACTCATATCTCAGACCATTAAGGAATGCTTTCTTTTGATCCATGCCCAGACAGTTAAGTAGACAGCGAGGAAAAGCCAAAGATGATTTCCAACAGAGGGCACTGAGATAGAGGCCCATTTGCAAAGTAAACAGAAACTTGTAATCAGTAATCTGAAGATGGGAAAGGAATTTTTTAAAACCCTTGGTAGAATAGTTCTGTTTTCCATCAACTGGAAAGGTTTTTTCAGAAAGAGCCCACCAGGAAGCTAGCTCATGGCCCAGGTGCCACTCCTTCCAAATGAGGGTGACTAATTGATTTCAATAATAAAGACTCAAAACAACTTATTTTACCTAAGAAGTTGAAACTGAGAAGTAGGAGGCTGGTCTCTGTTATGGTTCAGATCTAAAATGTACCTCCAAAGTCCCATGTGTGCAGAGGCGGGATGTTTGGAAGGTGATAGGGTCATGGGCTGAGAAACTCATCAGCAGATTAGCTTATTGGTGAGTTGTTAGCTTAATGTGGTGTTAGCAGAAGGTGGGCAGGTCATGGCGGCATACCTCAAAGGCTGCATTCTAGTCCAGGGGCCGTCAGTCTCCCCACCCCACATAAGGCTGTGACAGAGTGAGCGGCTCTCCTCTGCCAGGCCCTTCTATCATGCTGTGTCTGCCTTGGAGCCACCAACCATGCATGAACTGAACCCCCTAAACCATGAACAAAGTAAACCTCTCCTCCTTTAGGTTGCAGATGTCAGATATTTTGTTCCAGCAATGGGAAAGCTGACTACTTCAGTTTCCTTCCAAACATCCATGTACTGCTCCCCATACACTGTTCAACTTCACCAAGTGTTCTGGAATGACTTTGTTAAGTTTGTGAGAAATTGGTCTTAACTAGTCAAAAGCGCACTAGGCAGGTCACCACCTGCCCCTTGTTGGGATCTTCAACTCTCTTTGCAGACTCCATGCAATGGTCTTGCTCCCCTAGAATGAGATGAACCCAAGGGTCAAATGCAGTTACAAGCCAGTCTCAGACCCAAGCCATGCAAAAGGTGCTTTTCTGGTGGCCTGACTCCTCACACGCCACACCTTCCCAGTTTGCAGCTATGGATAGCTCAGCCTTTGGCATTATGATCGGTTTTCTCCAAAATGTAACTGCCCTTTGTTCACGTTGGAAGGGAGGTAGCAATGAATAACATCCTTTTCTTCTCCTCTCAATGTGGATGAAGGCTCCAAAATCTGTCCTGGATTTTGAAAAACAAGGAAGTCAGCAATATTCCAGGGAAAAGCAAAAGTGGAAGCCGTGCTGAGCTGGGTGCTGTGGATTCTGCCGGACATGCTTCATCCTGTCTTGCCAGAGGAAGCTGTGCTCAGAGGCCAGGACCTGTGTATTCCGAGCACAGCTTCTCAGGAAAGCGAGAGCCGGCAGACGACCCCGGAGGGGAGACAGGCACCCATGTGGAACGTGACACTTCGTGTTTGTCAGCTTTCTATTGTTGCGACAGATACCTGAGATGAGCCAACCCAACAACGGGAAAGGTTTACTTCGGCTCAGCGTTGGAGGTTTGTCCATGGTCACTGAGCCCTATCACTTTGGGACTGTGGCACCACATTCCAACATGGCAGGAGTGCATGGAGGAGGAGGGTGCTGGCCTCACAGATCACCCAAGATGCCCTCTAAAGCCACACCCCCAATGACCTCACTAGACCACACCTCCTGAAAGTCCCATCATCTCCCAGTATAAGTTCCATGCCTTTAACACGTGGGATTCTGAGAATCCAAATAGCAGACTGGGATCAAGGGTTGCCTCCCAACAATTTTTCATTCAAGCCTCATCCAAAAGGTGATAACTGAGCATCTGTTTTGTTACAGGGACTATGGTGGGAGTTACAGCAGTGAACGAAGGACATGGCCTGTGCTCTGTGTAGACTCAACACCTGAATGGGACAGACAAAGTTACCCAAGTCACCCAGGAAAGGAACAGAGGGCAGACAGCGTCTGGGTGTTGTGGGGGAGGTCAGTCTTGTCTGGAAAAGGTGGGGTGTGGTGGTCAAGGAAGTTTCCTACACAAGCATCTGTGAAGGCAGAAGACTGACAGCCGCAGGAGACAAGAGCCAAGGACACAGGGAAGGGCGGGACAGAGAGCACAGCAGGTAGTCGCCCAGGGACTGCGGTGGCCCTGAGGGCAGCAGTGCAGGGAGCCTGAGGGAGGTGGACAGGGTGTGGCCAGCCCACAGGTCTCTGTGCTCCATCTAAAAGGCCTTGGAAGATTGAGGACCTTAAACAGAGTCACAGGGTCATCAGAGATGAAAGACCGTAAAACTGGACATCGGAACTGGGAATCATGGGAGCCAGTGGTACTGACTGTGTAAAGACCAAAGACCAGAACACAGATAACAGCAAGTGGGTCATGAAGTTTTCTAAAAGGTCAAACTGTGAGTGAGAAAGGAAACACAGAGGCCAGCAGTGACTTCCAGCTGTGAGCCTTCTCTACTGTAGGGCGGCTGGCAGGGTCTCCCGGCACCACACCCACACTTCCCCCGACTGGTCCCTGTCCCAGAAGATTTCCGGCTGGACACTCCACCTCTCCTTACTTCTCTTCATCCACACAGTGACCTCTTTCTGCCCTAGTTGCTGCGGCAATGACGAAGAGCCTATGCCCTGCCATCCCTTATCATGAGAACCCTCGCCAGCTCCATACCCAGTGAAAGCAAAGGGGCTTAATCATTAAGCCTTGCAAATCCGAGTAGGGGCACTGCCTAGAAATGCTGGGAAAATCCTTACTAAAGTCACTCCATTAAACATTACCATGTTAGTTAGACATTTACAACGCTCAGAAACAATAATGGTATGTTTTCTTTCCCTTGGTCACTAACTCAGTTTTTGCAGTTTTTGCTCAAGTTAGATTAGAGAGCACTTTTTGTGTGTGCTGGTGCCGAGATTTCACTGCAGATGTGGCTCTTTAATCATCAAAGATTCTCCTTTTTTCTTTCAAAATATATAGGTTCGTCGAACAGCTATCATTTGCCAGGCATTGAACTGACAATAATAACATGCAAAGGTTATTAAAGAAAGAATATTCAACTATGAAAAATACATAACATGTCAAAAGGTTTTAGATTACTGAACAACAACAATAAAAAAAGATGTAGGGGCTGGGGTTGGGGCTGGGGCTCTGGCAGAACACACAGCACACAGCTTAGCATCTGTGTTGTCCTGGGTTCTGCCCCAGTACACACACACACACACACACACACACACACACACACGGTGAGAAAGTAAAATGGTATAGTCACTGAACTGTCAAAATGTAAAAGCTATGGCAGTTCCTCATAAATTAACACAGAGGGACTGGACATGGTTGTAATCCCAGCACTTTGGAGGCTGAGGCAGGAGGATTGCTGTGAGTTCAAGGTCAGCCTGGGCTATATAGTGAGTTCAAGGGCAGCCTAAACTACACAATGAGACCCTGTCTCAAAACCAAACAAAACAACAAAAATTAAACACAGAATTATTATGTGATTCAGTAATTTCTGTCTTGGGTATATACTGCAAAGAATAAAAGCAGAGACTCAAAACATTATTCCTTTGTCGGCATTTT
>NW_004955402.1:4288998-4301591 GCF_000276665.1 Chinchilla lanigera | reverse complement strand
TCCTCTTTGTGTTATATTGCCATGCTGGGAATCAAACCCAGGGCCTGGGAAATCCCTCTCCCACTGTCCATCCCTTACCCTCAAACTATTATTTATATGTCAAAATTAGCAGCAGCAGCATTTTCAAAAGCTAAAAGGTAAGAACAATCCAAATATTCATTGATGAGTTACCGGTTAAACAAAATTTGAGATATACATGCAAGAAAACACTAACTAGCCTCAGAAAGGAATGAAGTTTAAGATTCTTACCCCAGCATGGACAAGATGTAAAGGCAGCTACCCTTACAGCGATAATCAAGACACAAAAAGACACATCACATCTCTCTGTACTCATGTACGCTATCGAGAGCAGTCAAAGTCACAGGCAGGAAAGGGAGTGGCGGTTGCCAGGGGCCGGGGAGAGATGCGAGTGTGGAGTTAGTGTTCAGGAGGTACAAAGCGTCCCTTGTGCACGATGACAAAGTTCTAGGGGCAGATGCTGGGGACCAAGCGCCACCATCCAAACGCCCCTGGGCTAGACACTTCAAAAGGTTAAAATGGTGCCGTTTACGTGTTGCGGATTTGACAAGGATAACTTTAAAAACGGGAGAACAGAATGAGGGAAAGTGAGTGGAATGAAGGGACCCTGGGTGGAAGACCGGAATGTCGGCAGTGAATCTGAGCAGGGACACAGCATGTCCCTGCAGGGCCAACTCTACAAAGCCAACGGGTCCCTGGTGGCCAAGCAAGAGCTGGAGGGAGGCTCAGAGAGATGTCTTTCCCACAACCCTACTTCTCACGAGGACCTGCCAAGGCAGCACAACACTTCACAAAGTACAAAATCAGAGACTAAAATGGCCAGTGGAAGCAGGCTCCAGAGGTGATGAGGCAGCAAGTCCCCGGCTCGGCCCCACGCGCAAAAGCGCAAACCGATAGTTCTGAGGCCTCGCGAATTGCTCGGCTTGCACAGCTGTGCCATCCGGCTAATTATCTGCAGGTTTTAATTTGATCTCATGGTTTCCCAGCTTCATTTCCGTACCTTATCAAGGACACAGGCCAGGGCAGAGGGAGGTCATGTGTCACTTAACGTCGGGGACACGTTCTGAGATGCATCTTCCTAGGCTGACATCCCCTGTGAACAGCAGTGTGAACTCACACGCGCCTCAGTGGCAGAGCTAGCTGCACACCTGGAAGTCCCCGATCATAAGTGTCTTTAGCTGCACTGCTGTGGCCACCTCAGCGTCCTGAATCCATTCAAAACTTTTCCCTTTCACGGCCATTTCGACTTTGAGGAAGAGCCAGAAGTCACATGGTGCCAGGTACAGTGAATAAGAAGGACGAGGATGCGCTGTCGTGTATTTACAGCCCTACCCTTCCACTGGACGGCACTGGGCAGCAGTACTCACTGTATGTTTTATCACACCTTACAAAGACACTCGAGAAGGAGGACTCTCAGAACTGCTCCAGAAAGTGGCAAGAATGACGGGATGAGCGCCTTCGAGGTGGGGGGAAGCACCGTGCAGGGGAGGAATAGCAAGGTGTCTTTCACTACAAAACTTTTTTCTTTAATCATGCACCGATAAATAACAGGAAGCAGGGAGACAGAGCTTTTGCAAATGGGGAGGGAACCAAGGATGGGGGGAGGGGAAAACAAGGACAGGGAAGTCAAAAGAACTAAGACGTGTTAGGTAGAAGTACCAGCTCCCCACGATGACTGTCATCCTGTGTACCATAAACGTATACTGATAACAGTTTTATTTGATTTTCTAATAAGAATTTTAAAATGTAAAAAAAAAACAACAAACATTCATGTATTTTGATCACCCTTTGCGGCTAAGCATAGATGAGAGACAGGATAGGAATTCCTCACCTCCTTTCTCGCCTCACGGGGCCACCCCCACGAGGTCGGCCTCTGGCTGCGGTGCCACTGTGTGCCGGGTACTGTGTCTGGGTACAGGCTGCAAAGCATCCCTGAGTCCAAGGAAACACTGGCACCGACAGGCAGCTGACCCCACCACGAAGCGGTGTGTCCCTTTGTCATGACTCTGGCAACTCCGTCACCTCACAAAACCACTGCGCACAGTGTCAGACCCCCCAACCACCCTCCCTGTGCCCCCCAAGGGCCGTGAGTGGAGAGGGATCAGTAGTTTCTATATCTTAGGGAATTGTAAAACTACATTTAACGTTGCCCGTGATTCGTTCTTGAAATGATACATCCAGGGGATTCTGTCTCTACATCCCAGCACACTGTTCCTCAAGAATAATGCGGACATGATTTCCATGTTAGTTGAGATGAAATAAGGACAATGAGAGGTTTCACCAAAGGCACCATGCAGGGGTAACATCTGAGGTTCAATCCTTCCCCAAGTTCTGGAGTTATTTCTTTGATATCTGGTGCACTTCTCAAAACGATGACTTTTCATGCTTATTCTAGTTTTTCTCATTTGTTAGAATATGACTTAGAGCTGGGCAGGGTGTGCAGACCTGTGATCCCAGCACTAGGAAGGTTGTGCAGGAGGTTCACCTCAAGTTTGAGGCCAGCCTGGGCTACATAGTGAGTTCAAAGCCAGCCTGAACTACATACTGAGACCCTTTCTCAAAAAAACAAAACAGAAGCCGGGTATGGTGGTGCACATCTGTAATCCCAGCACTCATGAGGCTGAAGCAGGAGGATTGTTGTGAGTTTGACATCAGGTGGGCTACAAAGTGAGCTGAAGGCCAGCCTGAACTGCATAGCAAAACCCTGTCTTTAAAAAAAAAAAAAAAGATAACTCACTATTATTTGTCTATTTGTTTTGCTGATAAACTATCTTATAGATAACAGTACGTAAAAACAGCCATTGATAATTTCCTACCCCTATGTCTGTAATTCGGTTAGCCTCCCTATTACTATGCTATATCCTTCTTTTACTCTTTAAAATTAAAAAAAAAAATGAATATGACTTAGAAATTCTGTGCAACTACTGATGCTAATATGTAAATACCTAAAAATGTCACCACTACGCTATAAAGCAGCTTGAATGACTCCATAAAGACCAATAGTCATGACACAACTTAACACATGTGAAGGTAGTACAGAGGACCAGACATGGTTGAAGCATTACATTCAGCGCAGTGCTCTCAGGTAGATGTCCAAAACAGAAACACAATGTAAGGCTCATTATAGTCCCTTAACGCTGTGCTGTTCAATTAGCAGAGAACAAAAACAGAAAGAGGGTCAGGAGAAGAGGGGAGAAGGGAGAGCAGGAGGAAGGATGGAAAGAAAATTCTAATATCCACTCTGCGAAGACTCTCGAGAAGCACTTTCGGGCACCGCTATGAAGCACCGGTGCTGAACCATGCTTGGGGAAGGCGATAAAGATAAGGTTTGATGCATGAAGACTTGTAACCCAGTAATTCCATTTTCCTTAGAATGCACACTTAGAAGCAGCACGGCCACATGTAGATTAGATATTCCTAGCAGCGTGGTCTGTAATGGTCCCAAACCAGAAACACATTTTAAATGTCCAGGAGTGGAAAGAGGTTAAAAAATTAATTGTGTATCCAGATAATGAAATATTATTCCTATATTTAAAATAATCACAGAACTCAGCTGCGGGCTGTGAAGACGCCGGCACCCCTGCTCCCTGCATGGTAAACGTCCAGGAAATGGACGAGGCACGGGAAGGGCTGTTTCCAAGCCCTGGACAGCGGGGCAGCCAGGCCGCGGCTTCGAGGAGGACTGCGCTGCTGTCTGCCCTCAGCTGCTCTCTGGTCTGCGCTTTGTCAGCATCTACGAAGTTAAATATACACAGATCCTTTGGCTTGTTCCACTCTTAGAGAAACAAAAGCAGAGCCCAGAAAAAGGCTTTTATAGAATGTTTACAACAACCTTTTCACAACAGACAAAGGCTGGAAACAACCCGGCAAGAGAACGAATAAACAAGTTTCAGTACATTCACGAAGTGAACTACTGCTCAGGAAGAGAGAAACAGAAAAACACACCAGCCGCAGACACAGCTCAGGGACACACTGACCAGAGAAGGAACCAGGAGTGTGACAGGGCCCAAGGCAGGATCCATTTGTAGGAAGTCATAGAACAGGCAAAACTCACGGAAGTGGTAAAAATTCAGAACAGCGCTTCCCCTGGCGAGGGGTTGGCGGAGCCCAGGTAGGTGATGGGCTGGCGAGGGCAGAGAGGGGCGTTCTGGAAGGTGGAGATGGTCAAGAGCTGCAATGGTGAGCCGTTCAGAGACGAGTGCCCACACAGCAGACCAAAGCCCGCTCACTCATCACGAAGCCCCGGCACTGCAGAAGCCTGAATACCCAGCGGTCAGCTGCTGGGGCCACTTGGCTCATGTGCTCCCAGAGAGGGCTCAGCACGCCCCCTGCAGCACACGTGTCACAGGTTCGGACCACTGCGCCTACAGCCTGAGGGCGTGGCCCATGCACACCTCTGTGGCCGTCAAATTCACCCACTGTTCACGCAAGATCTGGGCACTTCCTTTCCCTCGCTGTCCATATCCCAGTGAGCGCTGTGCTGACTCTCCATCCAGGGTGACCAGCAGGTCACCTCTGTCATCTGCCACGTGCAGACCGGGGTCTCCCCGGCATCGCTGGTGAGCGCTGCTCCCCGGCACCCCAGCCCCAGCTGTGCAGTTAAGTGAGTCTAACTGACCAGGTACTGACTTCCTTATCGTTACCCCTAAACTCCAAAGGCTGACAATATGGCCACAGCACTGCCCCTGGACAGGGTATTAGAAGTCACCCAGAGATGATTTAGCGCACAGGGAGGGAGGGTGTGTGTGGTTTACACGCAAACACTACACCTTTTAAGTAAGAATCTTGCGCCTCAGTGGATTTTGGCATCTGTACCCTGACTGGGTCCCTCCAGAATCAACACCCTCCGGAATCAGTATCAAGGGATGGTTGTGCATTGCAATAAACAGGAACATGCAAGACGTTTCTTTTCGGTCTGAGTGTAGGACTCGCTCCACCCACCTACAAAGCCGTCTCCTGCCTCCTCCCCCGCTCCTTCTCCTGCCCTTCCTCAGCCTTCCTCAGGGTGCCTCCCAGAAGCTCCCCACTGCCACTTCCGGCTGTTCCCCACCATCCCCGGACCCGGAGCCCCTGCCTGTGGGCCAGACCCCGCGGAGCCCCCAGCCACACTGCCCGTTAGCTGGCTGAGGCACTGGCGCGCCCTGTGACGAGGTTCGCGCCTTCTTCTCGATGACTCTGGAGAGCCAGCCCGCAGGGAGCAGGTTCCCCGACCCCTTCCATAGAAGCAGTCCTCAGACACAGCGGGAGAAGCCGAAGCTGACCGACCCCTGCTTGTCAGAATCAAGGTGACTTTTTGGTTCTTGGTTTTATGAGTGCATGTCTGCAGCTCACCCTGATCACATGGGGAGGCAGTGCGCGGGTGAACACGTCTGCATTCTTTTACGTTCCTTCCCGCTCTTTCCTCCACCCCTCAGGCCTCTTTCCACCTGCATCTCTCTGCTTTCTGTTGTCCACACAAGTGATTAAAGAAAACCACTTTTTCCTTACACTTTTCTGTCTTTCTAAATCTGCTGTCATCATGTTCTTTCTGCATCAGAGTAGAGAAAGCTCTGTGGAGAGCAAAGGCCCAGCGAAGACACTCAGCACAGGAAGTGTTCTTGAGGGACTCCTGAGGTGCTCCTCAGCCACGTTACAAAATGCGCTACAGCCTTCTTTCAGAGACGGGAATGTCGCGGTCTGAGCAGAAGCTAAGCCTACGCATGACGTGACTGGACACAAAAGAAGCTGAGATGGTTCCAAATGGCCTGTAGGTCTCAAAGAAACGTTTCCTCAGAGACTAAAACTTGTCTCTTTTTCTTCAGTCTCAACCACCTAACAGGAAGAAGTAATGACTTCAGAATGGACTTCCCTTTCTCCCCTTAAACATACGAGATGCTTTCTTTTCACGCCAAAGCCGTTGAGGAGATGAAAAGCGCATTGTGACAGGTTGCTGCAGGCTGTCCTCTCTCGCTCTCCAGTGCCCCTGCCATGGCTGAGCCCTGCCAGGGACAGTGTGGGACGGGAGGCCCAGGCCTCCGCCACTCACTGCCACAGAGGGATCCCAGAGAGGGAAGGAGAGGTGGCCAGAGAGCTCGGCACACGGCAAAATCATCATCCTTGACTGCGTGGCGGATCCCCTCTGCTATCACGCAAATGAGAGAGTTTGAACATAAATCTTGTCAAGAAATGAAACCACAGGATTCTGGAAGCCTCGCCTTGGTGACTTTCACTCACTCGGCTCTCTTGCCGTTCACCCAGGACAGCATAACCCGCAGCCCTTGGGACCTCCTGGGACCCTGCAGAGCTCCAGTCCTCAAAAGATGAGGCTTCAAGACCCTGCAAGAGCAGTCACAAGAGACCCCGCAGGAAGCCCTCAGGAGGCCTGGACAGGGAGAGGCAGCTCGCATCCCTCAGCCTTCCCTCAGGAGTCTCCCACTCCTGCAGGCAGGCCCAGGGGCTCGGGGCAGGGACCCACTCCTGCATCTTTCTTCCTGGGACGGCTGCAGGGACACTGAACCAAAGCGGCCCGGGGCCACCACGCTGGGAGGAAGCACAGGCCAACCCCATGCGGAGGCCACAGAGAGGCTCTGAGAGGTCAAGAGGGCAGACAGACAGAGGTCTGCGGCCCCGCTGCACCTATCCCCTCCACACACACCTGCCCGGGACCCCCACCCCAGGCTGCTCCTCCAGCTCCAAGCTCCACAGACCCTGCCGTCCTCAGCCACGCCCCGCCTGAGCCCTGAGGCTGCAGAACCCGAGGGTAGGAAATGAATGTTCCTTCTCTCCACCACAAGAGTGGCAGTGATGCCACAGGAATCTATAATCAGGAGAGAAGGTGCGTATGAAAAATAAAATGAGATAATAAAACAAGGTGCAATCCTGAGACTGGCAGCGTCCCAGACAGCGTGACAGACAGAAAGGCTCTAAGAGGCAGGGGCAGCGTGTGGCTTTCTTCCAAATCACAAGGAAGCACCTCGTAGGATTCCTCCCCATCTATCCACGATGCCAAGGAAATTCCAGGAAAATGTAAAAATCTTAATACTTGAAAAACTGGTCATGGTCCATCTAAAGTAATAAAAACGTGAAATAGGGCCATTTGCCCAAATGCAAGTACACGAGGACAGTGACTTCCGCCCGAGCCCTGTCCGCAGGTCTCCGCAGGTCTCCGCCTGCCTCTCTGGGGGACCTGCGAAGCGCCTTTGTAACAAGGGCACAGTGTGGGTGCAGTTCTTGTCCTGGAAGTCTTCAAAGGCGGAGGCTGTGGCTGCCCGCTCCATACTCACATTGTCAAACCTAGATCTGGACGGCAGTTACAAACCTCACCTAACTCTGGTTGATTGTTCAGAAGTTTGGAGGGGGAAAACACAACAGCTATCCACATTAATGAGGTCTCAGCAAACTCAGCACACAAGCAGGTCTTGTGCCAAGGTCTGCACACAACAAAGGCCTTCTGTGATTGTGTTCCCACCACCAAGCGGCGCTTCCTAATTAAACCTACAGGGAGCAGGCAGGGCTCTGAAAGGCAGCTTTATTGTCCACGCCATAGGAAACATTTCCGCCTTTGCCCAACAGATTTTTATCTTCTAAAGGATTTTTACTTACAAATCTGACCCTCCTAGTAAAATTTTTGCCCATGCCGAAGTTTTTTTTTTTTTAAAGGAAATACAAAACATTGATTCATCTTCCTGCTTCTTGGCCAAACAACACTTGGCAGGTACCACCCAATTCTAGGGCACAAGGACCCACCAATGCCACAGTGCAGGCAAAGGGGACCAGGGAAGAACCAGGAGAAAACTGCTAGAGCTCCAGCCCGTCTCCCCGAAAGGTCACAGGGATCAGTGACCAGGGACCCAAGGTGCCCCCCGTCGCATGGTGTTGGAAGAACTGGAAGTGTTGGTTTCCAATCCTACCTTTGGCAAAGGTGCCCATCCACTCCGCGCTGCCCTCTCCCTTCCTAAAGGAGGAAGTTAGCTTCAGGCCTGGTGCAGGGAGAGCAGATGAAAGGACAGCAACCAGGGAGGAAATGCTGAGTGGTCTACAGCCTATGCCCATGAATTCCTATGTGTACCTGACAATGAACATTCCTTTTTAAAAAACAAAAAACATTCCTTTTTAGAGGAGCCCTGAAAAACAAAACTAAGCAGCACTCAGCACTATGAAACTCATAAAGATTTCTACTCACTGCATTATTTCATTGAAGTTCACTTTTTCACTGCAAGTTCAAGTTATTTAACCCTAACTGCAAAACTACCCAAACGTCAGGTCTGGATTAAAAATTAATAACATGTTTACCTTATATTGGGAAATGTTCATGCTAAAATATTAAACAAAACATCAGGACGCAAATGTATGGATCGCATCATCTGGGCTGGAGGGACCTGGTAGTCCTAAGGTCACAGCCCAGGTTCCTGAATGTCAGAAGTCCTAACATTGAACCAATTGCTTCAATTCTGTAAGGCTCAGCTTTGCCATCTGTCAAAGGGGATACTAACGGGACCTGGCTCATAATGTGACTACGAGGATCCGACCACACAACCCAGGGCACGTGTGAGCCTACCACAGGGCCTGGCCCCGGAGGCCCATATCAAATGACGGCATTGTTACAGTGTTGTTAAATGCACAACATTAAAAATAAATCTGACAAAATATAATTAGTGAGTGTTCAGAGTGAAGAGACTTCGTGTTTTTCTGCCTCTTTACACTTCTCTGGGTCTTCTGATTGATCTACAATTATCCTGTATTACTTCCCTAATCAGAAAAGAAGTAATGGAGCTCATTCTCCTGAAATCTACATAATGACACTTCTTAGTGGATCCTATCAGCGAGCTCTGATGAGATTATTCTGAGGTTTTTGTTTAATGCTTCTCCCAGTGATATCTGAAGACCTGAGGAATCAGGCGTAATCTGTGGATTAGAAATAGGGCAGCACAGGTGAGAAAGCTCAGCTTTATGGAGTGTGAGGAATTTACATCCTTCTTAACGTTACTGCACTGCACTCTGTAATGTGTACTAAAGCCTGTCACAATGCCACCACACAGCCCGAAACTAACAGTGGGTAACTGCATCGCTGCATAGCAGAACTGCTTCCGTGTCTCCTGGTCTGCTCCTGAGCTTCTCAGAGTCACAGCACCAAGGTCGTGCCCTAAGCCCATCCATAATTTTGCCAGAATTCTAAACTTTACATTTTCATTCCAAAGTTCAATGAACACATTGAATAGGAGCATATTCAGGGTGTGGTTGCCTTGGTGATAACCCAACACCGATGTCAGTGTCTGCTGCTCTGCGTCGAGTCATTGCCCTGGTGCCAGTGACCACCCACCGCGATGAGTGTGTGTGCCAGATGCTAAGCAACTGCCAGCCCACCTTTCCAGATCCCGCTTCCTACACCTGCAAACCACACCAATGCTCCTCTGGGGTGACACTAGCAGGAGGCCACGGGGAGGCTGGAGGGAGGAGGGACTCAGTCCTCCCTGTCAGCATTCACCAGCAGCTGTCCAGCACTGCCCAGAGGAGCTGCCCATCTTCTCCAAGGCTCCAGTGTTGAGGACCCATGGTGAGCCCCTGCTTCCTTCCAGCTCCTGCCAGCCCTCTTCCCAGAGCCCTGACATTGGCTCCCCCATTCATCATCCCCAGTAGGTAGATGGGACCCTGGTGTGTCCTGCTCTTCTGCTTGGGTCCTGAATGACATGCTAGAACACCTGGATCCCAGATCCACAGGGCACCAATGTTAACATATATAAACGTGGCCATCCTCACACTTTTTGGTGTTTTTTGTTTGTTTGTTTTTCTGGTACCAGGAATCGAACTCATGACCTTGTGCTTGCCAGGCAGGCGCTGTATTGCTGAGCTAAATCCCCAGCCCCATCCTCACACTTTTAAGGGCACAGTTCAGTGACACTATGTGCGTTGGCACTGTGGCACAACCATCCCCACCACGGCAGACACTGTTCCATCATCTCAAATTGAAAGTCTGTGCCCGGCAAACGCTAGCTCCCCTGGGGACCTTCGGTGTGGTCTGCAAGTGCTCCCCACCGTTCTCCTTGTTCCTCTGAACTGGACTGATCTAGACACTTCGCAGAAGCAGAGTCCTGAGAGCATTTCTTTCATGCCTGGCTCATTTCACTTCACAGCACGTTTTCAAGGTATGTCCTTACTAACCTACGTGTCAAAATTCCATTCCTTTTGAAGGCTGAACACTGTTGTCCGTATGGACCACGCTGTGTCTACCCAGTCATCTACTGATGGACATGTGGGTCGCTTCTGCCTTCTCGCTGCTACGGACATTAGCAGACACACAACTGTTTGGGTCCCTGCTTCTTCTTCCTTACAAGTGGACTTGCTAGGTCACATGGCAATCCTCTACTGGATTTCCAAGGAACTACCATGGTGTTCTCACAGCAGCGGCTTCACTTTACACACCAAGTGACGCATGGAGCCTGCCCATGTTGCCACATTCTTGCCAACACTTGTTAGTTTCCATTTCTTTTATTATAATCATCCTAATGGATACAAACATATTTTATTGTGGTTTTCATTTTTATTTCCCTTATGACTAGTGATGTTGAACATCTTTTCATCTATCCAGTGTGTTAAACTTTAATATAGTGTTCGTCAAACTGGAGTGAGTATTTTATTATTATTTATTTTATTTTATTTTATTTTATTATTTTATTTTTTGAGACAGGGTCTCACTATGTAGTGCAGGCTGGCCTTAAACTCACTTATGTAGCCAAGCTTCGCCTCAAAATCACAGCAGGTCTCCTGCCTCAGCCTACTGAGTGCTGAGATTGCAGGTGTGTGCCACCGCACCCAGATTCTTTTATTTTATTATTTCATTCTGGGGATTGAACCCAAGGCATTGCCCATGTTAGGCAAGTGCTCTACCACTGAGCTCCTGGATCTCAAATCAGAAATAGTTCTTAACGGAGACATATTACCATATACATTTTAATGTAATCAGAGGGGCCTAAAAGGATTTTGAAAATCGTAAAATTCAAGACCCTTGAAATACATGTTCTCTCTCAGAACGATTTCGTTTCAAGTTCAGTCATCAGCAAAGGCCACTGGCTCAGCTCAGGCAGTGCTCACGGGGGAGCCCTGCATCACTGGACAGTGGTCAGCATCTTACTAATGCCCGCCACAACCTGACCCACTGGCAGCACGTGCGTGACTCCACCGGGGGCTTATACCACAGAGGGGACTGTCCCATGCCAGCCAGCGCAGACAGAGGGGCTCACAAGGGTTCTCAGCCACCCAGCAGTGAGACATACAAATTAGGGCCCCGATATGAATGTGTTAATGTCGGTTTTACATTTGTAAAAGTTGTTAAAGTTGATTCAGCTTTATTTTTATTTAAACAAAAACAATGCACACCTTTAATTCTCATGGATTTTTTTTTAAAGTAAGATATTACTACATGTAACTTCTAAAGTATAAATCAGTGAAAGAAATGAATAGCAGGCCTTATTTATAATAAGCACAGAAATAAATCTAATCATTCTTCCTGTAATACTTTACAAAGACAAACACTGTAGTTAAACTGCATTGCACACCATGTCACATTTATAAACTTTCTGACAGCACAAGTCTGCATCTTTATCTTCCAGGAAACCAAACATGCATAGAGGCTAAATGTTGATTTTAGTCGCTGTCATCAACTAGAGCAATAAGAATGAAATCAATGTCTCCAACACTGCAACCCAGAACAAAGCCAAGCTGCTCACGGAGACTCAGGAGCTGACGTATTCATGGAGCCAACCAACTTGTTTACAGTAAGTGTGACTGCTGCTCCCGATAACGTTAAGTTCCATGTGTAATTTTACTTTAGAAGTCGGGACTTCACATGCTTCACTTTTACAGGACTGAATCGAGGCCAGCAAGGGCCTGTTAGCTCACTCTCACCTTCTCATCAGGAGTGAAGCTTAAGGAAAAACACTGGTCCACACAGCCACAATTCACTCGTGCTTAAACCGTGTCAATGTCCGAGTGTGCAAGAGGAAGACAACCTCAACGTTCACTAATGGGGAAAGAAAGGGGAAAAGGAAGAAAAGAGGAAGGCAGCTGGTCCCTGCCCTCATGAAGTATAGTTGGTGTGAACATTTTAGTTAAAAAACAAAACAAACAAACAAAAAAAAACGGTGTAACTGGCATTGCCATTCACCCCTCAGAATCTTCCTCTTCGCTGTGAACACGTGTGTCCGGTCATTCCCACCCCCTTCTGCAGCAGTTCTGCAGTCCTCTTTCATGACTATGTATGAGATGTGATCAAAAATACGGTGAACACTGCTGCTGCGTGCCATTGACCAGAAAAGCAGCCTCATAAAACCACGACAGTGTCCTCATCCACTTTATCCACAGGACACAGCCCGGGGTGACTACGGCTCTTCCCCAAGGTCAAGATGACCAGGAAAGGTAAATGTTTGCACCAGTTCCGGGTCCCACCCAGCCACAGCAGCACAGCTGAAGGCGCTCACGGAAAGCCTCCAGCCTGCTTCAGAGAGCAGAGGGACCACGGACAAGTGTGTGCTACGCGAGGGGGAAGGTCCTGAGGGCAATTCGTGGCAATGCGTCTTTTACTGTAATAAATTAAAAAAAAA
>NW_004955402.1:4260002-4288023 GCF_000276665.1 Chinchilla lanigera | reverse complement strand
AAAAAAAAAAAAAAAAAAAAAACAACCAAAAATAAATAAATAAATAAATACACAAACTGAAATGCTGATAAAATGTCCAGATGATTGCAATTCATTTGAAACAAATGGGGCACAAAGCTTAAAATTCCCTGAACCTCAAGGGGAAGATCTATGTATGTTCACTGTAATGTGCTTTCTACTCATTAAAAAAAGTACACAATTAAAAAGCTCAATAAAAAAATAAGCTTCAGAAAGACTTGCCAAGGTATAAACTTACTGTAATTTTCTTTTCAAAAGACAGCACAGGATGATTTTTGTACTGTGCAAAAAGTAAAGAAATCTCTGAGTGGTAATTGTTTTAATTATCTTTTTTTTTAGGCTACCTCAAAACACCAGGCATTACTTAGAAAGGACTATACCTAGGCACCATGTTTGTTTTCTAAGTATCCCTCAAAGATCTAAATCTCCATCAAGACCGAGAACAGTCTCACAAGGTCTGAAGCCTATATGGAAAATAACCCGTTCTTAATTTGGCTGACCTTACTGCCTTACCCAGACTTCTACCACTGAGACAAAAATACCTAAGGAAGAGGAACGGTTCACTTTGGCTCACAGTCGCAGAGTCCATGGTCAATTTGCCCATCTGCTTTTGGACCTGTGATGAGGGAGGCCTCACACCACGGCAGGAGTGTGTGGAAGAGGAAGCTGCTCGCCTCAGAGCCCCAGAAGTAAGAGACAGGAAGCGGTCAAGGCCCCAGTATCCCCTCCAAATGTACACTGCTAGTGACCTGACTTCCTCCTACTAGGCCACACCTCTTGAAGGTTCCCTCACTTCCCAATAGCGCCACCATGACAATCACACCTTTGGAGGACCCTTAGCCGTAACATAGCATAAATGAGCTTCCCATTTTGCTTCCTTATTCACTATAATTACCAGAGATCAAACATTTCTTATGCCTAAATGTGCACACCATCCTTTGGTCCTCTACTTAAAATCTTGTGCATTTTAAAAACTATCACCTATTTAAGGAGTTCTGATTGATTGTCACTAAATCTCTAAAATTCCTATTCCAATCCTACAATGTTCAATTCACCTCAACTGTTTACCTCTTTCAAGTCATCTAAATATTTTACATGAAATGTATGAGTTCCAACACAAGAGAATTCAGATGGAAATAAGAATGTCATGCAATGGGTTTTACAAAGAACTCAAATCAAAAACTTCGACAGTAGCTACAAAATATTTCCTATCTCTCTTTTGCACCTTCTCTTTTCAGACTTCTTTCCCTTCATCTTTTCTAAAAATACAGGGGCAATGATGCCAACCTTGTGTTCCATTCTCCCCCGTGGCCTTGAAGTCATGTAAGAAGACACAAGTGAGGCCAGAACGGTATGGACTTGCCTTCCCCACCACGTGCTGGTGGTGTTGTCCACTTCAGTCCCAAGCAGCTCCCTCTGCCCCGGGCCCTGACAGACGCACCTGGCACAGGTGAGGCTTAACCACGAGGTTTCACACCATCCCCTTTTGTGCTGAGCCCACACACAGGAACTCTGCACGATGATGACAGCAAGACAGTACTAAGCCTGAATGGGAGGAGCGCACGTGCTTGGTCCTGTGCCTTCCCAGGGCATCTGGCACATGCCTGGCTTAACATCCTGAACCATGAGTATTTCCCACTGTGGAGGTGCAAAGAACACCAGCTACAGGAAAGTAACTTCACCTGTCTCCATAGGTGACAAGAAATGGTGTCACGTACTACTCCTGTGACTGCCGCTGGTAGAGAGCAAGATCAGAATGTACACAAGTTGGGAAACAAGGCAGACTTTCCCAGCAGCCGCTGTAAGCCCACCTTCCAGCAGCCCAGTCCTCTCCAACAGCTCTGGCCTGACCTACCTGTCTTAAGTCCAGAGTGATGGTGACCCAGTGATACTCTCTTCCGTTCTGAATGCTGGGGCTCTGCCACCAATTATTGGTGCCATCGATCGCATTTGATATCGGATGGCGCTCTGTTAAAAAGAAAATGGAAACATGCATTCTTCTCTCTTTAAAGCTCCTGCTTTAAATCCTTGAACTTCTAAACTCATAACGGAAAGAGCACTGAAGGTGAACACCACGTTCATGGCCTCTAATGAAAGCCTCAGTTAGCACCTCCAAAAGCCACCAGGGTGGCAGCAGCTCCATTAGCAGACGCAAGGCTGGGGTGCACTGAGACACACTAATATAAAATGATGAAATGAAATAACCGAACACAGCATAGCACAGCCTCACATAAAATAAAATAAGCGTAAAGTAACAAAACAAGTTGTTCCGGAACAGAAGGAGCCTCACTTACCTTTGGGGTTCACACTGTTGGCATCACAGAGCCGGCACTGGGCGTTGCGTGCACGCCTGCCAGGCACGTGCTCCACGAGTTTGCAGGACATCTCGGGTCCCTTCTCACCACAGGTGGCATTGGCGCTGATCTCAGCATTGGTGGCCAGATTAAGAATGGCGGGGAACAGGCCTGCAAGTCAGAAATTCACCCGGTCGTCAGAAGCGCCAAACCCCAGAGGCAGGGGAACTGATAGACTGCAGGCCCACACACTGAGTGGAGCAAGCCTGACCCAAAGCAGGGCATACAGAATGGGCTGCCTGTCACAAACTCTGGGACACGCAAACTCCTCTACAAGAAGAGCATACGCACGGGTCCCAGGACCAGGGACTGACCCCTCAGAAAAGGGACACAACGAGCTTCCTGGGAGAAGGTGTATGTTCAGCATCTTAGTAACAGGCAGATGCAGTTGTGAAAAAGAATCAGAATGAGGACACCTAAGATTTGGGCAGACTTGGGTATTTTAGTACATGTAATTTTATCTCAACTAGTAAAAAGGATCACAAACCAATACTGATGCACATGCTAAAGTATTTAGGAATTTAGTATTTATCCCTTCTACTCATTTTGGAAAGCATCAGAAATAAAACTTGTGGATGGATAGAGAGATGCATACATGGGCTGACAGTCAATAAAGAAAACAGAGAAAAATGCTCACTGTGGAATCAGAGTGGAGGCCAGGCCCTCGCTGCACCATGCTTTCTACTCTTACGGTGGAGATTATCATAGTAAAATGTTGGGAAGATAGGTTTTCAAGTCAATATTCAAATGTACATACTGAGCAAGGAAATTGCGCACCTTCTCTTTAGATGAGGGGCTTCCTCTCCTGTGTCCTGTGTCCCCATAATCCCTGTAATTATTTAAGACTTTTCTCTCTCTCTCTCTGTGCTTTCTCTACCGCCTATTTTCTTTGGTGACTAAAACTTTAGAACACAAAGACCCAATTTTCAACATTCTCTTCAACTCTCTCTTCATCTCTGTGCTTGTAGAGTCCCTTTGTCTCCACAGATTTTATCTTTAAGTGGCTGGGATCAGTACCAGGTCCAAACTCCTCAGAAAATAATTTCTGCATGACCATGGGAAAAGTACCTCCATTAGGTTCTCTAGCACTGCTTTAGTGCTATCTTGGTAAAAAGATAATAGCAGGAAGGATTCCAGCGAGATCTACAAACTTCTATAGAATAGACACCACGGAGAAGGTGGGGAGGGTGTTAGCACTGGGGTTTCTCTCATTTAATAGCACTTGACCTTCAAAGGTCACAGGACATAATCTTTTGTTTGTAAAGGACATATGGTCCGTACTATTTCTCAAGTATTTGTCTTTCAGTGAAACTTGAAAAATAGCCCAGTACAGTTTTAGTTCTACAGAAGGCCTTATTTATATCTTCAACTGTTACATTTCTAGGCAGTGCCTAACACGCTCAATGCTATTTTCTCTTACAATATTTAGCCATTTAAATTACTAGAAAACATTATTTTTGTAAGAATTGCTGTGTTCAAAAGCAAACTGACCATGCACCTATTCTTAAAATTTTATTAGGTGGTCTCTAAAAAACTTTTCACATAAAAAAGAATCACCCATTACTAATTCTACCATGATAGAAGGATTATATTCAAGCCAATGGACTGGACTTTATGGCCCCAATAGAAAATAGTTAATATTCTAGAGCATTTTCTTAATATTGGAACATAAAACAGATTTATATCAGATACTATATTTAATATGTGTATTCTGTTTTTTTCTTTTTTCTTTTTCTTTTTTTTTGAAACAGACTCTCCCTATGTAGTTCAAGTTGGCCTTGAACTCACCATGTAGCCCAGGCTGGCCTCGAACTCACAGTGATTCTCCTGCTTCCACCTCTTAAGTGCTGGAATTACAGGTGTGTACCACCCCACCTGGCTATCTTCATTTTTAATTTAAAATTGGTTATTTTAATCATATTCCTTTACAGGGACTTCTTTCAAAATTAAAAAGGAATAAAAAAACTTTATGAGAAACCAAATGAATCACTGCTTAACGGTGGCATTTCCCCCAAACAATTATTTTTATAAACCAACAGTTAGATACTCAATTTTATTTTGGTTTATTGTTTGTTTTTTGAGATGTGGTCTCACTGTGTTACCCAGGCTGGTTCTGAACTCCTGAGTGTGAGTGATCCTCCTGCCTCAGCCTCTCCCCTGCTTAGCTGGGTTACAACACACCTCATTGACACATATATTTTATGGTGCAGCTGTTAAAGTGACACATAAATCCTTGAGCATGGTACTTGCCTGGTGGCAGCAGTTGATACTTATTGTCTGATAATGAGATAATAATATTCTCCACTCTATGACCAGAATGTTCAAGTAATCTGGCTCAAATCCTTCTGAGCTAATAATTTAAAGCAGAACATGCTTTCACACTATGGTGCTTTACCAAAGCAGCAAAGACCACATTTTGTGTTCTGTATTCCAAATGAGCATTAAGATCTGCAGTAGCATCAATGCTATCCATTTCCTGTGCCGGACGGGGCAAGTGAGAGAAAAAACCAAGGTTACAGGAACTGAATTAGCAATGCCTTTCTCTAGAGCCAACAAGTACCTGACTACACAACACTTTCTCCTCATTCACCTCATGAGGCTGCTGGACACCTAGGGAACTCTCCATTTCCTACACAGAGCACCCTTTAGTGTCACTAGGGTATGGTAGGGGGTCAGGCAGTCATGGGACACCCCACACCCTTATGCTATAGTCTTTGTCCTGAGTCACTGAGAGAACACAGCTCACACCTCAGGAGCATAAACCGAACATCATGTTAGTGAGCAATATCTCAATCATAGTCGTCAGCGTCAGGCAGTTCTTTGCACTAGGTAGGCTTTGAAATACTCCAGTTTGGGCTCAGGGGTCGAGCTCTTTCTTGCCTAGCATGTGCCAGGCCCTGGCTCAATCCTCAATCCCCAACACTCCAAAAAAGGAGGAGGACAAGGAGGAGAAGGCAAAGATGACTTTGATAGTCTCAGCTGTGCAGAAGAACCTTTACATGATTAATTTCATTTAAAAAATCCAAGCTATTGCTCATTAAAATTAAACCTCCGAGAAGCTAGTACAGGGTGGGGTTGGGGATCCTCCCTAAAAACGATGCCTTACGCACACTGCATTTCCCCTTGCTCTGTGGAGTCACTCTTCTTCCTTGCTGCTCGGCCCAGACCTGCTAGCAGATAAAAGTGAGCCGGAAAGAGGTGCCGGAGGGGGCATGTGGTAGAATGGATTTGGGCGAAAGTCCCCCAGGTAGCTGAGTCATTTCAAAAATGACTGAAATATTTCAACAGAGCAACTGCAGGGCAGCAGGCAGGAAGCAGGGTCAGGAATCAAAGGGTCAGGAAGGGCATCAAGGTCAAGAGACCAAGAGGAAAAGTTTGGTTTCACACCTAAAATGGAGCCAAGGGGGTGGCACGGCCCGGGTGTGACCCGTCCCTCTCACGCGGTCCCGAGTCGGAGCACGCATTCTTGTTGAGCACCGTTACTTTCTGCAGTCACCGTGGCGGCAACACCCATTTATTCCTTGTCCTCCTTCAGGACACGGGACAGTCACTCCTCTGCGCATGGGCTGAAGTGGCGGCCAGACCTGGGGACACTGAACTCCACCGAGCATGAAATGAATTCCTCCCCATGCACCAGTTCCTCTGGCGCTCCTCCTGGCGCACTCGGCCTCCCTGTGCCTTTCAGGACTGCGCCAGCCTGCTGGAACGCTCTGCACTGCCCAAGTTCACGGACGACATGCTACTCGTGGTCACCGTGGCCATGCAGACCCCTCTAGCTAGGTTAATAATTCCTCTCTCAGAATTCCTCTGAGCCTTCTTCGTGTACTTATGTGTGAGGGAAGAGTGAGTTTTTCTCCTTTTGGGGGAAAAAAAAGGCTTTCTGAGTTCCACACAATACTGCATTCGCCTGTTCCATACTCAAAAGCAACGTGCTAGTCTGCAAAGAAAACATTTGCCATTTTTACCTAAAGAATCCAGGTCAATATTTTTGGATCATGTTTTTTTCCCCAGAATAAAACAACAGATTATAAACATTTTGTATGGCTAAATAATCAAAGTGGCTTCTGGTATTAGGAGGTTTTTATTTGATAAAACAAATCTCCTAACTCGATCTGTTGAAAGAACTGGAAAAGCAGAAATTTAAATTTCCAAATTGAAGTTTGTGATGTATTTTTTAAGCACTCAAATCTATTTTGTTCTCCATTTACCCAGCACTCACTTCCTTCATCTTACCCATTTTCCCAGGAAACATCTATCAACTGTCAGCAGAAGTCAGATCTGACAGACCAACAACTGGCTTCTCAGCGTTCTCTGGCAAACACGGCCCTCTCCTGACCAAACAATGGAGTCAGTACCTCTAACAATGACAGCTGCCGCTGTCTAACATCCCAGGATAAGGACATTGAGGCATTCTAATAAAATAATGGTCCAGGTTCATGGTATTAATTAAGATATACCAGTGATAAGCTTTAGGTGAACAAGTGAATTCATATTGAATAACATATCCGTGGATTACACAGATGGGTAGAAAATGCAGGTAATGATTCAGGCCAGTGCAACGTCCATAAAAGAGCCTTGTGAGGTCAGCACTACACTGTCCCTCACAAGAACACCAGGGGAGTGACCGAGCTTGTCCTGACCCCACCACTGGGAAGGACAGCCACACAGACTTCACTGCACGAGATATCTGACATGCAGAGGAATTTAAACAGATTAGAGGAGAGATTAGAGCAAGAAAACCAGCTAGGTACGACCCAGACAGGAAAACAGTCCATGTCACCTAATGATGAGGACAAATTCCAAGAGGATTACTGGGTGCCTTTGCAGCTGTGCAAGCCTCACAGTGTATTTACACAGAGGCCTGGATGTCAGGCCTGTCCTGGGACCAGGCCTCACAGTCACAGGAAGCTGAGGCTGGAAGCTGGCATACTTCTTTACAGACACCCTTTTATAAAACTAAGTAGACCGGGAGCGCACTTCAGAGCAATAACACAAGTGTACTGATAGGTCGCCAGTTGCTTAGCATCATTATCCGTTACCATGGGCGGTATGTAACTCACTGTGCTTGTCTCAGCCACTTTCCTGGGTTGGTGGTGATGCTGGTATAAATCCCACTTTCCTCATGGCTGGGCCTAAACGCCCAACACGCACAATGTAAAGGAGGAGCAGTTTATTATGGCTCGCAGTTTTAGTTCATTCTGCTGCTCCAGGCAGGGAGATGTGGCAGGAGGACATGGCAGAGGACAGCTGCTCGCCTCATGGTGAACAGGAAGCGGAGAAAGAAGGGAGGAACTGCAGAGGGAGATGAATCTTTCCAGGTCACACTCCCCGTCTTCCCAGCAGACCCCAACTCCTAACAGCAAGTCAGCTCCTTAAGGCAGGCACTTCCAGGACCCCCACCTACGAGCACATGAGGTAGTGGGGGACACTGAGACATGAACCACAGCAGTGCTGTACTTTACCCTACTGACAGCACAGTGGGGTTATTTATACCAGCATCACCACCAACCCAGAATGTGCAGGGCTAAAACATCGGGACAGCTGCAACCGTCACTCGAGGATGGGAATGTTCCGGCCTGTGAATACTTACGGGACCATCACCAACTGCAATGTGGTGTGGTGCGTGACTCTGTAAGGACCTGTGTGCTCAGACAGGGTCAGTCCAGAATCCCTACGGCTCCTCTTGTTGGTTCAGACTGATTCCAATTTTCTATCCTTTTGCCCCTTTCCTGTACCCACTCATGCCCTACTCATCCCTCCTGCCAAACTCGGAACTTTCTAGAACCCTAGGCTAAAGGGAAGTCTGTTTTCTGTCCTAACTTGGATCAACCCCACCACTGTACTTACATTTATACAGAGATCACTATTGTACTGACTAATCTCCCTACTTCTTCTCCTTCATTAACTACTGCCCCCAAGCCAAAACTACTCGTGACCAATCTGTGAGCCTCTTGGGGAAGGAGTCCTGCTCTGCTTGCTCTAGGTGGGCACCTGGCCCGTGAGAACAGCCAACAGTGCCTGAGTGAGAGAATGAACAAATCAAGCAAGGTGCATGGATAACACACAGGGCCCAGGGTCTACAACCTAGAAGCTCTCTTGGCTCCACACTAAAGGAATCTGTCCCTGGACAAACCAAGGGCTCAGAGCCTCTATGTCCTTCCAGTTCAGGGAGTACCCTTGAGTCCCGTCTAAGGCTCTGCAAGTCTAGAATTCTGCTTTAACAGATCACCAGGCAACACTGCCCACCACAGATTCTCTCACCACTTGGAAAGTGAGGGAATAAAAGCTTTTCCTCGTTCCATGAGAACAGTAAAGAAAGGTAAACTGCTCATTTTGTGGCTTCTCAGATAAAAGGACCAAATAAATGGAAAGCAGTCTTCTCAGTCTTTGCTTCCTCGCACTTCACCTTGAACGTGACCCTTTCCTTAAGGAAAGACAATGCCCATCCGGGGTCCTGCAGCTCCTCAGAAGGGTGCTGACGCTGCCTTCATGAGCGGCAGTATTGTTGAAGTCACAAGTCCTAGCTGAGTCAAACCCAAGTCTCAAGCCTCTGAATCCACCCCTTTGTCAGTCACCCTTCTGATCCATAAGAATGTGATTTTATCACTCTCTTCCCTCATGGAACTGGATAAAAGGGGCATGGAGCACGCACAGGCTGGATCCTGAGACTGAGGTCCTATCTGATGCGGTGTATTCCGGGTCTCAGGGTCTGTGTCTAGCCTTGAATGAAATGCCGCTCTATCTCCACTTCATCAGACCCAGGCTCTCCTGGAGCTGCCTCCCTCGCAAAGAGCAGTGCAGGGGCCTTGTAAGAGCTTCTGGTCGGTGAGCCTGAGCTCAGTTCCGGCCCCAGCAGGGTGCCCAGCATGGCCTTGGCGAAAAGGCTTCACTCAGAGGGCAGGAAGGAGCCACACACCCAGGGGTGGCGCTGCATTTAATGTGCTTGGTTTTCTTTGTCATGTGTTTGTATGGGTAAAGACATGCCAAGAATGGGTACACAGTGTTCTTAAAGATATCTCTTTGCAGGGTGGTGGCTCACGCCTGTGACTGAGCACTAGAATCATGAATTCAGTCCCCGCATGGGCAATTTAGCGATGTTAGCAAGACGCTGCCTCAAAACAAAATGTAAAAAAAAAAAAAGCTGGAGATGCAGCTCAGTGTGAAAGTCCTGGGTTCAGCCCCTGGTAGAGCAAAACAAGCAAACAAACAAAAAATGTCCACTTGCATCGAACAGGCTGAACAAAAGGTGAACAAGGGGTCAGCGGGAAGAAGAAGCCAAGGAGGTGAGACAGGAATAAATGCACCTCAGGAAAACAAGCTGCCACCCGACTGCAGGCGCGCGATACCACGTGTGTCACAGCACTTCCAGAGACGTGTGCCCTCTGAATGCCCAGGACACGGTGTCCGGTGTCCGTGCAGGACAGAAGCTGGGCCGCAGACGGAAGGTTTGGCTCAAGGTACGCACTGCAGTGCCGGCAGCCCAGACGCGACTGCAAGTTGTGACAATTTATTTTCACTCACCCCCCGAAACAAGCAGTAAAACACACGGCTGTGAAGGAGGCACACTGAAAAGTTAATCATGTGTCAGTGACCTGTGTAAGTGACAGGATCAAACCAGAACTACTAAACAAGCCTGACAGAATGTTACGTCAAATTGTACGCTCCCACACGAAAGAAACCCAAGGGGATCAAACTGCACCCCATATCCTGCCCGGGACGGAGAGGACATGGGAGAGCAACCTGGGCGCCCACCCGACGGGCTCCCGCCTCTGTCCTTTGGCTTCCTAGGAGCTGTATGTCCGCAGAGCATGCGCTAAGTGGGGAAGAATATAAGCAACGGTACCCTTTCATTTATTTACAAGCACACTCGCCACACGGAGCAATGCGTTCATCACACAGAGACACCCACTTCCTTACGCGGTTAGTCACAGTGAGAAAACAGAGGGAATTTTGGAAAATAACTACACAGATACCAATATGGAAATTTTTTCTGCACTATTTTTAGCAAAAAAAAGTGACCAAGAATGAATCTGAAACTAATATTTTGCCATGACAACCGGAAAAAAAAAAAAAAAAGATTAAGCACTAGCAAAACCGTGTTTTCTTACCCGGAGCCACACACCTCCAAGGGCCAAAGCAGCCCTGATCCTGCAGCACTGACCTCCCGCTCCTCCGCCCTTCCTGGGGGATGCTGGTGAGCACACACGTCCTCACAGCAGGGGGCTGCACTCAAAGAAACGCAGCATCAGCCCTGCCCTGAGCATGGCCACTGGTGTCCAACCACAGCCCCTACCGTGGCCCCTAAGACTATAATGGAGCTGCAAAGCAGCCACTGTCACGTGGAACCAAACACCTGATGTCAGAGTGCCATGGGCCCCCTGGTCACGGTGACACTGGCATAAGTAAACTCGCTGCACTGCCACCTGTACAAAACATAGCACACGCGATTCTGTGCCGTAAAGAATCCTTGCAACCGGGGGCTGGGGATTTAGCTCAGCGGCAAAGCGCCTGCCTGGCAAGCTCAAGGTCGTGAGTTCGGTTCCCGGTACCGGAGAAAAACCAAAAAAAAAAAAGAATCCTTGCAACCATCACAGACAACTACATTGCTGGTTTCTGTGCCTCTATGTTATAGAAGGGTGATACAATACATGGTGAATGTTTCCATTTTGTACATTTATTATAGTAAAGGTGCACTGTCAGTAACCCTCCTTCGCAGACTGTCCCTGATTGCGCGCTTGTCCCATCATCCTCACCACTTTCTGAGGCAAGTTCGGAAGTTCTCTTTCCTGAGTGTCTTTATGAGGTGTGATCAAAAACACAGTGACTCTTGCTGCAGCCAACAGAAAGGCAGGCTCTTAGAAACATGATAGTGCGTCCTCATGCACCTTATTCAGTGGATCTGTCACTGAGTGACTTCTGGCTCTTCCCAGTCATAAAGATCACAACAGGGAGATACTCTGGACACTTCAGGACATCACGGCAACTACCCCACTGCAAGTAAAGACACTCACGAAAGAGACTTGCAGAACACTGCTTCAGAAAATAGCACAAACCAGGGGGAAAGTGTGCTCAAAGGGAGTGGGAGTAATGGGTAATAAAGATTTTTAAATTCAAACATTCATGGTACTTTTTTCCATCACTTCTTATCATCATTTCAGCATGCGTTTCTTCTACTTACTAGAAAATAAATTAAAAAGCTTCCTATGCAAACGGTCTGCTGGGTGACAGCCGCAGCCTGATCTATCTCTCCAGCCTCACCTGGAGGCCAGTGTGGGGGCAGGTGGACCCCAGGGGTTCACAGAGGAAACCGCTCAGCTCACACATCTCAGGCAGCCAGAGCCGGTCCTGGCTGGCAGGTGGCGCGTGACTGTTTGTTATAGGTTAAAATTTTCTTTTAACCACTACCAAGTGAACTCATTTTGTATATCAAAGACCAGTATTGCAACATGGCTAAATCTTAAAACATCAAAGTTAAGCTTTAAATACGTGACATACATAAAAGTCGTAGTGGTTTAATGTAAAACAGGCTTTTATTTAGAAAGAGAATTGTTTTTTTAAAAAGTAGTTATTTTATTACGCAGATAGAGAAATATGTGACACTTGTGTTGTTTCGCTTTGCTTTGCTGTTTAGTGAAGGTGTTTAAAGTAGCTTCCTAGTGCTCACAGCTCCAGACAGAAGCTGGGAGAGCTCAGCTCCCTCCCCTCCCCCACAGCAAATACTTGGGTTTGGGACTGAACCGATTTAATCATTGATGGCTGTTGGTCAAAGAAAAGCTCTAAGATACCCTGGAGATGCCAGGGTAAGCACCGGGCCCTTCCAGTGCAGAACAAAAGTGGGGGAAGGGAGGACGAAGACAAAGGGTAAAAAGAGCAAGAAAGAGTGAGAAAAAAGAGAAAGCGGGGAGAGAGTGAATCGAGTGCTCGAAAGACTGCACACACGAGAGACTGCACACACACACACACACGGAGGGGAAAGTCAGACTTGAGATCCCGGGAACCCGGCATTTAACACGGCTGACTCTCTCCCTCCCGTGGGACGAGGAACAGAAGTTAAATCTCAGAAAACACGAGCGGGTGGTGAGCTACAGGACTCAGCAGGCTTGGCCAACAGGCCCAGCTCCGCAGCCCTGGATCTGAAGCGTCCTCCGCAAAGACAGGCTTTCCTTGTGAGCTGCCCAGGGCGCTCAGGTACAAGGACTGTGCGGAGAAGAAGAGCACTGCAGGGCCCTCCCCTCCTGCTCACACTCTGTGACACCGGCTGTGGCTGGCAGGCAAGTGTAGCTGAAGAGAAAAGGAGCAGAATTCATTCACCATGAAGTGCTCCTCTCTCCTGTCGCCAAGGACGAGAGCTGAGATTCTACCAGATCCAACTGACGACCGCAGAGGCGGGACACAAATACACCTCGATGCGCTGGCAACAACTTTAAACCTCATGTCCCTCCCTCCCTGTTGTCACCGGGATGGAGCTGAATTACAGGAAGGTCAGGAAGCAAGTGCGGCCTTGGTACTGAGCCTTGGACAGGCTGGCCTCGGACTCCTGGTGACCCCCAGTCAGCACCGCAGCACTGGGATGACAGCCTTCAGGTTCAATAGCGACAGCTCTGTTGAATTAAAACGCAGCTCATTACAGCTGCTTCTGTCATGCTGTTTGCAGCATTTATACCATTTACTTAAATACTTAAGAATCTCAATTTAGTATTTCATAACCAGCCCAAACACCTTCAAAAACCATGCACTTTTCTACAAACTTTCCAGAGTCTTAGCTCTCTCTCCCCATTTCTCTGGCTGTTTCGCACGCTGCTGTGTAGATTTTACTTGCTTTGTACTTTGGACTATCAGCATCTGTGTCACGTTATCCCAGGCACCTGCTGAGGGCTGCCTCTAAGGTACTTGGCTGAAATCCTCCTGAAGGTTTTAAAAATATAAACAAGGGGCCCCCATTTTCATTTTGCACCACGCCCCTCCAATTATGTAACTTTTTTGTTTTGTCTTTTGAGAGAGGGTCTCACTATGTATTCCACCTGGCCTTGAACTCCCTACATAGCCTAGGCTGACCTCGAACTCACAGTGATCCTGTTCCCTCAGCCTCCCAAGTGCTGGAATTACAGGTGTACACCACCATGCCAGACCAAATTATGTAATTATGAATATGTCCGGTGGCAGCTTAAGGAGGATTGCCCTTACAATTCTCCATGGACCATGGACTGCGACAACCATTCAAATCTTTTCACCAAAAGTGTCCCCTCTTCTAACTGAACATCAGAACAATCACAGCAAGGTGGCGAGATCCAGATGACCCGAGCTCTTTTTACTGCAGACATATCTTAAAGGGACACTTCACAAAGAAGTCATCTGAGATATCTTTCCCCTCATGGACTAACAGTTGAGAAACATATGCAATGTGTACAGTAAACAGTCCGATCAAGGGTATGCAGGGTTCATTAGCTTGCTGTCCTTCTCACTGGCCAGGCTGATAATACTGTATTTTCCCAGCTGGGGTCCATTTTCGCCTGAAATCAGGCTGCCTCTTTCTACAGACATAGAGCTTTATTTAGTAAGGTGTTTTTCTCCATGAAGCTGTCTGTAAGAACTGTACTCACTGTCTCTGGCTCTCTGCCCTGTGTCCTCTCTTTGCTCCACTCCAGCTGGGAGCCTCCTTCTCGTAATAACTAGAAGGTCTCCAGCAACTTCTAGACCAACAGCACTTCACCTTCCATTTCTGACTTCACAGTAGCCTTTGTCAAAATGACCACCACCCTCTCTGTCAACCCCTACTTATTTTGGTCCCTGTTCTACATACTACATACATCCTACCACATGCATGCACCACACATCATACTATGGACTCTGTGTCCCCTTCCTGTCCCTGCAACTTCTTCAGCCCCTTCTGCAGCTGTCCTGGAGTCTCAGGAACCAGTTTCCTAGAAAAGCAGAAGATCGTGCACTTCCCAAATGCAGGGCACAGGGGCAAAGGGGGACAGAAGCCCACGTTCCCCAAAACGCTCTCTCTGAAGTCCGGAGAAGCAACACAGTTTCCTCCACTAGCTTTTCCAACTGTGAGCCCAGGGCTTCTCCGTTCAATATTTTAAATCTTGACTTAGGTAACAATATTAAAAAGCACCAAATATGTCAGAAGTGAATATACTGCATCACGGAATTGAAGGAATCTCAACAGAACCAAAATAAACCAACAAGACGGGTGTGGTGGCTCATACCTGTAATCCCAGCACGTGGGAGGCTGAGGCAGGAGGATCATTGCAATTTCAAGGCCAGTCTGGACTACAAAGTAAGCTCAAGGCCAGCCTGAACTGCATAGTGAGACCCTGTCTCAAAAAAAAAAAAGAGAAAATTTTGCAGAGGTAAATGCTGTCCCTTCCACTCTCCCCCAAATATACCTGCGAGGCCAGCTCAGCTTTGGCAAAGGTAGAAAAGATGTTAGGGGTTCCCTGTGACGGCACACAGCAGCCCCCCTAGTTGGAGGCTTTGCTTTCCATGGTTCCAATGAATCGTGTTCCACTTCTTTACAAAAATATTAAAATATACAAAATAGATAAATATAAAAATGTACAAAAAATTTAAAATTTCAGAAATAATCAATTCTTAAGTTTTAAATAGCTTTTATTATATTATATTGTTATATTTGTTCCATTTACTTACTATTCACCTCTTACTGTACCTAATTTAGAAGTTAAACCTATCATGGATATTGTATGCACAGGAGAAAGCATAGCACATACAGGGTGCAGAACTAGCTGGGCTTCAGCGCTCTTGGAAAGTATCTCCTGCAGATGGGGTGGAGGGGGGCTTTTGATCACAACATGAGGCGAGTGCTCTGGAAAACGTTAATCCGACCTACGACTGTGTTAAGGAAAACCGTTTCATTAAAGGAGGAGGAAGATGACCTTCGAATCCATGAAAACGCTGACTGTGGTAAAAGTCTGTACAGTACAAAGTGGAAAGAGCTGAGAGCACAGCAAGGCTTCCGGACCTTCGTCTTCACAGAGCCCCCCGAGACCCTGCTGTGAGGTGGATGTGGACCTGGTGGGTTCGGCTGGAGCTGCAGGTCCAGTTGTAACCAGCCGCCCCAGGCGATGCTGCTTGGAGCTCAGGGTCTGGATCTCTCTTGGGCTTTTCCAGCTCTAACACTGAGTCTGGCCAAGGCAGCCACACAGCGAAGATCACCAGATTCCTGTGTGAGCTCACAAGTTCTCCGGTTTTCCTTTGCTCCAGATTCCCACTCTGCACCTACATCTGGAGACCCCTGGTAACTACGTTTAGAGGGACTGCGGTACTTCCATGAAAACCAAGGTGTTTGGCTTATTGTTAAGACAGAAAACCCTTATGTGCTCCACAAGAAAGACACATCCAAGGAGGAAACAACCAGGGCGCATCCCCACAGCCCAAGCTCACACCCAGAATCCCAGTCTGGGCTTTTATGTCCAAAAGAAAATAGGCAAGAAAAAACCTAGCAAAATAACTCAAGAGCAATCATTAAAAATGCAAAGATTCTAGAGAGAAGCTAAAGAACTAAAGGAAAGAAGAGATCATTCTTGTTCATGGTAGGAAGACTTACAATGGTGAGACAGTAATTCTCCAACTGACCTACTGGTTCTACCCAGCTGCCACTGGGTCTCCTGGCCACTTTCATGATGGATGAGCTGTGCCCTGGTGGCCTCCAGACTGGAGTTTCAGCTTTGGGGGGCAGGAGGCAGGTCTAGGTGACAAGAGCAGGGTGAAGAGTTCCCAAGACAATCACTGAGGCCAAAGGCAGGTGGCAAGGTCCAGCGCAAGGGCAGGACAGGGGGCCCCGGGGCCTCTCTCTCTCTCTCCCACTGAAATCTGTTATTAAAAATTAATTCCCATTGATTTTCTAAGTCCTTCCCTGCATTACCTTTTTCTGATACACAAGCAGGGACATGCACTTGACTTCTACACTTTAGTAATGAAAGAACCGAAACCCAGACGGACCGCATGCACAGAGGGCTCTGATGAGCAGTGTTTCTCTATAATCCAGCTTCTGTATGCATCTTCCTTCATCTTCTTTAAAACACTTTCTTTTGGGATGGGGATGTAGCTCAGTGGCACAGCGCCTACCTGGCAAGCACAAGGTCCCGAGTTTGATTCCCAGTACCACAAAAAAAAACCCTGTTAAAATAAACTAGTAAAAATCAAATGGCCTATCTCAACCACACTCCTCAAAAGTCCCCAGGGTCCCCTTTTAAGTGCTACACTGCCCCTCCCTCCCCCTGCCACACCTCCCCTCCCGAGGCCCCCAGCCTGTGGCCCTGCGGAAGGAAGCTGGGTAAGGGTGGGGTGTGTTCACTGCAGAGTGCTGGCTCTTCCAAACTGCTGCCGGCAGGATCCCGGGCAGCCCATAGGACACTTATAATCTGACATCCATGTTCGCTTAGGAACCAAACTTCCCACTGAGCTCTTCACTTGATCAACCTGGCAATGATTCAGATTGAGGCTACAAATGCATTCAGCTCAAGTAGAAAAACCTAGTTAAGTGTAAGTGGTAACTAGGACCATCTCTGAAATTAACTTATGGGTACTTTAGTATAAAGGCCCAAATGCGGTGTCTGAGTCTGAGACACACACTTAAGCTTAGTCAGACTGCTGCCAGGGTTACACATACAGCGAGTGTTAAAATCAGCTGGTCCTCTACTCAGGAACAATGCCATCTTGCAGAGGCATCTGTTACCTGTTTCCATGGACGCCAGCAGTCACTAACTAGCATGGAGAACATCAGCCAAGGGGCATTTGTCAAGTAAGTGGGCTGTGAATGGCGTAACAAATGACAGCAAGTGGTTCTCCGTGGAGGTCATGGTAGTCAAAGTATCCACAGCAACTAAAATATTTCAGAGGAGCTTATGTGTACTATGGCAAAGAACTTTACAAACTTCCCTCTCCAAAATCAACTATGTGAGTGGATAATGTTTTCAAATACAACTATTCTAGGACTCTGGAAGTCAAGTGAGAACAAGCATCAAGTTGGGAAACTTTTCTACATGAAACATAGTTCAAGCTTTAAGTAAGACTGGTGGAAGACACAGCCTCACCCAGTGCTACATGGGGATCCCAAGCTTGGCAAGCCACACATCAAGCAGACAAGGTAACACACGGCCAGTGATGCCGTCACAAATGTCATCAACTTGTAGAAAATGAATGACAGCTTCCAGCTGGGCTAAGCTCCAGTTCTGGTCTCAGCAGGTGTAAGTGACAGACACCTGGATCTCCTCAAATTATAACAAGAAAATCCTGAAAACATGAGAGCCACAGAAGGGCTGGATCAACTCTCCATCCACAGATATGCACACTTACGGTCAACTGATTTTGGGGTACTAAGGCACTCTTGCCTTTTCAATAAAGACTGCTGAGACTACTGCCTATTCACATAAAAAAATAAACTTGTGCCTTTTTACCAGGCACAAAAGTTAACTCAGAGTAGATCACAGTCTTACATGTAACAGCTAAACCATAAAACTTCTAGGAAAAACACAGGAGAAAATCTCTGCGACCTTGGATTAGGCAAGCAATCCTTAGTTATACGACCAAAAGAAATAATACACCAAAAAGCAAAAACCAAAGAACCCCAATTGATACACTGGGTTTCATTTAAAAACATAAAAACTAGGGTGCTTCAAAATATGTCATTAAGAAAATTAAGACAAACTACAGACCCAGAGAAAATACTATCAAATCGCATTTCTGATAAAAGGTTTGTATCCAGAAAATACAAAAACACAAGTTAATACTAAGAATACAAAGAATGCAATTAAAAGTTGGCCAACATATTTGAATAGACATCTCATCAAAGATAGATGAATGGCTAATAAGCCCATGAAACCAAGGGGCTGGGGATTTAGCTCAGCAGCAAAAGCGCTTGCCTGGCAAACGCAAGGTTGTGAGTTCAGTTCCCTGTACCAGAGAAAAACCAAAACCAAAAAAAAAAAAAAAAAAAAACAAAGCCCATGAAACCAATGTCGTTAATCATTAGGGAAATGCAAATTAATATGACGAGAATGCAGGGCAAACCTAACACAACGTCTATCACTATAAAAACAGGGTATAGTATTGGTAAGAAGGTAGGGAAACCTCCACTGCTGCAGGGAATGTAAAATAGAACTTCTCGACTAAGAGTTTCTTTAAAAAATTTTAACGTAAACTTACCTCAAGACCCATATGCTACCTTTAAGAATTTCACTGAAGACCGGTACTGGAGAAAAAACCAAAAAACCAAAAAAAAAAAAAAAAAAAAAAAAAAAAAAGTAAAAAAAAAAAAAAAAGAATTTCACTGAAGAGATATAAAACTTCTGCAAAAACAAAGACCTAGACATGCATGTTTACAACATGACTCTGAAAAGCCCAAACTGGAAACACTCAAAAAGTTCCTCAACCAAAAAATTGGATAAACAACAAGTGGTGTCCATGCATAATAGAATACTATTTGGGAACAGAATGGAGCAAACTACTGACATGTGTCATACAACACGTATGAGCCCAGGAGAGAGAACATGAAGTGAGAGATGCCGAACACAGGGGACCTCATGTTACAGGATGAGTGCACAGGGCCTTCCGGAGAAGGACAGCCCAGCAGGACAGATCAAAGACTGCCCCTGGGGCCAGGCACTGAGCACCCAGGAACAAGACAACACTCTGTGAAGCCCTAGAAATGCCCTATGGCAGCTCATGGAGATGACTGTGAATCACTTGAAATGCACCCCAAAATTACTGAAACCACACAGCTAAATTGGTAGGAATTTGTGGTATACACATTACACTGCAATCAGTCTGTGAAAGCATAAGATTCTCCCCACCCGGTAAGTACAGGGCATAAATGTGGCCGGAAGCCTGTGTCGCAAAGGCTTGATCCCCCCAAAATGTCCTGCACCTAGCTGCAAAACTGCATGGTACTGACCTGAGAGAATCAGCTGGATACCCCCCACGGCAGGAAGCTGTGGTGCTATCAACTTAAAGGACACTGCTGATGACTTACTTTGGAGCTGTCTAGTAATAAAAGGATGTTAACAACTTGTATCATGCAACTCCCTTGTTTTAAAACAAACTATGATTTCATGATCATTAGTGGTCAGATTGTAGGGGAGTAGCCGATCCTCCGGTAGGTCCAACTTCTTCAGGGGTACTACGAATCCCAAAAAGACCCTAAAAATAGTACACAGTAACAGGCTTAGGTTAGCTAACAATGGTAGCCAGAGAGTGTTTATTTTCTCTCCTAGCTGATTCCTTCAAATATTATTTTTTTCAAATATTATTTTAATATGGAATCCAAAACGATTTCATTTACCGAAAACCACCATAAGCACAAATTTTCAGGGAACGTCTGAAGTATGAAATGAGGCCCATTTTAATCCAGTCCATCTATGAGAATTAAAACTAAACCAATGGAGTTAGAAACTGCTGAAGACACAGGAGATATTATGCTCATGTTTCTAAAGAGCATAAACCATTCTTTCATCCAGTTTAAAGTGATTTTTATCAACACGAATCCATCTGTGACAAAAATTCTGCAAGCCTTTGTTCTGCTCTGAGGAAGGGGAGGGCGTTCTGCCCCAGACTGCCCGGGGGAGCACAGCTGTTCCCACACTTAAACACACTCCTTTAAAGGCAGGCAGGTAGAGTTCCCTTAGAAATGTCTACTTTATATGAGAATACAACAACGCAACAAAAGCTAAGAAGAGGCCAACAAATGCCAAGCGTGACGTCCCACCCAACAGAGTTCGCTACAGTCACCCCTCGAAGCTGAAGCCCTGGAAATGGAGTATTTGATCAGACTCCTCTTTCTATGGGAACGGGAAGAGTAGCGCAGCTCCTATGCAAGAATGACAGGCGAACTCGCGAAGGGCTCCAGATTGCTGGCCTGACGCCCGTTCTGCTGACAAGCAGGGCATGGCCCTGAACTCCGGAAACCTGGTACTGCTGCCCTGTGCATAGGGTCCTGGAGAGCCCACTTGTACGGGAGCTTCTCTCGGTCACTTCACTGCTGACAAAGAGACAGACACTTGCTGCGAGGGTCAGCAAAACAGTGGACGAAGAGGCTGCTGGAACTGGCAGAGTCACAAAGTCAGCCCAGCAGGTGAATAAGCAAATGTTACCCCATCGCCCGCTACCCCTTGGGCGTGGGTGGGAGGGCCTCGGGCTGTGCATCCCATGAGTACGGGAATGAAAGATGGGTCAACGATGGCCACACAGCCCAACACCTTCAGCAGGACAGGGGAATGTTGTCTTAAGGACTGTTTCAAGTTGTTAGTTTTCATACTCGGTACTTTTTATGGAAACAACTTGACCAACAATGTGCCACTGGATTTTGAGACCCATTAAAACAAGGTTGAATGAGAAAAAAAATCCCTCTACGGACTAGGACCTTACTTTACAGCAGTAACGGAGCTGTACTGAGGTTGAAGACATCAGAGGCAGAAACTGCTCCAAATCTGACCGATGTGCACATGGGAGATGCTTGGACATCTCTCACCCTTGCTTGGCTCCATTGCCTGGGCGTGGCACATTCTTCACATGCTACCAACATGCAGGGTCTCTGTGAGTTAGTGAACTGCTAGCCTGAGGTGCCTGGAAGTCAGCAACTCCAAACCCAGAAATAAACTTTTACTGAGTACAATCTGGATTAAGCTACGGATGAACTGGATATTCATCACTAGTAAATATTAATTCAATTACAAAAGAGTAGGTGATTGCTTTTCTTTGCATTGAATTCGTTGGTGGACAAAACCCAGATTGATAGTTACTCTGGCCCTTGAGGCCTCCTGGTTACTGGATGCCGTGTGGGAGCTTCTCTGCCTATACTTGATCCCCACCATGAGTGTGGAGTTTCTGATTTTATCTCGGCTGCTACATGGCATCTGACGTACGTTCTGGTCTAGAATGTGACCTGAAACCTTGGTACCAAAATGGGGGTCACCCTCTGGCCTAGTTGGTTTCCCAGATTATTCTTTGTTCGCTGTCTCCAAGTCCCATGTGGGTTACCATCCGATGTCCCCTGGGCCTCCTGCACCGGCCCCCAGCCCTCTCCAGGAGATTATCCCTGCGCTTCCCCATCAGTGCCTCTGTAATCCCAAATGCCTATCTGTCTGGAGCTCTAAATCATGCCCGCAGGCTGCTCTCTGCCCCTGCTCCGGGTCTGTGCTGGAATACTCATCCGTGCGACGAATCTGCAGAATCAGCTCCGCAGGGTGCTAGATCCTAGAAATTCAAGGCCAACTGTCTACGCTCAAGGAGAGATGAGCAAGTTAGCAAGTTGTTCCCCAATGAAGTGCTGCTAAGAAGCAATAAGAAGAATGAAAGGTGGGATAAAGTGCATCGATCCAGTGCAGCGGGACAGTGCAGTCTGGGGCCACAGCATTTCAGAACAGCTGAGACGTTAGCAGTGAAAAAGGTCAGAGCTGGGTCAGGTCCCAGAGAACCCTGCAAGTCCTGCTTAGCAGATGAGAAGGCAGAGGCTGGGAGGATGACGCGATCAGTGGCAATGCACATGCTCATGGGAAGCTTAGGATATCAACAGCTTCCTGGGCTCTCTGGAAGCTGTCAGACATGGGCGGGCCCAACACCCACATCGGGGCTGGCCCTTCCCGTAGGACCCACCCCACCCTGACAGAGGTACCCAGCTCCAGATTCCCCTGTGCTCAGTCTGCGGCAGTCAGCATGATGTCTCCCCAAGTACGGGTTCAGGAGGGGTGGTACAGTGTGCGTGTGCAGCGTGGCGGGTTACTGGGGCACAGCCACTCCTGGCTTGGGTAGCCCTAAAAGGAAGATAACACCAAAACGTGATGAAACCATCGAGGAACACCAGGGAAGCCAGTGCGGGACAGACCTTAGAACAAGAGGCGGGACGGTGAGGGGCCCACAGTGGCTTAGGGCAGCTAGGCCTGGCGTCACCCAACTCAACAGGGTGCAGGTGACACCGACTGGCGGGCTGGCTCAGGAGAAAGCGGTGGTCTGGGTGATGCCAGACAAAAGGCTCTGGTGGCTTCTGCGGCCCATGCAAAGGCCTCAGGAAAGGAGGGACACAGCATGGAGTGATGTCTGGCTACAGGAGGCATTTAATAGTCCTGCAAGGAACGAAGAATTCAATCGCTCCATCAAGCCTCCAGGCTAGCAACTCCAGATCCTACCCTAAAACATGAGGGACCCTGAGAAGGAACCTGGGGAGCAACCAAGTCAGCAGTGCAAGTCCAAAACTAATCGATTAAACAAAAGCTCCACAATAAAGCACCAACTAAGTGCAAAATGCCACACCTGACACCACCCAGGGAGCCAGGAAAGCACTGATTGACTGTCCCTCAGTGACTTCTCTGCCCCCACTGAGAGGGAGGGGTCTCGTACAACTGTGGGGTGACATCACCCCACCTCCAGCATGCGGGTTTGAAGTCTCCTTATCTGGGATATGCCAAGCTCTGCACCAGGCTGTGGCAGGCACAATGGGGTGAGCGCCTCAGCTCCCAAGAACAAGAGGGGTAACTGCAGGTCCTGTGAGTCTAGGGCCATGGCATGTGCCTTCCCGAGCACCTTTCCACCTCTCCCTGTCCCGTGACTCGGTCCGCTTGTTTCACTGTGAACATAAACATGAATATAAGTAAACAAAATACAGATGTTAACTTCCATCACCGGGACTTTGACTCCTCAACGCCTACCTTGAGCATCTTTTGCTCAGGGAAATTCCTATTGGTGGACTTTTCGGTTCCTTGGACCACCCAGAATGTCAGGAGAGGTCCTGCTGTCTGGAAGGCAACTGAGGACAGAGTCCTCCATGTGAACGCCCCCCCTCCACCCAGAGCAGCCCGGGTCACGTCACGGTTTCTGTGCATGCCTGATGAAAACATGAGCAGACACGAGGAATGAAAGGAAAGAACACAAGCTCAAGAGTTCAAGACCAGCCTAGGAAACAGCGAGACCATGTCGCGAACCAACGAACTGTTCACACCCTTAGAGACAGCAGCAGCTACCTCCAAAGGCGAGTCACATGTGAACAAACAACTGCAGTTCTCCCCACTCCAAACTTACAGAGTGAACAGAGGTATGCTTGGAGCCAGGGGCAGAGCTGTGGGGACTCGGAGACAGAAGAGAAACAAAACTCTAACCAAAGTTAGACAGGGGCTGGGGATTTAGCTCAGCAGCAAAGCGCCTGCCTGGCAAGCGCAAGGTCATGAGTTCGGTTCCTAGTGCCGGAGAAAAACCAAAACAAAAAAAACCAACAAAAAACAAAAAACCAAAAACACAAAGTTAGACAGTCGGATGAAAAAGCCACAAGGACAGACTAGTGACTTGGCGGTGAGAAAAGGGTGCTTCCCCACCCAGGGCACATCAACAGGGACAGAAAGTAAGCCAGTGGCAAGGACAGTTCTAGAAACAATTTTTTTGGGGGGTGCCAGGAATTGAACTCAGGACCTCATGTTTGCCAGGCAGGTGTTATACCACTGAGCTACACTCCCAGCCTAGAAACAAATATTTAAACTGGAAACTCCCAAAGGCGCGCTTGAAGACCACTTAGACAAGCCCTGAGGCTTCTGGGTACCAAAATGGAGTAAGGTTTTGAAACAATTTAGATCCTGCCGACCCACTGAACTGCAATCTCCCCAAGGTGACAGGGGATCACATCCCATTCTCTCCTCCGCAGGAGACGGTGAGTGTTACCACCCTTCTTCTGTCAGTGACTCGGGTCCCAGAGCCACGACCTCATGTCCTGATGTTATCTGTGCCATAGGAAATGCTGGCTGCTGGGTTTGGGAATACACAGCTCTAATCCCAACTCCTGGAAGGCTGAGGCAGGAGGACTGCAAGTTTGAGTTCAGCGTGAGTGACTAAGCCCTGTCTCAAATAAACAATCTTTTAAAGGGAGCTGGAGATGCAGCTCAATGGTAGAAGGCTCGCCAAGCATGTGCAATGCCACGGGCCACATCCCCACCACTGCCCCCTCAAAAGGCTGAGAACTGAAGTTTGGATCTTAAGTGTCCCTTCTTTCTGACCCTAGTTACTGGCACTCTGGGCAAGCACCCATAAGACCCAAGCAAACTGAGTGGCTGGGATCCCCAGTTCATCACAAAATACAGATTCAACAAGTGAGGCAGTTGAATCACAAAAACAAGGTGGTCCTGGAGCAGTAAGCTGTGGACCAAGCACAAAAGATCAGGGAGGATTTTAGCGGGGAGGGGGGTGCTTCTGGGATGAGAAAGCCATGCAAGGGAACCCCGGTGCCCAGCAGGCTGGGAGGGCGCCTCGGCAAGGGAATGAGAATCCCGCACAGAGGAGGGGAGGACAGCAGCAGGCACCTCATGATGATGAGTCAGTTATCCTGAATCTGCGCTGCACTGTGTGGCGAGCCGGGCCCCCACCATGTCTGAATCCAGAAGGATGACGACGGCCACGGCAGGTGGGTAGGGCTGGGCCCTCATGAGGTGGAGGGACCCGGGAGGACAGAGTGTCTCAGCAGGCCTGGTCTCACTGCAGGGTGGGGGCAGATGGAGGAAAGATACAGCTTGCTCAGAAAGCCATCAGGAGCTGGCTGCCGGACTGTGACAGTAGGTGGCCATTTGCAGAGGTGATAAAAATGGAAACAAAAAGTCAGGAAGTTTTTTAAAAGAAAGAAAGAAAAAGTCAGAGATGAGTTGGACAAGAGACACAAAAAAAGAAAAAAAGGAAGCCAGAGCCACAGTCAGGGAACACACTCACACCCAGACAGGAGTCGGGGAGGAGGCGCCCTCAGCACAAGGCTTTCTCCTGGGCCAGAGTGAACAAGGAAAGCACCCTACGTGGATGAAATTGTCAGCTTTGAAGTTTGGAAGACATCAAAGCGTGGTCAGTGGTAACCAGCACAGCATGTGATGTGCAATCTCTAAATATTCTACCTGAACTAAAAGTGCCTGGCTAAATTGAAGCATCTTCTTTGACACCATCATTGTAGAGAATCTGCTGAGATTCTGGTGGGAAATCACGGAGCAACTGGAAGAAAATGCAGGAAATACTTTATGGGGCGAGAAAAGACAGCACTTTCCATACACGCCCGAGGAGCTGAACCGGGAGGCTGTCTGGCACCAGGACCCGCGTCCTCCTGCCTGCCGGTGTCCAGCCCAGACTTCTCCAGGGAGGAGACTCAAACTCCAAGTGGCTGGTTTAAACCCTGCGCCCGCTCACGGCGGTGTCTCTCCTCCGCCACCTCGGAATCAACCTTGGAGATATGTGCTCACCTAGACAAGAATGCTATCCAACCAGCCGGACTCTGCCTACGCCGTCCCCACCTCCCCCCACACGAGGCTGGGGACACGTTAACCAGGAAAAGGGCGCCTGGCCCAGCCTGGAGAAAACAAAGGGCCGAGCAGAGGCATTTTCTGTGCTCCCCGTGGTCACATGGGTTCTCCGGGCACCGACTGCCACCCTCACCCTCACCCTCACGATAGCGAGCAGGACAATGCAGTGAACCCAGCGACCGCCAGGTTTTCTGCTGAAACAGTGCCCTGACAGGCGTGTTCCAACAGAACCAAAGTTCACGACCTGCGCCGAACCTCCGCTGTGCGCTCCTCCCCTCCCTGTTCATTTTGCAAACCAACGATTTCCTGCACTGCGCTGGACACATCTTAGTACCTTAGAAGTCAGGTAAGTACAGGAATCACCTACAGTCACGGAACTAGCTTCACACATCTCTCTTCGGAGCCTACAGCCTGCCCTGTTCACCGAAACCCTTCTGAGGAAGGTGACCAAAACTGGAGTTAAGGTTTAAGTTCCGTGTTTCTCTCCTGTTGTCTGAGTTGATTTTTGTATCCAAAGTGTTAGGAGTTTTTTTCTTACAATTAAGCTTTCTGGGTCAGCTGTAGTGCTCCAATCACAAATCATATTTGTTAGGAAACTTATTAACACGCTATTCTTAATTTCAAACAGACTTATTCTCAAATTTGATTTCTGTATCATACACTTCCCATTTTTCTCCTAATATAAATTATATATATATATGAATTAAACCCAGAGACTTTGTACTGACCTACTTCCTGGACTTTTTAACTAATTTATTTCTTTATTTAATTTTGAGACAGAGTCTCCTGAAGTCACTAAATTGCCCAGGGTGGGCTCTACCAGCCTCCCGACTTCTAAAATATATTTTAACAAATTCTTTTACCATCTTTTTCCTTTTTTTTGGTACGAGTAATCGAACTTATGACCTCAGGCTTGCAAGGCAAGTGCTTACGCCACCGAGCTATATCCCCAGCCCCAACAAATTCTTTATGGGCTAAAAAACAGCTTATTAATACTACGGTTAAAGAATAATTTTAGAAGTGCTGTGATGCCATGAAATCAATCCACGATGCAGTTTTTAAGTCAGACAGATCTAGGCAACACAGCTCCTTCCTTCTGTACAAGACGAAAGGGACAAGCTGGCGGGTGAAAGGTGTCCGAGCAGGGACAGTTGGACCTGCACAGGTCTGCCAAAGACGCTAACATGGGGCAGGCGCGAGGGTGGGCAGACAGGGGCACTGTTCCCAGGCCCCACGTTCTGTCAGGAAATGACTGAGACCTTTCTCGTTCTTCTTTGGGGAGAAGCCATTTTCATAAGTAGTTTGCTTTTCAACGTTCCATGAGGCAACAGCCATGCAGGGTCCTTAAGGACCTGCAAGCATGGGTGAAGCAGACCCTCCGCCCCGCTCGCCAGTACCCATACAGGACAAGCACCCACTGGCACGCCAGGAAGAGAGTGCTGCGCCAGACTTCAGCCTCAGAGGACCAGGGCTTTCACGGATTTAGGGCCCCGGGAGGAGGGAGGACTGGCCTAGCACCTAACAGCCCCGGTGCCCCGACTCAGCCCTCAGCCCTGAACAGATGTACGAGGAGCCCACGTGACTGGACTTGAGGTCATGACCCCCAGCCCGGGGGCAGGGCCAGCTGGGCTACTCAGTTTACCCCCAAACATCACACAAGACAGTGCTGTCAGTCAGGCTATGGGTGCTCCCTGCAAAGTGAGAGCTTTGGAGCCCAGCCAGGGGATGCGGAGTGAAAAGGCTGCACCCCGCGGGAGGGCCGCGTGCCTGCGGAGACGCGAAGGAAGTCGCGCCATAGGACAGGAAGTGGTCAGAAAGGGCGAGGGCGAGAAACAAGGGTGGAGCCAGTTATCAAGACGGCCTTTCTAGAAAAATCAGAGGTGGCAACGCTGAGAACAGAGAAGAGGTGAGGACGGGGAGGAAAAGCTGACACTGCCACAGGATGAGAAACTCAACCACCGTCACTGTTGATCGAAGAGATGGGTCTGACCGATTCCAGCCCAGACTCGGAATTCCCAAAGGATTATGCAAACCAGGAATACAGTTCAGCATAAAGCTCCCCCACGCGGTTGTCTAAACTGCTAGTGATGTTCACACAGTGCCGGGCCTGCACTAAAACATCTTTTGTTTTTTGGTACCGGGAATTGAACTCAGGACCTTGCGCTTGCTGGGCAGGCACTTGTATATTCCCGGCCCTAAAACGCCTTCTTGCATTAATTCATTTAATCACTAACATCCCTTCCAGGCAGGCGCAATTACTCTTGCCATTTTACAGATGGAGAAACTAAAGCACAGAGAGGCTCAGACACTCGACTCATCTGCCACAGCCAAAAAAGCCAGAGAATTAAACACCAGAAGACTAAAGATACAGCT
>NW_004955402.1:4258168-4259902 GCF_000276665.1 Chinchilla lanigera | reverse complement strand
GCTCAGACACTCGACTCATCTGCCACAGCCAAAAAAGCCAGAGAATTAAACACCAGAAGACTAAAGATACAGCTTCTGTCAATGCCCTATGAAACTTGACTGAACATGATAAAGAAATATCCATAGTGCTTTATGCATAAATGATTATAAAATGGGAGTGTTTCAAGGACGATTACTTTGAAACACTTTACGTGAGGTATGCGTGACGTGTGCATCTGCTTGCTAAATTCCAGCACATGTCTCTTAGGAGAATGGAGTAAATATTCTCGGAGCTTTTTCTGTACTTGGAAAAACAAAACCACGGATGGTGTGAGACAAAGAGCTGATAATGAGCCAACCTGTGATGGGACTGTAATCCTATGTCATTGCAGCTACGAATCTATCACGTCACGTTCAGAAAAACACACGCACTGTGCATTACTTAGGAGCAGCTCGCTCTAAATAGGTTCCACTGCAGCCCTCAGAGCCTACGCTGCCTGCGTAATGGAACGCCGCGGGGCTGCAGAAACGGCAGGGAATTCCTGATAAGCTAACGACTGGTTTCAAAACTATAAGCACCAAGCCCAGTGCAAGAGGGTGGGGTCTCAGCTACAGAAGTTGAGAGGCTGAAGCGGGACAGTTTGAACGTGCACGCGCACACGCTCACACTCACACACGGTAAGCACTGAAAGTACCGGAAATATTTCAATTTTTATTGCAGTAAAAAAACACACCGCCACTAATCCAGCTGCAGCATTCACCGTATTTTTTTCATCACACTTTTTAAAAAGACACTCAGGAAAGAGGACTTCAGAACTGCTTCGGAAAGCGGCAGGAAGCACGGGATAAGCGTGTTCGAGGCCGGAAGGAGGGCTCCGAGGGGCATGCGTGGCGGTGTGTCTTGCACTGTCTCCAACCTGTCACTCCATCCCTACCCACCTCCACCAGACGGCCTACTCAGCAGACGATCTGCGAGTCAGGATTATTCTGTGACGTCCAGCGCACACCGCGCCACGAATCCTTCATGCTGCACACGGGGACAGCTCTCCTGAGAACGCAAAGCTGCCTCAAGGACACGCACGGGGCGGGGTGACGAGGCGGGGTGCGGACTGCGCAGGACCGAAAGGCTCCCGCCTCGCCAGCTTCCTGGCTTTCCCAGGCAGGAAAGCCCCCTGGCGCCCCACTTTCTCCAAACACCATTCATAGTCGCGCAGGCCAAGTGCGGAGCCCGGGGGCAGAAAGCATTCAGGCACCTCCCGAGTCTAAGACTTTCGACTTCTTGGAACAATCAGCTGAGGCCCGCGGCCCTCCCCGCCCACCCTGTGGGAAACCCGGACTCCGCGCTCGCGGCAACCTGATAGACAGAGGCCGGCTCCGGAGTGCCCGGCCACTCCTTTCTTCCCCGGATAACTATGTAAATTCCCCTCGCTGGCCATTCAGAGCGCCGGCCCGCCGGCCCCTGCAGGCCCGAACGACGACCCTTCCTGCGCGCCGCACAATGCCCTGAACCCTCTTTCCCACCCGGCACCCCAATTCCGCCCACGGCTTCTGACCTGAGCTTTCGCAAAATGAAATTCCCAGCGCTGGGAAGACGCCCCTTGACAGGTGTCGCCCAGCTTGAGGTTTTCCGGCGAGAATCTGACCACGTCCCTGCTCTCCCGGCGTGGGCAAAAACCCACTACCACCGTGGGCTCCCGCGCCCCGTGCGGGCAGGCCCGGTCCCCGCGCGCTTCCCTCCCCGCCGCGCCGCGGTCT